>NC_090927.1:1144357442-1144982442 GCF_040938575.1 Ambystoma mexicanum
CAGTTCCATTTGAACTCATGAAGGGGTGTGCCCTCTATGGTTGGGAAAGGCAGGATGACTTTCTGTGGACACGGAAGAGGTGAGAACAAAGATGACAAAAACTAGAATCAAATTCAAGCCATTTTCCAACAAAAGGGGAGGTGTGAAAAACTTAAGCCTGAATATGGGGGATAATATAAGAGTGTGAAAAGCTGTGGAAGGAGCGCCTGTATGGTTTAAGATACTGAGAGGTGCAGTGTGCATGGAGGCAGGACAGATGGAACATGAACTGGATGGTGAAGGTGTGGCCGACGCCTATGCTTTAAATAGGGAAAGCAGTGTGTTGGGATTCCTCTTGAGGTAGGGATCCTTCTTAATGTGATGAAGGACTTCTGGGCTGGAGAGTGTGTTCTTGCATCACAACCCTTGGCATTGTGAAGTCAGTTAGAAGTCTGGGTCCTGAACGTTGTGGGGACAGCAGTTGGTGTGGCGGTCCAGGAAGATGCAAGCTACCAGAGAACCTCTGTGCAGGGGCTTACCACACATGTTAGTTATTCAATGACAAATAAAGCCAGGATACTTACCTGACCTGATCCGCTTCGTCTGTGTAAGAGTATGATCAACAGACTACTGGTTTTCCGTCAGAATCTGAAAACATACTTGTTCCAGTAAACTCAACTCATCCTGTTTCTTTTATCGTGAATCACAGCGCTATGATACCATATTGGTAATGAGCGCTATATTCATGCAAATCAAACCTCCAGCTACAGTGTAACCTTTGCAGAGATTTTGCAATGATATTTTGCAACAAGTTCCACCACATGAAAGTTCTCAGTTCAGACTTGAGAGTGGGCTCAATAAGAAACTCATCTTTCCATTCATTCAGGTTCATGTCTCAGAAAGACATACAGATTGCTATTCCCTCTTGGCTGTGGGAGTGAGGCATTTTTTTTGCCCCTTCCATGTGGGAGTGTGTTAGAAATGGTGTGTGCACTCTGTTCCAAGCTGTAATCCCTACTCCTCCGGGGGAAAGGGGAAGTGTAGAAAATTAAAAAAACAGGTGCTGGTCTTCAGTAAGGCACCAATCTATAAAATGTGAGAACACAAGAACACAAGAACACCGATTAACATCACTCATAACATTCCCGTGTAACATGTAGTACCTGTTATCTGCTGCGAAGAGCTGAGAGGACTTGAATTGAGTTTATGACATTTCACTGCATTAGTTCATCTTCTTAATCAAAAGTCATGTAATACCTTTTCAGGATTGAGAGCGCTTATCCAGCTAAATGGTAAGAAAGGAATTCATGAACTGGCAGCTCAAAAACACTTTTCAATACTTATCTTTCTTCAGAAATGAATGAGAAATACTCTGTGTCTTTCTTCCCTAATTGCAATTTTTTATGTGGTTTAGAAGCATGTTGCAGTCTCCAGGATTAAAAGTAGTTCACTCCGATTGTTTGCGCTGCACAGAAATGCCTTGAATGGAAATCGAACACTTTATTGCTACTCTCTGCGCATACGCGCCATCGGAACACCTGTGCTACAAATTGTTTGTAAAACGATCGCTCCCCTGCAAAATTTGAGAGCTCTCCCAGTCGGTTACTTGTTCCTTTGATTCCTCACGTTATGACACGGCCCTTTTACGCTAGCGCTTGCGCACAGTCTGGGAAACGAAATCGTCGGTTTAATTTTTCGAGAACATTACACGTCCGCGTTCAACGCACCAGCACGTAAAGTGGAATATCACCAGGCGAGGTCAGGCATGAGACGAGACGAGACGAAACACTGCCGTTTCGTTCTAGCGATGGCACACATCGAAAAATAATCTCCTCGGGGATTATATCCCAAACTACAATTCTACGATTACACTCATCAGAACGCTTTGTTTGCATTTACACTCCCACACCGATTTCTGGCATGAGCGCATGTGAAGAGTTGCTTCTTTAAAACTGTTAATACAGTTACTTCACTCGCAGCTAGCATTAAAAAGCCCAATACCCAACTCCCTAAACTAAATACCTAAACTAGAGACATAATAAAAATATGAGCAGTTTCTTCAATAACTTGGTCTTTATCAAGTGTACACTTTTTAATTTTTTTTATTTACTTGATTGAATCAGATTAGTGATTTTTACAAAGAAAGAAAACGCATAGCAATATTTCTCTTTGCCTATTTCTTAACCAAAGAATCGCTGAAACTCGGGATGTCTTGCAGAACAGTCACTTTAACTTCTTCCAGAACTCTTGGCCTCTAAACACTGGAGAACTCTCAAAACAGGACCTTCCTGATCTTCTCTGGACGATGAAAGGCAGTTTAGAATGCCAGCTATGTCATCAAGAGACTATTTGCACCCATCATCTCCATGATGGATTGGTAAACTCTCATTCTGAAAAAAGAACAGGTAAGGCCCAAACTAAATTGTGCCCTTCCTGAATCATAATAGCACCATTTATATTTAAACAGATTAAAACAGGAAATCACACTTAACTAATGATGAGACCCAGACCTGGCAGTGAGCCAATAATCGTGTGCACACCCTTTATCATGGGGGTGCATTACAAATTGTGTGTGTCGCCCTTAGCCTGAAGGAATGTGTCAAAACTTAGCTGTGCAGCCCATTCCATGCAGGAGTGGTTATAAATTGTGTGTCCATGCCTCCTTCACTGGAGAAGTGCATTCGAAATTGTGTGTGTGCCCCCTTCTCTGTAAAAGTGTCACAAACATTGTGTGCGCCCACACTCCTTCCTGATGTAATAAAAAAGGAATTGTGCACCTATTCCCAGCGGATGCAGATTAGTAATTGTGTGCAAATGCTTCCCTGCAGGACTGCCGTAAAAATGGTGTGTGCCCCTTCTCTGTGGGTGTGCATAAGAAGTTGTGTGTGCACTGCCTTCTTGGGAAGAGAGGAGCAAGAATTGAGCATGCCTACTCCGTTGTGGGCGCACATTAGAAAATATGTGTTTACACCATTGCCTCCAGCAGTGTGACAATATTAGTTATGCCCCCCTATACTGTGGGAGGCTGTTAAAAATTGTGCATGCACCCCTTTCTGTGTAGAGGAGTGGCAAAAAGCGTGTACATCCCTTAATTCTGGTGGTGTATCAGAAATTATGTGTTTACTCCATTCTATGTGCAAACACATCAGAAGTTAGTTGTGCAGCCTCAGCCCACAGTAAAGGGTTAGACATTATGGGTGCGCCCTGTAAGGAAGGCATGGTATCAAAAAGTAAGACAGACACAAGTGATCACAGTTCAAGGGTGTTTATTGAACTTCAAGGGGGTTTGAAAAACGCCTATCTAAACCTAAATCTAAATATGGGAGCAAGCGTCGACCATCAAATAATAATAACGCAGTCCTAGTCGAGTCTGTCAAAATAAAAGGGCCTATAATAATAAACATATTGCCAATCCTTACTTCTAAATACAGATAGTGTGTGAAACAATGTCAAGCAAAAGAAAAGTGTTCAAGAAATGATATGTCAGGATATTCAAGCCGTTGGCTTCCCTTCCACACGTTTTCAGCATGGGAAAGGCAGCACAATGGATCTTAGCACACTCTCTGGCTTCTCTAGCACGAGGATGCAGTTCAAAACCTCAACATTAGTGCTGTCTGTGTCGAAGTCTCTTTGCCATTCAAAGTCTGTTATTTCAGAGGTCCTGGTGCAACACGGCAAACATTAAAGTTCCTTTCTTCTTAAAATTTCACACAACTTCTCGGGTGATTTACTGTTCACCCCGGGCCCCCTCTGAGTGGCTCAGACCAAATGTATCTACTTTCCAAACTTTCTCTCGTTCCTCAAAATCGAAGACTTTCGATTGTACGCAAGATTTTGCTCCACCCGTCGCACGACCACTTCGATTCACAATTTATTGTTCTCTTCTTGATAGAACCTTTTTCTCACTTTCACGACTTCTCAGCTAGATAAATTACAGAGACCTTCGATTAAGCACCCACACAGTGCGGGACCACTCTGTCAAAGGTATTGTATCTTGCTTTTAAATTTCAATCACTCATCAGCAGTGCAACTTTACTGTGTCTCTCATCACATGCATAACAGTGTTCATTGCAGCACTCCCATACAATGTTGCTGCTTGCAAACTTGGCACCAACACAGACCGATCTTGGCTTGGTCTCCCCAACTCACCAGCAGTTTTCATTTCACTGACACTGCTGTGTTCTTGGAGCCAAAGACGGTAACACAGTGGCTGTTGATTCTGCCCGCCTTGAATGTGGACTCAGGAGAGCCCCATGTATCTCTGACACACCATGCAGGATTCTTTAGCCTGGTTTCCTGGTCTTAGGCTTTCTGTCCCTGCGGGTCTAAGTAACGGTTCCTTGTCGAAAAGGTCAAGGGAACGTCTCTCCTTGCGATCCCCTTCTGTTTTGCCATCTTTCCTCTCTCCTTCAGCTGCCGCCTCGAAACTGATGTTTCCTCAGGTGCTTTACCTCGCTCAGAGTGTGCTCTCATGTTCCGCCTTTCATCCTTGTGGGGAAGCTTAATGTAAGTCAGGTGTGTGCGATGGTCAGTAATCGCCTGACCTCACCCGACCATTGTATTGGGACAAATCGGGTATACTGTTCGGGTGTTATTCTGTTTTCTATCATAGCGGGCTGTCTGGGAGAAAGTGTTCATGTTGTAAAAGGGGTGGCGGGGGTAGAGTTCCTAAATATCCTACCTGGTAAAATGGGGTAAAGGTGTTATAGGGAAGGAGATACTGCATCTCAGCCATCCATTGTTCCACTCGCATTCCCCAAAGACCCCTCACCCAGGTGATCCTCCTGCACTGGTCCACCCCCAGGAACTGGATCCAAAACCGATGGCCATGTCCTGGCCACCTGGATGGCAGATCCCCAGGGACTAGTGGGTGAGGCACCTTCTGGTTTCTCACAGCCCCTTCAGTGTACCAAAAATGTGTTGTTTGAGTGAGTCAGTCACTTGGTATGGTGTTATGTTTGTTTGTTTGTTTATGTCCAAGCAGTGACATTTCTCACATACCCCTCTGCTATATTATGATAGTAGACATACAAATTATAACAGGCTTGTTACTTCACCCTCTGGCATATCAACACATTTTTGCATCCTCCTCACCACCCTTAGTCTCCTTCAATCACCATCACTGTAGTGTTATTTATTATTCAGACCCTGAGTTAGTAGTATTCATGAAAGCACTCCCCTGCCCTTGCTGACGTGCCTTAGAGGTCATCCTCTGACATAAATATGATCAGATGCTGCCTTTGAGACTTCTGTTTCAGTGCGTGTAAAAGCACCAGGGCCCTACTCATAGTCTCCTGTGACATTGTACTTATTCTGTGTATTCATTTTTTTATTTGTGAATTGGCTCAACATGTGAACCTTACACAATTGTCATTATTCTTTTTAATGAATGTGAGTTGTTTGACAAGTGGTATAAAGAGACTCCTGCTGTCAGAGCAATTACTCCAGAAGCAGTGAAAACTTGTTCTAATTGCATACTAGCCAGGATGTCAACAGCAACGACGACTAGTGCTGCTGGCCACATAGACATTTGGGAGAACCAATACTGCTTTGAATCATCGTCCTTTCCAAGCTGGTATGTGTCACTCCGCAACCGTTCGCATAAAGTAAAAGGAAAAAAAAGAAAAGGACACTGCAGCGCTGTTTCACGATCACAGAAGTGAATGGGAACAGGCGTCGCAGGGACACAGCGAGTCGGCGGCACACAGTGAAGTGTGTCGCCACAAGGTAAAAAGGGGTGGGGAGTGGGTGGGAGTGGGTAATGTATTTAATTTGGGTTGTTTTATCGTAATGGCAAAACCATATTTTTGGACAAAACCACTATGGTCTTTTCGGCCGCAGTTTGTTCCTTTATGGTAAAACAACCCACATTCCTTTAGAATGGGCTGGCTTTGAGGTTCCACATCCCAAGTAAGCTTTGACCAAAGTCCCCACCGAACGTCTGATGCTTCTTGTGGCAGTCTGGTTTCCACCCTGATATTTACGAATTTGGCTAAAGCTCTACCTGCAAACCACCTTTCAATACTCACCCTCTCACCACAGAGGGCAATGGCCATGTCCAGAAGCTCCAGGTACCATGACCTCTGGGCCTAGTCCAGAGTGATCAAAATCAACTTGGACCAAAACAGTCACAAGTCTCCTGAGAACTAGTGGAATTATGGAGTTCTGTGGTAATGTATAGAGGAGATCGAAGTTCCACTCGACCGTCAGTGTGTCCCCAGAGCTTTCTGGCAAGGAAACTCTGTCGAGCAGAACAACTCACACTTCCCAGCCTTTTAAGGACGCATCTGTAAGCAAGCCAAGGCTGCTGCAGCATCAACCTTCCCAGATGCTTCTCTAGCAGGGAAGGCCATGCAAGGTCTTATGACACCCCGTCGGAGACTCACAAAAGATTTGACAATGGCTTTGGAACTAAGATCACTGACAACAAAGCAGCCACTGCAGCAACCGCGTGCATAGCAGAGCCTCGAGCACGACCAGATTGCAGGAGTCTATGATACTCAGCAGTCGCATAACAAAGGCTGGCACCAGTTTCTGAGAATTATGCATCTAAACCAGCTGAAATATGTCTGCACTTTATTCTTGAAAGTTGGTGGTGCTCCCCAAGCAAGAGTCATGATCCCCATTGATAAATAAGAGTGACTGGGATGGCGAAACATGGGACTTCTTGAAGTTCAGGGAGAAGCCCAAATTGTACAACAGGCTGCATGTGCGGTACAGATGTACCGAATCAATGCCTGGGGAGTGAATGGCAAGCATTTGAATTGGTAGGGGGTGGATCGCATCACAAACCTTAGATACTTCATGTGCTCAAGATAAATCACCACCTGAAAGTAGGCATCCTGGAGGTCCAGGAATACTAGCCGTAGTTGTAAGGCCTCCGGGTCGTGCTTCTCCACCAAACAGCATGTGCAAATTCGGGGGGGGGGTCAGAGATGGACATCTGTTTTCCCCAATGTGTGCAGGGCCTACAGCCAGAGTCCTTCCATTTTAGGCAAGATATGCAGTAGAATAGCTAGAATTAGAAGCATTGTTAAGGTGTACAGAGTGCGTGGAAAAAAAGAGTGAGGTTATGGGGTTGGCTGCTCTGTATATACCCGCCCAATGTCACACCAAGCATGGGCCATGCAGCAGCAGTGAGAGAAGCTGATGCAGAGCCATACTGCACCACCTCATGGTGAAAAAGTTTCCTGAGGCAGATGGTGCTGGAGATGGAATATCATAGATGTGGAATCTGTGAAAAGAAGGAATCCATTAGAATAATTATTTTGCAGCCATTGTCACAAAGTGTACGGATAGATGCCAGGGAGTTAGCCACTGAACCAACATCCCACCCGCTTCTCTATATCCCAGATGTCTGTTCTAGTGTGCAGCCTGCACTCAAAGATTTGGATGGCATACTGCTGCTGTGACGACCCCTTTTGCTCACCAGTATTGCCACTAGAGGGAAAGTTGACCCAATGTGCTGTTATTGTCACAGTCAGTGTTGTGGCTGCTTGTCCACATATCTGTAGTGAAGTAGACCTTCTTACCATCCTACATGTCCAATGTCTTTCACACTACAAGAACTACTGAATCATACAACTCAGTTACAATCTTACATGCAAAATAATGCTAGCTGGGATTTGCCAGAGCATCAGCACTTGCTATTAGCTCCCTAAAACCTTTGGGGTCAACAAAGGCAAATGGCAGAAGGGTTACTGCCAGCATTATCGCTAGTTTGATAGTTACGATACTGAGGCTGGGCTGTTGCATACTCATTATCCCATGCCAGTAATATAGTGTGCTTGCTGCTAGAGTACTTCTCTGTGGGCCGAACACATCTCCCACTTCTGTGTTGAGTGTTTACTGTTTCTTGGGGGGCCGTTACTGTATATCTTGCTCCTATACCTGTGCATGGCGTTGCTTCATATGGCCGAGCATCCATTAGGTACCCATATTGATACCTGGATTCCCATGAGACACATGTATTTCTGCAGTGTTCAGGTGGCTAGATGCAGCTCTTGATCCTGGACAGAAGCACCCCCAACAAAAAATACGGGCCAAGGGCCCACAGTAGCAGCAGTCTGCCATTGGCAGTTGGGCAGAGGCAAAAGGAGAGGAAACGTTGTGCACTACAAGGCAAACATGTGGCATAGGGGCTGCTTTGACAGCCTGCTTGGCACTGCTGTTGCGTAAAGATTTAGTCCACCAACACTAGGTGTATGAAAGAGTGTATACATGATGCTTGCTTTGTTGAATATCTGCCTTCTGACCATGTGGGGGGTGTGCTGGTAGGCATTGCTTGTGTCTGCTTGCTCTTCCATCAATACCTTGGGTCTCACTGCTGGAGCTTGGTAGGACTCAGTATCAGTGTACTGACATATATATCTCTGCCTTCTCTTGAAACAATGTGGACTATAATCAACATCTTGTTCATAATCATCAGATTCATAGGCCACAGTAGGGGAAGGAGTTTGCATGAGCCACGATGTGAAAAATGTTGCACCTCTAACATGGGCGCGTGAACGTGATCCTTCTACCTCAGAACTTCTGCTCAGAGCTGCTACTCCAAACTCTCCTCATTATGACCATCCTCTTTCCAACAGATTCAGTGGGTGGCTCCTATACTGGCACCACAGACATTCGGAAACAGGGGGAGCAAGCAATGAGATATTGTGAGGGGTGTGTAGTGCCATCAAATCAGTCCCTCAGACATCTATTAATAGAATGTGGAGGAACATGGGATAGAAGAGTTACAAAGCTAGGAAGATTTGTAGAAAGGGTTGAGCGGTTAACATCGGAGAATATGTGGTACAGAATGATATTGGGTCAGGGAGTTCAGCTGACAGCAGCGGTGGTAAACCTATTGAGATCTCTACACCTCCTAGAGAAAGATAAAACATCACTAGGGCAGGGAAAAAAGGGTGGTACTCAAATTAAATGCAAGAAGTCTTCCCAGTCACAGGAGAAGGAAATCCTAGATATAGAAGCAACATTTTATAAAGAACCAAAAGAGAAAGAAGGGAGACCCCAGTTATGGGGAAAAGTCCAGATAGGGAAAAGAGGAAGTAATCACTCCCAAAATGGGAGCGGTTGGATCTCCGGCCGCCAAGGACAAACCCAAGAATAGGGAAGGAGGGTCTAGACTCTTCTGTGTTTTATGGTTTTAATGGAAAATGAAATGTGAAGAATGTAATATTGTAACTTTGTATTCAATTGTAAAGGCTTGTTTCTATTTGTAATAAGAGATTAAACCAAATACAATAAAACATTTTTTTTTTAAATACTGGCACCACAGCAAAACCCAGACGTGTACCCTAGTGTGTTGCAACATTGGAGAATGGGCTTCATTCCCACTTGTGCCACACTCCGATGTTAGTGAAGGTAGACTTTTGGGCTGGCAGTAGTGAAGTGTCAGATACAGTGGCCACCTCTAGCAATGTGTCAATGCTTGGAGTACTTGTGGCCATGGTCGATGTGCTACTTCTGGTGATTATGTTTGGCTGTGCTATGCTGCCACCCACGATTCATATATCCCCAACAACTGCTGCAGCAGCAGCTCCTTCTGATGTAAACCATGCAACATTTCCATGCCTTCATCTCCACCTTCAACATATGGCTTCTGGCCTTGAGAATATCTTATTGCCACACATAGCTCAAGACATTGACAGCAAGGAGTGCGTTTGTCAAAACCTTTTAGTGCTGCACTATGTGAGCTTGGCCTCATCTACAAAATACTCAAAACATGGTCCAGCCGGCAAATGTTCCCCTTCATTCAATTAGACAGGACATTAAAGTACCTTTGTGTGCGTCAGCTATTGCGCTCAAGCAAGTTGTGTGCTAGTGCACGTTCAATCAAGCTGCTCCAGCACAAATTCCTCCCCCATCCATGCAGGGGGTGTGTTGTGTCACACACCCAATCAAACAGCCACTAAGGCCATTGCCTGCGCGATCAGCAAGAGCCTGCAAAACATTTTTCCCAGCACATCCCATAGGAATGTTCTCCTTCGCTGAAAGTGTGCTAACACACTTTAAATGCAACTCAAGTGCTCGTTATCAGCTATTGAGCTCACCCAAGTGCTCATTCAATTAAGCACCCAGCACAGAAGATGCTCGCAGGCTGTCCTAGGAAGTGTTACATAGCCTGCCTTTTTCTATGCAACGTAGATAATCTTTTAAAGATGTTTTCAAACATTAAGACAGCTTCTATGCTGTTCAGCAATCCTTAAAATCAATGCCTATAATCGCTGCCGAAGTAAAATGCTCCACTCTCAAACAGCAACAGAAACCATCCTCTTCCCTCTCTTAAAGATTCCCGGTGACCACGGTAGAGGTGCAGGAGCAAGTTCCCCCGATTCTTAGGCGACTCGTGCTACCCAAACTAGATTACCCAAAGGGCAAACTATACATTTTGGTTCATCTGGAATATAGTATAAAATCAGGTGATTTGGTTACATAAATTAGCCAAGCTGTGCAGGAAATGATAGGAGTGATGCTGGTGGACCGACACAAGATCTGGGGTGTCCGCTCGAATTACCCAGTGGTCCACATGAATCTCCCGAAGGAGACATAGGGAAAACAAAGCCACCAGCTTCTTTAAGACCCATTTGTCTGTGGAATGGCTGAAGGGCAGGACCCAGAACTGTAATGGGTGTCCCAAACAATACGCCTCAGGTACTTCCTGTGCTTTAGTTAGATCAGTACAAGAACGTAGGTTTCCCAAAGGTTCAGTGAAACTAGTAAATCCTACAGAGTGCCTGAATAACCTGGGCCAAAGTGACCATCTTTATTTGTCCTTGCACATGTATACATTTTACAGCGCCAGTTCCATGTCGGGACACAGGCCCACATGTTTCCTTGGCAACAAAACATACTGACTGGTTTTTGATGCTGCAAGGAGGAGAGGAACGTGCTGGAGGTGTGGAGGCTTGATAGTTGGGGCTGGAACCAAACCAGCAAGCTTGTGGTTGTGGGCCGAAGAGCCACCTTTGCTGGCTTCAAGCGCAGTGGTCCTTGGTAAAGATGTCAAGCATCTGGTGACTGAATGCTTCAATCTACTCAATTGCACCAGGGAACAATACCTTATGTAGCGATACCTCAAAAGTGTCATCTCTGAAGCAAGAGTGGTGGCTCCTCTTTATGGAAGAGAAGAGGAAGTGTATTGCATTGAGGTGCCAGTCAGAGAGCAGGACCCTTTCCAGTTGTTTCTTCTTCTTGTCCTTTTGATGAGCGGCTCTATTTGGGCTGCTCCCCTAGAATCAGAACTTTCTTGGAGGAAGGCTCTGAAGCGAGCGACTTAACCTTTATGGAAGGTGGGGTTGAGTTTGGCTGCACGCTCCTGGAGGGACTTTGAAGAACAAATTACTTACCTCTCTGTAATGTTCTTTCTGATGGATTAGTAGTAATAGAGCACTTCTATTAGTATTAATAGAGCACTTCATGACCTCAGTTTCACCTCATTATCATTATCGCAGAACAGCAAGTGGCGCATGAGCTATCCATCAAGAGGGGTAGGATGAGAGGGCGATTTAGAATCTGGGGGAAGGATTAATCCATCACAAAGAACAATACAGAGAGGAAAGTAATTTGCTCTTCGAAGAAGTGCATTTCCAGTATATTGATACTGAGACTGGACTGCAGACAACGAAGTAGCAACTGGAGCAGCCTTGTGCGCACCATAACCTCTGGCACTTTGAAAATACAGGATGACACAAGCCCCATAAATTCGCAGAGGACAGGACCAAAGTCTAAGATCTGAAGAGACAAACCATCTGCAGGCCGTTTATCATTGGGGTTTGAAGGTTCAGGGGGTCCGAGCAGTTTGCCCGATCAGGTGCCCAGAAACAGAGTGACTGGAATAGGGTCACCCGAGACTTCTTGAAGTTTAGGGAGAAGCCCAAATGATGTATTCGGCAGCAAGTGGAGTGCAGATGAGTCCTTCTTCCAGGTAGGAAAAGACGCAAACATTGTCCCTCCTGAGATGAGCAGCCCCCCTGACCAACAGCTTGGTGAAGACCCTTAGAGCACAGGATAGGCCGAAAGACAGGACACTGAAGTGGAAATGGGTTTTCCCCAAACAGGAACGTCAGGTACTTCCTGCATTTGGGATGTATCAGCACATGGAAAAAGGCGTCCTAAAGGTCCAGTGACCCTAGCCAGTCATGCAACCCAATGACCTGTGCCAGGGGGAACAACCTCAACATGTCCATGCGTAGATAAAAGTTCAGATGCCTCAGATCCAAGATGGGACACAGGCACCCATCCTCTGTTAGTACCAGAAAGTAAAGAATACCAACTCTTCCCCACTCTATTGAAAGCACAAGCTCTATGGAAAACACTACCAGAAATCAACATACTTCGTCCACAAGCGGGGGACTGTGTGGAGGAAATTGAGGAAACGGGAGGTAATATCTCTCTGAGGTGGGCTCCAAGGCCCAGGCATGGAAAGTGGTGCATTGCCACCTATTTATGTACAAGGATAGCCTCCCTACTCTGACCTCACCGAGGTGGGGTGGGTAAAGACCGCTTCAGAGGAGTTTTGGACCAGAGGTTCCAGAGGGGATCGAAGGCTGAGATAACATCTCCTCTGACTCTCCTTTGGCAGGGAAAACGCTGCTGACCATGCTGGCCAGAGGGGGGCGTGCACTTGACCCATGCTACTGTGGGCAAAGGAGCAAACACCCTTGACCCTTGAATGGGGAAGGTTTCTGTTGCACAGCTAACCCAAGTGATTTGCTGGTGGCCTCAAGGTCTTAAATGTCGCATCCACTTTTTGGACCAAATAGGTTGTAACCATCAAAGAGTATTTGCAAGAGTTTAGGTTGGAAATCCAGGGCATAAAAAGACTTCTGCATCCAGCAATGCCTGCGGATGAAAGAACATGTGCCCATGGTTCTCACCACACAATCTGTTGTGTCCACGTTCTCATCCCAAGCATGGGGAGATTCTCTTCTGCCTTCAAGACCAGATTCCACAAACAGAAGGTATATTTAGCCAGGATGCCAAAACATTCCACCCATCACTTTTCTGGTTGTGTTTGTCTCAATATGTGAGAGAGGGTACGCCCAGAAGTGGGTCCCTTGCTCGCTGCGTCATAGGGAACCAAGCTGCACCTCACTGAGGAGGCTCAACAAGGCCAAAACATATGTGGGGTTGCTTATGTTTCTGTGTAGAGGTGCCCTGGCCTAGCAATTCGGGCTGGGCTGCTACTATTGGTGGCAGTACCTGACTGATTTGCATATGACTGGACCCCTTTTGCAATGACGCAGACAGGCTAAAAAAACAATGGTGTAGAAGGTTGCCCAGAGCACCGTCTGTGGTTCAGATTCATTCAGAACCTTCCACCCATCACTTTTTTGGTTGTTGCCACTACCTTTTGGCCAAAAGCATCTGATTTCTTGCTCTCCCTTTCTGAGGCCAGGAATGGGCACATTACCTATTTTGAGCTCACTGCAGAGGTATAAACTAACAGATTCAGGGCAGTGGTGGCTTGTAGCAGAAATTCTGGATTCGTGGGGGCCCAGTAATACTTGTTTACAAGGTCATGGTACACAGAGTGGAGGCTGTTTTCATCATTAGCAGCAGCATTATTGAGAAATGTAATTCTATCAAAAACAGTTTACATATGGAGACGCCTACATCCATTAAAAGTATACAACATAATATAAATGGAACAAGTCAAATAAATGCATCAAATTACAATATATGAGATAAAATCCATTAAACCCTACTTTAGAAAGACCTAGTTCATTATAACCACATAACCAGTGATATAAAAAAAAAAGTAAAGGCAAGTCACCTGTTACTATACATAGCCAAAATGAAAGCTCGATAAAGCTAAGCCATTTGGTCCAAGCCTCAATAATATATGAGGCTACTGCAAGGATCACTTCCTCCCCTCTTCTCCTGGTCACAGAAGCTAAGAAATAGCAGAACTGGCATATCAAGGAAAAATACAAAACCATCTTTTTCTATAGCTCGAGGATTACACTGTCACAGATGGGTAATCTTGATAGTCATTCGAGGGGTAATTGACGTAATTTACTGGAGACAATGCTGAAGTGTAAAAAAGAACAGAACAATGGATGAGCAAACCTTTAGAGGCTTTCAGAGGGATATGAGTTGGGAGAAGGGATGGTGATGAATCTCTAGGAGGAAGACCATATCTGTCAGGAAGGTTATTACGGAAGGTAATACGTTCTTACAGTAGATACTGTATAATCTTCCCAAGAGTCCTCTTCTTGTGAAACGCCCAAAGCTATAACCAGACGATGGAAAGAAGAGTGCAAGGAAATCAGTCTTAAAACAGAATGTCCCACTCTAGTGTGACGAAAATAGTGCTCTGTGAACATGAGCAGGGTTGCCAACGTTGCGGCCTGATAGACATCAAGTGATATAAACCCTCTCTGCAAAGCAAAAGCAGCTACCTGATCATTCATAGAATTAGACCTCAAGATGTCTTCGTTTGCTAGCTCACAATGCCTTGGATGATCCATCTAGCACTTGTCTGCTTTGAGATAGCTTTCCCTTTTCGATGACCTGCAAAGCGCACTAACCACTGATAGTCCACTACTCCTTGGTTCTGGCCTCACCGAACTCAAGGCAATTTTAGGTTCCAGCCTATAGAAATCTTCTTCCATCTTAGATAAATGAGGAGGTGGAAATAGCAGGAAAGTGCATCTCTTGTTGTAAATTAAATCCTAAGGCTACCCCTAAGTAACCTTCTTCCAATAGAAATCCAGCATTTAGTAACAAAAGGTAAATGCCTACAACCCAGAGATCCTCCTAGAAGAAGTTACTGGCATCAAATGAACAAGTTACTTACATTTGGCAATGGTCTTTCTGGTGGATAAGTTAATTCCTCCCACGGATTCTTGTTCTTCTGAAATATCCTGCTGATGCAGCCCATGCCAGTGACATGTTTCCTCACCACCAGGTGGGACCACAGGGCTCGGAGTTCAGCTCTGTTGTCTCTTTGGCACCACTCGGTGCTGAAATGATGTCCCATGCCAATATACCTGGGTTGTCGGCATCATTTCCCCTCAGTTAAGCCAATGTTCCTCTTCAAAGCAGGGAAGGCCAGAAATATGACAAAAAGAGGGAACAATTCTAGTCACCCTGAAAGATGTACTGTTGCAGTTGGTCAATTTAGAGGGTAAGATGAATTTGTGGGAGGAATTAACATAGCAAACAGAAAGAACATTACCAAAAGTAAGTAATTTCATCTGTTAATGTATACATTCCATACTCCAATTCCTCATTTTCTGAAAGACTGCCAAATTGCACGGCTATCAAGATCATGGCTGCCCCACCCACTTCCTCAGCAACTAAGGAAAAAGCAATAAATGTGGGAACGCTTAAACCCATTCAAACTCTCAGGGATCACCAGTGCATCACCCAGAGAGCCCCCTGCAGGAAACTAAGGGAAGCCTTTGTTGTGACACGACTCAGTGAGTCTGCCTGAATATTTAGACTGCCAGCAAGGTGAGATGCTGACACTGTCACCTCATTCTGGATCACCAATACCCAAAAGAACATTTCCTGCACTGTTGGAGTGTTTGCACACCTCCCATCTTGTTGATGCAGTACATGAGTACATGGCAGTAGTGGAGTCTGTGATATCCCAGACAGTCAAATCTTTGATTGATGGTAAAAAAACAAAAAAAGACTTAAATGACAGATAAACTGCCCTGAATTCCAGTAAACTGATGTGGAAGGATTTTGATAGCCCTTCCCACAGACTGCTCAGATTCTGCAGATGAGCTTCCCATCTCAACAAGGCTACGTCTATGACCAGGGTGACTGCCCACTGCTGCTGGAATGGCAGCCTCTGAAAGAGGTTGGATGTGAATGCCCACCAAAGCAAGTCCTTGGAGACCTGTGTGGGTACACCCAACAATGTCCTATATGTACCCATTGAACTGTGTGACGCGACTGCATCAGCAATCTTGCTTCTGGGACTATGACGTTGCAGGACGTCATGAGCCCTAACATCCTCAAGAAAACTCCACCCGGGAGTCGCCCTCGGCTCCTTTCAATTGGAAGAGGACTACTGTGATCCGAATGCTTGTCAATCTCTCGGGGGGATGCAAAGCAATGCCTCGCTCCATTTCGAAGCCCGCCCCGGTATACTGCCGAACAAATAACTTTCCTCTCGATAATGATCTTTCTGATGGATGCTCCTCCTACCGATCCTTCACCTATGATGTCCTAACTTTTGCTGCCAGGGGGTGAAGAGCGGCTCTGTCCAACACCTCTTCTCGACCGAGCCTTACATGGCGTCGAGGCCAGTATATATTAAAGCGGCGTGCCTCGTGCCCTCTGTTTTACACTTTCTCCTTAGCACTATGATGCTGAGAAACCGCAGAACTGCCCAAGCGGGGCAGGTAGGGAGGGTGGTAAGGAATCTAATGAAGGAACATCCATCAGCAAGACCATTACCGAGAGATAAACCATTTTTTCTTCTAAAATAATTCCTCCAAAGGATTCCACATCTGTGATAAAAACCCAAAGCAGTACGAAGATTGGGAGGAGATCAAGGTCACCACCTAGACCAGAAAACTCTCGAGAATCCAAGCAGTATAGCAAACATGTGCAGAGATGCCAAAGTTGCTCCCTGGCAAATGTCCAGGACAGGGACTCTCCTCTGGTAAAATGGGTTCGAGAACCTCAGGCACCTTCTTTCCAGGCAGATCATAGCATTCCAAGATGCAGACAGGATCTGTTTGGTCACAGCCCTGCTAGAACGTGTCCCAGCCTAGCCAATGAAATGCTGGTCTTCATTCCTGGTCTCTCTCATCCTAGAGACATAGTAGCTGAGGGCCTGCAGCGTGTCCAGCCAATGGAATCGTTACTTTGCCTTTGAAGGATGAGGTGTAGGAAGAAATTAAGTGTTACTCACCGGAGCGAGTAACGAGTCACCTTACCTCCATCCTGCACGGGCGTCCCTTGCTAGGGACTGGAACAGAATGTTTTTCCACTAAAAAAAATAACAAATTCCCTTTAAATGTATACATGCGTGGGGGCGCAGCCTTGGGGGGGATGCACTCCCTTAACACCGCACACCGGCGCCACACATCAGCCACCTTTGACACTTTGGCTGTATTAGACGGCTTAACAACCCTGCTATTTTAGGAGGAACGATGATGGGAAGTATGGAGGAAAGTGGACTAGGAGTACGTTAGTCACTCCGGTGAGTAACACTTAATTACTCCTACGTCACGTTCCCTTTTCTCCATCCTGCATGAGCGATTAACACTGACTAGAAAGCACTGGCGAGGAGAGCGATTGTAGATTCTATGCAAACAGGTTACACAGAACTGCCTGCCTGAAGGCAGCGTCAGCCCGAGCGCTGGTATCCAAACAGTAATACTTGCAGAAGGCTGATGGGGTGGCCCATGTGGCTGCCCTGCTAATCACCTGCCATGGGACAAGGCATTGAAAAGCAACTGCTGCTGCCTTGGCCCCGATTGTGAGCGTGTGCATGTCCATTGGGACCTCTTTGCGTTATGCCTTGTATGCCTCGTGAATGGCCGCGTCCATCCATCTGGCTATAGATGCCTTAGATGCTTGCTCGCCTGGCTTTGATCTTCCGAAAGTGACAAACAAGGTGTCTGATCTGCAAAAGTCCTTTGTCCTGGCCATGTAGAACTTTAAAGGACGTCTGACGTCGAGACAGTGGAGCACCTTTTCCGCCTCCTCTACCGGATTAGGGAAGAAGGTGGGGAGCACAATCTCCTAGTTGAGATGGAAAGAGGTTTCGACTTTTGGGAGGAACCTAGGATGAGTGTGAAGCACCACTGTGTCCCGATGAAAAACAGTGTAAGGCTCTGTAGCCACAACAGCCTGAATCTCGTGGACTCTACAAGCCGAGGTGAGTCCCACCAGGAGCGGTGTCTTGAGAGCAACTAATTTGATGTCCACTATGGCCATGGGCTCAAACGATTTGTGAGCCAGAGCGCCGAGTACCACATTAAGGTCCCAAACCGGGTGAGGGTGCCTGATCGGTGGATACAGTTTTGTTAGCCCCACTAGATGCCTTTTGACCACTGGGTTGGATGACAAAATGAATACTTTTCAGAGATCCTGTATGCCCCTGTGGCGGCCAGGTATATCCAACACGTGTCCACCTGGACCCCTGATTTAGCTAAATAAACTGAGAATGATAGCACCTGGTCCAGCGTGCACGTCAGAGGGTCCGCTCCATTTTCTTTGGCCCAGAAGCAGAATTTGGCCCATTTGCTAATGTTCTATTTCCGTGTAGCTCGTCTCCTGGCTTCTTGGATGATTTCCAAATTGTCCCAAGACAACTGGAGGTGTTAAAGCATTACCTGCTCAGGCACTAAGCCGCTAGGGCTAGTTTCTCTGGGGAGGGGTGGATCACTGCCCCTCCTTGCTGTACCAGGAGAGGGTCCAGTCCGAGAGGGAGGGGAACCTGAGGTTGGTCTGCCAACTGCAGCAGTTCTGAAAACCACAGCCTGGCCAGCCACTAGGGAGCTATTAGGATGAGACGCAGCTGGTGGGCTTCCCTATTCTTGCCTAGGACTTTGTGGAGAAGGGGGGGGTGTCAGAGGGAACACCTAGGCCCACATTCCATTCCATTGAATCTATAGCGCATCCCCCATGGAGCCCTTGCCCCGGCAACCCCAGGAGGCGAACCGCAGGCACCTCAGGTTGCTCTCCGTAACAAACGGGTCTATGCTGGGGTGACCCCACCTGCTGAACATTTCCGTAAGTACCTTTTTGTTCAACTGCCACTCGTAGTTGTCCGAGACCAGCCGGCTGAGGCTGTCAGCCTCAAGATTCGAATCTACCGGAAGGTGGACTGCCGAGATCCAGATGTTCTGCGCATTGGCCCATTCCCAAATGGCCATTGCCCAGCTGGCACAGAGGCGGAGATCTGGTGCCCCCCCTGCTTTTTGAGGTAATACATGCAGGCAGAGTTGTCCATCTGAATGCACACTACTCTACCCTTGATGATGGGAAGGAATTCCATGGGCGTGAGCCAGATAGCCATCTTTTCCAACCAGCATGTCCGCTCAGGGTGGCCCTCCGCCCCTGGAGGGAGGAGTCTGTTGTAATGGTGTGGTCTGAAAGGTCTGCCCGCCAAGAGCTTGGACTCCTGCCTCCACAACTCCAGGTCCTCGTGCAGGTGAACGGGTATAATGATTGCTGCAACATGAGCTCCCAATTACTGATCCCGGGAGGTTGAAAAATGTAGCTGCAGCGTCCTCATTTGTAGCCTGGTGTAGGTAACCGCCAAGAAACAGGCCACCATCACACCCAAAAGATGCTGGTACCACCATGCCGTGATTACAGTCCTGCTGAGGAAGTGACCCACAGCGGACTCGATAGTTGCCACCTTTTCCCTCGTGGGGAACACCATTTGCCTCTGCGTATCCCACTGAGGACCAAAGAATACCAGTGTTTGTGTCGGTTGTAGGTCCGACTTCTGGAAGTTCAGTGAGAATCCCAGCTCGTAGAGTGTGCTCATGAGCCTGGCGGCTGAATACCTGACTTGCTCCGGAGAGCCTGCTCGGACTAACCAGTCGTCGAGGTACGGGTATACATGATTGCACTCTGACCGGAGCACAGCCGCAACTGCATTCATGAGCCTTGTGAAGACCTTGGGCGCTGAATTCAGGCCGAATGGTAGTACCTTGTATTGGAAAGGCAGACCTATGACCCAAAACCAGAGGAAGGGTTGATGCGACTGCGCTGTGAGGATGTGTAAATATGTGTCCTTCAGATCCAGGGAGCACGCCCAGTCTCCCCCACTCAGCATCTCTGCTATCAGAGCTGGAGTCACCATTTTGAATTTCTGTAGAGGCAGGTACAGGTGTAAAATGGAAAGATCTAGGACCACTCACAAGCCAGCCTGGTTCTTCTTCTGAATAGCAAAGATGCAGGAAAAAAATCCTACCCCCTGCTGGGGGATTGGAACCTACTCTACCGCCTTGCTCACAATAAGGGAGCCAATCTCCGCTAGGATTGGTGTCCCGATTTGTGGAAGGGGGGGAGACAAGGAGGAGGAGATGGTAGTGGTAACTAGAAGCCATGTGATATTACAGAAATCACCCAGGTGTTATGGGTATCAGGCAGGTAGTTGGGGCAAGCTGGGTGGAGGCTTGGCAGGCCTGGCATAGGCACACAAAGAACCCATAACAAATCCCTCCTTTCATTCCTTCCTTGTGTTTGTAGTAACTTCCTGGTTACCACTTCCTGTTGCCAAACAGGAAGTGCATGATAATTCATGAGCTCTCTAGTGTTTGGGTGTGGCTGGCTATATAAGCCACACCCAAGATTCTTCCAGTGCTGTGTGTTGCTTACTGTGAGCTGTATCAGCAACACAATTGCCGTGTTCTGGATCAGCCAGCATCTGTTTACCTGCTCTGGATCATCCTGTTTCTGCTTACCTGCTTCGGATCATCCTGTTTCTGCTTACCTGCTCGGGATCATCCTGCTTCTGCTTACCTGCTCCGGATCATCCTGCTTCTGCTTACCTGCTCCAGATCATCCTACCTCTGCTTACCCGCTCCGGATCATTCTGCTTCAGCTTACCTGGTTCTTACTCCACGCCGCAGCTATCTCCAGTCAAGAGGGGACTTCTACACCGGCACCTGTAAGAACAAAGAAGAACTGCGTTAACACGTGCATATCAGTAATGCTGCGCATACTCACTGAATTTTCCCGCGACGCTGGAATCCAGGTTAGTTGTATGAGCGCAGAAACCCCTGCAAAAGAAAGAAGAGACATTATTCATTGCGCTCGCCCCAATAACGCAGACACTTATTTCACTGCGCTCACTCTCTCTACGCGGTGCATACTTACCAAAAGCCTCTGTGGAAACTTACCTAACCACCAAGTCTCCAGTAGCGTTGAACCTGGACTCGAGGCGCTAATATCACATAATTTCTCCTGCAAGGGAAAGGGAGAGACATTACCAGAAGCGCTCGAATTGAAGGCGCTGTGCAAACCTACAAGCAGCTAGCTTCTACACGCAGCGCTACTCACCCACAAAAATATGGCAAACAAAGACAATACAGACAATTTTTGACACTCAACATTCTCCGCGCAACGTTCACTTGTGGGAAGGACTTTCTAGCCAGTGAAGAAACTGGCGCCTTGAACTCTTGGCCTCGCTGTGAAGGCATAAAACAGTGTTTGGCATCTGAACTCAGTCTACAGACATTGGCACCAATCATATGAGTGAATCGCGCCCCTGCGAATGCAGGATGGAGTGCACACCCTACTAAAGATCAAGGTAAACCCATAGGGGGACATCACAGCACACAGTAAAGAGAAGGGAAGGGCCCAGGGGAATCGGGTGTATTCAGGTCTGAGTGTACACCTTGTATTTCACAGGTATTCCTCTGGGTGAAATAGGGGAAGTGAAGACTCTGGGTCAAGGGAGGCTCGTCCATCGCTCCTGCAGAGACACAGGTGAGTGTGACAAAACACAAAGCCATCCTCAATACCTCTGCCCGAGCGATGGAAACCTCTGAGGTAGACCAGCTTTCCCTATTGTTAGGTGAACTACAGGCCGAAGTACATGCAGCCCGCTCAAATGCCTTAAGGCGCCAACTGGTAGTCAACAGGGACAAAACAGACGATTTGGCAAGACAGCTCCTACAGACCCAAGCTGGTCTAGCACCCCTACCAGGTGGAGTT
Organism: Ambystoma mexicanum; assembly: GCF_040938575.1. NCBI lineage: Eukaryota > Metazoa > Chordata > Amphibia > Caudata > Ambystomatidae > Ambystoma > Ambystoma mexicanum. The sequence continues at coordinate 1,144,379,073 of NC_090927.1, forward strand.
CCACAGGGGCAGCCTACCGTGGCACCTGTAGCCACACCCGTTCAGGTATTGCTTCTAGGCAACATCGCTATAGCACACCCGGAACGCTTCTCTGGGGATCCCAAGAAATTTGGAGTGTTCATGAATCAATGCCGGCTACATTTCATATGCAAACCAGACACTTTTCTAAACGACGAAGCTAAAGTAGCTTTTGTCCTCTCCTATTTAGGAGCTCATGCGGCAGAATGGTCTGTCCCGTTAGTGCTTAGGGACGACCCTTTACTGAGAAATTACCCAGGTTTTCAGCGTGAACTGGAAAAACTATTTGCCCATGGGACTCGAGGTCAGGCCCTGGATGATGAGCTACTCTCTCTGCGACAGGGTGGTCAGGATCTTATCTCATATGTCGCCACATTCAATCGCTTAATAGCCGAATCAGGTTGGCCAGAGGAGAAACTAATAACATTATTTTATCGAGGACCGAGAGGAGAATTAAAAGATGCCTTGGCGCAAGTAGTTAATCCTCCCGAAGATTGCAGTGAATACATCGACCTAACTATGCAACTAGACCACCGGTTACAGGATCGCAAGGCCGACCGAACCAGATCAGAGCATAGACCAGTGTATGCCCGACCAAAGGAAGCCTCCCATTGACAGGCCTCAGAAACACACTCAGAGCCCATGCAATTGGGTGTTGTCACGGTACCACTCACCAAGGCGGAGAGAGAACGGAGGCGTCAGGAAAAACTTTGCTTATATTGTGGCCAATCTGGTCACTTCCTCTGGAGCTGCATGATTAAACCCCCACGGAAGACAATGGGGGTACTAGATATAATGGGAAAACACAGGTGCGGTAGCAAAAAACTCTAACGCCCGGCAGATGTAGAGGTCAGTCTGTCGAGCCAGGAACAGAGCACTCAGATCTCACATTTCAGTATTCCTGTGGTTTTGGTAGACCCTTCACAGCCCACCCGAATGCATGCCCTCAAGGCTTTCATAGACAATGGGGCTATTGGGAACTACCTGCACATAAACACTGCAAATACCTTGGGATTGGCATTCCACCGTAAGGACACTGCAGAAAACGTGACAGCTGTGGATGGCACACAACTCCTTTCAGGACCAGTAACACAGTGTACTTCCACCATCACCTTAATCTGCCAAGATGGCCACAGAGAAAGTATTAGATTCGACCTTATCGCTGCACCCCAATTCCAACTGATTCTTGGGATACCGTGGCTAGAGACGCACAACCCAAAGATAGATTGGCGAGCTCGAACCTTACTCTTTTCCACGGAATTCGCCTCTTGTTACGACAACAAAGGGATCAAAGGAAGCCCATTGTTAGCGTCACAGGAATAGATAGCATGTTTAGGCTTGGTGGGCACTTTACCAGAGGAATACCAGGAGTTCTAGGATGTGTTCGCGAAGGAGCAGGCTAATACACTACCACATCGAGTTTACGACTGCCAGATCGACCTGCAACCAGGGGCACAAGTAGCGTGCAGCCGCATTTATGCATTAACCGAGAAAGAAAACACTCATCTACGGACCTACTTGGATCAATACCTGGCCAATGGCTTCATTAGACCATCTAAGTCACCAGCCGCCTCCCCACTCTTCTTCGTACCGAAGAAAGAGGGGGACTTAAGAACGTGTATTGATTACCGAGCCCTAAATCAAGTCACCATAAAAAATAAGTACCCATTACCTCTGATACCAGTACTCATAGACCAGGTGAGACAAGCGAAGATTTTCACCAAGCTAGACTTACGCGGCGCATATCACCTGGTACGCATGAAGAAAGGGGACGAGTGGAAGACTGCGTTCCGTACCCGCTATGGCTTGTACGAATACAAGGTGATGCCCTTTGGGCTTTGCAATGCCCCAGCTGCGTTCCAGCATTTTATGAATGATGTGTTACGGGAACTCCTCGATGTCTGCGCAGTCGTCTACATCGATGACATTCTGATCTACTCCACCACTCCCCAAGAGCATGTAACCCACGTGTGAGCTGTACTCCGCAAACTGCATGGAAACCAACTGTATGCAAAGCTAGAAAAATGCTCCTTCCACATCACCGAGGTGGAGTTTCTGGGATATGTACTGACACCGCAGGGGACAAGATGAACAATAGAAAAGTGGAGGCAATTCTCACTTGGTCCTCACCCACGTCTGTAAAGGGAGTACAGAGTTTCCTAGGGTTTGCAAACTTTTATCGACGTTTCATAACCAGGATTCTCACATATTGTACATCCAATAACGTCCTTGCTGCGCAAACACCAAAAGTTTGAATGGACACCAGCGGCGGAAGAAGCTTTCGGAGCTCTCAAGGCAAAAGTTACCTCAGCCCCAATACTGCAACACCCACAGTCCGATTTACCGTACATCATGGAAACGGACGCTTCAAGCATTGCCATGGGGGCCGTATTGTCTCAACAAAATCCTGAAACCAGATGCCTTCATCCCATTGCCTTTTGGTCAAGGACGTTTTCCCAAGCAGAATTAAACTATGCCATTTCTGAGAAAGAACTCCTAGCAATCAAAAGCGCACTGTGTGAATGGTGACATTACTTACTAGGAGCAAAACACACCATCACAATAATAACAGATCATCGGGACTTGCAATACTTATGCTCAGCAAAAGCTCAGTCGTCTAGGCAGCTCCGTTGGGCCCTATCCTTAATGGAATACCACTTTGTAATCACCTACCGCCCGGAGTTAAGAACGGGAAAGTGGATGCGTTATCCCACATTGGCACAGGAGAGGAAGTCTACAATGCCCCTAACCCAGTGGAGATCATACCCAGCCATAAAATTCTCGGCCTCTGCATCGGCCCATCTCCCTTAAATACTCTGCAGGAAGCAATAAAAGAAAATATGTCTGAAGAAGACCTACTGGCTTGGGACACGAAGGGAGATCAGTTCACCATTCAAGACAAACTACCATACTACCAAAAACGCCTCTACGTTCCAACTAAGGATCTGCAACAAGCAATCATATCAGACTACCACGACTCGCTGTTAGAAGCCCATCCAGGTATAGCCAAAACCATGAAGAAAGTAAGCAAATCTTATTGGTGGCCAACTTGGCGAGAGGATAGTGCCACCTAGATAGGCACATGTGAGGTGTGTGCACAATACAAAACATCCAGGCAAAAACCAGCCAGCCTCCTTCAGCCAATCACCATTCCGCCAGCGCCCTAGCACACAGTATCAATGGACTTCGTCACTGATCTACCTCCTAACTCAGGTTATAATACCATCCTCGTAGTAGTGGAACTCTTCTCCAAAATGGCCCATTTCATAGCTCTAAAAGGTATTCCGTCAGCTCAGATCCTGGCACAGGTTTTTCTAGACCGAATCGTCAAGTTACATGGATTCCCTACCATAATCGTTTCTGACAGAAGCAGCCAATTTGTATCTCGTTTTTGGAAAAAATGTTGTGCCCTGGCAAGAGTAGATGTCCGTCTGTCTTCTAGTTACTACCCTCAAATGGACGGCCAAACCGAGCGCACGAACCAGACCATGGAACAGTATTTTTTGCTGTCTATTACACCAAACAAGCCAAAGCTGGACAGAAATTCTATGGATGGCAGAGTATGCCTACAACAACTCAACACCTTCATCAACCCAAGCAATACCCTTCTTTACTATATATGGTAAAAACCCCAGAACGTCGGTCTACGATCCGCCAGAAAAGATTGAAATGCCCGCAGTAAAGAATCTACATGCCAGCATCATGAAGGCAGCCAGAGAAGCCAGCAGGAACCCATAGCAAGCCAAAGAAACACAGAAAAGAAATGCTGATCGCCATCGACGAAAAGCCCCAGATTATCAAGTGGGAGACTCGGTCTGGCTGGCAACTAGACACATTGCTTTAAAGGTTCCCGAAAAATGTCAGCCTAGATACATTGGCCCGAACCCAATAGAAAAAGTAATTAATCCAGCAGCCATGAGACTGGCGTTACCTCAACATATGCGTACACATCCCGTATTTCACATGTCACTATTAAAACCAGCACACCCAGGAACCCGAAATTCCACACCTCCTGCACCCATACAAGTGGGTGAAGAAGCACCAGAATATGAAGTAAAGAACACATTAGATTCCAAACAAGTACGAAAGACCCTGTATTATTTGATTGACTGGAAGGGGTACAGAGCCCAGGAAAGATCATGGGAACCCAGCACACACGTGCGTGCCCCCCGATTGGTGCGGAGATTCCATCCCGACCATCCTGAGAAACCAAAGCCCTCATACACACCATTGGGAGGGGTCTTGAGGGGGAAGACTGTCATGGGTATCAGGCAGGTAGTTGGGGCAAGCTGGGTGGAGGCTTGGCAGGCCTGGCATAGGCACACAAAGAACCCATAACAAATCCCTCCTTTCATTCCTTCCTAGTGTTTGTAGTAACTTCCTGGTTACCACTTCCTGTTGCCAAACAGGAAGTGCATGATAATTCATGAGCTCTCTAGTGTTTGGGTGTGGCTGGCTATATAAGCCACACCCAGGGCTTTAAGTGGGGTAAGAAATCGAGAGGGGGCCCTCGTTTGGGGGCGTGGCTTCTGGGAGGGGCGTGGCCTAAAAAGCACGCAAATCGTAAGGTCTGCACACAAATATATATACATGTTATATATCTGTGTGCGTACCTTACTATGGTATGTGTACTTTGCAGGCCATCTTTTCTAAACATAGAAATGTGTTACATATGTTACATATTTCTATGTTTAGAAAAGATGGCCTGCAAAGTACACAAACCATAGTAAGGTACGCACACAGATATATAACATGTATATATATTTGTGTGCGTACCTTACGGTTTGCGTAGTTTTCAGGCCATGTTTTCGGGTTTATAAAAGATGGCTTTGAAAGTACACAATTCAAGCCATCATTTATAAAGCTTTGACTACGGACAAAATTGTCCGTCGGCAAAGCTTTATAAAAGATGGCTTGAAATGTGTACTTTCAAAGCCATCTTTTATAAACCTCGAAATATGTCGAGGAATCCCCAGGTTCGCCGAGGGTTAAAGACGCCTCGGCGACCTGGGGAAACAAAGGAACAGTAACTGCCTCTGATGACCCCTCGCGCGAGGGGTCACCAGAGGCAGTTACTATGACTGACAGAAGTGGCAGCCAGGCACAGCATCGCTGTGGTTGGCTGCCACTTCTGTCAGCTAGCCTGACTTCATGGCAGGCGCATCTCCCGTCGCGGCTGCAGCCGCGACGGGATAATGCATCCCGCCAATGTTGCGTGCGGTGGGACTGGGGGCCCCGGCAGGGCCCCGGCTCAGCCCCACTTTTTGGAGACTGCCGGGGCCCAGCCCCGGCAGGCCCCGGCCCACTTAAAGCACTGGCCACACCCAATATTCTTCCAGTGCTTCGTGTTGCTTACTTTGAGCTGTATCAGCAACACACTTGCCATGCTCTGGATCAGCCAGCATCTGCTTACCTGCTCCGGATCATCCTGCTTCTGCTTACCTGCTCCGAATCATCCTGCTTCTGCTTACCTGCTACTGATCATCCTACTTCTGCTTACCCGCTCCGGATCATTCTGCTTCAGCTTATCTGGTTCTTACTCCACGCCGCAGCTATCTCCAGTCAAGAGTGGACTTCTACACCGGAACCTGTAAGAACAAAGAAGAACTGAGTTAACACGCGCACATCACTAACTCTGCGCATACTCACCGAATCTTCCCGTGAGGCTGGAATCCAGGTTAGTTGTACGAGCGCACAAACCCCTGTAAAAGAAAGAAGAGACATTATTCATTGTGTTTGCCCCAATAACGCAGACACTTATTTCACTGCGCTCTCTCTCTCTCTACACGGTGCATACTTACCAAAAGCCTCTGTGCAAACTTACCTAACCACCAAGTCTCCAGTAGCGCTGAACCCGGACTTGAGGCACTAATATCACATAATTTCTCCTGCAAGTGAAAGGGAGAGACATTACCAGGCGCGCTCGAATTGAAGGCGTTGCGCAAACCTACCAGCAGCTAGCTTCTACACGCAGCGCTACTCACCCACAAAAATACCGGCAAACAAAGACAATACGGACAATTTTGGACCCTCAACATTCTCTGTGCAACGTTCACTTGTGGGAAGGACTTTCTAGCCAGTGAAGAAACTGGCGCCTTGAACTCTCGGTCTTGCTGTGAAGGCATAAAACAGCGTTTGGCATCTGAACTCAGCCTACAGACATTGGCACCAATCACATGAGTGAATCGCGCCCCTGCGAATGCAGGATGGAGTGCACACTCTACTAAAGATCAAGGTAAGCCCATAGGGGGACATCACAGCACACAGTAAAGAGAAGGGAAGGGCCTAGGGGAATCGGGTGAATTCAGATCTGAGTGTACACCTTGTATATAACAGGTATTCCTCTGGGTGAAACAGGGGAAGTGAAGACTCGGAGTAAAGGGAGGCTCGTCCATCGCTCCTGCAGAGACACAGGTGAGTGTGACACCAGGCATCCACAAACCCTGAGCTCCATATGCCTGCTTATGGAGAGCCAACCTGCGCCTGACTGGGGTGCTGTGGATCTGAAACATCTGGTCATTGCTTCTTTGGTTCTGAGGCTGGCGCCCAGGAGAGGGACTGAAAGAAACCCTTATGAGATTACTTTTGGTGCTTCCGCCTGTGCTGGCTGGGAGACCGGTCTGGCTGCCTGGCCCGGTGGTTTTGGAAGCCCTGGAACCCACCGAAGTTTCAGCCTTTGTCCAAACGAGACTAGCCCTGCCCAAAATGTTTGTCTTATGGCTTGGTAAGACTAGACAATGTGGCTGTCTGTTAGCTGCTTTTCTTTTTGTCCAGCTCCTCGTCTGGGGTGGAGTGGATCAAGTTGCCTCCCTCGAAAGGGAGGTCTAAGATTCTCTTGGATGTCGGGATTGAACCTCAGCCAGCCAGTCATTCTCATGTCTGTGGCTGTATCAATGTGGGCGACGGTAACCTCCATGATGTCTTGTGCCACCAACTTGGCCTCTGCCAGGATGGCCTTGAAGGATGCCTGCTTGTGGGTAGGGAGGTCTGGGAGGAAGTTGGCAATTTCCCTCCAGAGCCTTTGATTTGGCACAGCCAATATGGCGTCGGCCTGTCTGAGATGAGATCGGCGTTGGAATACACTTTCTTACTGTAGGCCTCTAGTACCTTCTACTCCTTGCCTAGGAGTGCAGAAGTGGACATGCTTGCCAATGACGTCAGCGGTTTGGCATACATAGACGCTACTGCAATGATGGATGAAAGGGGCTGAGGGTGAACCGATACGAGCAGAGAGTTTGCTTCCACCTCTCTAAATTTGGAATGCAGTCTTTTGTTTGTGGGCTGTGTGGAGTGAGGTTTCAACCACCCCTTCTTAGCCAAGGTCTCCACATCTTTTTGTAGTGAAATTCAGCATCTGGACTCTGCCCTGATGGTGAGGACCTCAGTCAAGACACCTGTCTCTGGCTGTTCCTTTTGTGGCTGTGGGATGCCGAGGTACTCCACCAGGCCGGCGATAAGGATTCAATGTTTTAGGACTGACCTGAACAAGCAGGGATGACTCCTCTACTATAACGCCCGATGAGCAGCAATTAGACTAAGCCCACAAAGTCTCCTATGAGCCCTATGGGGAGAGGGCAACAAGGGGTGCTCTGTGGGTCAAGCCCAAAGGGAAAAACCTGTAAAGGGAAAAAACCTTTGTCCACGAGAATGGAGAGATTTAACTAGGATCCCTCGTGGATAAGACAGATAGATTTGCAGGGAAAAACAGCCTCCAGATGGAATGGAGAGATGATGGTAAATCAGGAAGATATCGCCAAGCACAATAGAGGTATCGGGAAAGAGCGCCCAAACAGAAGGAAACAGGTAATTCCCAAGAGGGGAGCAGGGAACAAGGAGATGGGAAAAAACAGAAGGGAAGGTAGGATAGCGCCTGAGCGCGAAATGCTGTCTTTCGGAGGGCAGAGCGAGTCGAAGCAAGAGATCCAGAAATACAGTTAATAAGGGATAGCAACACAAGTCAGTTTGCCGATAGAAGAAGCAACATGAGGCTCTCACCTGTATTATATTACCGTCCTGTGAAGAAATCAACGCTAGTTCCGGGCGCCATCTTGGAAAGCACTAGACCATTGCCAGATTTCCTGCTGATCGTCCCAATCCGCTGCCACCTTGCATGGTACAGAAACCCACGGGGATGTCGCCTTCTCCACTGATGTAAAATAGACCAGGTGCTTGCAGAGGTCCTGACAGTATGCCCCCTCACAGGGGACAAGAGGCCCGGCTTGCACGGATGTAACCTGTGATACCTTTGAAGGAGCCTGGGGGCATGCACAGCAGAAGCAGGTTCCAAGGTACGGTCTGAAGGTCCGTACCCTATCCAGTCCAACAAGTATTGTAATTGACCCCAGTGGTGCCTGCAATCTCATACAGTCTTGACTTCGTACTCGGGTCCGGAGGTGGTGTCGATGGGAGCTGGAGGTTTATTGTCTTTCCTGTGAAATGGATTAGGAACATGTGGCTTCAGCTGAGAAATGTGAAAGACTGGATGTATTCTTGACCAGGACTCAGGCAATTTAAGTTTGAAGGCAACTGGACCCACAAGTTGATAGATCTTAAAGGGACCAAAAAAGTGTGGGGCCAATTCAGATGGAACCAAATGTCTTGGAAGATAACCAGATGAAAGCCAAACAAGGTCACCAATGCCCAAGGCAGCAGGTGTTTTAAGTCGTCTTAGATCAGCTTGCTTCTTGCTGGCAGCTCTAGCATTTGTTAAAGTTTATAGGGCTGTGGTATGGCCTGTTTGAATCTTGTTGGTTTACTGAGGGTGCTTTAGTATCTGCAGAGTTAACAGTAGTTATACAAGTGGGATGAAACCCATAGGTACATGAGAAAGGACTGACTCCAATAGAGGTATGAATTGAATTGTTATGCCCGAACTCTGCAAATGGGAGCAAGTCGGCCCAATTGTCATAATAATCTGAGGTGAAACATCTGAGGTACTGTTCCAAGGACTGATTTAGCCTCTCTGTCTGACCGTTGGATTGCGGATGGTATCTAGAAGTTAGAGCCCACTGAATACCAAGCTTTTGACACAATAATTTCCAAAATGTGGAGGTGTACTGGGGTCCTCGATCTGATAGGATAGTGATTTGTAATCTGTGTAGGGTGATAGATGGTTCGCAGCCATCTGTTGGGCGGAGGGTATTTGAGGGAGCGTGACAAAGTGAGCTAACTTAGTGAGCGAATCTATAGTCACCATGATTGTAGTCTGTTTGTTCGAGAGGGCTAAATCGACTATAAAGTCGGTACTAATGTTTTGACAGGGGCGTGAAGGTAGGGAAGGCTCTGTTAATATCCCTAAAGGCAGCCTGCGAGGGGTTGTAACCTGTTGACAAACGACGCAGGCAGATACATAGTTCCTGACGACTTCTTTAAGGTTGTGCCACCAGAAGTGTCTCTCGATATTCTCCAAAGTCACGCGGACTGCACAATGACCTGCTGTCTTGGCATCATGACACATATGCAACACTCCGCGTTGCAATGCCGAGTTGGGTATGTAAAGGTTCTTGCCCTGGAATAACAAACCCTGATCCTCAGACAAACCGTACTGCTCGATGGCGAGAGATATGGTCGGATCTTGAAGAATGGTAGCCCTCTGTGCCCATTGTTGGAACATAGTCACAGAAAAGAGGATTTATGCTTTAGGTAATATATTTTCCCGTTGGAAAGACTCCAGCACCGGAATCCATACGGGATAGCGCATCTGTCAATTAGTTTTAGATACCGGGAAGCAACGTAAATAGCAGATTATATTGGGGAAAGAAATCTGCTGTTCTGACATTCTTGCTGTTGTAAAACCTTCAAGTTACGATGATCCGTTCTAACAGTTACCTGACGTTTAGAACCTAGAAGATGATGTTGATACTCCGTGCAGGCCTTCTTTATAGCCAAGAGCTCTTTTTTCAAAACTGTATAGTTCTGTTCGGAATCGGACAAAGTCATAGACATATAGGCAATGGGATGCTCACAATCATTCAACAGTTGTTTAAGAACCGCTCCAACAGCGGCATTAGATGCCTCTGTCTCCAAGAAGAATGATTTATTTTGGTCCGGAAGATGCAGTATGGGAGCTATCGTGAAATGATCCTTGATATCTTGAAATGCCTCTCCAGCTGTGCCATTCCATAAGAAGATAACTCTTTTTGAGAAGAGCAGTCAGGGGTAGGATCTTCAAGGAAAAGTTTGGGATACATTTCCTATAAAAAATGTGCAAATCCCAGGAATCTTTGCATCTCTTTCCAGTGTAGAATGGCTTGGACCTTGGCCAGATCCATAGAAGTCCCTTCTGCAGACAAAACAAAACCTAGATATGTTACCGACGGTTGGTGGAAAATAAATGTTTCCAGTTTGGCATAAAGATGGTTCTTTAGAAGGCCCGACAGTACTTCAGACACATGGATGCAATGTTCTTGTGGGTTGTTGAGAAAAACAGGATGTCGTCAAAGTACATGACAACAGAGTGTAACATGAGGTCTGAGAAGAGATGATCCATGAAGTGTTGAAAAATGGCAGGGGCATTGACAGGTCCAAAGGGCATAACACAGTATTCGTAGTGGCCGAAAAGAGTGTGAAATGGTGTTTTCCACTCAGCGCCAGTACGAATCCGGAGGATATGGTAAGCACCTCTAAGGTCAAGTTTTGTAAATATTGAGGCCCCTCTGACGGCTTCTAGAATGTCAGGGATCAAAGGAAGCGGATACTTATCTTTCACGGAAATCTTGTTCAGGCCCCTGTAATCGATACAGGGCCGTAGTTCAGACGTTCCTGTCTTGGGGATAAAACACATTGACGCTCCAGCAGGGGACGGTTATCAAACTGTGTTGGCGATTGGACTGCAGGTAACACCCGTAAGACTTGCTTTTCTTGTTTGGATAATGTATACATGCTCCCAAAAGGTACTGGCATCCCAGGAATAAGATCTGTAGAACAATCCTCATTCCTATGAGGAGGTAGAACCTTAAATTCCTCTTCCAAAAATACCTGATGATAGGCTTGATATTCCTTGGTAAGCCTTTGTAGTTGACACAATGATTTGTTTGCTTTTCGTGTTGTGTGTAAAATCCTATTGCTCCTTTGTATAAACAATGTGACAGGCAATATTCCGAACCCAAGAACACAGTCCCAGCCGTACAGTTCACAAAAGGGTTGTGCAGTCGAAACCGTGGGAGGCCCAGAATGATTGGATGAGCTGCCCTTATTAGGTTGAACCACATGGTCTCTGTATGTGAAGAATGACGTATTAAGAGTTTGGAAGTGTGTTCCTTAATAGGACCCGAAGACAAAGGAGAACATAAACCCCTTCCATACAGATAAGACCTGAGGTAGGTTCAGGGGGTAATACAATGTTCCTTGGCCCAACAATCATCTAGAAAATGTCTTTATGCCCCACAATCAATGAGAGCAGGAACACCAGGTATGATTATGTCATGTAGCTGTAAATCAACTTTCAGCACCAGCATAATGTTATCTTGAGGATTGGTGGTTTGTGAACATATAAAGCCCCCCCGAGCCGCGGTTCCCTTTAAGGACGGGGTTTGGCATTTCCCACCTATCTAGGTGGAATATTGGACAATCCTTCAGCAGATGTTTGTTCGATCCGCAGTACATGCAAAGACTGAGTGTCTTACGTCGGTTTTGTTCTTCAGGTGACAAGGTCCTCTGGTTAAGCCGATTTACATAGGTTTTTCCTCTGAAGGTTGACTAGTACTGGGATGGGTGACTTCAGATGTTCTTGACTGACGACTCTTGCGTTTCTCCGACTACCGTTCTTGATGACAGAAATCCAAGTGCAGTACCAAGGCCATCATTTCTTTGAGGTTGGGATGTCTTGGCACCTGAGAGAGCTCATCTTTCAGAAAAAGCGTAATTAAGGCGTCATTAGGCAAGGCTGTCTCAGCGCTAATTGTTTGAAGGTGGTGATGTAGGTCAATACATCAAAAGTGTCTAGTCTTACTTCTAAGAGCTGCTCTTGTGCAGAGATGGTCAGTGCTTGCCGACCAGACATGGCCTCAATACTGTTAGCAAAGTCTAGGTAGGAATACAGGATTTGGTTGTTGGTCACTACTTAAGGGGTAGCCCATGCCAGGACCCCTCCTGACAAATTGGACACCATAAAACTAACCTTGGAATGGTCAGTCGGGAAAAAGGAGGGTTTTAACGTAAATTGTACTATACAGGATTCCAAAAACGCCATAAGTCTTTTGGGATTGCCATCAAACTTTCCCGCTATCAATGGCGTGGGAGGAATCTCAGACCGGGGGTGGGGTAGCTGTACCCATTTGGCATAGCGTAGCATTTTAATTCTTCAAGTGTTGGACCTCCTGGAAGGCAGGATGGCGCCGGAGTGCGAAATGCTGTGACTCAGAAGGCAGAGCGAGTGGCGGCAAGAGATCCAAAAATACAGGTAAGAAGGGATAGCAACAAAGCGTCAGTTCTCCGATATAAGAAGCGACGCAAGGCTCTCACCCGTCAGCTGCATTATATTACGGTCCTGTGAAGAAATCCACGCTAGTTCTGGGCGCCATCTTCGAAAGCGGTTGACCATTGCCGGCATTTGTGATGATCGTCACAATCCACCACCATCTTGGATGGTACAGAATCCTGCGGGGATGTCACCTTCTCCACTGATGCCAAATAGACAAGGCACTGGCAGAGGTCCTGACAGGCGATTCTGTCATGAAGGCCCTTGCCAACAAAGGTGTGTCCTGCTCCTGGTCATCAGTGTCCTGCTGATCCTGTCTATAGGGGCCGCTGGGTCAATCTGAGCCACCGATGTCATGGGTTGCGGCAGCGTCGTGTGTTGCACCGCCGCTGGCTGCTGAGGAAGCATGGTGGGTATCATGTGCTGTAGGATGCCCTTAAGCATGTTTCCCATCTGCGGGGACCGCATGTGCGATCAGAATTTATCAAAGACATGCTCCTCGAAGGCTGGCTGGGAGCACTCCTGGACTGGAGCCTGCTGAGGGACATGAAATGCTGCCTGCCCGTGTTATGCAATAAGGACGCTTTCGTGTAGCGTGCTTGTCCCGTGATGGTTGGCTAAGTTGTGCACCAAGTGACCTGAGGCATAGTCACCCATTCTGACCTTGCAGTGGCTTCCCGCCTTGTAGGTTCGCCGGATGGGCGGGCTTCTGGCCTGGTAGCCGAGGTTTCCTGCCTTTGGGGTTTGTCTGATTGGTGGGTCTCTGGTCTGGCCACCATCTTGTCCCTGTGTGCCGCCATTTTTCCTGCACTTTCTGCACATGGATCCATGGATGACATGGGTCTGGGTTCAGCCTGTTTGCTGGTATGCGTAGGCTCTGTCCCTCCCTGCACCTCAGGCGTATGCCTGGCAGGCTGTTGGCCCTCGGCCATGAGGCCGGTAGAGCTGTCTGCACTGCGTTTAGGCACCCCCTCAGGCATAGGCCTGGTAATGGGGCAAAACCCCTCGGGACGAGTCCCGGTGAGTGAACCTCTTGGCTCCTTGACAGTGGGACTGGGAGGATCATTGGAGCCCTCGGCCAGTAGCTGCTGCAGCCCCAGTACCCTTCTTGCTGCTTCTAGGGCCCGACTGGCCCCCCCATTGGTAGTCTTCCCCAGGAAGAAGTCGCCCTTATTGGGTGCTTTTCTGAACAATATACTTGCTTTCTTGGTATTCCTCCACACGTACTCCTTAATGTGCTAAGGCGCCGACCTGGAGAACATCTCCCTCCACCGCGCCAACCAGTTCTTGAGGGACTGGGGAGTGAGCATGTTGCACGCCGAGCAGCCTTCCCATCCATGGTCTTCTCTTGTCACCGGAGACATAGGGTGTGCGGGTTTGACGTGGGAAACGAACTGTCACACGACGGCCATCTACTGAAGCCCGCCGCGGACGATATGCCCGGGGACAGGCTGGGGCACCTGTGGACGGTGTATTCCTGGAAGTATTTGATGTGTCTGAAACGGATTTAAAGTAATGATTAGACTCTAAACAAAAACTATGGGAAAGCGCTTGGAATTACAGGCCCAGAAAGGTATAACCACGAGCGCTGGTGAAACCTGTCTGCTACCGTCGATGTGGAAAAGAGGACTGCGGTGTGGTGCCAGCAGCCCCCCCGCACCCACATATACATTTAAAGGGAAAGTGTTATTTTTCTGGAGAAAAAGGTTCCGTTCCCGTCCCTAGCGAGGGACGCCCATGCAGGATGGAGGAAAGGGGACGAGACGTAGGAGTAAGACAGGAAGATGGCTCTTATGAGAGAGATGCAATCCAAGACAGCCTGTGGAAGAAAAGAGGGTCTTACTCTCAATGTCACCTTCTCTTTGGAGAAAACCAAGACAACGCCTGGCACTCACTAACACGTCTCACGGAATGTATGGCAACTAGGAAAATCACTGTAAGGGTGAGCATTCTAATAGAACAGGAATGCACATGCTCAAAAGGAGCTTCCACCAGAAATGCCAAAACCAAATTCAAATCCCACACCGCAATCACAAACTGGCATGGAGGAAACTAATCACACAAACCCCTCAAGAACTGCAAAAGAGTGGGGATTGTGAAGAACACGCCCTGTTCCAGGGACCTCTTTAAAAACCAAAATAGTGGCACGGTATCCCTTAACAGTGCCATCTGCATACCCACTTGGGCCAAAGCCAGCGTAAAATACAAATCTGTGGATAACTGACAGGATTAAAGGATCCAAATCCTGCACCAAGCCGAAAATCTACACCACCCGCAGACATGAATAGACTTTGTTGTGGGTCTACAAGCTGAGAGGAGCACATCGAGGACATCGACCACACCTTCTCTATCTCAGCCTCTCAATAGTAAAGCATGAAGGTGCTGGCTGCTGAGGTTCAGATTGCCACATGGTTAAAAACTTCCAAGAGGCCCGACATATGGCACTGAAATTGCAACCACTGGCAACAGAGGATTCACTGAGGAGATCTCATGCACAGCGATGCCTCTGGGACCATGAGGATCAGTAAGTGCAGAAAGTCTCAGGCAGGGACTTGTTCCTGGCATGGGAAAGATGTTCGCCATTGTGTCTTCGGGCAGAAATGCTCTGCCCAGGCGAGTGTCCAAGACTGCTCTGATGAATCAGACATTGGAATGGCAAAACTAGAGACGTTTTGAAGTTCAGGGAAAAGCCTAAGCTGTGCATTAGAGTGCATATCAGAAGCAGATGCTCCAGCACTAGATCTGGGAAGTGAGCTTGAACGAGCCTGTCCAGGTAGGGAAATAAATTAATGACCTTCCTCCTGAGGCTAGCTGCCACCACTGCTAGCAGTTTGGTGAAAACCATGGGAGCCGAAGAAAGACCGAACAGCAGGACTTTGAACGGGTAGTTAGGTTGGCCTACCACGAAGGTCCAGTTCAAGGGAGGCTCCAGACCACTGGCCTCCTGGAGATCCAAGGCCAGTCCCTGGACGTCTTCCCCTTCCTCATAGAACTCTCCGGAAAGTCAGTCTCTCTTCCCTGGAGACCAAGGGGTCCAACCAAAATGGCACCTGCCCCTCTCTTCATCATAGATGCCATACAACTTAGACATAAAGGGTTTCAAAACACATTCCAGAGGGGCCTCGACACCCACGGCACAGATTGGCATTGATGACCAAGTCAGAACCAGCTGTGATGAATCCTGCAGAGTCCTCACAGAATCACTGCTGTGATGAATCTAAGGGCATCCTCACTTCTTTCCCCAATGTATCCTCTGCCCAGGGGGCCAGGGAAAGGCCATTGGTCATCGCTATCGGATCCTGACCCTGGGTGTGGATATGCGAGGGAGGATCACCTGGGTGGAGGAGACTTGGGGAGTGGGGATGAGGCACAGTATTCCCCATTTCCCTTTATTGATGAATCCAACATTCCCAAGGCCTTTATAGGTTGTTCCCAGTCCCTTCCCTATCTTGTGCATAACTTGTTTCCCAGTTAACACCACTTTGGTACTGGGATGAGCGAGACACACATCAAAAACAAACATTACACACCCAAGTCCCACTTTGGTACTGAGAAAAGGAAGACACTAGAAATATGCATCACACACCCAAACCCCACTTTGGTACTAGGACGAGGAAGAGGCACCATTAGAGCCCTACATGATATCCACAAATTGAAAAAAGAAATATGATCACCACTTCTCAATTTGCGTCAGATATATTTATTGGTAGTTATGTCCACTGGTTTAAACATGTTTTAGCACTTTTGCCTTTTTCAAAATCGGACATGAGCTACATAAAACCATACAGTTTATAAGGATTGGTGAGCAGAGTGCAAGACAGAGAGAAGGGATTGGAGAAGGGAAAGAGCGTCAGGTTTAGAGAAAAAAGAAGAAATAGAAAACAAATTGTCAAAACAAAGCATTTCTGTATATAGATACAGAATATGATACCAATTACCAAGACCAATCTTCACCACATGGATGGCTTAGTAACTATCAGCACACCTTATAGTATGCACAAAATGGCGTACTCACCTCAATGGTGTTATGATTCTTGCAGTAGTTTAAAGGCAATATTTCAAAAAGAGTTTGCTTGAATCCTGGGTTAATCCCTTTAAATTCTACAAGATAAACATCAAGTACCAAATATATATTTATTACATTTCTTAATTACTGTATCCCCTATATCAGACAGTTTCTAGCAAAGTAGCCATTCCTATTTGTGCCATTACTTGTTCCATCTCCCAAAATTACACTTGTTACAAGAGGTAATTCATAATATGTTTGTGAGTCAATCCTAAAATTGTCTCATCTTCCACTCTGCTAACCCCCATCTGGTTCCCAACTTTCGACCCATCTCTCTCCTACCGTTCCTCTCTAAACTCCTTGAACACCTTGTCTATTCACAACTCTCCGTCTTCATCTCTAACCTCTCCATCCTCCCCACTATCCAATCTGGATTTTGCCCTAACCACTCCACTGAAACCACTCTCACCTCCGTTCTCAACTCCCTCCTTTCTGCTCGTTACTCTACACACTCATCGATTCTCACCCTCTACTTCTTGACTGTCTCTCTTCGTTTGGCCTTAAAGACACTGTCCTTAACTGGTTCACTTCCTATCTTTCCAATCGTATCTTTGCAGTTTCCTGGGGAGGCAGCACCTACCCCACTTACCCACTAAACTACGGTGTCCCACAAGGTTCTGTGCTCGACCCTTTCCTCTTCTCACTCTACACCTCTCTCATAGCACCTATCATCTCTTCCTTTGCCATCTCTCACCACTTCTACGCTGATGACACCCAGCTTTCCCTCTCTTTCTCTACCTTTACCCCCGACATCCATCTCAGGCTCTCTTCCTGCCTCTCTGCTATTAAATCCTGGATTTCCTCTCACTTTCTTACCCTGAACACAGACAAAACCGAAGACCTATTCTTTCCCGCCAACACCCTCCCACCCCCTTCCATCCTCTTTCCTCCTTCCCAGTTACCCATTTCCTTCACGCACGCAATTTCGGCCTGCTCTTTGACTCTAACCTCTCCTTCACCTACCACATGTCTCGTACCTCTCGAGCCTGTCGCTTTCATCTCTATAACATCTGGAAAATCCGACCTTTCCTCACCGTTCAAGCCACTAAACTCCTAATCTCCTCTCTAATCTTCTCTAGACTGTTCTATTGCTCAGCTCTACTTTTCGATCTTCCTTCCTCACATATAACCCCCCTCAAATCTGTCTACCACTCTGCCATCCGCTCTCTCTGCCTTCTCTCTCTCGAGATTCCATCTCCTCCTCACTCCTCTCACTGGGCTGGCTTTCCTTTCATTCCCAACTTAAATTCAACTTCCTGTGTTTAGTCTTTAAATCGCTCTATGGTTTCGCTCCACCCTACCATTCGTCTCTTTCTACTCTCCCTCTCGCCCACTTCGCTCTGCTGATCATTTCCTACTCTCTGTTTGTTCTGACTTGAGTGTCGTGTAGACCGATGAGACCTCCGTCCCCAAGTGACGCACAGGGGAACAAAATAGAAACCCGCTGTGCGACCCTTGAGGCCACAGGTGAGAGATGTCTTCCCAGATCCACGGAGCCTCTGGAACACCGATGCTGCTGTCAAGAAGGAATGAGGTTAAGCACCAGGCAATCACAATACAGGCAGGTAAACAAAAGAATCTAAAGTGTCTTACCTATCTGGTGTAAGGGAGACCCAGGTAACCTAGTAGGGAGGTTCGAGGCTCAATAAGATACAGCGGTCCCTGGAGTGGTGGAACCGCAGGTAAGCGTGGAAACTGGTAGGCCACCTGTAAGACAGGGCTTGACTTGGGCGTAGATGTACAGCAAGGATTCCAGGGATGATCCACAGACAAGTCGAGATGCAGTCCAAAAATCCGGCAACAGGTAAACAGTTCCGAGCAAAGGTACAAAGGGGTGTCCAAGAGAGTCCAAGATAGAGTTCCGTGGTCGAGGTAGCAAGGAGCAAGTAGAAACGCCAAACAGGGTCCGAAGCCAGCTGAGAAGCAATGATCGTCCTGCCTCTCAGTACTTTATACTGTGTGTCCCTGGGTCATGTGACGTCTACCAAGATCACGTGAGGAACGCCACACTGTATCACGTGACCGACGTGATGACGTATCGCCGTCCCTTCTGCGATACATCCTCCAAGGCAGTTGCCAATGCAGGAAAGGTTGTAAGCGAGCCCGTACACCAAAGAAGGAACGGTGTTTTCAGTTCTGTGGGTTCACCGAATCCCTTGAGCCTCGAAGCTGGGGTGGAGGTGTTTGGGGAAGGTGAGCAGTGTTCTGATGTGGGGAGGCCTGATGTGCTAAGGATCGCCTAACACTGTTCCACCCTGCGCTCCATCCCGCTTCCGCTCCTTCCAACTTCTTGCCCCCTTTCACTGGAACCATCTCCCTCCCCCTATCGGCTCCACCACCTCTCACTCCTTCTTCCTCTCCTCTTTAAAATCCTGCCTTCTTCAAATTCCAACCTGACACCTGTTCTCTCTACTGCTCCATCACCTCTTACTCCTCCTTCCTATTCTCTCCAACAACCAACCTTCTTCTCACTTCAACCTGACATCCCTCCTACTGTTCTCTCTCATACCCTACTGCACAGGTTCACTCAATCCCCTCATGTAAATTGTACTCTATATTGTTGTTGGTTATTTGATTCACGTTTCACTATGTAATGCCTGTAATGTATACACTGTTGCTTATGTAAAGCGCTTTGGCTTAAAGCGCTATATAAAAATGTAATAAATACAAATAAATACACTTAGAAGGGCAATCTAGTAGTTACAACATCCCGATATGCGTAAATGCTTATTTACAAACAATCCAACCAAAGCTCGCACTGGTCATATTATATTGGCCGCGACCCTAAAGCTAAAGCATTGATCCTCACTTTACATTCGCCTGTCGAGCGACTTTTGCACAGTACACACATCACACAATATTTGAATGAATCCATGAACGGTTAAGCAAACCCTGTGTTTTACCCAGTTATTGGCCCACTAGCCCTACATTTCACATTAAAGAAACTTGTGTGAAAAAGCGGCATGTCTTGATGAGCAGCGCTAGTGAATAATGCTAAAAGCACAATGCACTAAAACATCTCACATTTTGCCCAACTAGACTCCCTTGTATTTAATCCACTTACCTAAGTAACAGAGTTTAGTTCCCCCCAGCTACGGCGAACATCGTAAGAATCGCGGCCGCCATTTTGAAAGTGTCCAAATACAGATTTGGCGGCTGTAAAATGCGCTGCTTTTTTAAATCTCAACCCCATTGGATGGAGGTCATATGGATCCTTGCTAATGTGCACATAAGTATACACGTAGCCTTTTATACTGAGAACCATTAAAACTCAAACATGTTATTATAAATACTATTACAAGAGGAAATTATTATTGTTTCTACTCGTGGCAAGTCACAAATAACTGCATTTGTTGCAGGAGAACCTAAATAGATTGAGTGAGCTAAATTTTGCATGCTCTTGTTTCATAACAGACTGTAAATCTGTAGCTTTGTATACAAGTATTTTAAAATAAATCTGATAGGCATGTTTGGCGATCTAAATAGAGCAGGTTGCTTGAGTTTAGTAAAGTTAGGTGTGCTCTTGTTTCACATTTGACTGTCAGTCTGTAAATTCACGTGCATGTGTTTAGAGAAAACGTGACAAGCAATTGTTGCTTAACGATCCGACTAAAGTAGGTTACTTGGGTGTAGTAAAACATGATTGGTAACCTTTTTTATATTTGGTAACTGGACTGCCAAGTTGCTACACACACTCCACACCCACATACTAAAACCACTCATTATATTTGTCATATAGGCATGTTTGACCAGATCAATGTCTTGTACTATCTAAATTGATAATCTAATACAGCAGATTACTACTGGATTATCTGATTGCCGATCTACATTTCTAAATTATTACTCTGACTCCACCACTTATTACTTTTAGCTTCTAATTCCATTCAAAATGTATTTGACTCAATTATAGAAAGGCACTCATTTCATGGTCAACATTCAGACCATTTTCTGTTGCCCTAAAGTGGCGAATTAATCTAGCCTCTTTTTGTCTGAGGAGTTTCTCTTTATGGCCCCCTCTTTTGCTCATTGAGATTCTTTTGAGACCAAGGAACCTAATATGTTTGTCCTCCATCTGGTGATACCTTTGCCAATGTACTGATAACGGAAGTCTAGGATCCTGACTATTGCTAGAAGAGATGTGTTCCCTTATCCTTGTTTTCAGTGTACAGATCGTACTCCCAATGTAAATCTTTTTACATACACACATTATGTACACCACAAATGTCGTTTGACAATTAATACAATCTGTAATCAACAGAGATACCCCATTGGAATCACTAAATCTGTCTGTTTTGACCAAATCATATTTGGACATTGTGCAAATGCCACATTTATGAACAACTCTTATATTAGGATTCAGCCATGTAGTTAGTGCCTCTATTCTTGGACTTGGTAGAAAAGATGGGCTTAGTTTGTTTAATGTTTGCGCTCACTTAAAAACACCCTTGGCTTATCTCCCACATGCCCTGCTAGATCTTTGTCCATTGATAACAGACACCAATGCTTGTTTAAAATCTTTCTCATCTTGAAATGATTTTGGCAATAATTTGTTATGAATTTGATATCCTTAGCTTGCATATCTTCAGCCTTCTTATTTCTTTGGATCGAGGTGTCTTGTCTGTTCATTGATCTGGCTTTATTAGCTGCCAATTGCACGTGTCCTCTCATACCCTCTCTCATAGAATCGGTTTGTTAACAAATCACATTCTCTTTCAAACATACTTTGATCTTCACAGTTCTGTCTGGCTCTGATAAATTCCCCCACAGGTATATTCCGAACCAACGTCATGAGGGCAACATATCCACGAACACCACTTTGGTACTGAGACGAGGGAGATGCAACAAAGACTGACAACAGACAGAAGGACTCACTCTACGCGGTCTAGTTGTCATGAGCAATCGCCAGCTGGTGGGATATTTAAAAGCCAGTGCTGGAGCTGTGAGGGGAGCGTGAGGAGAGGGACTGGTATGCAAGAGCAGTCATGTGGAAATGCCCTAAGAAGTCCAAAGAAGCCAGAGAGGGATGCAGAGCAAGCGCAGCGGGAAGATAGGTGGAAAGCAGGCCGACGCGATAGATCTCTGCAGAGGAAGGCTGAAGCTTCCATCTGAACCGGAGAAGCAGCTGGAGAGACCGGGGAGAAGCCGGAGGAACACTGCCGAGGGAACCGCAGAAAAACAGAGACTGGTGGTGTCAAAGAAGCAGTAAGAAGCATCTGCAAGACCGGCAGGCGAGAAGGAAGCTGCCCGCAGCGCTGCGGGAGGACCAACAGGACCGAGAACACTTCCAAGAGGCACAACAAGCTGTGCAGTCCCACACCACTCGTCAGACACGCCAAACAAACAATACCAGTGATATGGCCAGGGAACGCTGGGAGTACCGGGGCGTGCCAACACAGCTTTAATGGGGATATTTACAATATATGTCAAGAGGCTAAACTTAAGAGAGACAGTAATTACGCGAAATCCCTCATTTAAGTGGATTTGAAACAAATAATGAATAAGTGCGATAAGCAAGCAATGAATTGTGATAAAGTCAGAGAACAGATTGCTACAAATAAAGTAAATGGAAGGAAGCTGAGATGGAAAAGCAATATTAATAAGCAAAGTGAACAAATCAATCATAAGTGAAAGTTTGGAATAAGCATGGCTAAGAGTCAAGAGAACATTGTCAAGAGATAAGCAGATGTAATTGCTCATTATTGAAAGAAGACGAACACCAGATAGGGTTCCTAGCAGGAGAGTGTACTGGCAAGTTTATGGTGGCGTGTTCAAAGAGGACTTTAAACCGAGTTTCCTTGCAGGAGAGTGTACTGGGAAGCTTGTGTTGGTTATTACAAGTGGAAGCTAACAAAACAGCGAATGCTTCAAGAAAACTAACTATGCAGTAGAAGTAAGCAGATGCGTCAGTTGAGGGACCTGTAATGGGTGGACTATGTGGTTCAAGAACTGCACCTAGACCGAATACACCCTTCTAAAGGCAAGCTACTTGGTGATTGAATGAAGGAAAAGCCTGTGTGAATAAAACTGAGGAACTGAACTTATAAACTGGTGCAAGGTAACCAAATTGAAGAGCTGGGAAGTGTCCCAAGGAATTGGGTGATTTTGGAACATTGTACATTTTGAAGAACTGTGTTATTTTGAAACTGTTTGAAGCTTGGGGAAGGCAACCCCTCTTTTGTGAAGTGAACTGTTTGAACTTTGGGGAAGGGACAAACCCTTTTCCATACAAGTGCTGGAAGAAGCTCTAAACCTTCAATTGAACACTTTTGATGCAGACATCCCTACACATTGTATGCAATTAGATGTGAGGGCAAGTATAGGTTTTGGACACAGACCGACATTTGCTTTGGACTACCTTATAAATATTATAATTAGTTTAAGTCAGGTATGGAAATCTAACCTTAGTATAGGGCAAGTTAAGCTGTTTTCCAACCCTCAACATTTAGTTAATAAAAGTTTGTCTAACAAATTGTATTCAGTTGTCTGTGTCGACTTCATGATGTCCTCACACTGTCTTAAGTCTCCTCCCAGGTGGTCAGGGGAAAGCAGCCGCTACCTGATTATAAACCTGGTGGTGGTATTAGCCGGGTGGATCACTTGGGAAGAGAAGGCCACCAAGGGAATAGGGTGAGGTTAGGAGAACCGCAGTACACCACTTCTTCAGAGGGTGAGCCCTCCATAATACCTATGTAAGAGTAAGGCTCCCCTTTCAAAAGCAACCAAAGTGTAACTAGTAAAAACCCAAAGTGTCAGCATGGGAATAGAATATATAAGGATCAGAACATCAATAACATTACTTCTGATACATGTGATTCCTCCTTTTATTTGAGCTATGAAATCAAGAATCAACTATTACTTATTCTAAAGGCCTTTCCTAGAAGTACATTCTATGACAAGACTGGAGGCGAGCATTATGCTTCAACTTCTTTAATTTACCACTCTTCAGCAGTTTCAACAAACTCAAAAAACCATACCAAACACTGAAAACAGTCTGAACACTTTTCTTCTTTTGAACTGCAAACCCCATAGGTCTCTGTAGTCCATCTCACTCCAGGCTCAGCTATGACCACTTCCTGTCCCTGAGCTCCTCCTCTTCTTTTACTGCTCTTCAAGCAGATAAGTACTATTCTAGTTATCCTCCTACTGAATGTGGAAATGTAGTAGTTTCAGCATGTAGAGTTAGGATAGCGTTATTAACATATGGTATCAGAGTAAGGCGCAGGGTCTATAGCGCAGGAATACATATTATGTTTTGGCGCTGCAGAGCGTTAATGTCAGATGTTTGAGATAAGGAGCGTATATTTAGTGTCATTAGACAGCGTTATATTGACAGCCCACGTCGGTAGTGCGTTCAGGCGAGCGTTCGGCTCCTCGACACGTCCGCCCCGTGCCGTATGGAACAAGTTACTTACCTGTAACTGTTGTTCTCCAGCATGGGTCTGGCATGGATTCACATGCTCATGAATATTCCCTGTCGTCAGGCCGGGAATCCTAGGTATAGAAAAAATCAGTATCAGTTTTGTTTCTGATCGGTCTTTCTCAGTAGTAACCAATCACTGGTCTCTGGTTCATACTGCCCTCAGCCAATGACTGCCCTCTCCCTAAGCCCCGCCCCTGGCAGCCATCCTCAGATTTGGTAGCACGTGAAGTGGCAGTATGACCAAGTGAAGAGCCGCAGAAGGGTAGGCGGGAGAGTTCGCATGTGAATCCATGCCAGACCCATGCTGGAGAACAACAGTTACAGGTAAGTAACTTGTTCCTTCTCCAGCATGGGGTCTGGCATGGATTCACATGCTCATGAATATAAGAATACATAGCAGTATACACATGCACAACCACGGGAGGTGGCAAAAGGCTCAATATCAAGCAATACAACAACTCAACATTAAGCAACTCTTACCTCCTCATCAGGCTCACCTTAGGCGAACAGGTTGCGCAGCACCGCCTGGCCGACTCTGGACTCCTCCCTGGAATCCCGGTCGACGCAGTAGAATCTCGTGGAGGTGTGCGTCGACCTCCACGTAGCAGCCCTGCAGATGTCGAGCAGGGGCACACCAGACAGGAACGCCGTATTAGCAGCGATCGCTCTGGTCGAATGGGCCCTCGGACGGCCTGGCAGCGGTCGGTTTGCCAACCGGTGACAGTGCATAATGCAGCCGGAGAGCCATCTGGAAATGGAAGTCTTCGAGTGAGCCTTCCCTTGATTCACAGGTCCAAAGTTCACAAACAGCTGTGATGTCTTCCGAAAACTCTTCGTGCGATCCACGTAGAACTTCAGCGCTCTAGCTACATCCAGCGAGTGCAGTGTCCTCTCAGCCGGCGACGAAGGCGACGGGAAGAAAACTGGCAACACCAAGGGCTCGTTGAGGTGGAAGTCCGACGGCACCTTGGGCATGAAGGAGGGGTGCCTCCTCGGCACCACCCTCGTGTCGTGAAAAGTCAAGTATGGAGGCTTGCAAGACAGGGCCTGGATCTCTCCCACTCGTCGTGCAGAGGTGATGGCCACGAGGAATGCTGTCTTCCACGACAGAAACTTCAACGGCACTGAATGCATAGGCTCGAATGGGGCCCCCATGAGCCTAGTCAGCACCACGTTGAGCTCCCACGGGCAGGGGCCTTCACGGGCGGGAATGATCGGAACAGTCCTTTCATAAATTCCTTCACCAGTCGATGAGACCACAAGGACGCCCGTCCTGTAGTTCTGGTGTAACATGAGACGGCAGCCAGATGTACCTTGATGGAAGCGTGAGACAGGCCAGCCTTGGCCAAGGACAATAGGTACGGCAATACTTGAGGGGCCGTAATCCGCAGAGGGCTAATCTTCTGTGCACAGCCCCAGACAGAGAACCTCTTCCATTTGTGTCCGTAGCACTTGAGAGTTGAGGATGCCCTGGCCTTTGCAAGAACCTCTCTGCAGTCGGCCAGGATGTCGTATCCTCCAAACTCTAGTGCTGCAGGAGCCAGGCCTGCAAGTTCAGCGACTCTGGTTCGTGATGAAGAATGGCGCCTCCTTCTCTGGAGAGAAGATCCGCGTCCGTCGGCAGCTTGACTGGTGTGGACGATGACAAGTCCAGAAGGTCCGGGAACCAGATCTGCCTCGGCCGAGCCGGTGCGACGAGGATCATCCTGCACCGGGACCTCTTGAGCTGGTTGACGAGCCGGAGTAGCAATGGCAACAGCGGGAACACATAAAGGAACAGGCCATCCCCAAGGGAACGAGAAAGCATCGCCCATGCTCCTCGGTTGGGGAAACCTGCTGGCGAACCTCCGGCACTTGGAGTTCGCCGCCGTCGCGAAGAGATCGATCTGGGGTTTGCCCCATCGTCGGAAGAGTCGGTCCACTTGATCCTGGCGCAGTTCCCACTCGTGGCACGAGCGCAGCTCTCTGCTGAGTGAGTCGGCGATGGTGTTTTTTATCCCTGCCAGATGAAAAGGTACCAGAAACATCCCTTGGGCGATGGCCCAATGCCAAAGATCCTGGGCTTCCTTGGATAGGGCAGGGGATCTGGTTCAGCCCTGCTTCCGAATGTAAAACATTGTGGTGGTGTTGTCGGTGAAGATCCTCACCACCTTGCCCTTGAGGGACGGAAGGAAGGACCTGAGGGCCCAGAACACTGCACGGAGCTCCAAGATGTTGATGTGGAGAGTCTTCTCCTCTGGAAGCCAAAGGCCTCTCACGTGGAGACCCCCGGTCTGCGCTCCCCAACCTTCCAGGGAGGCATCCGTCGTCACCGTCACCTGGTGGGTCGGGGCTAGGAAACCTGTTCCCGCCGTCAGATGAGAGCGGACACCCCACCATCGTATCGCCTGACGGAACGCTTCGTCGAGCGGGATCCTGTCCTCGAAGCTGCTCGTCGTCTGGATCCAGTGGGCGTCGAGGAATTCTTGCAAGGGCCGCATCCAAAGTCTGCAGTGGCGCACCAGATAAATGCAGGAGGACATCATTCCGAGGAGGGACTTGACAGACCTCACTCTGGCCACGTCCGTGGCCAGCAGACGTTGCACCTTTCCCAGGATGGTCCTTATCCTTTCCTCCGACGGTGAGGCCTGCCGCGCCACTGTGTCGAGCTGTGCTCCCAGAAACAGGGCGACTTGCGACGGGACCAGGTGGGATTTTGGAAAGTTGATGGAGAACCCCAGGTCCGTGAGCAGCTGGACGGTCTTCGCAGTGTGTTCCACGGCGAGCTCCCTTGTCCTTGCCCGTATGAGCCAGTCGTCCAGGTAGGGGTAGACGTGGATCCCCTGCAGGCGCAGCCGCGCCGCCACCGGTGCTAGGCACTTGGTGAACACCCTGGGCGCCGATTTTAATCGGAACGGGAGGGCCTTGAACTGGTAGTGCCGCCCCTTGACCACGAACCTGAGGAACTTTCGTTGTCTCTTTAGAATAGGGATGTGGAAGTATGCATCCCCCAAGTCCAACGACGACAGGAAATCGCCCTCCTCCAGCTGTCCCAGCACGTGCTGGAGGGTGACCATCCGGAACTTCTGTGCCTTGATGTATTTGTTCAGTCGTCGCAGGTCCAGGATGGGACGCCATCGTCCTGTCTTCTTCTTTACGAGGAAGTATCTTGAGTAAACTCCGGAGCCCCGAAGCCTCTTTGGAACGAGCTCGATGGCACCTTTCCTGAGCATCGCCCTTACTTCCAACAGCAGTTGAGGGACGTGATTTTCCTTCCTGGCCACGGGAGGAATGCGGGGGCACCTCTTGTGGAACTCGAGGGCGTGCCTCAGGGCCAGGGCGTCCAGCACCCAACGGTCGGTGGAGATGGACTCCCACACGCCGACGAACTTCGTCAACCGGCCTCCCACCGGGGTGCTTCGGCGGGGGCCCGACCCGACGGTCGGTTCAATCTTGCTTGGAGGCCGCTTTGCCTCCTTGACCACCTTGGCGACGACGGCGGGATCCACCTGACTTGCCGCTTCCCCTGTAGGCCTCCTGCGACGAAGATCTTGCTGCTTGACGGTACGTAGAGGAGCTGCTGCCGCCTCCCTTGGAGGCACCCCGTCTGCCTCCGGCGCTCCGAAAGGACAGCCGTCGCTGTTGGAGCACACCCAGTGCACGGGCCGTCTCCGTCTTGATCGCCTGAAGGGACTCATCAACCGCCTTGCCAAAAAGGTTGTTCCCATCGAAGGGCATGTCCAAAACCTTGGTCTGTACGTCCTGGCGGAAATCCGTCGCCTTGAGCCATCCTCGTCGTCTCAGGCAAACGCTGTTGCCAAACTGACGGAAACCGGTGTCGGCGATGTCCGTAGCCACCGTAATGGCGTGGTCCGAGGCAATCTCACCTTCCTGTAAGATTTCCAGGGCCTCAGCCCTCTTGGCGTCCGGAAGGCAGTCCAACAGAGGGGCGATCTTGAACCACAACTCCCTGTCGTAGTGGGCTACAATGGCCAGGGCGTTGGCAGCCTTGATGGTCGTCACTGCAGATGAGATGACCCGTCGTCCCATCGCATCCAGCTTCCTACCCTCGCCATCCGGCGGGGAGGTTGAAGTCGAGGCCGATGCCCCCCCGCTTTCTTCTTTGCCGCCGCCGAAACGACCGAATCCGGGGTAGGTTGCGCCCTAAGGCAGAAGGGGGCAGCGTCAGGGACCCGGTACTTCTTCTCGTACTGGTCCCTCTTCGCAGGAGCCGTGGCAGGGTTCTTGAGGAGGGCGAGCCCCTCATCCCAGATGTCATCAAGAAGCGGTACGGCGAGGACCGTCTTCCTTTTAGCCTCGCGCCGTTGGTAAGGGAACCCTTCCTCCTTCTTTTCTTCGGGGCAGAGCTGGAAGAGCTCGGATGCCCTGGAAATCATAGCATGGAAGGATGCAATCTCGTCGGGCGGGGACGCCCAGGCAGGGGGCGACGGGGGACACGTCCCGTCGTCGCCTCCGTCGTCATCCGTACCCGTCGTAGTCGTGTCCATGCCGGTATCATCCCCGTGGGTAGTGGACCAGGGGGAAGGCAGAGAAGGCCGCAGAGGCGGGAGAGGAGGCCTAGGATGCGTTGTCCTACTCTTAAGTGGTGGGCTCCCCGAAGGTCCTGGCTCCGGTTCCCCCGTCGGGGGAAGGGGCAACCTAGTCCTTGTCTCCGAGCATAAGGACTGGATGGCTGACAAAATGGCCGCCGAGGTGTCCTGCGGCGCCAGAAACGACGGGAGCGAGGGCTCTTGAGGAGTCTCGTCTGCGTCACCGTCGCCCTCGTCGTCGCCCTCGTCGGGATCCCTCCCGATGGGCTGGGCCTCCTCCACGACTTGGATGAGCTCCTCTTCAGAGGTCGTGTCCGTATCCACGACGGCCACCAGCCCCTCCCCCACCCTTTCCAACGAGGACTTCGTGGGGGTCTTCTCGATGGGCCTGAAAGATGACTCCCTCCGCGGTGGCAGGGAGACTCTGGTACCTGAGGGCACCTCCACTGGTGTAACCTCCACAGGCTGAGCCAGGGCCGCAGCGACATCCTCGATCGAGGTCTTAGCAGGGTGAATTAAGGCCAATGTCACCTTCTGTACGCCTGGGGCCTTCACCTTGGGGGGAGGGTCCGAGCCTCGCTCCCCCTCTGCCGGTATCTTCGAGATCGACCGGGGCCTCTCCAGAAGCTTCGCCGGGTTCTCGGACTTCCTCTTACCCGAGCCAGAGCGTTGGCTCGTGGTCGATGGCGCCGGGGAGGATGCGCCCTGCCTGGCAGCCAAGGAGCCCGACCGATCGGCGCTCCCGGTGCCCGCGGTGCTTAGCCTTTTGTTGGGCCCCCGTCGCCGGGCACCCTCACAGGACTTAGAAGACTGCTCGGACTTCTTTTTCTTCTTCTCGCCTGGCGGGCTCTTACCTTCCAGCCAGTTGGCGAGACGGAGGTGGCGATCCTTCATGGTCCGCTCTGACATGTTCCCACAAAACGCGCAGTCCTTTTCCTTGTGCGTCTTGTCCTCATGGAGACAGTAGAGGCATAACGAATGCTCGTCCTCTTTGAAAACGTTCTGAAGCTGGCATCCAGGGCAGGTCCTGAACAGCTTCCCGGGCGTCGAGCTCCCTTTCTCCTGGGCCATGTCCAAGGGTAGGCCTCGGAACTTCTGGAATTCTCTAAAAGCGTAACTCGACGAAATCTTCACCCTTGAGGGGCGTAGAAACTCCGAAACGGATCCCCGTTGATCGGAAGTAGAAACGGTGGAGCTTGAGGCTCTATTTAACCGAAAAAATCAGAAAATCTCCTGAAAAAAGCACGAAAACGCAGCAAAAGCTCGAGAGCTACAGCACGAGGACTCCCAACACTTGAACGTGTGGTAAAAATCTGAGGATGGCTGCCAGGGGCGGGGCTTAGGGAGAGGGCAGTCATTGGCTGGGGGCAGTATGACCCAGAGACCAGTGATTGGTTACTACTGAGAAAGACAGATCAGAAACGAAACTGATACTGATTTTTTCTATACCGAGGATTCCCAGCCTGACGACGGGGAATATTCATGAGCATGTAAATCCATGCCAGACCCCATGCTGGAGAATTACGGCACCCTAGGGGTGGTTGCCCGTCGTCGAGGAGCTTGCGGTGGCTCCGGGGAGCCGATCAGAGATACGGAGCCCCAGCCCCTCCAGCGCGGAGGCAAGTGCGGCCCCCTCCCTCAGGGAGGAGGGGCCAGCAGCGCTCTAGCGCGCCGGGGCCCTACGGCCCCCGCCTTTGCAGGGGCGGGGCAGGAGTGAGCTTGGTGCTTCTGCAGTCGCATTTCAGTCCTGCGACACGGAGCGGAGCACATCCAGGAAGCCGGGCCCGGCGGTGATTTTCTCATAAGCTACGCGGTAGCTTCAGAGAATATTTCGAATGAGCTCGGAGCGGGAGTTCAAAATTGTACATGCGCGCGGAGCGCAGATGCAATCAGCAGACAGCTGCTGAAGGATTACAGCCTCACGTGACGAAGAAAGACATTTGATTGAGGCTTACACAGCGCTCCTCCCAGACAGTGAGGTCAAAACGAATAACGCCCATTGCAAGGCTCATTTAAAAACTGTTGTAAGTCCGGCGCAGCCACTATAAAAAAAAAAGAAAATATATATATATATTCAAAAAAAGAGAAGGACAATAAAGGATTTATTGTTTTAAAAGATTGTGAGCACCTATAGTGAAAGGGCATGCAGTGACACCATCACGAGTATATCAGGCACACAGCGCGCCCTCCCATAATGTCGGATTTTGAGTGGACTGAGGAGGAGCAGCCTTCGCTGCCAGCTTCAAGGAGGTGCTGGGGAGTTCACTTATAGATGCAGTGGCGCAAGGGGTTAAACCCCTACAAGATAGGCTGGAGTCCCTAGAGGCTATGCTGATCCAGCCCTTAGACAGCGCTGGACGGAATGAGCGCACGCCCTCCGAACCCTCGGAATCAGGGTCATTGGGGAGTACTAAGGCCGAAAGAGGAAAGGGGTAAAAAGATGGGGCAAAAGATAAGGCCCCGGAGGTCGTCGACGCTTTCGCGCAGCTCCGTGAAGCATATATGCAATGTCAGACTGTGCCAGACCTCACGACCCCCACTCCAGGGGAAGAAGGAGATGGAGAAGAGAACCCAGGCTCGGAAAAAGAGCGGGAGGAGGGGGATCCTCCCTCCCAAGATGAGGAGAAACGAAATGAAGAGGAGGAACCAAAACCCAGAGGAGGCAAAAGAATCCGCAAGGAGAAACACCTCAAAGAGGAGGAGGAAGATAGGTTTGATCCGGACAGCATCCGGAATCCGAGATCCTCAGACTGGCAGCTCTCGCCAAGAGTGGCTCAGTATATGACCAAAAGGTTAAGAAAAGCGCTGGACAAGGAGGTTCGCCAGAGACTTCGAGCGGAGTGCCCGAGGCCAGGAAAAGTGGCTGAGACGGCAGAATTAGACCCCAAAATGCTAACTTTCGTTTAGAAAACAAACAAAGACCCCCGTAAGGGTATTGATAGATCTTGGAGGAGTTGCCAGAAGAAAGTGCTGGACCTGGCCGGGTCACTCACGAAAATCATGGATCTGGCTGAAAGAGCCAGAGATACGGGGGAAGAGGTAGACCCCGACGTCCTGGCAGGCTGGGCGCAGAGAGCTGTATGCCTCTTAGGGAATGCGAACTGCGCCATCGCTTCGGAACGCCAGAGGCGCCTATTATTGAAAATCGACGAGAAGCTTAGTGATTTAGCATCATACGAGGCCGGAGAGGCAGCTCAGGGACTCCTCTTCGGAGAGACCTTCGGCAAAGAAATGGGCCGCTTCATGGGCACCTACACGTCTTTGGAGAAGAAACAGGCTTCCATCCGGAAGATTTTTCCCAACCGAGTTTTTGGAGGGACCAGTCGCCACAGGGGTCGTTCGACTGGTCGCAACCGGGGTGGAAGAAGACCCCAGGCTCAATACTGGGAGAATAGACAGCAGGACTCCTTCTTCTCGTCCATAGGACGCTTCCCAAGAGGTCGCAGAGGAAGAGGATCGGGTCGTGGACAAGGATTCACTCAAGGTGAGAGCAGCGCATTATCCCCCAGTAGGGGGGAGAACTAGATGTTCTTGAGAAAATGGCGCAAGCTTTCCAGCGATGCCTGGGTGTTACAAACGATTTTGGGTATGCGCCTAGAGTTCGTACAACCGCCCGTGCAAGCGCGCAGAGCAGAGGCTTCTAGACCAGGAGCTAGACCTGCTAGCGGCGAAGAACGCCATAGAAAGGTGCCCGAGAGACCCCGAATTTATAAGCAATATGTTTCTGGTGCACAGAAAAGAGAAAGTGCGTCCAGTTATAAACTTAAAGGAGCTGAACGGTTGGATAGTCTACCGACATTTCAAGATGGAGGGTATCCATCAACTCCGAGACTCGCTCAGAGAGATGGATTGACTGACGAGACTGGATCTGAAGGATGCCTACCTAACGATCCCAATAGCAGAGGAATTCAGAACTTTCCTAGCTTTTCGCTGGAAAGGACAGCTCTGACGGTTCAAGACTATGCCCTTCGGGCTTGCCTCGGCGCCTTGGGCTTTTACCAAGGTGATGAAGCCGGTAGCGGCAGCGATAAGAGAGAAAGGAATAAGATTGATCATTTATCTAGACGATCTACTACTTCTAGCCGAGGATCGAGAGACCCTCAGGTACCAGACAAGATGGGTGCAGGACCTGCTAGCTTCCCTAGGATTCCTAGTGAACATAGAGAAGTCAGACACCGAGCCAGCGCAAAGACTGGACTTTCTGGGCTTCATCCTGGATACCAGGAAAGCAGCGCTCGAGCTTCCAGCTCGGAAGATTCGTGACATCAAGAGGGAATTGAGAGGATGCCTACAAAGACAGGTAGTGTCCCTCCGAACACTAGCGAGGATTGTGGGGCTGTTAGCAGCCTTTATTCAGGCCATATTTCCAGGGCCATTACATTATCGAGCACTGCAGAGGTTGAAGATAAGGCATCTGCAGCAAGGCTTGAGATACCACCAATCAGTGCCGTTGGATCAGGAATCCAAGACAGAGCTGGAATGGTGGTTAAAGAATATGGAGAAAGACCAGATCGCCGACTGGGCTGTGGCGCAAGGTGCACAGACCTGCAGACAGGGGGGAAATGGAGCGAGGAGGAACTCCGATTACATATAAATTGCCTAGAACTGCTGGCAGGATCCTCCGCGATCAGAGCCTTCACGAAAGGGAAGATGAGATTGTGCATACTATTAAAGATGGACAACATATCGGCAGTGCGATTCATAAACTACCTAGGCGGCACCAAATCCAGAATGCTAGCCGAGCTAGCGAAGGACTTTTGGCACTTCTGCCTACAGTCAGAGACGTCGGTCACAGCGGAGTACCTCCCCGGAACGCTGACCATAATAGTGGATTGGAACTCTCGCTACCTCACAGATTCCAGCGATTGGAGGCTGGATCCAGCAGTGTTTCAGAGGATGACCGAGAGATGGGGGCCAGTACGCAAAGACCTCTTCGCATCCCAGTTGAACGCCCAAACAGCAGAATATTTCAGCTGAAGGCTGGACCCGGGAGCTCAAGGGACGGATGCGTTCCTGCAAGAATGGAACGGAGGTCCACACTACGCGTTTCTCCCATTCATGATGCTGAGCAGAGTTCTAGCGAAGTGTCGGAAGGGAGACAGCGGAGTTGCTATTAGTAGCACCATGCTGGAAGTCGCAAGTATGGTTCCCAATGCTTATGGAACTAGCAGTCTATTACCCGAGGCTTCTCCCAGAAGGAGAGCACCTGCTCACTGACCTAGCTGGGTCGTATTACCCTCTGAGAGTGAGGGGGACACTCCCGCTCATCGGGTGCAGGATATCAGGAGATGCTGGGCGTTGCCAGGCATTTCGTCTCAGCCTGCGCAGCTAATCGCAGACTCCTGGGCCCCGGCCACAAGAAGGAGCTATGACGTGGCTTGGGCCAAGTGGACTAGCTGGTGCAGAGGGGGAGGTGTTCATCCCATTTCTGCACCTGTAGTGATGATTTTGAATTTTTTAGCTCAATTATTGCAAGGCGGTAAAGCGTTCCGCATCATAGGAGTGTACAGGTCTGCCATATCCGTGGGACATCTCCCTATCGAGGGTGTACCAGCGGGTGAGCACCCAGCAGTGGTTCAGCTTATTAGAGGAGCCAAATTTAAAGTACCCCCAGAGCCTCGATATAAGACGGTCTGGGATGTTCTGTCAGTTCTTAAGCTATTGGAGAGTTGGCCAGGGAACAGATATTTATCGCTGAAACAGTTATCAGGAAAGTTAGCAATGCTGTTGTGCCTAGTTTCTTGTAAACGCGTGTCAGACGTGAGGGCCCTAGAAGTAGATAGGAAGTCATTCGGGCCAGAGGGCGTAACATTTACAATAGTGGGAAGAACTAAGACGGGGACATCCTCAGCTCACTACCCATATTTCCAGAGTAGGTGCGTAAAAGAGTACAAGAGCAGGACGGCAGAATACAGAGCAGCGAATGCTAAGCAATTGCTTATAGCGCGCAGAAAGCCCTTCAAAGGTGTATCCACAGCGACTATCGCCAGATGGGTTAAAGAAATCATGCATGCAGCAGGGATAGATGTGGGGAAGTATGGAGCGCATTTGGTGCACGGAGCTATGGCATCTAAAGCTTTTAAGACAGGAGTATCTCAGAGATATTATGTTAACAGCAGACTGGTTGAATGATCGAACTTTTAAAGAATTTTATTTCAAGCCGACCGAGAGTTTAGCGGTCGCAGTGTTGGGAAGCTTTGAACAAGCATGATACTCGCCTACAGTCTTGTCATAGAATGAAGATTACCCCTGCTATCTGCGCAGGGAGTATTAATTCTAATTCTATTAAAGACTAGGAGGCGAGCATTAAATTCCCACCCAAGTTATTTATTGAGCATGATATTGGATGATCGTATGTGATAATAATATGGTGTTATTGGCAATACATGGACACCACCCTGATTTTGCTGCTTTCTATTATTCCTAGGAGAGGAGCAGAAGAACAATTGAAGTAGGAGACAAGCAGAGGTAGTCGCCTGGGTCGAGGAAGTTTGACATTCGTTTCGAGTGGTTCAAGTCGCTGCCAGTTGCAGGACTTAGTGTGGAGTTCTCAGTGTGACTTTAAGAGCAAGTAAATGAGAGGAGGAGCTCAGGGACAGGAAGTGGTCATAGCGGAGCATGGAGTGAGATGGAGTACAGAGACTATGGGGATTGTAGTTCAAAAGAAGAAAAGTCTGTTCAGACTGTTTTCAGTGTTTTGTTATGGTTTTTTGAGTTTGTTGAAACTGCTGAAGAGTGGTAAATTAAAGAAGTTGAAGCATAATGCTCGCCTCCTAGTCTTTAATAGAATGAATAGCAGGGGTAATCTTCATTCTATAAACAGAGTGAGTTAGATCAGGTTACAATCGAAGCCTTTCATACAAAAGGGAAGAATATTTGGGACTTCAAGTCCCATAATGCCCTAGATACCTGGAAGAAGAGGGGCTCAGATGCTCAGAAATGCAGTATGCAGTCTAGTGTTTCTAATGACCCACACCTGAGCAGGACCTTTGATTATTTAAAGCCCCTTCAGGTGCAGGCCATGATTAGCAGGAGAAGAAGCATTAGGAGAAGTAGTCAGCAGTCGTGTATGCAGCAAGGGCAGAGAAGTGAAGACACCGACTGCTTCTGTGTGTTTAGCAGATTATGGTGCCAAGAGAGTCACAGGAGTGAGAAGCCTGAACTGCAGAGGTTGCACGGGTGTTGGGGGCAGCGGTTGTGGCGACAGGCTGCCCTGTGGGAGAGAGAAGCTCTCTGTATCCAAAACTTACTGCGGTGGCTGGCAAGCATTGTAAAAAACGCAAAGAGCAAAGCAGGGTCCTGTGATGAAAGCCACGGGACACAGGAATACAGCCCTGTCTACCGCAGGGACCAATGCCAGTGCTTTACGAACCACCAAAATAGGCGCAACCACTACTTAGTTGAATGACAAAAGGGTCACCTGCAGAGGGTCTTTCCAAAATAGGTCTGCTAGGTCATACTGAACCCTTGGCTAGATGGGTGCAGACAAACCCAGAGTCTCCACAATCATGACCTTGTCTTAAATTAGGAATGGGGTTTGTCGCGGTTTGGTGCTGGAAGAATATCTAGCGCAAGAGACAGGTCCAAGCCAGTGGCCCCTAGTAGGCATGAAGCCAAAACCTGCAGATCTAACTCCTCTGCCTAAAGGGAGTAAATTGGTTTCAGATCAAAAGGCATAGCATCCCGCTCCACATCAAAGATTTCTATCATCTTTGAGAAGCAGTGTCCCCACAAAAAGAGTGGTGCATTCAAGTGAGTACGGAGTACCCAACATCGAGATGATGGGAGCCAAACCTGAAGCCTCGGCATCCGAAGACAGAGCCGTAAGGCACAGGCGTGGAGCAGTGTCTACTTGTGGAGTCGGAAAGTAGCCAGACGAGATGTGGAAGAAGTAGGTGCCGCTGTCAGTTTCTTCAAGCCGTTGGTGTGCCACTTAGCTGCCATCACTGGGGCTGAAGGCATTGGGGCTTTGTCAAAGATGACAAGCACCTGCTCACCTAGATTATGAGTGGTGACACCAGGTGGTGAATCCAATGCCTTGAGGCTGAAGAAATGTAAAGTCTGAAAGAATCACTAGGAGAGTTGGTGCTCTTCATATGCTGCTGCTGCTCCCTGTCCTTACTCACTGGAGAACTTTCCTCCATTGGTTTTTCAACCGTGGCCTTCTTTGACCACGGGGAACTTTATAGGCATTCTCTTTCCAGCCTTGTGGAAATAGGTTAGGAATTTTGCAGCACGCTCAAGGGACAGGAGCTGCACTCTTATGTGATGTGTTCCAATCCAGTAGAGGCACACCATGTGGAGATCTGACACACCATAGCAGCAGGGCTTGAAGCTCGAGGCCTTTGGTGGATTAGACATGCTGCAGCAAGCTAGAAAATGTAGGTGGCGTCCAAAAAGCATACTGGCTGTGCAGAAAAAAGGCACAGAGTTCATGGGGCAACTCCAGATCTACTGGCCCAGTGTCATGTCTGGGCACAAAACAGTGCCGTAGAGAACCCTTACAGAGCCGCACTGTGCCCCCCTGGTTGTTGGTTTACAGCTGGCACAGCTAGAATTATATAGGCCATCCTGCTCAACCGTCTCCGTGATAACCTGGGTATCACTGGTCAGGCTCTGGCGTGGCTGACCTCTTTCCTTTCCAATCGACCCTCCCAGGTCCAACTTGGGTCCTTCCTCTCTGACATCTTTTTCTCCACCTGTGGTGTTCCCCAGGGATCCAATCGCTCTCCCTGGCTGTTCAACCAATATCTGGCACTCCTTGCCCACCGCATCGCCGCTCTCTGCCCCAACTTTCAGTGCTATGCGGACGATACTCAGCTCATTTTCAGGCTACCCTCGGCCTCCTCCTCTCCTTCCCTCATCTCTGACTGTCTGTCTGCTATCCAGGAATGGTGTGCCGCCAATGACCTCTGCCTTAATGCCAGTAAGACTGAGATTCTACTCATCGGCACACCCACTCCCTCCTTCCCTGCAGCTTTCTGGCCAGCCTCTCTTGGCCCTCTTCCTGCTCCTACCTGCAAGGCAAAAAACCTCGGGGTCATCTTCGACTCCACACTCTCCTTCTCTCCTCATATACCTGACGTCTCTAAGAAGTCACACTACCAGCTGCACCTCCTCAGAGGTATTCTTCCCTTCCTCTACTTCCCCCAGAAGCTCACTGTCTCCCGAGCCCTGGTTCTCTCAAAGCTGGACTACTGTAACAGCCTCTATCTTAATCTGCCTGCC
Source organism: Ambystoma mexicanum (assembly GCF_040938575.1). Classification (NCBI taxonomy): domain Eukaryota; kingdom Metazoa; phylum Chordata; class Amphibia; order Caudata; family Ambystomatidae; genus Ambystoma; species Ambystoma mexicanum. The sequence continues at coordinate 1,144,416,752 of NC_090927.1, forward strand.
TCCACTCTCCGCCCTCTGCAACTCATCCAGAACAGAACTGCGAGACTTGTCCTTGGCCTCAAGCCCTGGGACCGTATCTCTCCAGGACTGAAATCTCTACACTGGCTCCCAGTGGCTGCGAGGATTAAGTTCAAAACCCTCTGCATTGTCCACAAGGCCTTCTGGGGCCTGGGGCCTAAATACCTTCAACTCTCTCTTCCTAAATATCTTCCTTCCCGAGCCCTTCGCTCATCCGTCTCCAACTCCCTCAGGGTCAGCCGCTTCTCGAAGCAACGAGCTGGCGGTAGATCTCTCTCCGCGGCAGGGGCCTCCCTCTGGAACAGCTTTCCTGCCTCCCTGAAATTTGAGGAGAACCATCTCCAGTTCCGGAAGCACCTCAAAACCTTCCTCTTTGCTTCTGCTTTCTCTCTCCCTCTCCCCTGCTAAATTCTTCATTGAAACTGCACTGAATCTGCAACTGGGCCACTCTCACCGACCTCGGTCCGGGGCCCAGCCACTCTCCACTTGCACTGCCTCCCTGGCAACCCCTGCACTGCGGGACTGTCTCTGTATCCCTACAGCCCCCCCTTCCCAGCACTTGTCTGCACTTACCTTGCACTTGCCACCAGCTGGCCCTATTTATTTATTTTATTCTACTTACTTTGTACTGCACTTCCCCCCCCTCCCTCTCCCCTTACATTTTTCCCTTCCCCTACCCCTGCACTTGCGCGGTCTGAATGTCACCTGGCCTAGTAGGCTGTCTTCCCCTTGTTCCCCCCCTCCCTGCCTCGTAGCGACTTGAAACACTTGTGTATAGGCGCGTTACAAATGCCATATCATAGCATCGAAGATGCAGGTAACATACAACGTTCTAAATAATAAATAAGGACACAGAACCCTGATTTATGCTCAAAGCTGGACATTTTAATATTACCTCACCAACTGATAAGTTTCTCTTTAAATAAAATCAGCCACTTTTGGCACAGATTCCACAAAATGACTAAGAAAATTCATTTCATTTTGTCTGAGATTTAGGTTTTTGTATGATGTACACTGCATAGCGTGCAATTAGCCAACCATCAACAATAATACGATCCTACGAATGTCCTGTTCTGTTCCTCTGGATCATGTAAAAGCAATTCTAACTTATCTTTAAATATATTAAACAGAATTAAATTAAATTACTCTATATGGAATACCCAGAAAACAAGCAAATGAAGAAAAAAAACTGTAAACACTATGGTGTGCTGGAAGTAGCTTTCTGTCTGATGAGTCAGTCTTTACTGTTGCCATTCTTACACGTAGTTAAAGTTTCGGTAAAGCTTGTTTTCTGGCTGCTGCCACCTGAAGGAAAAGGATACAGTACTACAGAAATGAGAAAGTGCAACTCTTGCTGCAAAGGTGATTTTTTTTTGCTTGTCAGTTGAACCTCTTGTTTCGGCGTAATGAAAACGTTACACAAACTATGTGTTTCGAAGTATGTGGTTGACAGTCTTTTGAGGTTTTCCTTCGGGTTTCATTTAATTGCACTTTGTTTTCTTGATGCAGATCTCCTTGGGCTGTTAAAGCTGAGAGGTGGAGCTATCCTATTTCACTCAGTTGGGTTGGGAAAATCCTGTCCATGGCTGCCGATGTCATTCTTTTATCTAGAAACAAAAAAACAAAAAAACATGTACACATGTTGCAAAGAGTAATGGATGGACATAAGAGATTCTGCCGAAAAAGCACAGATTGCACATGTCATTTTAATGTTACATTAGAAGAACAAAATAAAGGCAAAACAATAAACAAACTTAATGAAGTGGTTAGTATCTAGTTTACAAACAGTATGTGCAAGATGACACGTGGTTTGGCAAAGCCAATACATATGGATTCCGATCTATCGGCTTTGGCAATGCTTATAATTGTATATTTGGCATTGAAGAAAATTCAGAGCCTACACTTATGTCTACCAGATTACCAACATCCTTGCTTGCAGCCTTATCAGTGTTTTAATTTCTCTGAAAGCACCTTCCATGCATGCTCCGGAAGTCAACCATGTCTCATTGGCATGCACACGGTCCCCTGGTTAGATGATACACTGCTGTCTTCTTCCTGTAATTCATGTTATACTGTCAAACAGTATGGGTTAGAAAGGGTTGAGTGGATAGAGTGTGTGTAGTCTTAAGCTTCATGGATAGAATATCTTGCCAAAGTTTGTAAGCAAAAACCATCTGCTTTAATGCACAAGGAAAATGCAGTCTTCCCTGGTAACATAGTGCAGTGATTAATTCACCATAATGTTTCACTACTTGCAGTAGAAATGCACATTGTATTGAAACATTACCCCAGAGCTGACAACTCGAATTTGTATGCATGACCTACCATTCCAAGATGGTGCACGTGAAAATACTGCTTTATTTATTTATTTTATTTATTTGTATTTGTAGAGCGCACTACGGCCCACAGGCATCGAGGCGCTTGCATGTAAATAGTCAAGATGCAATGGTCCAATGAATCCACTCTCTGCCTTAGCAAAAGAGGAGAACGAAACAACTATGCTACTTTCCAACTACACAAAACAAAGTTAAATGTTATATGCAGAGATAAACTCACTATCAACCTTACAGATAAGCGTGCACCAACCAATTTTACTCTAAAAAAAACAACCAGGGAAATGCTCCTCAATAAAACGGCGGAAAGGTACTGCAGGGGAAGGGGGTGTTGTGGCGTGTGAAACACCCAGGAACCGACCGACGCTTCTTCCACCCACAGAGCTCTCTATATATGTTTGGATCTGTGATACCAAAAGTGCCGGAATGAGCTATATTATTACTGCCTCATATGAAGAACTTCAAAATACAAATTCATCTTTTAATTTACATGAATTAACAGTAGATGCAAAAAAGTAAGGATTACAAAATAATATCTGCAGGACTTTTTTGTGCGACCAAAATACATTTTTCGCAATTGGCATCAATTTTTAAATCCCCAAAAATCATTTTACTCACAAAATGGAGAGTAAAATACTCCCACTTTAAAATCTTACCTGAAGCCCAGCTATAATGCATTGTTAAATATCTCTACTCAAAGACGTCCTACACAAGGAACATGTACATTGAATAGAAACATTGTCACAGAGCCTGTACACAAAGGTAAATAACATTCTGATGTGTGCATCATTGTTCCAAGAAGGTCCCCATAAAAATACTGCTTTAGTGAGAAATGCAGTGGCCCAATGAAAGAAAAACTCTGCATCACAAAACAGATGACTGTGTGACCGTTGTAGATTGTGCGGCTCCTTTTTATATTCGTTAACCAATTGCTAACGTGGCAAGTACGTCATGGGAAAGCAGGATGGAAATAAAAGAAGCTCTGTGCAAACCTAAAATGGTGCAATTTTTGTCTGGTCTGAGTCACAAAGGTTATGCAATTGTGCAAACTGTGAATGAACGAAAACTAGAAACATACTGTGGTCTGCTTAAAGTGCCAGTGCCAGTGGGTGACCAGGGCACACAGAAACACATTCCACTTTCATAATTGTGCACCATCTGGCTCACATTTCCCCTTAGCTTAATCTTAGCAAGCACAGGCAAGGTTCAGGGGAATGAGAAAGGCTGAAAGGGGTCACTTCCGACCCCTGCCTGCTATGTTAATACTGCAGATTAGAAAAAGTTTCTTATCTCTCAGTAATGCTCTTTCAGATGGATGTTCCTCCCACAGATTCCTCACCTATGACATCTATTTCCCAGTGCAGCTGCTCTTTGGAAACATTTCTACCAACAGGAGGCACAGCGTGGCTCAGCTCGATGCCTCTACGCGCCCCGCACCACATATGATGTTGTGGCCAGTATATATGGAGGTGCCGAGCCCTGTGACCTTTGTTCCACCCTTTTTCCCCGATCACTCTGATGCTGAGGGGCAGCAGAAACAAAAGGTGTACTAGCTATCCGCCAAGTGGGACATGTTGGGAGCCAATGAGGAATTTGTGGGAGGAGCATCCATCAGAAGAACAAGTTACTTACCAACTGTAACTTTCTTTCGACTGGATGTTCCTCCCACGCATTCCTCGTCTTGTGATAATTCGTTATCTCCAGCTTCGCTGCTTCGGAAAAAAAAAAAAATTCTCGGCAGAGGGTGCTGTACTCGAGGTCGTGGCGTCGATTGTCCCTCGACGTACTCAGTAGTCTGTCGACGTCACCGATGGTATAAATAGCTCGAGCCGCGCCCGTTGCTTCAGTTCTGTTTTTTCGATGAAATATATATATATAGGAGGAACACCCAGGCGTGTCCCATGACCGATACATTCTTCGTGAGAGGAAAGTGTAAGAAACGTAAACTGTACTGTGGGGTAGGATGGGAGGGTCGATGAGGAATACGTGGGAGGAACATCCAGTCGAAAGAACGTTACAGTTGGTAAGTAACTTGTTCTTCGAATGGATTGTGTCCTCCCACGTATTCCTCATCTTGTGATAGGCTCCCATAGCAGTATCAATTTTTGGAGGCGGGAGTACTAATTTCAGTTTTCGTGGAGAGAATGCAAAACTGCCTTTGCAAATAAACCCTCGTTAGAGGAGGCAGTATCCAAACAATAATGTTTAACAAAAGTATGCATTGTTTTCCAGGTTGCAGCTGCACAAATATCTGCTGCTGGGACTCCCCTCTTTAGAGCCGCAGAAGTAGCCATTCCCCTTGTAGAATGGGCACGAAGCCCATCTGGTGGTTCTTTTCCCGCTAATCTGTAGCATTCAACTATGGCTAATATGATCCAGCGGGAAATTGTCTGTTTTGTTACAGATAAGCCTAATTTATGACCAGTATAACCCACAAAAAGAGTTGGTCATCTTGTCTCAATTTAGCCATCCTTGAGATGTAAAAACTAAGAGCCCTCTTGGGATCTAATCTTTGTAACTCTCCACTTCTTTGCCCAGATGAGGAGGAGGATAAAAGGTTGGTAGTACTATTTTTTGTGACAAATGGAAGTCCGAGACTACTTTTGGCAAGAACGAAGGTTTAACTTTAAGGACTACCTTATCTTTATAAAAAATAGTATATGGTGGTTTGCATGAGAGAGCCTGAAGTTCGCTAACCCTGCGGGCTGATGATAGGGGCACAAGGAGGACAGTTTTTAGAGTCAAAAGCCTCAATGGACATGAGTGCAGAGGCTCAAAAGGTATGCAAGTCAAGAATTTTAATACTAAATTTAAGTCCCAAGTTGGTACATGAAAAGGTACTGGAGGGTATACATTAGTAAGCCCCTTTAAGAATTGAATTAACAACAGTATTTTGAAATATGAAACCTATTCAGAGGAGCGCTTGAAAATGGACAGCGCAGCAAGGTATCCTTTGATTGTTCCTATCTGGAGCCCCAGATTAGCTAGATGTAGTAGAAAAGAGAGCACCATTGGGGTGCCACACTGAAAAGGGTCCACCTTTACTAAACCTGTTCCAGCGACATCGGTACAAAGATTTTGTTGCTGGTCTTCTGACCGAAAGCAAGATTTCCATTACATCATCCGGAAGATCCCAATCCTTGTATCTCAACCTCTCAGAAACCATGCGTGAAGGTTGAGTGTCTTGACCTCTGGATGGAGAACCCGACCTTCCTCTTGCGAGAGAAGATCCTCTCTTTGCGGAAGACGTATTGGAGGGCAGATGGACATGTCTAGAAGGTCCGGGTACCATGTCCTCCTGGCCCAATCCGGGGCAATTAGGATCATGGTTTTCCTGAACTTTCTCAACCTCCTGATTACTTGAGGAATCACAGGGACTGGGGGAAACGCGTACAGCAGTGGAAACTTCCACTCCTCTACGAATGTGTCTCCCAGAGCTGCTCTTTGAGGAAATTCCCTTGAGCAGTACTGATCGCACTTCCGGTTGATCGCGGTGGCAAACAGATCCACTTGAGGGGTTCCCCAAAGGGCGAAGATCTCCAGAAGGACTTCCTGAGCCAGCTCCCACTCGTGAGAGACCGTGCTCTGCCTGCTCAGAGCGTCTGCCGCCGTGTTCTTCTCTCCGGCTAGGTGAATTGCCGAAAGAGAGATTCCTTCTCGTATTGCCCAGAACCAGAGCTGCATTGCTTCTCTGTACAGTGGCAGTGGACCCTACTACTCCTCTTTTGTTGAGGTAGTACATGGCCACTGTGTTGTCCGTCATCAGGACATTCTTTCCCTGTACAGAGGGCAGAAAGGCCTTCAGAGCTAGTCTGATTGCCCTCAGCTCCAACAGGTTGATGTGTAGTTTGGACTCCGATGGAGACCAACGACCGCTGATTGTCAGATCGTTGGTGTGTGCTCCCCACCCCGTGAGTGAAGCGTCCATCACTACTGTTATCTCCGGCCATGGTTGCCAAAAAGACTCTCCCTTGAGAATGTTGTCGTTGCAAGCCCACTATAGAAGATCCTGAGCAACTGCGCTCGGGACTTGCAGAAGATCCGACATATTCCCTGAGAACTGGGACCACTGAATTCTGAGTGCCCATTGAAGGGATCTCATTCTCAACCTGGCCTCTGGTACTAGGAAAATGCAGGATGCCATGAGGCCGAGCAACCTGAGAAAATCGAAGGCCGGTAGACGCTGGGTATTCTGAAACTTCGTTACCATCTGCTGGATGTGGAGAGCTCTCACTTCGGGAGGCAAGGCTTTTCCCGATGAAGTGTCCAAGACTGCTCCGATAAACTGGATTTTCTGGGATGGTATCATGTGGGACTTCTTGAAATTGAGGGAGAAGCCCAATTTGTGGAGGAAGCGGCAGGTGATCGAAAGATGTTCCTGAGCTTGTTCTGGAGAACTTGCCCTGATCAACCAATCGTCCAGGTAGGGATATATGTGAATACCTCCTCTCCTGAGACTTGCTGCCACAACCGGCAACAGTTTGGTGAAAACCCTCGGGGCGGAGGTCAACCCGAATGGCAGAACCCGAAACTGATCATGAGAATTGCCAATCGTGAACCTCAGGTACATTCGGTGCTTTGGATGGATTGGCAAATGAAAGTAAGCACCCTGAAGGTCCAATGATACCAACCAATCTTGGAGTTGGAGAGCCTGAAGGATCTGAGAAAGAGTCACCATCTTGAACTTGTCCTTCCTGAGGAACTTGTTCAGGTTTCTCAAGTCCAAGATGGGTCTCAGTCCTCCGTCCTTTTTAGGGATGAGAAAATATGGGGAGTACCAACCCCTGTTCCTCTCCGCTACAGGTACCGGTTCTATGGCACCTTTCTCTAGCAGGGTTAAAATTTCCTGCAATAGGAGTGGATCTGGAAATTTGCCAGAGTTGGCTCCCGGTGGATGATTCTGAGGCCTTTTTAGAAAGGGGAGACAGTAACCTTGGGCTACTGTTTCCAGTGCCCAAGCATCTGAGGTAATGCCCCGCCATTCCTTCAGATGTTGAGAGATCCTGCCTCCCACTGGTGTTTTGTGTAACAAGGTCTCATAGGGATTTGGAGGTGGCTGCAGGAGTGGCTGAGGGTACAGATGCTGCTCCTGAGGCTGATTTTGCACCTCTTCCTCGTGTTCCACGAGGGAAGTTTCTTTTGCCCCTTTGAGAAGCCTGTCCTCTTCCTCTACCAAAAGAGGAGTAGTATCGAAAAGAACGACCCCTCCAGGAAGATGAGCCGGAATAGGGTTTTAGAGGCTGGCGCAAAGAGGCCCTAAGTGATTTAGCTGCCGCTTTTGAGGTCTGAAGTTTTTCTAGGCTTTCATCAGCCTTTCTGCCAAAGAGCCTTGAGCCATCAAAGGGCATGTTGAGAAGTCTGGCTTGCACGTCCGGTGCAAACCCCAACTTCCTCAACCACGCAAATCTGCGTAGCACAACGCTTGCAGCCATGGATCTGCTGATACTATCAGCAGTATCCAGTCCAGACTGCAGACATTCCCCCATTGCCTCCTTCCCGTCTTTGACTATATTCAGGAAGCCTTCCCTTTCCTCGCCTTCCGGAATATGATCAGCCGCCGCCGAAATACAGTCCCACAGGGTATGGGTAAACCTGGCTAGGGTACAGGTGACATTTGCCGACTTAAGTGCCATACTGCCTGATGTGAAAACTTTACGTGCCCAGGCATCAATTTTTTTATCCTCTCTATCTGGAGGGATAGTTGGATAAGCAGTTTGTTTTGAAGTAGATGCTGCCTGAATGACTAAACTCTCTGGAGTCGGATGTTTATTCAAATATTCAGGATCCGTTCCAGCCGGTCTACATTTTCTTGGAAAAGTGCTATCTGCAGCAGCCATAGTTTCTGGCTTCTCCCAGTTTTTCTCCACAGTCCTTTGGAGGGCTCTGTGGAAAGGGAGAACAGGACCTTTCTGAGGTCCCTTGACTATTATATCCGTCATGTCATCTTGTTAAAAAATGGGTGAAGTATTACCCCAACCCATATATTCTACCCTGGTCATAAGACCCCTGTACCCAGCATCTGCATGCTCTGCAGGATCAGGTTTGGCGAACTCTATTCTGAAGATGTGTCAACTCCAATGGCAGAATGTAGAGTATCACTCAGGTCTCTCATTCTAGATTCCTGGTCAATAAGTTCCTCAGGAACTTGTCTTGTACCATAAGTAACTCCCAAAGGAGTAACCTCTTCTTCTTCTGAAGCAGACTCTTCATAGATTGCTGACATAGATTTGAAAAAGTCTGACCTGGGCAAAGGAGTGAATCTCCTTTCTTCCTCTTCCATCTGCTTCGAAGGAATTGGCAAATCCCTCGTTGTTTTCGAAGGGGTCTTCAATGTCTTCGAAGATGACTGATAATGGCGTCGAGGACGCTTTTGGCTTTGGAGTCGAAATTATCGACGTCGAGGGCGTCGACGAAGTTGTCGAACTCTTCGACAACTTGCGTTTCTTGTATGGCACTGGAGAAGTGCTTAACTCTCGAAGAGTCTTTGACGGTTTTACGTCGACTCAAGGTTTTTTGGATTCCTCGACGCTACCGGTCTTAGCCATGGTAGCCTTGGACTTCCCTTTGTCGTCCAATGGAGTGACTTTAGGGGTATGGCTTTTTCGAGGGTCTTTCAAGGGGGTCGAGGCCGCATTCTCGAAAACCTCCATCATCTTTTTGCGGAATTCTTCCCACTTACTGGGAGAATCCGATTTAGTCGGACAAAGAATTTCTTCGGTCGACTCTGAAGAAGAAGATGATGATGAGGGAGATCTATGTCTCCTCTTCATTTTTTTCGATGACGAAGAGTGTCTCGATCTACTCCTAGATCGAGATCTCTTTGAGTGCCTATGGCGATCCGATTCCTTAGAATCAGTCGCTTTCTTGTGTCTTTTTGACGAAACCTTTTTTGAGGCCTCCCTCCCCACCGACAGTTTACCTCTCCTCTACTGAAGAGCTTTTTCGGTCATAGATTGACAGGACCCGCAGTCGTCGGTTCGGTGACTGGAACCGAGACACCAGAGACAAATCCGGTGGAGATCGGTGATCGACATCTTAAATCCACAATCTGCACACTTCTTAAACCCAGTCCTGGGTGTCGAAGGTGTCGAAGATGACGACATTTTCTTCACAGAAAATAGAAGCACGCCGTTTTCAATAGCGAAGCGATCGGAAAAAAACAATACTGAAGCAACGGACGCGGCTTGAGCTATTTATATCATCGGTGACGTCGACAGAGTATGGAGCACGTCGAGGGACAATCGACGCCACAACCTCGAGCACAGCGCCCTCTGCCGAGAAAATTATTTTCCAAAGCAGCGAAGCTGGAGATAACGAATTATCACAAGATGAGGAATACGTGGGAGGACACAATCCATTCGAAATAACATTAGCAAGAGCAAGTCTTTGTTCTTCTAATGAATTCCTTATCTAGGATAGACTCCCATAGAATCCAGGACACCACCTTTACCAGAAAGTTCTGGAGGGCCGCTGTAACAAAATGTGCGTACTGCCCCGATTGGGAATTCAAGAAGTAATGCATGGCAGACATGTGCAGAGGCCAACACAGCTGCCTGGGAAATGTCCAGAACAGGGACTGCTCTGTGCAGGGCAGAGGTGGCAGCCTCTGGTCGAATGAACTCAGAGACCTTCAGGCACATCCTTTCCAGTCAGATCATAGCATTCTGAGATGCAGAGGATGATCCACCTTGACAGGGACTGTTTGGTCAAAGCATGCCAGCATGGGCACCAGCATAACCCACATAAAGTTGATAATCTTTCCTGACATATCTCCTCTGAGACACGCAGTGGCTGAGGGCCCACACTGGGAACAGCTGATTCAATCGCTCCTCTGTCTTGGAAGAATGAGGCTGAGGAAAAAAGACAGGAAGATGGAACTTTTGAGAGAGGTGGAAATCCGAGACAACCTTTGAGAGGAAGGATAGTCTCACTCACAATTTCACCTCCTCTTTGGAGAAAACCAAATAGGAAGGTTTAACAGATAAAGCCTGGAGCTCACTCACCTGCCCAGCAGAAGTGACGTCAACCAGGAAAATCATCCTAAAGAACAAGAATACAGGGGCTCAAACAGAGCCCATAAGAAACGTCCACAGCAAGTTTAAATCCCATGCCTGAACAACAAACGGGCATGGGGGAAACCTGTTGCATCATCCCCGCAAAAATTGCATAACAGTAGGGATCTTGAAGAATGAGCCCTGCTCAGGGGTTCTTTTTCGCAGCAAGGTACCCCTTCAAAGTTCCAATCTGCAAAGTAGAAAATCATTCGCAAGTACTTTCTAAAGTACGCTTGGCCGCTTGAACGTGCTGCTCTTCTGCTCTGTTGCTGTTCCTGGATTCAACAGTGACTGTTGCTGGCGGACTTAAGTCCCGCCTCCTTACTGGACCTATTGCTGAGTTTCCTTTAAGAACGAGCTCGCTCGTGCACACGTGCGCGCGCACTCGTTCGCAAGTACTTTCTAAAGTAGGCTTGGCTACTTGAATGTGCTGCTGTTCTGCTCTGTTGCTGTTCCTGGATTCAATAGTGACTGTTGCTGGTGGACTTAAGTAAGAGACTAGTCAGATTCGAGTGTACCACATTTGGCAAGCGCTGGACTTTAACATCAACTTTGCTCCTGTTTGTTTAGGTCCCACCTCCTTCCTGGACCGATTGCTGAGTTTCCTTTAAGAACAAGCCCGCTCGCGCACACGCGCATCCGCACTCGTTCGCAAGTACTTTCTAAAGTATGCTTGGCCGCTTAGCCGCGCAGCCACGGCGCTGTGGTAGGGCTTGGCAAACTTTACCATCGTGGTTACTTTGCTGATAAGGGCTCAATTGCAAGATTGAAGCCCAACACGCACACATTGGAAAGCATACATTTTAGGTGAGTGTGTAACTTCAGCCCACTGTTCTGATACTGTTTTACTATTGTCTGCTTTCTCTGTGCTATTCTACTGTGTAACACGTGTATATGAATGACGGCTTTTGCTACTTCTAAGCTAACCCCCAGTATGCCACCCATAGTGCCGTTGTCACTTTCAATTCCTTCTCTTCTGCCTATAGAAGGTAATTTGTGCTCTGGTTCACAGCCATAAACCTTTTTTTCTGCCACGCCAATTCACGCAGTGCATGCTCGGCTAGCATGCAAACAGGATTCCCCTTTAATATACAAACTAACAGAGTGGGTGTGTCCTCTTCATCCCCCGTTTCTATTTCATCGTCCGGGGAACACACGCTCTCCCCCCACGATCGGGAAAGTTCATGCGTCCAATTGTACGCCATTGGGGTGTGTCAATCTGCAACCCATTTCTGATATTACTATGTTGGAATCCACAAAAAATTGTCAAGTACTGCCCAAGTCGAACATGTCCATTTCCCCAATTGCATTTCCCCATTTGTCCCCAGAATATTCAGCTCTTTCAATCCATGCGAGCTTACGTGAGTCTGCCAACTCCTTCGAGGGGTCGAACCTACGCTTAGCATGGCATCAATATCATGTGAACCTTCTAATGTGCACTTGCAACCAATGCTAAAGTCTTTTGCTTTACCTACGCTGTGTCCTAATAGACTGCTTCCAATTGATAACTCTGCACAAACCCTACTCATGATACAACCAGCCCTTACAGCCATTAATACCGTTATTTTTAGCCTGTGCAAATGTTTTGAATCACTGGACTCCAAAGTAGCTCATCAAGCAACGCAATTTGAGGAATTGATGACATGGCTTTCCTCGCAAAATCTATCTAAAACACATCAAAGTAATAGAAGTCCTGATGAGTCCATAGTTATGGTTTCGAGCCACTTAGTTCTATGTATTGAAAAGTCAACCGCTGCAGTAGTGACAACACAAGGTCCGAATTCTGTGGCTGCAGCGGTCCCTTGTCCTCTTCCTCCAATTTCGGGCATAATAGGTCCTAAGAACACTCATCCCCAAATAAAATTGTGCCTGTTGTCAGCGAAGTTCCATCTACTCTGCCAATCCCTGAGGTTATAAGTGTGGAAAACACACTGACCTCTGGGCAAAGTCTCTTACAACAGTTAAAATCGAGAAATCCCAAATTCACCAAAAAAAAATGGTTAGCTTCCATCAAGAAAACCAAAAATATGATTGTACAAAACAACCAAAAAGCACTCTTAATGCCTTTTTTAAAGCACTTGGTAAAATCTCAAGCACGGTCTTACCCCATCAAACTGGGGCTGCTTTAATAGCAACCCAAGCGGGACAATCTGAAGAGGTAAGAGTGGATAATCAGCCCGTATTACCAAGGAGCACAAACAATCAATTGCAAGGGCCGAACCAGACTCTCTCACCCCTCTCGCAACTGGTCCAATCAATTTAACATACACAGAAAGTTGTACCCTGTGTGTCGAATTCACTTTTTGATCCTCCTACATCGGTTAAGTCACTCTTGATTCCTCATTCGCAGGCATATGTAGGCCCCTCTACTCAGGGATCCCTGATGCAACCACCACCTCTAGCAATTCCCTCTACCCAACCTAAATCAGTGTCCTTTGCACTTTCTTCCAAGCCTCTCCACCCTGTTGAAGCTGTCATGCCTCAGGCTGCTGTTGATGAACTTAAAAAAAGGTTGACGTATATCTAGCCATAAATTTGGCAAAGGCTCTCTCTCAAGCGGTTGGACATCAACATTTGTCAACTACCGAGCCAAGCGGTCCAACTGATGCGCCCTGTCTCCAAAAAATAAATACTCGTGCCAAATTTTATGATACACGTCGGCCGGAGACTCAATGTCCATCAAAAACATTTGACCGGGCTGCTGCTGTGAAATGGACTCCTCGTAAGTCCGAAATCCAGACAAATCCACGATACTTACATCCCCAACGTGCAAACTTCCATACATTGATCCTTAAATGCAGAGAGGGCAATCATCCAGTTTATGATCTAAACCGGCAAAGTGTTCTAAACATTTTTGGAGAAATTGAAGATTTAAGTAACATTTCTACCTTAGACATCGACCAGATAGAATTTCCTACTGATTGCCCTCTCTCCATAGTTAGACTCTGGATTCCTGCTGGTGTGGTTTGGCAGTCCATATGGCGTAGCAAAATGCTCATTTTTGACATGGGAATTTTGCTAGCGGAAGACCCTGAGAGTATCTCAATAAGATCTAAAATATCCAAAACCAAACCAAACATTTATCAGGGCATTTCTCGAGAAAATCGAGAACTTCCGAGAACCATGAGCTTACAACAATAACCATCAAAATGTACTACCATAACAGAGTTAATCATTGTAAATTGGAACTCTAGAGGTCATGTTCATCTAAATTCCTCATTTAAAGCTATGTCTCGACGTTATTACATCATAGCACTCCAGGAGACATGGCTAATTAAACCGCCAATACGGGACAATTATGAATTGGCCTTAATTTCAGCTGTCCCTAGTGGAGGCAGACCATCATCTGGCCTTCTCGTTGCAGTAAATATCAAGGCACATTTTTCTATTGTGCCGTGGGCCTCTGTTGGGGCGCATATACAGCTTGTCAAAATAACCAACAATGAGCAGGCCTTTGCTCTAATCAACATATATTGTAATGTCTGATGAGACTTTCTATGCTGGTCTCCTTGACACGTTTCACCACATTTCACAAGATGTCATGATCACACACACCATCATTGTGGGAGATCTAAATCTAGATTGTTAGAAAGATAAGCCCCAAAGTCAAACTGTATCTAAGTGGATGTCACTTATGCATGATCGAAACTATCATATGGTCAATGGTGCAGATCAGGGAGATGTACCAGCGCATTACACGTGGCATTGTGGCCCGTTCACTAGCACAATTGACTACATCTACGTCGACCACAAGCTCTTTCAAGCCATAAAGTCCTTAACCACAAAAGATCCCTCAAAGAGCGACCATAGTCTTTTGATTTTGCATCATGACTGGAATTTGAAATTAAAACAAAATGAGGAGTACTATCATGGCAATCTAGAAGTCAACAGTGCCCGCTCTCGAGTGAGATGGAATTTGAAGACACTAACCCATTTGAGTATGTGGTTGCTGATAACTCGAATTCCATGCTCCAAAATCAGTACACTGATCTACTGCAACCCTTTGTAAAAACATTTATGATTCCTCATCATAATATCATCCGCCATCCCCATACATTTGACCACGAAACTCACCAAAGAAGGGCCGAATTTAGAAAGATCAAAAGACAAATTTTGGCCACAGTATCATCGACTAGGTGGCAAGATTTAAAATCCGCCAAATGCAAATATAAAAATTGGCTAGGTGGTCGGAAGGCTATCTTATATCGGCAAGACAGCAAAGTTATGGCTCATGCAATGTGCAATAAAAATTCCTCTGGAATGTGGTATCTTCTAAATAATCACACCTGTCATCAGCAATCAGATGCTCAAATTAATGGTGTCTGAACAAGCTTTGATTGCCCACTTTTTAGCCTTATATGCTGACCCACAATATTCTGTTCTTCCTTATGAGCCGGTCTCGACATCGGCCTGGCAATTAGAATCCTCTTATGAAACAATATATGACGACATACAAAAAAAAAACAGCTCTTCCAGAGGCGAGGGACCAGATGGGCTTTTCTAATCAGATGTTCAAAACAAACCCTCATGAATGGGCACACATACTTGCAACTATTTTCAAAGGCATACTGTACATGCATCATATACCGCCATCATGGAAGACCTCTATCATTATTCCCATTTTCAAAAAGGGCAACGGTCCGTCCCCTCGAACTATCGCCCAATAGTGCTTTTAGACGCTCCGGGTAAGATCTTTACTAGACTGGTCTTGCGAGAGTTCAATGTGTGGACAGGGACCTGTAATTTGCGCGATTCCAACCAGACTGGGTTTATGGCGGGAATGGGAACCAACATCAATTTATTGACCCTCTATGCCATTAAAGCCCAATGTCATGAACAAAAGCAACAAGTTTTCTTTGCGTTTATTGATCTCAATGCTACTTTTGGCTCAGTTAATAGCCATATACTAATGAACAAACTACGAAGAGACCGCTGTCCTACTGCTTTATATGATATTATACATTCTTTACATCATGACACATCCATCCAGATTCGTATCACCTTGGACGGACTACTCTCAAAGAAAATCACTACTTATAGAGGACTGAAGCAAGGGTGCTCATTGGCCTCTGCTATCTTTAACTATTTTATACATGATGTTAGAGTCCCACTGTCGAATGTTATATCGGACTCACCTAAATTGAATAATCATCAGATTCAATCTCTCATGTATGCCGATGACCTAGTTTTAATTTGTAAGACTCAGGTTGGGCTCCAGCATTTATTTGATGCCTTTCAGGACTACATAAAGTGAAATGAACTAACAATTAATATAGCCAAAACACAAATTGTTCAGTATTCGCCTAGGCATCGTGGTCCGCTGACGTTTGTCTGGACCATTAATCATGTCCCAGTCATGGTTGCACGAAATTATTGTTATCTGGGAATTCATTTTGAAGGGAAAAGCAGGGCACAGGGCCAGTTGGAGCTGGTGGAGACCAAGTTATCCTCAGCCATATCACAAGTGCAAATCATTATGCATAAATATGGCAAATTTTCTATCTTGCCCGCCTGGCATTTTTGGACCAAGAAAATCATACCAATATTGTTATATGGTCTTGAAACCATGCCCAGTGACTCCCCTTTCAAATGTATCCAGTGGGAAGCCAAATTCTGGCGCTCTGTTTTACACCTGCCTCAATGTACACCGATGGCTTGGATAAGATATGAGCTGGGGCTGCTTTCGCTCCAAGCGCACTATAACTGGCGTCTCTGTTCTTTATTCAAGAAATGTATGATCTCAACAAAAATAAATGTGTTGCTGAAAACATTATCACAGTATATGTTCTCGGCTAATTATATATTTTGCAAACAACTGGCTTGATCGAGTCTATCACATATTAGCTAAAGCCGAGATCCCTCTTGAACTTTTGCTTTCCAATCCGGATAAAGCTAAACTCAAGATCTACCAGACTGATTGGATAACTACCTGCGACTTATGCCTCACTTTTCGTGATGGCGACACACTGCGTTTTCCTCTGAAGAAAGTTGGCATACTGCCACCATATTTGATACGCTGTTCTTTCCTCAAGTATCGCAACGGTATCCTCCGTCTTCGCTTTAACTTATGGGTCACTAATGACATCAAGGCAAGGCATAGACTTGTGAACATAGACAAAAATATCTGTCGCTTTTGCCATGATGGTTTTACCCCAAGGACTTTGACACATTTGATCACAGAGTGCCACATACTCCGATCCAAAAGAGAAATGTTTTTTACACGACATTGTAAACATCTGGGGAGTATATCTCAAAACGAAAGTTGGGCATTACTTTTGGGCTTTGGCAACATGTCAATTCAAATTGCAGCCATCAACTTTCTAAATAGTCTAAATCTGGAAGAAAACGTAGTGTCTTTAGAATTGACATCCTAGGTCCTAATAAGCAATACCGTGTCACAATTGTAATAGTATTGTCTAGGGTTTGATATAGCATGCCTAGCAAAAATGTAGTCTTCCACTAATTGATTGTATGATGGAGCACGCAGAAACTATTTTCGACTGTTATGTTGTACCTTTGATGATGTTTAGAACTGATAATTAGAGTTCCATTGAAAAAGTGGTCTCTTAATAGATATCATATGGTAAGGTTGCACAGTATAGCAACACTTTTAATTTTCCATTTTTTTTCTTTCCTTGCACTTAATTTTTTCCTTCTAATTCACCTTGAGTGTGACATGTATAGTATGTTCTCCTGATCTTATTGACTCACTGATGAAAATTAGTTGCAAATTTGTGTGTCTATGTCTAAAGTTTAATCTTTCTTTCTTCTTGTATTCCCCATCTTTATGCTTAAGGTTGAATTGTTTTATTGAATTTCTGATTAATGATGTGTATATTTTGTACATTTGAAAGGTTGATTTATTTCAGCCAATACAAATAAAAAAAATAAAAAAAATAAAGTAGAAAATCCAGGACGCAGGCTGTCTGACAAAGTATCCAGATCCCTATTCCAGGCACCAGAATGAAAACCAACGCCACCTATAGGCCTTAAATGGACTGTGGCAGGCCTGAGAGCCTAGAGGAGCACCATAAGGACGTCACAATCAAAATCAACATGGATCCGAACAGGGATAATCTCCTGAGAACCAGAGGAATGACAGGGGAAGGTCGAACATTCCCTCCACCCTCAGAGCATCCTGTAGAGCACTCTGCCAAGGAAATTCCCAGTCAAACCATTGAGATGCCAAAGACAAATTGTTAACGATTAATACGAATTTCAAAAACATATTGTTAAAGAAAAAAGAAAAAAAAGAAAACATTTGCAGGAACGAAATAAAAAAGACATGGCCCAATCTTCCCCAAAAAGTGTTTACCCTAATCTTCGTGAAGATTCTGTCAACCTTTCAATCCAGTTTTTTACAACGCAAAGAGGGCTATTTCGGAAAATATATAACAAAAAGGTAACGTTTTCAGACTCTAGTTCAGAACATTAACCAGCCTCAGTGATAAAAACACAGATTTTTTTAGGGTGGGACCAACCGAAAGGCAAGGGAAGAACAAAGGGAAGAGGGGACAATCAATTTTCCAATCAATCAAGGTTCTCCAGGAGTCTTGAGGACCTGACAACAAGCATACAGGAGATGATACTTCCTATTTTCCATCTCACAAACAGAAGAACAAATTACTTACCGTAGGTAATGTTCTTTCGACTGGATTTTCCTCCCATGTATTCCTGGTCTTTCATCTTTGATATACTCTGTCGACCTTATGAGGGCCTCCTTCCTCCTAGAGTATGACATTGACGCTGCAATAAAAGCCTGTTGCCTCAGTTTGTGTTTTTCTTCCCACCAGCACAACAGTCTCGAAGACGAGAAATACTTGAGCGTTAATGGAGAGGAAGGTGTAAATCACGGAAATTCCTTCTTGACAGATGGGATGGCTGGGAGGGGTGCTGAGGAATACGTGGGAGGAACATCCAGTCGAAAGAACATACTTGTAGTAAGTAATTTGTTCCCTCAAATGGTTTGTCCCTTCCCACGTAGTCCTCACAGCTCAATTTTGATGTGTAAAACAGCCTTTCCAAATATGGATTCTCTGCCCGAAAGGGAAACTAAACAGTATGCTTAGCAAATGTATGCACAGAAGACCGGGTGGCAGCATTACAGATGTCCTGCAGCGGTACCCCTGTCAGGCAGAAACCTGTGCAGTTCCCTCTGGGACCACTGCAAAAGATTTAAGACTACAGGTGGTTGGCAGTAAACCCAATTGGTAGCAGTCTGTACCACCCAGATTTACCTGGTAGCTGTGGCTGAGCAGTCAGACTTCTCTCAAGAAGAGTAAGGCAGTATACAGAGTATTCCCAATAGGTCAAAAGAACACAGCAAACACTGACCAGAGCTTGGTGTAAAACACACTTGCACTAATATCAAGCAGTTCAAAAACACGGTCACTAAAAGATATACACTCCCTTCAACAATTAGACAAGTCTTAAGTCAAGCAACGCTTATTTTCAAACAGCGGTGAGCGCTTAACGGAGATGGCACTCTAATCAATCGGTTTACAAGGGAGAGAAAGGCAGAGCAAAGATAGAAACAGATCCCAACACTTTCCGAAGAACACAGTAGGAGGAGAAGGCAGGTTAAAACCGTAAAGTCAAAGTTAACAAGGCCGGACCCACTTTAAGAGGCTCCGGTCGAAATGTGTCCAAGGTCACACAGTTCAAAGTGCCCAAAAAGTCTCGCAATAAGTTCAGAAAGAGTTGGACCAAAAAGAAAGGGACCAGTTAGATGGTCAAGGCGGCCAGCCCAGTCCAGAAGGTTAAGGGATTATTGTTACCTTCTAGCAATCTTTAGAAAGGGAGGCCTGGCGGACACGGTACCTTAAAATGGTGAGAACGCTCCAGCGGGGGCAGTTGTTACTGGCAGCGGGTGCAAGTCGGTGCTTCGTCCGGAGGAAGAGAGGATCTCGTCGGGGAGGAAAGCAGGAGTCCGTTGCACTGCCAGGGAAGAAACCAGCCGCAGAGTTCTCAATTAAAAGGAGCAGTCCTTTTATTCGCGGTCCAGTGGTAAGTGGCTATCCGGTTGCTGGGGTGCTTGGCACGGGCAATTCGACCACAAGACATCCTGGGATGCGAGAAAAGAAGGTAAACTGGTTGTGCCCACCAGTCAGGGGAAGAAGACTCTCCAGAAGGGAGATCTCCTCTGTCGTTGGGAAGTGGTGAGTCGGTTCAGCAGGGCTCCAACGGTGGTGTTGTCGTAGCAGGTCGGCTCAGCTTCTCCCTCGTCGGATTTTCAGGTCCTGTGGCGATTTCTGAAGTTCCAGTCCAAAAAGCCCTGCTTTTATGCAGCACACCCCCATTCACTCAGCCTAGCTGTCAATCAAACATGCCGGCCGGCTCACCACTTGGGCCAATCACACCAGAGTGCGACTTGAGTTACCAAGGTAACTCAGTCCAGGGTGCCTAAACCCCCTCCCACACCCCCCGTGGTACCCAGACAGAGTGGCACCACTTTTGGAGGCTTCTGTGGAGAAGCCCGCCAAAAAGTGGAACAACAGGCTCAACCTTTGGTTTGGAGTTACAGAGGCGAACACAAACGCCATTTTAAAACCGAGTTCTGGCAGAAAATACCAACCAGTGAATTAATATTAAATAAATAAACCGGCAGTATGTTAGAGGCTATGTATAAAAGGTATTAGCCTCGAACAATGGGAAAATCCCATAGAGATATATTCGCGGTTGAATATATAAAGTAGTATCCAGTGCCACCAGCCAAAACTCGACGAGGGGGGATGGGACAGTGCCCCCTCGAATAAAAGACCCACGGGCAATCGAATTTCCCCTACCAGTACGTCCACAATATGATGGTTTGTACTGGTTCTGTTAGTAATTTGGGACTAGTAAAGCCAATGGTGACTTTACATGCCCTGGGAGACAGTAGTCAGTCTCAGGGTATGGAGTCTATGTTGGGGGGGTCACTATGACACCCCGGTGTTACTGCACGGAGGGTGCTGGGTAACACATATAGAAAAAACACATGAGACCCTATGGAGTAAAGGATCCCATAGCCCATAAAACACATTAACATTCAAAGGAACACCACAAATCATGTCCAAGAGTCGGAGAAAAAGAGTCTCACTCTTGGCAGGAGAAAAAAACAAACTCCAGAAATCTAGCAAAGCTGCTGGGGGACTCACTAGGTTAGGAAATTCAGCCTAAACAGAGAATTCTCCCTAACAACCCCTCTCTGGAGGGCTGAAGAAGTGGCTACACCTCTAGTTGAGTGGGCCCTTAGACTTTCAGGAACCTCCTTCCCCGCTAAGTTTTAACATTCAGGTATACACAGTATAATCAACTGAGACAGCGTCTGTTTAGTAACCGCTTGTCCCATTCTGTGGCCCGTGTAACCAACAAAAAGTTGGTTGTCCAGTCTCATCTTCTAGGGTCAAGTCTGTGTAACCTCTCCTCTTTAGCTGGATGAGGAGGAGGGTAGAAAGCTGATAAAACAATTTTTAGCATCAGATGAAATTCTGACACTATTTTTGGTAGAAAAGAAGGACAAACCCTCAAAACTACCTTGTCTTTGTGATAGACCGTGAATGCTGATTTAGAAGAAAAGGCCTGAAGCTTGCAGGTAATGGCCATTAATAATACTGTTTTCAAAGACACCATCCTAAGTGGACAAGAATGTAATGGTTCGAATGGGGGAACTCATCCGGAAGCTTAAAACCAGGTTGAGATCCCAGACCGGAACAAAAATGGAACCGACGGGAAGATGGTGGTCCATTCTTTTAAAACTGGATGACAATGGGAACCTTGAAGTAGGAACCATGTTCAGGAGAGCACTTGAAAATGGACAGCGCAGCCAGATAGCCTTTGACGGTAGCAACCTGTAGGGCCTGATGGGATAGATGTAGGAGAAAAGACAAAACCGATGGTGTGTGACAAGAAAATGTGTCCATTCCTTCATCTCTACACCAGCGTCAGAACTTGTTCCAACGGCAGCAATATAGAGATTTAGTTGCTGGCCTTCCGGCCGAAAGCAACACCTCCATGACGTCTTCCAGAAGGTCCCAATCTTTGTACCAATGTATCACACCAATATTGAGCGGAGACGGACAGTTGGGAAGGACGTGTGGGAATGCTCACGCCGAATGACTGATTAAAATATGGCACTCCTCAATGAAAAGTGCTGGGTACCATTATTTTTCCCAGACTAGGCGACCGCCACCGCAAGGATTATTAAATTCGAGCTCATCACCAGTACCAGAGCCTCACAGATAACGGATTCAACAAATCTGATCTCGCCTACTAAACATTCAGAATCTCCCATGGGACCCAATTACATATTCAACACCCATGTGATGACAGTTTGTTGTACTTATTGACCACGTTCTAGTCCGGGGCCGATTGCCAGGATTACACTAAGATGAATCATAAACTTTATCATAAACTTTATGGTGAAGCTGGGTCGGTGGATTGATACCCCCATGCTCCCATCGCAGTTGTGAATTGGTACAATTGAGTATCACGTATTGGGGCAGAAAACCCTTTTTTAATCATATTGAACAGCAGAGACACTGCTACTCAGAACCAAACTCCTGAAGAATTTCCATTAAATGATATGTAATTTTGTGGATATGGGAAAGAAACATGTCAGGTCATTTTGAGCTTTATTAATATTGCTCTATCATATTGTTTATTACATTTGCTTATATGTGTGATTGTATTTATGTTGTGTAATTGTAACATCTTGTGTTCCAGGCTTTATCGATCAATTTTGAGTTTGATGAGTGTTTGATTACTTAATATGTGTTAAGTGGCATATCTCTTGCCACCATAACAGCATAAACTTTTTTTTACTGAGTGCACCTACATTTATTATTGTGGTTTTTAAATTTTGATATTATGTTGAGTGAATGCTCTCCAAATTAAATATATGCTATTTTATCACCTTTATAGAGTGACTATTGAATCCTTAGTTACTTTCCTAATCTTGCTCAATATACGGGTTTTCTCTGCTTAACGGATAAACTATAGCAACCAGTCTCTGTGTATTGTCTGCCGATCTGTGTACCTCAACCTCTTAGAAACCATGCGTGGATGTTGAGGGTCCTGATCTCTGTGTAGAGGAGCTGCCAAATACCTCTGCAGGAAGTCCCGCCGCCCTCCCACCTGTATGTTGGATGCCCGAGATTATGCCATGCTTGACACCAGTAGTTGTGACCATTCTGCAGAGAATCTTCGAGAAAAGGTATCCACTAAGAAAACACTATCAGATGTACTCCCGAAGAGATGACAATCTAATGGAAGAAATCCCTGAAGAAATATGACAAAGAGCAAGAAAAGGAGCTGGTAACGTCACAAGAAGCGAAGTGTGAGAAGACTGGCTGAAGAAGATGTATGACCCTGATGACGAGATAAAGAATCAAGTAGACTTTCAGATGCAAAAAGAAGATTGCACGTGTGAAGGGAACTGCAGAAAATGCAAGCCATTTCATAATTCTACAGATGCAGCAACGCAAGTAGATCAAGTAATCTTAGAAGCTGGCCATGAGTAGTGAATAGACTGCAGGCGAAGCAGCCATTGTATAGAAACTGGACATCGGTGTCACAACTTTAGTAAGCTTAAACCCATGAAGAGAAGAGCCGAGTGCTGTGTCGCAGCAAAGAATTAACTGAGATCATGGATGAGTCTGGAAGGGCTGTCTGGCCTGGTGTCAAGGCTGAAGCAGCCAAAGCTGCTCATCTACTCTTGAAGGCAGTATTGTCAGATGCTGAATCATCCCTTGTTAAGGTGCAAAGAAAGAACACCATGAGTGCCAAGTTTTATTAATTTATGACAATTAAATGCAGCAAAATGGATCCAGATCGTGGTCTCCCATTACGTGAGCCAAGGATGGAAATAGAAGAGCGTGAGGAGTTCGAGAACAAAGATAGTGTGTGCCTGCACTCCCTTTTATTCCCAGAGACAAGGATACTTTGCAAGGCCAAGTTCATGGCAGAAGGCATGGGTGAGGAGACGTTGGGCTAATTGGGTGGGGAGGTACAGTCAAGTCCACCTCCTGGCACCTGGGGTATGAGCTTACGTGCTGCTAGTGAGCCGAATGTTCCAGAATGGCACATGCTTTCCAACCAATTGTAGAGGGCCATATAACGAAGAGCCTTATAGTTTGAGAGCCAATGATATAGTGTGTACTTAATGATGAAGATGACTTGCACTAGAGGTGGGCACAAGATATCCACATGACAGAGACCCAATCACAACCCGACCCCTTATAGAAAATATACTTAGATGTTCCTCTTGAGCGTATCATAACCCCTCATAGGTTTCTCTTATTTGCCATGTAGTATGACGTCACGTATGACGAATTTTCGCTATATAAATGTAATTGTTTTGTATGATGCGTGGAGAGAGCTCTCGCTAACGTCCGTTGTAACTCCCTGTTTTAGACAATTGATATTAAAACAGAAAACATTTGCCATCTTCCAGAGTTGGTTCTGTTATTTAGTGTAAGAGTTACTCTGCTTCCCATCCACTGCATGACAGGCTACCCAAAGGAACCTTACGTTCACGTGGTAGCAGTGCTGGATGCTTTAAAGATCCAAACAAGTTCACCTCCTGAGTTTTGGACGATCGGGCATCCTCCGCCACTCAGCCAGAAGATCGCAGGATTTCCTGTGAAGAGCAGCCGAACAGAAATCTTACAATAAGAACCAAGACAGTGGGAAGGTCCCCCTTTGACAAAATCCCTGCCCGGTTTCCCAAGGCGCTCTGTGGACGGAAGGCGAAGTGGTCGGTTGGAGGAGGAGACGATAACAAAGGCCTTGAGTCGATTAATGAACTAATGGTGAGTAGACTTAGGGGAATGGCAAATTAAGGGGACAGGGGTGTAGTAAATTTTGAATAACAGGAAACATTGTGTGAAGATAGAGATAGCGCCTAGAGAGCCCTGGCTCAAGGGAGTTTCAGAATGAGACATTTCAAACTTCAGTCGGAGTAGAGTGAAATAAATAACGTGCAAACAGGTTTGCATAAGGTGATGTCTCAAACCCTGTAAAGGGTATAAGAAAGGCGAGAGAAAAGAAAAAATGTGATCACAGTGTTTATTTAAATGTGTAAAGTCGACTCGTTTTTTTTGTGTTGTTTGTTGAGTAGAGATATTGAAAAACGACAGAAGTTGTGAAGTCATTGAGAAAAGAATTAAGGTGCTATAAGTAACTACCTAGTGAAGTGGTTGGTACCAATCCAGAGATAGACATAGCAAAGTGAAAAAGTAGAGGCTTGGGCAGCGATTGTTGGTGCACGCTCATATTTGTTGTTTTAAAAGTATTGAAAAAGTGGTGAGAGAATTTTATAACATCTGGTAAGTATTGAGAGTCGATTGAGACTTGTCACAATGGGTGATACTCCTCTGATGCACCTATGCAAGACAATGCCAAAACACATGCCCATGCTCAAACAATATAGCGCGGAGTGGGTAAAAGGCACAGCAGATAAGATGTTCATGCCGTGGCCACAAGGGGGATCACTGTCAAAAGCGGTATTGCAACACATGACCACATACTTGCACGCAGCATACGCAAGGAAGAAGGAACAAGTTACTTACCTGTAACTGTTGTTCTCCAGCATGGGTCTGGCATGGATTCACATGCTCATGAATATTCCCCGTCGTCAGGCTGGGAATCCTCGGTAAAGAAAAAACCAGTATCAGTTTCGTTTCTGATCTGTCTTTCGTAGTAACAACCAATCACTGGTCTCTGCGTCATACTGACCACAGCCAATGACTGCCCTCTACCTAAGCACCGCCTCTGGCAGCCATCTTCAGATTTGGAAGCACGTGAAGTGGCAGTATGACCAAGTGAAGAGCCGCAGAGGGGTAGGCGGGAGGGTTCGCATGTGAATCCATGCCAGACCCATGCTGGAGAACAACAGTTACAGGTAAGTAACTTGTTCCTTCTCCAGCATGGGGTCTGGCATGGATTCACATGCTCATGAATAAAGAATACATAGCAGTACACACATGCACAACCACGGGAGGTGGCAAAGGCTCAACATTAAGCATTGCATCAAACTCAACATTAAGCATCTTACCTCCTCACCAGGCTCACCTCAGGCGAACAGGTTGCGCAGCACTGCTTGGCCGACCCTGGACTCCTCCCTGGAATCCCGATCGACGCAGTAGAACTTCGTGAAGGTGTGCGTCGACCTCCACGTAGCAGCCCTGCATATGTCCAGCAGGGGCACACCAGAAAGGAACGCCGTGGTAGCTGCGATCGCTCTGGTGGAATGGGCTCTCGGACGGCCGGGCAGCGGTCGGTTTGCCAACCGATGACAGTACATGATACAGCCGGAGAGCCATCTGGAAATGGAAGCCTTCGAGAGAGCCTTCCCCTGATTGACAGGTCCAAAGTTCACAAAGAGTTGTGATGTCTTCCGAAAACACTTCGTGCGGTCCACGTAGAACTTCAGCGCTCTAGCCACATCCAGCGAGTGCAAAGTCCTCGCAGCCGGCGACGAAGGCGACGGGAAGAATACAGGCAACACCAAGGGTTCGTTGAGATGGAAGTCCGACGGTACCTTGGGCATGAAGGAGGGGTGCGTCCTGAGCACCACCCTCGTGTCGTGAAAAGTCAAGTACGGGGCCTTGCAGGAAAGGGCCTGGATCTCTCCCACCCGTCGTGCGGAGGTGATGGCCACAAGAAACGCTGTCTTCCACGACAGAAACTTCAACGGGGCCGAGTGCAGAGGCTCGAACGGAGGTCCCATGAGCTTGGTCAGCACCACGTTGAGCTCCCACGCCGGGGCCGGAGCCTTCACCGGCGGGAACGATCTGAACAGTCCCTTCATGAACTCTTTCACCAGACGATGAGACCACAAGGACGTCCGTCCCGTGGTCCTGGTGTATCGGGAGATCGCAGCCAGATGAATCTTGATGGACGCGTGTGCCAGTCCAGCTTTGGCCAGCGTCAGCAGGTACGGCAGAACTTGGGGAGCCGTAATCCGTAGAGGGTTAATCTTCTGTGCGTGGCACCAGACAGAGAACCTCTTCCATTTGTGTCCGTAGCATTTAAGAGTCGAGGACGCCCTGGCCTTTGCAAGAACCTCTCTGCAGTCGGCCGGTATGTCGTATCCTCCAAACTCTAGCGCTGCAGGAGCCAGGCCTGCAAGTTCAGCGATTTCGGGTCGTGGTGGAGGATGGCGCCTCCTTCCCTGGAGAGCAGATCCGCGTCCACCGGCAGCTTGATTGGCGGGGACGCTGACAAGTCCAGAAGGTCCGGGAACCATATCTGCCTCGGCCACGCAGGTGCGACGAGGATCATCCTGCACCGTGACCTCTTGAGCTGGTTGACGAGCCGGATTAGCAGTGGCAAAGGAGGGAACGCCTAGAGGAACAGGCCCTCCCAGGGGAACGAGAAAGCATCGCCCATGCTCCTCGCCTGGGGAAACCTGCTGGCGAACCTCCGGCACTTGGAGTTCGTCGCCGTCGCGAACAGGTCGATCTGGGGTGTGCCCCACCGTCGGAAGAGGCGATCCACTAGATCCTGCCGTAGTTCCCACTCGTGGCACGAGCGCAGCTCCCTGCTGAGTGAGTCGGCGATGGTGTTTTTTATCCCTGCCAGATGAAACGGCACCAGAAACATCCCTTGGGCGACTGCCCAATGCCACAGGTCCTGCGCCTCCTTGGACAGTGCTGGGGACCTGGTTCCGCCCTGTTTTCTGATGTAAAACATGGTGGTGGTGTTGTCGGTGAAGATCCTCACCACCTTGCCCTTGAGGGACGGAAGGAAGGACCTGAGGGCCCAAAACACTGCACGGAGCTCCAGGACGT
Organism: Ambystoma mexicanum; assembly: GCF_040938575.1. NCBI lineage: Eukaryota > Metazoa > Chordata > Amphibia > Caudata > Ambystomatidae > Ambystoma > Ambystoma mexicanum. Next base: position 1,144,443,929 of record NC_090927.1, read on the forward strand.
TGATATGTAAGGATTTCTCCGTCGGGAGCCAAAGGCCCCTTGCGTGTAGATTTTCGGTGTGCGCTCCCCACCCTTCCAGGGAGGCATCCGTGGTCACTGTCTCCTGGTGGGCTGGGGTCTGGAAGTCCATGCCCGCCGTCAGATGCGCGCGGGTGTCCCACCACCGGATCGCTCGTCGGAAACTCTCGTCGAGTGTGATCCTTTCCTCGAAGCTGCCCGTCGTTTGGATCCAGCGCGCGTCCAGGAACTCCTGCAACGGGTGCATCCGGAGCCTGCACATGGGAATGAGGTAGATGCAGGAAGACATCATTCCGAGGAGGGACTTGATGGACCTCACCTTGGCCGCGTCGGCCACCAACATCCGTTGCACCTTGCCCAGGATGGTCCTGGTCCTCTCCTCCGACGGGGAGGCCAGAAGGGACACTGTGTTGAGCCTCGCTCCCAGAAACAGAGCGTCTTGCGCGGGTACCAGGTGGGATTTGGCGTAGTTCATGGAGAATCCCAGGTCCGTGAGAAGTTGGACGGTCCTTGCCGTGTGAACCACGGCGAGCTCCCTCGTCTTGGCTCGGATGAGCCAGTCGTCCAGGTAGGGGTAGACGTGGATCCCCTCGCGGCGCAGCTGCGCCGCCACCGGTGCGAGGCACTTGGTGAACACCCTGGGTGCCGACCGTAGACCGAAGGGGAGGGCTTTGAACTGGTAATGACGCCCTTGGACCACAAACCTGAGAAATTTTCGGTGCCCCTTTAGGATGGGAATATGGAAGTAGGCATCCTCCAAATCCAACGACGACAGGAAGTCTCCTTCCTCCAGCTGACCCAGGACGTGTTGGAGGGTGACCATCCGGAACTTTTGCGCCTTGATGAACTTGTTCAGACGTCGCAGGTCCAGGATGGGGCGCCATCCCCCCGTCTTCTTCTTCACGAGGAAGTATCTCGAGTACACTCCGGAGCCCCGAAGCCTCTTTGGGACGAGTTCGATGGCGCCCTTCCTGAGCATCGCCTTTACCTCCAGGAGAAGTTGAGGGACGTGAAGTTCTTTCCTGGCCACGGGGGGGACGCGTGGACACCTTCTTTGAAACTCGAGCGCGTGGCCCCGGGCCAAGGCGTCCAGCACCCAACGGTCGGTGGAGATGGACTCCCACACGCTGACGAAGCTCGCCAGCCGGCCTCCCACCGGGCTGCTTCGGTGGGGGCCCGACCCCACGGTCGGTTCAATCCTGCTTGGACGAGGCTTTGCCGCCTTGACCTCCTTGGCGACGACGGCGGAGTCCGCCAGACTTGCCTCGTCCTCTGTAGGCCTCCTGAGACGACGAGCGGGCCGCTTGACGGTAGGTGGAGAAACCGCCGCCGGAACCTTTGGAGGCGCCCTTGCCTCCGCTGCTCCGAAAGGGCGTCCGTCGTTGCTGCAGAACTCCGAGGGCCCGGGCCGTCTCAGTGTCCGCTTTAATGGCCTGAAGGGAATCGTCCACTGTTTGGCCAAACAGGTTGTTCCCATCGAAGGGCATGTCCAGGACTCTGGTCTGAACGTCTTGACGGAAGTCCGTAGCCTTGTGCCATCCACGCCGCCTAAGGCAAACGCCGTTGCCCAACTGGCGGAACCCAGTGTTGGCGATGTCCGTCGCAACGGTAATGGCGTGGTCCGAAGCCACCTCACCTTCCTGCAGGATCTCCAGGGCCTCTGTCCTCTTGTCGTCCGGCAGGAAGTCCAGCAGGGGAGCCAGTTTGTACCAGAGCTCCCTGTCGTAGCGGGCCACGATAGCCAAGGCGTTGGCCGCTTTAATCGTCGTCGCTGCCGACGAGATGACTCTGCGTCCCATAGCGTCCAATTTCTTTCCCTCACCGTCCGGTGGGGAAGTCGATGTGGAGGCCGCACCCCCCCCGCTTTCTTCCTGGCCGCCCCGGAGACGACGGAGTCCGGGGTAGGCTGCGCCCGGAGGCACAGGGGGGCCGTGTCCGGGACCCGGTACTTCTTCTCGTACTGGTCTCTTCTAGCTGGCGTCGTGGAAGGGTTCTTGAGGAGGGTGAGGCCCTCATCCCAAATGTCGTCCAATAGAGGCACTGAGAGGACCGTCTTCCTCTTGGCCTCGCGCCGCTGATAAAGGAAACCTTCCTTCTTCTTCTCCTCAGGGCAGAGTTGAAAAAGCTCGGATGCCCTGGAGATCATGGAGTGGAACGATCCAATCTCGTCGGGCGGAGAAGCCCTGGTGGGAGGCGACGACGGTACATCCTCGTCGTATACCTCGTCGTCCGTACCCGTCGCTGCCGTGTCAGTCCCCGAATCATCCCCTCGGGTGGACGGGGAGGAGGGCTGGAAGGGGCGCGACGGCTGAAAAGGAGGCGGAGGGTGGGTCCTTCTTTTCTTGGTAGGGGGAACACCAGAAGGTCCCGGTTCTGGGTCCCCTGACGGGAGAGGTTCCGTCGGCAACGGTAGTCTCGTCCTTATCTCTGAGCATAAGGACTGTATAGCCAACAAAATGGCCGCCGAGTTGTCTCGCGGCGCTGGCAGAGGGGAATCCGACGGGCGATCAGGGACCCCGTCGGTACCCTCGACGTTGTCGTCGTCACCTGCGTCGGGATCTATCCCGACGGGTCGGTCTTCTTCCACGCCGAGGCCGTGGCTTAAGACTTCGACCAGCTCCTCCTCCGAGGTTGAGGCCGAATCTACGACGACGCCCTGCCCCCCCTTTTTCTTCCCCACGGGGGATTTCACGGGGGTCCTATCGATGGGCACAAAAGATGACTCCCTCCGAGGTGGCAGGGAGACTCTGAGCCCCGAGGTCGCCACCACTGGTGTAGCCTGCACAGGCTGAGCCAGGGCCGCCGCGACAGTTTCGATAGAGGGCTTGGCCGGATGGATTAAGGCCTTCACCACCTTAGATGCACTCACCGCCTTATCCTTGAGGGGGGGGACACCGCCTCGCTCCCCCTCCGATGGGGCCTTCGAGCTCGACCGGGGCCTCTCCAGGAGCTTCGCCGGGTGCTCGGCCTTCCTCTTACCCGACCCAGAGCGTTGGCTCGTGGTTGATGGTGCCGGGGAGGGTGCGCCCTGCCTGGCGCCCGTAGAGCCCGACCGTTCGGCGCTCCCGGTGCCAGCGGACTCGCGGTGCTTGGCCTTATGTTGGACCCCCGTCGCCGGGGCGTCCTCAAAGGACTTAGAAGACCGCTCAGATTTCTTCTTCTTCTTCTCGCCGGACGGGCTCTTCCCTTCTAGCCAGTTGGCGAGACGTTGATGGCGGTCCTTCATGGTCCGCTCCGCCATGTTGCCGCAAAACGCACAGTCTTTCTCCACGTGCGTCTTGTCCTCATGTAGGCAGTAGAGAAAAAGGAGTGTTCGTCCTCCTTGAAGACGTTCTGCAGCTGGCATCCAGGGCAGACCCTGAACAGCTTTCCGGGCGTCGAGCTTCCCTTCTCCTGGGCCATGACCGGGCCTGAGAAACTTCTGGAGTCCTCCAAAAGCGTAGCTCGACGAATCTTCACCCTTGAGGGGCGCAGACGAATCCGACACGGGTCCCCGTTGATCGGATAGTGAGTCGGTGGAGCTTGAGGCTCTTTTGACCGAAAAAAACGAAGTTTTTGAGAAAAAAGTGAAAAAATAGCACTAACGCTCGAGAGCAATAGCACGAGGATCCCAACACATGAACGTGCGGTAAAAATCTGAAGATGGCTGCCAGAGGCGGTGCTTAGGTAGAGGGCAGTCATTGGCTGTGGTCAGTATGACGCAGAGACCAGTGATTGGTTGTTACTACGAAAGACAGATCAGAAACGAAACTGATACTGGTTTTTTCTTTACCGAGGATTCCCAGCCTGACGACGGGGAATATTCATGAGCATGTGAATCCATGCCAGACCCCATGCTGGAGAAATTAAAGAAATGATTAGCAATCCTAGAGCTCTGGAAAAGGTACCAGGAAGAAAGGGAAGATCTGCCACCTGAGGAGTGGATGCTTAGCCAGTAATAGGAGGAAGGTGTTGAGCCTTCAGCTCCCCTTACCTCACCGGAAGTGAAAGAGGCTAGTGCAGAAGAAGTAGGGTTGTATCGTTTAAAGTAACTGAAAGCGACGACAGGGTATATTAATGCAATATACAAACCACCCGCTTATAACAGTGATTATAGACCAGAAGAGAAACGAGGAGATCTTTAAGATCATGCAAGACAAAGAACAGAAGAGTGAGTGATCGAATGTATCAACAGTAATAGAACGAGAGATTAAGAGATGGAAGGGATAGAAGGATAAAGCTGACGAGGTAACACTCGTGGAGAACGAATGGATGGGAGCACAGATATTACTCAAGCTAGATGGGAAAAGCACAGAGGAAGTTAGGCAAATAGAAGATAATGACAAACAAGATAAAAGGGACAGAGCGGGAGAAGAGATTGAAAGAGGAGGAGCAGAAAAAAAAGAGCAGGAAGCGACGAGAACAGATGTATCAGGAGGAGCAAGAGAAAAAGGAGGAGCGGGCAGAAGAGCAAAGAAAGTATGACAATATGCAGAGAGCAATATAAGAGGAATGAAAGAGAAAGGAAGAAAGGAGGAGGAAGCGCAGAAATTAAGGCATACGAAAATACCGAGACAAAGAGAGGAAGAGGAAAGGAGGGAAGGAGTAAGGAGAGAAGAACATAAACAAGAGGAAGACAGAATTAGAAGGGAGGCGAGAAAACAAAGGGAATTAGAACGAAGGAGACAGCAGGATCTTGATGTTAGCCTTATTCATAAGGAGACAGTAGCGCCAAGCCCTGCAATACAATGGGATAGAACAGAAGAGATAAAGAAAGCCATGCCAGGGGCATCTAGAATAGTATTGGAAGAAAAAAACTTTGATATAGGAAGCATCTGAGATAGGATCGATAAGGCCTATCAAGAATTAAAGGGAGGTAGCAACTATGAAAGTCAAGGGAGGAGGGAGAAATCCCCAGAATTCCAATCACAAAGCGAAGAAGAACATCCGTTCAGTCTTGCGCATAGAGCCTTGTCCTTAAGCAGACTGAACTTAGACAAGGGTGAAGGGGATGATAGTCACCCTTCTTGGCGATGAGATATGTCTGACAAGGAAAGAGAATCCTTCCTTGGGGAAGAGGGAGGAAGCGCATGCGCTCTGAGGGAAGCTTGCAGATAAGACAAGGAATTAAGATGGTCGGATTCAGAACAACCTAAGGAAAGGACACACGATCCCATAGCATATCCAGAGCGTCCCTAAGGATGATAGTATAGCGAGAAGGGAGAATCACCGCCATATGTGAGCCGTCTAAGATCGCTGTCAGCAAGAAGACGGTCAGGGACGATCGCCCCTGCCATCGATAGGCTGACGATGGGGGTCGACTGCGGGTTAGGGTTGACGCAGTTTCCCTTATTGGAAAAAAAGGGAGCAAGACCACATTATATTCCATGGCCGCAGATGGAGGACGACAATTTAAGGTGCAAGCTCCTGAGCTTGACTTCGGGCGCTGGGAAATGGATATATGAGTTAGAGCAAAAAACAAGGGGGGTCGTGGGAGTCCCTCTGCGGGACATTAGTCCCGGTTACGAGAGACTTACCCAGAGTCTTTAGCTCACTATCTTTCACAGAGGAGAAATATCTAAAACATATGAGTCTTTGTCCTGCCCTAAGTTACTAGGGGAATCCAGATGTGGACCCCTTGCTCACTATTCTTAGAGAGGCACAGCTCCACCCTATTGATGAGGTCCAACCAGACCGAAACACGTGTCTGGGGTTGCTGTTGATACTCTTGTTCAGAGGAGAATTGCTTAGCATTTCGGTGCTGGACTGCCCCAGGGCTGGACAACGACTGATATGTTTTAGATATTTCTCCTCTGTGAAAGATAGTGAGCTAAAGACTATGGGTAAGTCTCTCATAAACAGGACTAATGCCTGACAGTGGGACTCCAAGGGTCCCCCTTGTTCTTTGCATATATGAGTCAGAGAACATGACAGGAAGAAACACATTGGCCATAAGGGACAAAGGGTCTCCTGGCAGCTATTCTTGGAGAAGGGGCTGATGAAATATGGAGGGGAGCAAGGTATTCAAGTGCAACAGCTCAAAACACAGTGCATGATGGAGCGCTGTTTAATCATTGCAGAGCAGATGTGTGAAGGGCTCTTAGATTACAGTATCCCAATAAATCAGATATGGGTGCAATCATGACACATAAGATGAAGGAAGATGAAGACCCTATTGCTTACATACAGGATATTCAAGAGCGATGGCTACTTGAAACGTGCGCGCCATGGCAATTATTTTACCACATTTTATATCAGGAGTCAGCTGAGCCAGTACAAAGGCAAATGAAGAAACAAGTGGGAATGGAAGCGAATCCATGGGCTGAGATACAACTGACAATAATGCATCGCTGTCGGTTGTTGCAAGAGAAGAATAAGAAGAAAGATGAGAATAGGAAAATCAAAGAAGCCTAGGTGGTTAAGAATTTTTTTTTCAAAGTTTGCCATGGAAGGGGCGATGAAGGACTGGGAATGCAGTAAGCAGTGGGTACATTGCAGGCAAATAATCAGCGCCCCGTGGACCAACGTGGTTATGGGTTTATGCCACGAGGCAGCGGTATGGGCTATAGAGGAAGCGTTGGATTCCAAAATAATCAAGGTGGGTTTCAGAATGAGAATCAAAATACCCAGGGAAGATTTAACCAAGCGGGACTAGTTAGGCGGGCTCCCCCTGTATGTTGGACCTGTGGGATGACAGGACACAATGCACGCATATGTGGGAGCCAAGTGAATGTACAAAATGGTCAATTCACAGGGGGGGTGGGGGAGGTCGCTGCTTATCCTCCACCATAAAGCACACAAACTAGGGAAGGGTTTGCACAAGATCAGACATTGTATCAGACACAAGCGCCGTGAATGCAGCAGATACAGATACCAGAGCAAGTGCAAATGAATCCACCGCAAGGGCAGTCGCAGCAGGCCCCCATGCAGAGAAAGCAGTATGCACACACAGGACAAGTGCTGATACCCAGAATAGGAGGAGTCACTGTGGTAGGAGGAAATCCATTCACAGTAACAGGGATGATGAGCCTCTATCCACAATAGGACAGCTCACAGGTTGACTTGATGTGTTCAGTACTATCAGTGACACCAGACCCCCAAGAGGAACCAAGGGTTGATGTGACGATAGGAGGCAAATCTTTTTCTTTTTTAGTAGACACTGGTGCTACTTGTTCATGTATACGAGAGGGAAAATATCCAACATCGGGAATTACCATGAATGCTCAAGGGTTCTCTGGAGCTACGAGTCGAGTTCCTTTTACTGATGAATTACCAGTCTCTATAGGCGAGTGTGACATGTCTGTTCCTTTGTTGTATTCACGGCAGACACCAGTTAACATTTTGGGAAGAGATTTGATGACAAAACTAAACATGACGATTTCATTAACTGACCAAGGGATAGTGTGTTCCTCTCCAGGAATACACTATTCAAACGTGGGAGAATTTATACTGGCGTTCACAGGGCAAGTGGCTCTGCTCGGAGCGTCTGCCGCCATGTTCTCCTCTCTGGCTACGTGAACTGCGTACAGGGAGATTCCTTCTTGAATTCCCCAGGAACAGAGCTGCATTGCTTCTCTGCACAGTGGTAGTGACCCTACACCACCTCACTTGTTGAGGTAGTAAGTGGCCACTGTGTTATCCGTCATGATCAGGATTTTCCTTCTCCGTACAGAGGGCAGGAAGTCTTCAGAGCAAGTCTGATTGCCCTCAACTCCAAAAGGTTGATGTGTAGTTTGGAATCCGATGGAGACCAACAACTTCTGATTGTTAGGTCGTTGGCGTGGGCTTCCCACCCATTGAGTGAGGCATCCGTCACTACCGTTATCTCTGGCCATGGCTGCCAAAAAGATTCTCCCTTGAGAATGTTGTCCTTGCAAGCCCACCACAGAAGGTCCTGAGAGACTCTGCTCAGAACTTTCAGGTGGTCTGACATTCTGCCTGAGAATTAGGACCAGTGAGACCTGAAAGCCCATCGGAGGGATCACATTCTGAGGCAAACCAGGATGCCATGAGACCGAGAAACCTAAAAAAATAAAAAAAAATATCAAAGGCCGCAAGATGCTGGGCACTCTGGAATTTGGTGACCATCTGCAGAATATATTGAGCTCTCACCTCTGGTGGCGAGGCTTTCCCCAAGGAAGCATCCAGGACTGCTCCAATAAATTGGAGTCTTTGAGATGGCATCATGTGGGACTTCTTGTAATTGAGGGAGAAGCCCAGTCTGTGGAGAAAGTGGCAGGTTACGCTGAGATGTTCACAAGCTTGTTCGGGTGACCGTTCCCTGATCAGCCAATCATCTAGGTAGGGGTAGACATGAATTTGCCCTCTCTCCTCAGACTCGCTGCCACCACCGCCATGAACTCGGTGAAAACCGTTGGGGCGGAGGTCAGCCCGAACGGCAGAACTCGAAACTGATCAGAACTGCAAACCTCAGGTACTTTCTGGGCTTGTGATGGATAGGCAAATAAAAGTGAGCATCCTGAAGGTCCAATGACACCATCCAGTCTTGGAGATGGAGAGCCTGAAGAATCTGAGAAAGGGTAACCCATTTTGAACTTGTCCTTCCTGAGGAACTTGTTCAAGTTTAAGTCCAAGATGGGTCTCAATCCTCTGTCCTTTTTGGGAATTAGAAAGTATGGGGAGTACCAACCCTTGTTCCTTTCCGCCACAGGTACTTGCTCTATAGCACCTTTCTCTAGAAGGGTCAAAATTTCCTGCACAAAGAGCAGATCCGGAACTTTGAAAGAGTTGTTCCCCGGTGGATGATCCTGAGGCCTTTTTTTTAAATGGAAAGCAGTAACCTTGGACTGCAGTTTCTAGTGCCCAAGCATCTGAAGTAATGCCCCTCCATTCTGTCAGAGGCTGAGTAAGTCTGCCTCCCACCAGGGTCTTGTGAGTCAAGGCCTCAAAGATGTTTTGAGGTGGCTGAAGTGGCAGCTAAGGGTAAAACTGACGCTGCTTGGGTTGGCTTACGTCCACCACGAGGGAATCTTCTCTGACCTCTTTGACTGGGTTGTCCTCTTCCTCTTTCAATTGAGGAGTAGAATCGAAAGGACTTACCCCTCCAAGAAGATGAACCGGAGTAGAGGTGCTGACGCGGTCCAATGGTGGTAATAAGGGATTTAGCCGCTGCTTTCGAGGTCTGCAGCTTTTCCAAACACTCTCATCAGCCTTGCTGCCAAACAGCCTTGAGCCATCAAAGGGCATATTGAGGAGTCTAGACTGCAGATCTCGTGAAAATCCGGACTTCCTCAACCACGCAAATCTGTGTAATACTGCCATGGATCTGCTGATGCTGTCTTCAGTATCCAGACCTGACTGGAGACATTCAACCATTGCCTCCTTATCATCCTTGATGATTGCCAGGAAGCCGCCTCTTTCTTCACCTTCTGGGATGTGGTCAGCCGCCATAGCTACGCAGTCACACAGGGTAAACGTAAACCCAGACAAGGTACAAGTTGCATTAGTTGACTTTAATGCCATAATGTCAGCAGTAAATTTTGTTCTCGCCCAGGCATCCACTCTCTTATCATCCCTATCAGGAGGGATAGAGGGGTATGCTGACTACTTGGTAGCTGTAGCAGCCTGAACCACCAAACTTTCTGGTGTTGGATGTTTTGTCAATTACTCTTGGTCGCTGCTGGTTGCTCTATATTTTTTTGCTACATTTTTATTTACTCCAGCTGCAGTCTATGGTGTCTGCCAATTTGTTGAGAACCTTTTTTTGTAGTGCAATGTGAAAGGGCAAAATTTGATCTTTTTGGGGATCCAGATGCAACATATCTGTCAGGTCATCCTGCTCAAAAGAAGGAGTAGGCCTGCTCAAGCCTAAAAACTCCATCACCTTGCTCATCAGCTTCCTCCTATATGAGGAGTCAGCATGGTCAGTAGCATCTGGTTTACCAAATTCGAGTTCGGGAGAGGTATCTAACCCACTGGCTGATTGAAGGTTATACTCTTCTGAGATAAATTTCTTTGGCACATTAGGGGTGCCATATTGTAACCCAGATGGTGGTGTGTTATCATCTGAAGGTTCATTATATTCATAGATAGATGATAAAGACTTTAAAAAAAAACTATTTCTTTGGCAAGGGTTTGAAAATCTTTTCCTGGGTTACTGTTGGCTTCGACAACTTTGACGTAATCGTCGACAACAAATTCGAAGTCGATTTTGTCTGAGTCGACTTCGACAATGGCGTCGACGGCTCTGACTGTGTTAGCGAAGGCGTCGTCACTGTTGACTTCTTGTGCTTTTTCGAAGGAACCCAGGATGGACTGGAATCCTGACTTGTCAAAGCCATCGACGATTTCTTATCCGCTTGAGATTTTTCTCAATGCTGTACCGGTTTATGGCTCGGTTTCGAACACTGACTTCCCTTTGTAGTCTTGATGCAGATCGAATGGCATGGGCTTTCTGCCTGCCCTTCGAGGGGGTCGGGCCACATTCTCCAAGATCTTAAGCATTTCATTACGAAATGCATCCCATTTTGCTGGGGAGTCCGACTTAGTCGGACATTTGATTACCTCGGCCAAGGAATCACTAGATGTCGAAGGTGACCTAAAATGCCTTTTCTTGGCCTTAGTCGAAGACGACGAAGAATAGCGTGATCAACTTCTCAAATCTCTCGACTCATCAGACTTCCTTTTTGAGCTCTTCGAAGGAGACTTCGAAGGCAACCTCCCCACCGTCAAATTACCTTTACGCTCCATTAGAGCCTTTTTGGTCATCGCCTGACTGGAGTTACAGTCAGAGGTACGGTGACCGGTACCAAGACACCACAGACATATGAGGTGGGGGTTGGTCATCGACATCTTCGATCTGCAGTCATGGAACTTATTGAAGCCCATCTTATGCGTCGATGGAGCCGACAGGGATGACATTTTCATTGATTGAAAATAACTGACAATGTTCAGTGAAAAACCAAAGCGTGCCGTAATTCTTAGAAGCGTGAGCTCAGAAAAATGGAATTGAAGCAAACGGGCGGTGCGTGCGCTACTTATACTGATGATGACGTTGACAGTCGAACAGAGGCCCTCGAGGGGCATTGATTCGACGAGACGGCACTCAGCACCCCGTCGAAAATATTTCCAAAGCAGCTGAAGCTGGATGGATAGTTATCATAAGAGGAGGAATATGTGAGAAAACACAATCCATTCAAGAAAAAATAATGTGTTGAGGTGATGGATGCAAAGATTCTTATTTTTCAATCTTGCGTGTTATGAGTCTTCTTTTGCCAATTCATGCCTAACTTCTAATCCTTGTTGTTCATATTTTTAAAGTGTTTTCGCTTACAGCTCCTCACTTCAGTAGATATGCTACCTCCTCACATAATTAGTCTTCTTTAGGGTTAACAACATTTTTGCACAACATTTCAATGTTTGTCATTTTTCCAACTCCAATCACTTTTAATTTGCTTACTCCCATTAGACCGTTTCCATTTCTGCATCATTTTGTATTGCCTTTTAACAAGTTGGTTATTTGCAGGTGTCCCAATTACACTCAAGTGGGCTTGTTTGGATTATTAATGTCATAAACATGTTTTCATTACAGCAGGCATCTTCCATTTGTCAACAGTTTGTATTACCTCTGTGTTTTGGTAAATGGCCAATGTCTTCTTTCAACTTTTGATTACATCCTTCCACAAAAGTAACATTGTTGTTAATTATAAAGATGGCATGATGTGCGTGTTCCTTTTCAGAAATGTTATATATTGATACCAATAAATCTTCATGCTAATGTTCTAAACACAAAACATTAATTATTTACCTCAGTGACCACTCCTGCGGCTATTGTAGAGCCACTGTAACGGAGCATGAATCGCCCAAGCTCTTTAAAGTCTTTGTACAGTTCAATGGCTATAGGTCTGTGTGTCTGAAGCTCTATTAAAGCATTCTGGCCTTTGGTCAAGCACCTGCAATAGAAAACATAGGATTTAGTGTACGGGTAACAAGCCAAGCAGGATGCTTATCTTTTCAGCTACATTTCATTGATCCTTGCAAAGTACCAAACAAGGTCCACCTGGGAGCTTATGCAGTTCATGCAATGAACTTGTCTTTAGCTAGGTCTACCTTTACATCACTACAAACATAACAATTATGGTAATGCATCAGAATTAATAAAATAGGTTGATAAAACTATCTGGATCATCAAAAAATCATCCTCTTGCAAAAGCTGCCAAAACTCTCCTGCTGCTCACTGAAAAAACCCTGAGAGTACACTTAAATTGCTTACTACGAATAGGGAAATTTTGAACAACAGAAATGCATGCAGTGCGGCACCCTCTTCTAAAAAAGAAAGCCCACCAATTCATTAGACCCAGCTAGTTAGCCTCCCATATACAGATTGCCCTTTTGGGAAAATATTATAATCCATACACACTTCTATCTGGAAGGAAAATGCCAATTACTTTAATAAACTCTATGATAAACATGTAAGGTTTCCACCAAGGCTAGAGAATGGATCTAGTGAGTAATTTCATGATCGATGACATCAGTAGATCGGTAGAAGGTGGTATTGTAATTGTAGACCCTTCTGCAGTCTTCAGCACAATTCTCTGTGACATCCAGTTGGGTAGGTTCCAAGGTTTTAGTATTACTGGCTTTGTTCTAGGTTTTTCCCAAGCAACAGGGCTCACTATGTGGCAATTAACTCATTTGAATTTCATGCCACCAAGGGGCCTTTTGGTGTGCCTCAGGATGCCTCGATCGCCTCATTATTTTTCAATTGGTATCTCCAGTCACTTGCTGAACTGCTAGATTGATTTGGTATGAATGTTGACATGTGCACTGATGATACCCAAGCCCTCTTACATCTGCAGAGGGATACTACATTAATCTTGAATTTTAAACGCTGCATGACAGATGTGAGTGGATTAATAAAAACAAAATACAATTTTATATTGGCAAAACAGATAGCTTAACCCGTGGCACCACAAGGCACTTGTAGATCAGTTGGAATTATCCTTTTTGGCCTGGATATTGGTGTAATTGCCCTTAGCCTATGAATAAAGAGAACTGAGGCATTACGATTGACAGCAAAGTTACCATGATTGCCCAAGTCAATAAGGGAGTTGGCACGTTTTTCAGTCATTTGCGATCACTTAGGAAACCTCTATTTTTCGGTATTTACTCATCAAGTACAGTTAACCAATGCTTTCATTTCTGCTATAAGGGACCTCTGTAATTCAGTTCATTCAGGTCTTCCCAAATGTTTACTGGAAGCACTCCAGAAAGCTCAGCTACAACAGCTAGAACCTTACTGATGCTCCTCAGACGAGACTCAACATTGCAGTTGGTGCATCAATTGCACTGGGTCCTCATCATCAAAAGGATATCATTCAAAACATTGTGTTGCTCAAAGTATATTATATGAATGAGCCTACTTTCCAAAGCAATGCAGGTAAAAATATGTCGAATATTAAGCTTTTTAGAGTACCAAAAGGAAGCTATGTAAAAGAGGGCAATCACTCAGGCACTTATCCTTTGAAATTCTATTCCTACTGCAGCCGGGAATGAAATCCAATAATATGAACTTTAGGAAACTACTAAAAACAATCTTGTATCCAGTCTTATTTCGTTGTTACAAACCCAAAATGGTTTTCTAGAAATGTTCAGTGCCGTAATGCCCTTATGGGCGACAGTTTGTGTTCAAGAGAATTGAGGCGAAGTGCTAAAAAAAAAGCTTTCCAGGAATCGGGTATCAAACAGTTAGCAAGAGCTACTGCTTTGTAACAAAGCATACATAAGGTGTGTCAAAGCGAACTTTCATTTGAGATACAAGCTAGGACTGTCACATATGAACCTTCATGATTTAAATGTCTCTTCTTGAACATTTCTAAAGCATCATTATGTGAATACACTAATAAATGTGCCACTGTTATTTTTGTATGAAAAGGTTTCCGAGCAGCAGACGCTGTAATGGATATCTATCTGATGAGGAATCTGTGGGAGAAAAGCAATCCATTGAAATAACTCTTGGTAGCAGTTTGTGTTAAGCTAACCATGCTCTTCTATGCTACAGCCAGGAGCTAAGTAGCAGTCAGAAATGTTGATCCCTTGGCTTTAAAATATTAAGATATTGATACGTGCCATATGCTATGTCCTGGAATTTAAAAAAGTGCACAGAGTGGAACAGAGATAGCTCTAGAAGAGATCTTGGATGCTTGAAGATATAAACAACAAGACATTCAGATAAAAACAAGGAAATGTTACTTAAAACATCACTAGAAAGAAGAATGACTTAACTTTTAGATTCTCTATGTGCTCGGAGCATCGTCTTGCAACAGTACAAGAAAATGAGAGATATCTATCTGCATTAAGGCAAAGGAGCATTGGTGTTTCTGGGCCAATTGCCTTCCCAGTTTGTTCCTTAAAATCCATCAATCTGTATTACAATACTAATTGAAGTAGAACTATGAGAATAAAGGGCAGAGCGTTGTGCATGGGGATACCTTTAGCCTTGGCACTTAAAACCATTACTAACGTGATTCGGCGCAGTACACAAGATGTATAACATAACAAGCAGAAGTCAATACAAGGGGGAAAGTATATTTGTTTTCTCATGCTACCAACCGCACCCAATTTCCTCACTTGCAACATGTGGTATGATTCTGAAGTAGGAACCCTTATAGGAGAATAGCAGATGCAATGGGCAATATGTGACAGCAGCTAAGCAGTCTTCAATGCACATATTAATCATCTGGCCTGTAATTAGTGCTTGTGGAACGCATGTGGTACATACAGGTCAAGAGCCTTGCATATTATATCAATACAAACATATCCCTTATTTATGTCTGAAGTACCATAAACTCTGAAGGAGTGGACAAAAATCTATTCTAAAAAGGAAGGTCCACTGCTGGAGAAGCATTTTCACATTCAGGAAATAGTGAGCCACCGATAAATAGGAAGTATTAGTTACTTATTTGTAACAGTATTTCTCCAGAATTGGTATCTTACATAGATTCACATGCGTGAATATTCCCTGTCGTCAGAGTGTGAATCCTCAGTAATTAAAAATAATCTTCCATAGGAAAAAGCAATGTACATTGCCAATGATGCCTGAAGGGCTTGTGTAGTCCAGCCATCTCATTTTGGTCCCTTTTGACCCTTACCAATGAGGTGGAAGGGCTTAAGCTACACCCGAGATAGCCATCTTCAGATGATTTTGAGCCTTAATAGTGACTGCTATATTGCTCACTGCCTTCCTTTGAAGCAACCTCACCGGGGAGGTGGGCGGGTGCATGTGAAACTAATAAAGATACGAAGGAAGGCTGGAGAAATTAAAGTTACCCACTGTAGTGACTTGAATTCTCAGTCCATAGTCCCCTTTCCTCCAACCTTGTGGCCGTTCCCCAACATGGGGACGGTGCCGGAACCTTTGGCAGCGAAACAATTAGCTTCTCCTTTAAATTTAGTATAGCGCAAGGGGGGCGTGGCCTCAGGAGTGGGAACACCACACGGAGGTCCTGCCCTCTGGCGCCACCCCTCAATCCCTTTCTCCACACAGACGGTGTCGGACCTGTCAGCCAGCGCTGAGAATCCATGAATATTCTGCTTGCTCCCAGTTTGTTTTCTCAATTCTTATTACACTTCCCTTTGGTGCCTTAACTCCCTGGTGCATGTCGGCCGCAGGAGGATTCACAAGATGTGACTCTTGCGACCGCTCGTTCCCGGCCGTGGCCCCCCCATGCACTTTGTCTTCAGTGTTTGGGGTCCGACCACCGCTGGGACTCATGTGCGGCCTGCAGCGCTCTCGGTCACAGGGCATGGAAGCATTGTTTGTGACAGTGGAGGGGGACCTTCCACACTTCACCTCCACCCCACCTTAAGGACTTTGTCTCCGGGACCTCTCGTCAAGACACCGTAGGCCCTCTGTTCAGCATGGCTCCACATCGCAGAGACTCCATCCCCAGGGTTCCCACGGATCGGGGTTCATTGCATTCAGGTTCTGGCAGGCCATAGGCCTCTAAGGCTAGCGGCTCCAAAGCCGAGAGGTCCGGGGGGCTCATCTGGGCGGTTTAGGGACAGACCTGAGGCCTTCCAGGCTACCAGATTCCAAGCTGAGGGGCTCAGAGGCCCTACTAGGCTGTCCTCGGAAGGACGGTCAGGTTTGTACTCTTCCTTGACCGCAGGGGTGTAAGGGATCGTCAAGTACCACCTCCAAGAGTCGTTCTCGGCTAGATCCAGCACGGTTACCGGTACAGGTGCCGAGGGCGTTCATCATACCAGAGCTCGCTCAGAGGCCACGAGTCAGGGCGCTACGAATACAGGCCTTCTGGCCGAAGTGCTCAGCGCCTACCAGAGTGATCACTGAGATAGACGTCTCTGTTTAGGGTGCAAGACCGAAGCTGTATCCTCTTGTGTCTAAGACCTCGCTTGGCTCAGGGCATTTGCGCTCTCCCTCCCAAGGTGTGGCGCAAGGTTTCAAAATGGCAGAGTGGCCATCTTGGATACGTCTCAGGGCCCGCCAGTGCTTTCACCCATCGAGTGGGCTTTGCAGGGTGATTCCAGCTCCCTTCCCTCTGGAAGAGGCAGCAGATCCTACGGAGGCAGGGAGTTGGTCCCCTCAGGGGTACACCTACCCATCACAGCCGTACAGCCACATGCACCAGGTGCCTCAGCGCTTTGACCTGGAGCGGAGGCCCAGCACCTCGGAGGCCAGGGCCCCTAGGGACCAAGAGGCTAGTGAGGATGGAGGAAAGGGGACGGGACCTACGAGTACACCCATTATTAAAAGGAAATGTAAACCTTCTACAATTCCCCCTCACTCTCCTCCTTCAAACCCAATGCCTCTTCCACCAAAACTGGCTTTCCCAGCTTCCAATTCCTACTATATGACTCATTCTCCTCTCACTTCCAACTGCTTACTTTCACCCATAAGTCTCAGCATCCTCACCCATGGGTCACCCCATTCATATGTTCTCTCTGCACAAACATGCGTTGGCTGCTGCGCCGCAAATGGAGGCGTATCCACCTGATATTGATTGATTGATATTTTATTTGTGTCGCGCTCGTACACAAGTGTTTCAGAGCGTGACGAGGCAAGGGAGGGGAACAAGGGAAAAAAAAAACGATGATCTTACTAGGCCCAGTGGCATTGGGAACGTGCAAGTGCATCAGAGAGGGAAAGAGTGAAAGTGCATGGGGGGTGTGGAGAAAGTGGAAAGTGCTAAGCAAAAAGAATAAAAACAAATAATAAATAAATAAATAATAAAAGCAACAAAAAAAAACACAGTGGCAGTGCAACCAGTAAGTGGGAAGTGCTGGGTATGAGGCAACAGACAGGGCGTGTCAGATAAGTTCAGAAAAGAAAGGGGGGACCGTAGGGTTACAGATACAGACCCCAGTGCAAGGGATTGCCGGAGGCAGTGTGGGTGGGTGGCAGGGTGAGCAGGTACCTGGGCCCAAAATTCAGAGGGTGACCAGGTGCACAATGCCAAGACAGAGCAGGTCCGCAGGGGAGAGGAGGAGCAAAGGCAGAAGCAAAGAGAAAGGTCTTGAGGTGCTTCCGGAACCAGAGATGGTTCTTCTCAAGTTTCAGAGTGGCAGTGAGGCTGTTCCAGAGGGATGCCCTAGCCGAAGACAGAGATCTACCCCCAGCTTGTTTCTTTGGAAAACGACTGACCCTGAGGGAGTTTGAGGTGGAGGAGCGAAGAGCTCGGGAGGGAAGGTATTTACAGAGGGACAGCTGAAGGTATTTTGGACCCAGGCCCCAGAAAGCCTTGTGGACAATGCAAAGGGTCTCAAATGTTATCCTTACAGCTACTGGGAGCCTGTGAAGAGATTTCAGGGCTGGAGAGATACAATCCCAGGGCTTCAGGCCAAGGACAAGTCTTGCAGTCCTGTTCGGGATACCTTGCAAAGGGTCGGAGAGTAGAAGCAGGTACATTTAGAAAGAGGCTGTTGCAATAGTCCAACCATGAGAGAACCAGGAGTCGAGAGACAGTGAGCTTCTGGGGGAAGGAGAGGAAAGGCAGAATACCTCTCAGGAGGTACAGTAGGAAGTTTGACTTTCTAGAGACACCAGAGATGTGGGCAGAGAAGGAAAGCGTGGAGTCAAAGATTACCCCGAGGTTCTTGGCCTCACAGGTGGGAGTAGGAGGAGGGCCAAGGGAGGCCGGCAAGAGAGTGACAGGAAAAGAGGGTGAAAGTGTGCCGATGAGGAGGATCTCCGTATTGCTGACATTCAGGCAGAGCTTGTTGGCAGCACACCAATCTTGAATGCCAGATAGGCGTCAGAGATGAGAGAAGGAGAAGAGGTGGCCGAAGGAAGCCTGAAAATTAGTTGTGTCGTCAGCATAGCACTGAAAGTTTGAGCAGAAAATGGCAATGCGGTGGGGGAGAGTTGCCAGGTATTGGTTAAAGAGCCAGGGAGAGAGGTTGGACCCCTGGGGAACCCAGCAGGTAGAGAGGGAGATAGAAGGAAGGAAGGACCCAAG
Organism: Ambystoma mexicanum; assembly: GCF_040938575.1. Lineage (NCBI taxonomy): Eukaryota > Metazoa > Chordata > Amphibia > Caudata > Ambystomatidae > Ambystoma > Ambystoma mexicanum. The sequence continues at coordinate 1,144,462,363 of NC_090927.1, forward strand.
TTGAACATGGGAGGGTCGATCAGAGAGGAAAGCGGTCAGCCAGGCTAGAGCCTGATCGGTGATGCCCAGGTTGTCATGGAGATGGTTGAGCAGGATGGTATAGTTGACTGTGTGGAAGGCAGTAGGATGAGAACAGAGGGAATGTTACAGTCAAGGTTTCAGAGCAGATCTTCACAGATGTTCAGGAGAGCAGTTTCCATGCTTCTGGCAGCTGTAAAGCCAGACTGATGGTCATGGAGACAGCCAACAGAATCAGAGTGCAGGTTAAGCTGAGAGATGGCCAGCTTTTCCAGGGGTTTTCCCAGAAACGGAGCAATGGAAATTGGGCGATAGTTAGCCAGGCAAGAAGGATCAGCTGTGGGTTTCTTGAGAAGAGGATGCACAAGAGATTGCTTCGGAGGGGAGGGGAAGGCTCCTGAGGACCTGCAACTCTACCTCTCTGCCCTGAACTTTCTCAAGTCCAGTCTTGATAGAGCGAAAAGGGAATTCTACCAAACCCTCATTGACTCTCACGCCAACCATCCTTTCCGGCTACAGGGCACCCTAAGCCTATGACCATCGACTCCACTGTCACAGCTAATGACCTAGCTGAATGCTTTGCTGCAAACATTTCCAAAATGAGAGACTCTCTCCTGACCTTCCTCACACTCCCTCCTCCTACTACATTTTACACTCCACCTACTCTACCATTATCCTCTGCCTCCATCTCCCACTTTAGTCACACTAATACTGACAAAGTACTATCTCTACTGATGAAGACTAACCCCTCTTGTGCCCCATCAGGCCCTCTTTCTCCTAAGCTAGCGAAGCCTATTGCCCCTTTAGTGGCCTCTCACGTAGCTGAACTCTTTATTTTATTTTTTGGTTTTGTAAAGCGCACTACAGACCACGGGCATCGAGGCACTGTTTCAGGAAGATGTCTTAGTTATATCTCTTCAACCCGTTCTTCGACTCTGCTTGCTCTTCCTCCGTTTTGAAAACTGCCATGGTTATGCTATGTTGTAGACACCTGTACAGCGCAAACCTAGACCAACTAGGGCATCACAGCGCTAAAGGCAAGACTGAGGCAAAAAGGACTAAACAAAGAAGTAATTAGACCGAGAATAAGAACGTATTAACAGCATGCCTAAAAACAGATGGTCGTAGATGCTGCAAAGAGAGAAAGGGAGATAATTCCACAGGAGAGCTGCAGAAACCGAAAAGGAGCTGCCACCCACACAGGTGCGCTTGACATGAGGCACAGCGATGCACAGCGCGTTGGCAGAGCGAAGTGGACGAGGATGAACATAGCGAGTACATTTTTCCTGTAGAGATTCTGACCCAATTTTGTGGAAGGCCCAGTGAACTATGCTCCGTGCCTAATATTTGACCCGACTGGCTACCGGGAGCCAGTCCAGGGACTTAAGGATAGCAGAGGCAGAAAAAAGGCATAAAGCACCGATAGCTAGGCGGGCTGCCGAATTTTGGAGGAGCTGAAGACGGTGAAGAAGATGGCTGGGTTGAGCTAAGTAAAGAGAATTACAATAGTCAAGAGAACCTGCAAACAGAGGAGACAACAAGGGGGTAGAGTGCAGAGGGGAGAAAAGAGAGCACTTTCCACAGGATCCAGAGTTTGAATTGAACAGTTTGACAAGTCATACACACGTAAGGCAGCACGGAAAGAGAGACTGACAGCTTGACCCCAAGGTTTTTTACCACAGTAGAAGACTGTGGTAGGGGGCCAAGCTCAGACAGCCAGAAAGCAGAAGACCAAGTTGAGGTATCAAGATGGGCACCGACAATAAGAACCTCTGTCTTATCGCTGTTAAGCCAAAGCCAATTCTGGCCCATTCGGTTAAATATCACGGAGAGGCATAATCGTCAGGGCTTGGCTGTGGAGGGAAGGGCCAGGTCAAGCCACATTAGGATCCGGGTTTCTTCAGCGCAAGTAACACCAAAAACCAAATTAGTGAATCATGGTTATAAGGGACTGAATATAAACATTGAAAGAAGAGGGGAAGAGCAGAACTGTGGGGGACCCCGCAGGTCAGAGGAAGAAGTGAAAGGAGAAAGAAAAAACGATTGGGATCGATCAGTGAGAAAGGAAAGAAACCAGTCAACGACCAGATCAGAGACCCCTACTAATGATAGTCTCTGAGGCAGAATAGCATGGTCGATAGTATCAAATGCTGAAGAGATATCTAGAAGGATCAGGGCACCGATGCCCCCTGATCTACAATCTGCACCAGATCGTCACAGGCCGATACCAGGACAGATTCTGTGCCCTGGCCATGCCTAAACCCTGACTGGAAGGGGTCCAGAATGTGAGAACCCTCTAGAAATGAGCGTAAGAGGGAGGTGACCAGAGAATATAGCAATTTCATAGGGAAGGAAAGAAGAGGGATAGGACAGAAATTAGAAGAAAGAGAAGGGTCCAGTTTAGGCTTTTTAAGAAGAGGGGTCACCAGAGCATGCTTGAGTTCAGGGGGGATATAACTGTTAGAGAGAGACCAATTTATCGCTCACAACACAGAGGTCGCAATGTGGGGAATAATATCCTACAGTATAGAAAGAGGGATAGGGTCCTCTGGTGAGCTAGATTTCAAACCCTGCATGGCCATGACAATATCAGCTTCCGTAAAGATAGGAAAAACTGCCCAGAAGTCAGGAGTGGACTCACAGATGCCACAACCACAGGCTCAAGTGGGGTCAGAGAATCAGAAATCTTCAGTCGAATAGTGCACATTTGATCTAGAAAGAAAGTAGAGAGAGCTGTGCATAACTAGTGAGAGGGGATAACCTTATTTGGAGATGGCAAGAATGAAAAAGCCGGAACAAGTTTGAAAAGTTCCTGAGCTGAATTTACAGCGGATTCAAGGCAAGATGAAAAATGAGCCCATTTGGCTTTACAAATGGCCAGCTAGTAGGCTGCAGTAACCGTATGAAATGAGTGGGCAGTAATCTAAGCACCATTGTCACTTAGTCTGTCTCCGTAACAGGCAGAGGCCTGCCAGCTTGCCTGAAAACCAGGGCTCAGAAAGTCGAGCACGTGGTTTTGAGGCTTTTAACGGTGCCAGAAGGTCGGCTGTGGCCCAAAATGCCTTAGACCAGTGGTCTTCAAACTTTTTATGCCATGGCCCCCCTGAGCAGAAAATAAATTGTTCGGGACCCCCCTGCCCCGCCCCTCTGTGTTGGTGTTATTTTTTTTTTTTATAGAGAGGGCTGCAGAATGCGTGGTGCCATAATTATGAAGGGATATGCTGTTGGGGAGACATTCCAAGACACTAGGACAATCACATCCAATCCAAACATAGAAACCGTGCAAGTAAACACAAAATTCTCCAGTAGGGCTTTTATTTTCTCAAAATACATTCCTATTAGTTTATTCAGCAGAAGGCAATTTGATTTTACAGAGCAAGCACTAATGGGAAGGGTGGGCCTGTCTCTCTGCAGAAAGTGAGTCAATGTGTGGCTTTATTTTTGAGACCGCCACTCTGAGGTTGTCCTCCACTTCCAGCCTTGTGCGGTATTTAGTTTTCAGTACAGCCAATGCTGAAAAGCCTATTTCGCACAAGTAGGAAGACCCAAAGGGTAAGAGAGACTGTATAGCAGACCTTGCCAATGTAGGATACTCCAGGATTACCTTCAGCCAAAAGTCACCCACTGCAATGTTCCTAAATTCAGATTGCAGAATAGTGTCCGACTGAACCTCAATCAGCTCCTCCAGGGCATCAAATGGAAGATGCACCACCTCCTCTGCCAGAAAAGGCTGCATCACCCAGTCATTAATGCCAGCATTTTCTTCAGGGAAGTATTTATCAAAGCTGGACCTTAATGTTGTTAGGTGACTTGTGATTGGTTCTAGGACATGCAGCAGGTTGTACTCTGTTTCCTCAATTGCTTCGGCAAGCAATGGGAAATGAACTGCTACCCCAGCTCCAATTGTTCATTTCCAGAGGTCTAGCTTCCTCTTGAAGGCAAATACTTTTTTATTCATTGTAAATGAGTTGGCATTGGCTCCTTGCAAAGACATATTGAGGGTATTTAGCTTATCGAAAATATCAGCAAGGTATGCCAAGAGCACAAGCCAGCGGGGATCACACAGATGGTTTGCTTTGCCAGTGTCCACATCCAAAAGGAATTGCCGCACTTCATTTCGGAGTTCAAACACACGTTGCAGCACTCTTCCCCTGGACAGCCATCTGACTTCTGTGTGAAAGAGCAAACCATCATGTTCTGACCCCATTTATGCACACAGAATTGCAAAGAGACGTGCTCTTGTTGGCTGTGCTTTGATGGCATTAACTATTTTTACAGCTGAACTGAGTACATCAGAAAGTTCATTGTCCATATTCCGAGCAGCAAGCGCTTCACGGTGAATTATGCAGTGTGTCCATACAACATGTGGAGCGACTGCCAACACTTTGGCCTTCAATCCCGATCTATCTCCACACATTGAAGGGGCACCATCTGTGCAGATTCCTACGCAGGCTTCCCATCTCAAACAGTGGCTGCTCATAAAATCATTTAAAATGTCTAACAGTTCTGATGCTGTTGCCCTGGTTTTAATGGCCTTACAAAACAAAAAGTCTTCCAATATTGTAGTTGCCCCACAGTACCTTACATAGGCTATTAAATGAGCCTCTCTGGATATATCTGTTGCCTCATCCAACTGTAATGCAAAGAGACTCGTTTGCAGCTGTGTGATTAACTGAGCAGTGATATTGTCTGCCATCTCAGACACACGTCGGCTGATGGTGGTGTCTGACAGAGGAATCATTTTTAGCTTGTCCGCTACACTTTCAGCACCCATTCTCCTGCACATTGCGATGGCTGCTGGTAGAACGACTTTCTCGGCATCGGTGAACGGTTTTTTATTTTTGGCAAGGAGGTAGGCAACATCATAAGATGCCTTCAGTGCACCGGCTGGAGTAGAAGCAATATTTTGCACTGTACTTTTCTGCTGACTGATGACTTGTAACTTGCGAGCAAAGAAGTCTCTGCTCTTGCCAATGAGCTCCCCATGTTTTGTTTCCAAGTGGCGTCTTAATTTGGCTGGTTTCATGCTCTCATTGGCTAAAATTGCTCCACACACCACACACTGAGGCCTCGTTTCACCTCTGATCACAACGGAAGTAAATCCAAGGTCTAAATATGTGCCATCAAACTTTCTGGCTTTTGCAGGTTTTTTCCTGTGTCAATGTCTGCGTCTGCCTTCCTTTTCACACTACCGTTTTTGGGCAAAAAGAAGTGCTCCATTTCAAAATGGGTTCCTCACCTATGAAAAAATGTAAACTCCCATATTAATGCCTTTTCATATGCTTTGTTGATAACCTCATTTACGTACCGAATGAGGTACAGTAGGATTTGAAAACGATAATTCAAAAACAAAAATGCAAAACATGTAGCTGTGACAAAATCACACATGCACTAGAAGGCTTTTGAGCAAAAATGAGGGGCTGAAAAAAACATGGTCCTCCAATAGTGCACCACATGTTTTGTGGTGTTCTACATGTACTATGGGTCCCGACTTGAAGATCTGGTTAGTTTGTAGAATCCAAAGAAAGGCAAGGGACATTGCTAACTGCTTGTGCTGGCCACAATCCATTGGGGCATTATGTGGTGGTCCTCCAAGAAAGAAATTGTACCTTTGCCTCCAATAAGCCTTGACACAACCATAGCCGCTTCACCCACCCCTTCACAATTCACTATTCACTTGTACAGAGACCTCATTTCTCACCCGCTTAGAGTGGAACCAGTCTGCGGCATACAGCTTGTAATGCAAAGCGCACATATTAAGCAGCATCACAAAAAAACAGGACTGAATACATCACTGAGCTAAATGAATTCTGACTGGCAACATGGGGGCAGTTGCTCCCCCTCCCCGAAGACTTAGTGAAGGCCCCTCTCATGTGAAAAGTTTGAAATGCCCTGGTGACTGTAATTTGAAACGGATGAAATGCCCTGGCGCCTGTAATTTGAAACGGATGAAATGCCCTGGCGCCTTCCCTGGCCACTGGTGCTGCAAGAGACATGAGGACCATGGGGTCTTTTTTCTATTCACTTGTACGGAGTCCCCACAGACCTCTTTTCTCCCCTGCTTAGAGTGGAACCAGTCAGCGGTATACAGCTTGTAATGCAAAGCGCACATTTTAAGCACCAGCACACAAAAAAAACAGAGCACTGAATATATCACTGAGCTAAATGAATTCTGACTGGAAACATGGGGGCAGTTGCTCCTCCTGCCCCCAAGACTCAGTGAAGGCCCCTCTCATGTGAAAAGTTTGAAATGCCCTGGCGCCTCCAATTCGAAAGGGATATAATGCCCTGGCGCTGTCCCTGGACACTGCTGCTGCAGGAGAAATAGGGACCGTGGGGACCTCTGTTCTATCAACTAGAACAGAGGCCCCCACGCCTCGATTTTCCTTGTGTTTCTGGTCATTTTATTTATTGGTCATGTATGTAAATGCCACTTACCTTTTTGAAAGTAAAAAGAATAGAAAAGCAGGAACCTCGTGACAGCATGTAACTCCGGAGTTGATGGACGCAATCTGAAGCAGGATCACTGAAGCTGCAGGTGAGTACTATTTATTGTTGGAAGACGTGGCGCCTTCCATCCTCATTGGCTGTCAGTCAGCCAGATTGAGCTAGCAGCACAGCTTGAGGCCCTTGCCAAATGCAAGTTTAGAGAAGCTGGCTGTCATGGATTGGCTCACTCTCCCTACCACCCCTCCCATCTGAAAGTAGGGCAGTTTGTCACTAATGTGCCATCATTAGTGGTTTCCTGCTCTGCATTCATATGGGAGGGGCTGGTCATCCCTGCAAAACAAGGTGTGTGCTTTACCTTGTTTCATGAATAGGCTCCTAATGGAGCCTGCAGGGCCTCACAAAAGCCAGGCCCCTGACCTCAGTGTGACAGGGGTCGGGCCTTTGTGGGGCCTCAGGCTCCATTAGGAGCCTATTCATGAAGACAAAAGAAAAAGCGCACACCTTCTTTTGCCGCGATGACTTGTCATCACGGCAAACAAAGTGTGTGTGTTTTTTTTTTGTCTTCCTAAATAGGCTTCTAATGCGAGCCTGAGACCTGACAAAGCCCGGCCCCTGTCGCACTAAGCATGTGTGGCAGGGGCCGTGGATCGGGCTGTTGCTCTTTGATGAAGCAACGGCCTGATCCTTTGGTAATGGATGCTAATGTTTACTTTCAAGCTGTGGATGCGCGGACCCCTGGGCATGAGGCTGCGACCCACCAGAGGGCCGCGACCCACAGTTTGAATAACGCTGAAATGTGGCAAGATCTGTAGGAATGCCAGGGGGCAGAGAATCTGTGAGGCCTGCCTCAATGCTGGGCTGAGATATATTATGCCAGAGCCGTGAGGGTGGATGAGGAAGAACAGATGCTCTCTGGACAGGGCAGGCATAGATAGAAAATGGTATACTCCGACCACAGGACCGGAACACATGGACACCATTAATGGTGGCACCCAGTGGGAGGCCCTCCTGGCCTCCTTCCACTTGTCTAAGGTCATCATTAATGTTTACTTGAATGGTACCGTCTTGGTCCAAGGTCCTCAAGCCAAGCTTCTCCTCTTTTATAGACGCTTGCCCTGCTGCCTCCTCCTTGGCTACCTTGCCCTCTCCTCCTCCCTCTTCTGCCCTCCCCCTCAGGCTTCTTCTACACCTCCGCAGGGCGTACCTCTATTTGTACCCCTCCCTGGAAGTCTTTCAAGGATGGCAACCTTCTCCATTTTCCCACTCTAAACTCTTGCTCAGCTGTCAAACACTCCTCTGACATCTGCCGCCTCCTGGAGGAACTTGAACTCAATGTCCTCTGTCTCACCGAGACATGGTTCATGGGCAGCTCTGCCACAAGCTTTGACACTCTCCTCCCTTATGGCTACAAGATCCTCTCCGCACCCAAATCCAACCATACTGGAAGGGGGTGTAGCCCTGATCTTCCCTGAGTGGGTGTCTGTCTGTCTGTCTGTCTGTCTGTCTGTCTGTCTCTCTCTCTCTCTCTCTCTCTCTCTCTCTCTCTCTCTCTCTCTCCCCCCCTCCCCCCCCCCTGGCCATTCTCTTACTGTGGCTACCATCTATCGGCCACCTGGTCAGATGATCTCCTTCCTCTCTGAGTGGGCAGACCTCTCCTCATCCCTCCTGGTCTCAACCACTCAACTCCTCCTTCTTGGAGACTTCAACATCCACCTGGATGCTTCCTGTCCTTACACTGGACTCTTTTATGACCTCTGCGACTCTCTCTCACTCTCTATTTTTCCCTCTGGCCTGACTCACTCTGCAGGGCACACGTTGGATGTTCTGATCTCTTCAGACCTTCCTCTTTCGATCCCTATCACCACTCCTCTCTCCTGGAGTGATCACTTTCTCCTTTCCTCCCATCTCACCTCTCGACCCCTCAGGCCAAGCCAACTCCAGCCACCTACCTTCTCAGTTATGTGACCCATGAAGCGTGTGCCAGTTGAGGCTTTCGCCGCCACTTTCTCAGCCCGCCCTTCCCCCTTGGCTGACTCGCAACATGACACAGCCCTTTCCATGCTCCACTCTGCTATATCTGATACTCTCAGTGTTCTTAACCCTGTCATGAGTATCCGCTTGAAGCCCAAAGCCAAGTGCAACTCTTGGTAGGACTCAGACCTCGTCACCCTTAAACACAAGTGCAGGGTGGCTGAGAGGAAATGACGTACTTCCGGTACAGCCTCTGACAAACTGGCCTGCCGCCTGCTCCAAAGAGAGTACCGGATCTCCGTCTGCATCAAGAACCAGTCCCGCATCTCTGCAGCATCTAACAAATCGGCGGAACTCTTTAAAATCTGCAAGGAGCTGGCCAATCCTGCTGCCGTCTCTACCTCTCCTGTCCCTTCCCAGGCCCTCTACAAGGCCCTGGTTTCTCATTTCATCTCTATTTTTTTTATTTATTTGTAAAGCGCTGAAAGCCCACGGGCATCAGAGCGCTGACAAGGAGACAGGACAAAGAATAGTGATAAACAGGACACAAGTAAATTGACCGATTTTCCTCAAAGAGATTTAGCCTGTTCCGCGGAGTTAATTGAAAAGTAATGTTTTCAATTTTGTACGGAATGAAATGTAGTTGGACTCGAGCTTCAGTGAGGTGGGAAGTTCGTTCCATTTTTTTATACTTCGAGTCGGAAAGGCTTTTCCAAGTCCATGCTGCTTTTTTGTTGTGAATGTTTGCAGTTGGCCTGTATTAGAGGATCTGAGCCGCCTAGTTGGGGCATACCAGTTGAAGTGTTTCTTAAGGTAAGCTGGCGCATTACCATATAAGCAACGGTGAACCATCGTGAGAGATTTAAACGTGATTCTTTCTTTCATGGCCAACCGGTGGAGGGCCTTCCTTTCGCCATTGATGTGTTCCCTGCAAGTTCTTCCTGTGATGGTCCTGATGGCGTTATTTTGAATCACTCGACATTTCTTCACGCAATTGCTGTTTGCTCCTAGAAGTAGGGCATTACCATAATCCAATCTGGATAGTATTGTAGCCCTAGCGATGGTCGTGCTATTCTTTTGGTCTAATAAAGGTCTGATTTTTTTTAGTAATATCTGGTGATATTGACAGTTTTTCTTTAGGTAAGCTGTGTGGGCTTCAGCACCTAATGAAGCTTGAAGGTATACTCCTAAAGTCTTCACTTTTTCGGAGATTTGGGTGTTTTTAATGAAAAATGAGGAGTAGAGTGGACTCAATTTTCTTCTGGCCTGTGTGGAACCGAATATCATGAGTTCGGTTTTAGAGCCGTTTAGACACATCCAATTTGCTTTCATCCAGCATTCTATAATGTTATATAAAGATGAGAGCATGTTCCGGTCCTTGTCGTAATCCCCACTAAGTTCTAAGACCAGCTAGGTATCATCAGCAAAGTTTGTAAAGAATATAGCCATTTGGGAGACCATGGTACAGAGGCAGTACATGTAAAGGTTAAAAAGAAGTGGGGAGAAACTGGCTCCTTGTGGGACGCCACAGTCTACCGGTTTGGTATTAGATGTTTTATTTCCCCAGACAATCCTCGATTGCCTGTTTTGAAGGAATGAAGCTATGCATTCGGTTGCCCCTGATGAGCAATTTCCTGATTTTTTCAGGGCTTCTCGGAGTTTTGTGTGATCCAGCAAATCAAATGCTGCCGAGAGGTCCAACAAGATCAGTAGGCCTGATTTGCCTTTATCTAATATTGACAGCATTTCTGTCTGAAGATCTAGTAGGGCAGATTCTGTACTATGGCTGGATCTAAATCCGGACTGCTGTGGATGTAGTACATTATTTTCATCCACATATTTTTGTAGTTGTTCTGTAGCAACCTTATCCAAACTTTTCAACAGAAAATTGCAGTTGGTTATAGGTCTAAGGTTGGCTGGGTCTTGCTGGTTGAGGTCCGGTTTCTTTGGCAGGGGGGTGACCGTAACAGTTTTGATGATGTTGGGTACTGTTAAGTCCCTAAAAGAGGCGTTAGCCATTCTTGTAAGGAAGGGGGCGAAGATAGCTATGTTGTCCAAAATACATTTTGGGGATAATACATTTTCCAAACATGATGTGCATCTCATGCTGGAAAGTGTTTTTTCATTTCATCAAGAGTGATGGACCTGAAATGAAATTTGGGGTTTTCTGATTTGGTCTTGTTCTCTAGAAGATTGGTGTCAAATGAGGAATTTGTAGTCTGGCAATTTATGATGTTTTCTCTAGCTTTGACAATTTTATTATGAAATGTGGTTCTCGATTCCAAAACCGCCTGTGACCTCATCTTACTTGATCTCTCTTCTGTCTTTGACACGGTCAACCATGCCATCCTGCTCAACCGTCTCTGTGATAACGTGGTTATCACCGATCAGGCCCTGGCTTGGCTGACCTCCTTCCTCTCCGATTGACCCTCCCAGGTCCAACTTGGGTCCTTCCTCTCCTCCATCTCTAACTGTGGTGTTCCCCAGGGGTCTAACCTCTCTCCCTGGCTGTTCAAGCAATACCTGGCACTTCTTGCCCACCGCACTGCCGCTCTCTGCCCCAACTTTCAGTGCTATGTGGATGACACTCAATTCATTTTCAAGCTCCTTTCTGCCACCTCCTCTCCTTCTCTCATCTTTGACCATCTGTCCGCCATCCAGGAGTGGTGTGCCGCCAATCATCTCTGCCTTAATGACAGTAAGACCGAGATTCTCCTCATCAGTACACCTGCTCCATCCTTTCCTGTCACTCTCTGGCCGCCCTCTATTGGCCCTCTTCCTGCTCCCACCGTGAGGCTAAAAACCTCAGGGTCCTTCTCTCCTCACATCTCTAAGAAGTCACACTACCAGCTGCACCTCCTCAGAGGTATTCGTCCCTTCCTCTCCTTCCCCCAGAAGCTCACTGTATCTACTCTCCGCCCTCTGCAACTCACCCAAACCAGGACTGCAAGACTTGTCCTTGGCCTCAAGCCCAGGGAATGTATCTCTCCAAGACTCGAATCTCTGCACTGGCTCCCAGTGGCGGCGAGGATTAAGTTCAAAACTCTCTGCATTGTCCGCAAGCCTTCTGGGGCCTTGGACCTCCATACCTTCAACTCTCTCTTCCTCTCACCCCGTGTGTGCTCCCCTGCCCTCTCTCCCCTTCCGTGGTCTTCCCAGGTTGTCCCCTCCCTCCCGCCTCCCAACCCTCCCTGATTGGTTGGTTGCCTCCAGGCCAAGCTAGTTAGCCTAGCAGTTCACCGCGCTCGCCACTTCCATTCCGGGCTGAGCGGTGACTGCAGGCTCCAAACTAAGGTATTCGGCCCCTCCGTGGGCCGTGTGTAATTCAAACGCTTCTCTTTTGTTTCAATTTCACCCTGTGTGTGCTCCCCTGCCCTCTCTCCCCCTCCGTGGACTTCCCAGGTTGTCCCCTCCCTCCCTCCCGTCTCCCAGCCCTCCCTGATTGGTTGGTTGCTTCCAGGCTAAGCTAGTGTAGCCTAGCAGTCCACCACGCTCGCCACTTCCATTCTGGGCTGAGCGGGTGACTGCAGGCTCCAAACTAAGGTTTTCAGCCTCTGCGTGGGCCGTGTGTAATTCAAACGCTTCTCTTTTGTTTCAATTTCACCCCGTGTGTGCTCCCCTGCCCTCTCTCACCCTCCGTGGACTTCCCAGGTTGTCCCCTCCCTTCCTCCCTCCCGCCTCCCAGCCCTCCCCGATTGGTTGGTTCACATCTCCCCCCTATCATTACAGGTGCTTCCAGGGCAGCCCCTGCCCGGCAGCCCCACGGCTAAGGGCCCTCTTAGGGAAAGGGCGACTCCCTCGGTTATGGCTCCTGTGGTGTCCGTGCCAGTTAGTCTCCCTGGTCAGTCCCACCAGCCTCCCTGCCTACCCCACCTTCAGACTCTTAACACTGCTGTGCTGTCCCCCATGTTGCTGTAATACGCACTGTATCTGTATTTAAAAAATGTTTGCGCTGTAAAACTAGGCCTTTTTCTCCCCTTTCAGGATTCTCAAACCTAGGTGGCTTCTCCACAGGTTGCGGTAATATACACTGTATCTGTATTTAAAAAATGTTTTGCGCTGTAAAACTAGGCCTTTTTCTCCCCTTTCAGGAGTCTCAAACTTAGGTGGCTTCTCACTGGTTCTAAAGTTGAGCACTGTGAACTCCTTAACCCTGAGTCTGCCCTACTGCGCAACTTGATTGCCGCTTGCTAAATTGTCTGCCTACTCTCGCCAGTGTCTCCCCCTCCCGCACCTACTCTATGGTGCTCTCTCTGTCTCTCCTATCTTTTCTGTTTCTCTATTGACTATCCTGCTCTCCTCACTAAATCTGGTAGGAAGAAGTTTAAAAAGTACATCCTGGTGTCCAACCCAGGCCTCCCTATTGCTGACACCTACACCAGTGCCTCCTCCAAGGAAACCCTCACCGACATCCTCTTTGTCGTGCCTTCACCTGACTTATGGACCCTTCATATGGTCTCTGTGCTTTCTCCTTTCTCTTCTTCTCCCATTAATGGTGGCACCTGTTGGGACGTCCTTCTGGCCTCCTTCCACTCCTCTAAGGTCATCATTAATGTTTACTCTAATGGGACCGTCTTGGTCCAAGGCCCGCAGGCCAACCTTCACCTTTTTCATAGACGTTTCCCGCGCCTCATCAACTTCCTTTCTTCTCCTGCTGCCCCCTCCCCTTTCCTCGGCTACCTTGCCTTCCCCCTTCCCTCTCTGCCCCCTCTCAGGCTCCTTCCACACCTCCGCAGGGCGTACCTCTGATCTGTACCCCTGCCCGGAAGTCCTTCAAGGATGGCAACCTTCTCCACATTGCCACCCTTAACTCTCGCTCTGCTGTCAAACATTCCTCTGATATCTGCCGCCTTCTTGAAGAACTTGACCTTCATGTCCTCGGTCTCACTGAGACATGGTTCACGGCCAGCTCTGTCACCAGCTTTGACACGCTCCTACCTGACGGCTACAAGATCCCCTCTGCGCCCAGGCCCAACCGCTCTGGTGGGGGTGTAGCACTTATCTTCCCTGAGTGGATTCCTGCCTCTGTCACTCTACGCATGCCTACTCCTCTTTTGAATGCCTCGTCTGCCGGCTGTCTCTCTCCCCAAGTCATTCCCTTACTGTGGCTACTATCTATCGGCCACCTGGTCAGATTTCGTCCTTCCTCTCTGAGTGGGCGGACCTCTCCTCCTCACTCTTGGCCTCAACGACTCAACTCCTCCTTCTTGGGGACTTCAACATCCACCTGAATGCCTCCTATCCCCCCTCTGGACTCTTTCGTGACCTCTGCGACTCTCTCTCGCTCACCATTCTCTCAACTGGCCCGACTCATTCTGCAGGGCACACTATCAATGTTCTGATCTCCTCTGACCTTCCCCTCTCTGTCCCCCTCTCCACTCCGCTCTCCTGGAGTGATCACTTTCTCCTATCCTCACACCTCACCCTCTCTACCCCTGAGGCCAAGCCACCTCCATCACTGCCACCCACCTTCTCAGCCATCCGACCCATGAAGCGCGTGTCAGTTGAGGTTTTCCCCACCGCCTTCTCACCCCCTTTTCCCCCTTTGGCCGACTCTCACCCTGACACAGCCCTCTCCATGCTCCACTCTTCTATATCTGATACTCTTGATATCCTTTCCCCTGTCATGAGAATCCACATGAAGCCCAAAGCCAAGTGTAATTCCTGGTATGACTCAGATCTCGTCACCCTAAAACGCAAGCGCAGGGTGGCCGAGAGGAAATGGCGTGCTTCATGTTCATCCTCTGACAAACTGGCCTGCCGCCTGCTGCAAAGTCAATACCGGCTCTCCGTCCTCACCAAGAAGAGAGCTCAAATCCAAGCCTGCATCTAACAACTCGGCTGAACTCTTTAAAATCTGCAAGGAACTGACCAACCCTGCCGCAGTCTCTACCTCTCCTGTACCTTCCCAGGCCCTCTGCACGGCACTGGCCTATCACTTCACTTCTAAAACTCAGGACATCCTGTCCTCACTCTCCTCCTATCGCCTCCCTCCTTCCATTCCCTGCTCTGCCTCTGGCCCTTCTGCTGCCACCTCCCTCCCTCCTTCTCTGCCTTTCCTCTTTTCTCTGTAGACGAGGATTCTAGACAAGTCCGATCTATGAAAGTCTTGTTGAAACAGGTTCACCCCTGTTCCTCCAAAACTATCAAGGACCACATCGAATCCCTGGCTTCTGCCCTGGCTGATTTCTGCAATCAATCCTTCGCCACTGGAGTCTTCCCACCCCCCCTGAATCACTCCCTTGTGCGCCCTCTTCTTAAGAAACCCTCTGCCGACCCCTCCTGCCCGGGTACCTATCGCCCAATCTCCATCACTCACTTCCTGGGCAAGCTCCTGGAGAAACTGGCCATCTCCCAGCTTAATCTCCACACTGAATCTGTTGGTTGTCTTCATGACCATCAGTCTGGCTTCAGAGCTGCCAGAAGCATGGAAACTGCTATCCTGAACATCCGCGAAGACCTGCTCTCCAACCTCGACTCCAACAACCAGTGTCTCCTCATCTTGCTTGATCTCTCTTCTGCCTTTGACACTGTCAACCATGCCATCCTGCTCAACCGTCTCCGTGATAACCTGGGTATCACTGGTCAGGCTCTGGCGTGGCTGACCTCCTTCCTCTCCGACCGACCCTCCCAGGTTCAACTTGGGTCCTTCCTCTCCGATATCTTTTTCTCTACCTGTGGTGTCCCCCAGGGATCCAACCTCTTGCCCTGGCAGTTGAACCAATACCTGGCACTCCTTGCCCCCTGCATAGCCGCTCTCTGCCCCAACTTTCAGTGCTATGAGGATGAAACCCAGCTCATTTTCAGGCTACCCTCGGCCTCCTCCTCTCCTACCCTCATCTCTGACTGTGTCTGCTATCCAGGAGTGGTGTGCCACCAATGTCCTCTGCCTTAATGTCAGTAAGACTGAGACTTTATTCATTGGAACACCAACTCCCTCCCTCCCTCCCTGCAGCTCTCTGGCCGGGCCCTCTTCCTGCTGCCACCTGCAAGGCTAAAAACCTTGGGGTCATCTTCGACTCCAGTCTCCTCCTCTCCTCACATCTCTGACGTCTCTAAGAAGTCACACTACCAGCTGCACCTCCTTAGATGTATTCTTCCTTTCCTCTCCTTCCCCCAAGAAGCTCAACGTCTCTAGAGCCCTGGTTCTCTCTAGGCTGGACAATTGCAACAGCCTCTATCTAAATCTGCCTGCCTCTACTCTCCGCCCTCTGCAACTTATCCAGAACAGGACTGCAAGACTTGTCCTTGGCCTCAAGCCCAGGGATCGTATCTCTCCAGGACTGAAATCTCTGCACTGGCTCCCAGTGGTTGCAAGGATTAAGTTCAAAAACCTCTGCATTGTCCACAAGGCCTTCTGGGGCCTGGGGTCGCAATATCTTCAACTCTCTCTTCCTAAATATCTTCCTTCTCGAGCTCTTTGCTCATCTGCCTCCAACTCCCTCAGGGTCGGTCGCTTCTCCAAGCAATGATTTGGTGGTAGATCTCTCTCCTCGGCAGGGGCCTCCCTCTGGAACAGCCTTCTTGGCTCCCTGAAACTGGAGGAGAACCATCTCCGGTCCGGAAGCACCTCAAAACCTCTTTGCTTCTGCTTTCTCTCCCCCTCTCCCCTGCTGAATTCCTGGCTGAATCTGCTCTGGCTACATGGCCACCCTTTCTGACCTCGGGTCCAGGCCCTGCCATTTGCACACCTGCTCTGCCTCCCTGGCAACCCCCCCACCTGGGGACTGTATTCTGTATCCCTACAGTCACCCTACCTGAACTTATGTCCGCTCTTACTTTGCACTTGCCACCATCCGGCCGTTTGTATTTATCTTATTTGTTCTACTATCCCATGTACTGCACTTTCCCCTCTCCCTTCCCATGCACTTGCACTATATGAATGACACCTGGCCTAGTAAGATCGTTGTCTGTCTTCCCTCTGTTCCCCCTCCCTTGCCTCGTCGCGCCTCGAAACACTTGTGTATAGGCACGTTATAAATGCCATATCATATCTAAATATCTTCCTTCTCGAGCTCTTCGCTCATCCGCCTCCAACCCCCTCAGGGTTAGTCGCTTCTCCAAGCAGCGAGTTGGTGGTAGATCTCCTTCTTCAGCTGGGGCCTCCTTCTGGAACAGCCTCCCTGCCTCTCTGAAACTTGAGAAGAACCATCTCCGGTTCTGGAAGCACCTCAAGACCTTCCTCTTTGCGCTGCTTTCTCTGTTCCTCTCCCCTGCTGATCTCCCAGCTGAATCTGAAATTGCACGGGTTACCTGGCTACCCTCTGATCTCGGGCCCAGGTGCCCTCCCCACCAGTTGCACACCTGCACTGCCCCCCCCTGGCAACCCTTGCACTCGGGGACTGTTTTTGTATCCCTACAGCCCCTACTGACACCTGATGTCTGCACTTACCCATGCACTTGCCACCAGCTGGCCGCACTTTTAGTTATTGTCTTTATTTATTTTACTGTTATCCTATGTACTGCACTGCCCCCTCCCCTTTCCTCCTGCACTTTTTCCCTACCCCTGCACTTGCACGATTTCAATGTCACCTGGCCTAGTACGATCGTTGTCTGGGTCTTCCCTCTGTTTCCCCTCCCTTGCCTCGTCGCGCCTTGAAACACTTGTGTATAGGCACGTTATAAATGCCATATCGTTTCATACATCATATCATAGATGACAACCAGAGTAGGAGGGGCGAAAAGGCGATCAAGAGTATTTCCCTGAACATGGGTAGTGCCTATAACCAGCTGCGGAAGATTCAAGCCAAGTCAGGCAAGATACCAAACAGTCAGCCAAAAGGTCTTTGCTATTGTTAAAGTGGAGATTAAAGTCCCCCAACAAGATAAAAGAATCATATTGGAGTCCAATATCTGTGAGCACCTCCACAAAATCTGAAACCAAGTCAGCATCATAACCGGCCGGTCTATAGATTAAAATAACAAGTTACTTTCTTACCTGGTAACGTTCTTTCGATGGGATGTTCCGACGACGTATTCCACATCTACGACAGGTAATCACCACAGCTGTGCTGCTTTGGAAAATTTCCGGCGTCTGCGTCCTGTGACTAGGACGTCAATACGCTGTCCTCGAGGGCCTCCGTCGAGCCGACGTCATTGGATGTTATAAGTAGGACGCACAACGCCCGTAGCCTCAGTTGTAGTTTTTTCCCAGAACGTGTGGCACCAATCCTCTGCCAGAATAAGAAAGCCTTGCAGAAACGGAAGCTGCAATTGTGTAGAGGGGCAGGTAGGGAGGGAGCGATGTGGAATACGTCGTCGGACCATCCCATCGAAAAAAGGTTACCAGGTAAGAAAGTAACTTGTTCTTCGAGGGGATTGGTTCCTCCGACGTATTCCACATCTATGACAGACTCCCAAAGCAGTACCAACATATGGAGGTGGAAAAAGAATTTAGAATTTCAGAATGCCCAATCAAATTGCAGAATAGAGGACGGCCTTACCAAAGGCCAAATCTTGCCCATGGATAGAATCCAGGGAGTAGAGTTTGACAAAAGTATGGACAGAGGCCCATGTGGCTGCTTCACAGATGTTACGAATGGGAACACCCCTCTGCAGAGCAGTGGAGGCAGCCACACCCCTAGTAGAATGGGCCCTCAAGCCTACCGGAGGGTCCTTACCCGCCAGATGGTAGCATGCCGAGATGGTCAAGATAATCCATCTGGACAAGGTCTGCTTAGTAACAGCTTGACCCAAACGCCTTCCAGCGTATCCTACAAAGAGCTGATCGTCCGCTTAACGCTCTCCTACGATCCAACCTATGGAGCCTCTCCTCTTCCTTACCAGGATGCGGAGGAGGATAGAACGCAGGAAGAATGACCTTCTGGCTTAAATGAAATTCCGACACAACCTTCGGAAGAAAAGAAGGACGAACCCTAAGGACAACCTTGTCCTTATGGAACACTGTGAAGGGTGGCTTAACAGATAGTGCCTGCAACTCACTCACTCTTCGAGCGGAAGTAACCACAACTAAAAATAAAGTTTTAAAGGTCAACAGTCTCAAAGGGCAAGAATGTAAAGGCTCAAACGGAGCTCCCATTAGGAATGTAAGAACCAGGTTCAAATCCCAACCGGGCACCTAGAAATGTGACGGTGGGAACACATTAGTGAGCCCTTTCAGAAACTGAGAGATCAAAGGAATTTTAAAATAAGAACACTCCTCAGACGAGCGCTTAAATATGGACAGCGCCGCCAGGTAACCTTTAATGGTACCCACTTGCAGGCACTTGTGGGCTAAAGAAAGCAAAAAAGACAGAACCACAGGAATGGCACATGAAAAAGGATCCACATTCTTACCCCTGCACCAGTCGTAGAACTTTCTCCAATGGCAACGGTACAGGGACTTTGTTGCGGGCCTTCTGGCCGAAAGCAACACCTCCAACACGTCTTCAGGGAGGTCCCAATCCTTATACCTCAACCTTTCAGAAGCCAAGCATGAAGGTTGAGGGACTTGACCTCTGGATGGAGAACCTGACCCTCCTCCCGTGAGAGCAGATCGTCTCGTTAGGGAAGACAGCGTGGAGGGCAGATGGACATGTCGAGAAGGTCCGGGTACCACGTTCTCCTGGTCCATGCCGGAGCAATGAGGATCATTCGGGAACCGAACCTCCGCAGCACTTGCGGAATGACGGGGAGTGGAGGAAACGCGTACAGTAGTGGGAAGGACCACTCCACTACGAACGCGTCCCCTAAGGCTCCTCTTGGAGGAAATTCCCGCGAGCAGAACCTTTCGCACTTCCGGTTGACACTGGTGGCGAAGAGATCCACTTGTGGGGTCCCCCAAAGGGCGAAGATCTCCAGGAGAATCTCCTGAGCCAGCTCCCACTCATGAGACTGTGCTCTGCCTGCTCAGAGCGTCCGCCACTACGTTTTCGTCTCAGGCTAGATGAACTGCCGAGATCGAAAATTTCCTGCTGGATGGCCCAGAACCAGAGCTGCATCGCCTCTCTGCACAGAGGGAGAGACCCTGCCCCCCCCTTTTTGTTGAGGTAGTGCATGGCCACTGTATTGTCCGTCAGAATCAGGACATTCTTCCCCCGCACAGATGGCAGAAAAGCCTTCAGGGCTAGCCTGATGGCCCTCGGCTCCAACAGATTGATATGGAGTCTGGACTCCGACGGAGACCAACGACCGCTGACTGTCAAATCGTTGGCATGAGCTCCCCATCCCGTGAGAGACGCTTCCGTCACGATCATTACCTCCGGCCAGGGTAGCCAAAACGGAGCCCCCTTCATCAGATTGACTTCGACGGCCCACCACAGAAGATCCTGGACGACCGAGGGCGGCACCTGAACGGGGTCCGACATCCTGCCGGAGGACGGCGACCACTGAAGCTTGAGAGCCCATTGCAGAGATCTCATCCGGAACCCGGCCTCTGGCACCAGAAGAATGCAGGATGCCATGAGGCCGAGCAACCTCAAGAACTCGAACGCCGGGTGACTCTGGGCGTGTTGAAACTTATGCACCATCTGCAGAATGTGATGAGCCCTCACCTGGGGAGGCGAACACTGCCCCAGAGATGTGTCGAGCACTGCTCCGATGTACTGGAGCCGCTGGGTAGGTGTCAAGTGGGACTTCTTTAAGTTGAGGTAGAAGCCCAGCTTGTGAAGGGAGTGGCAGGTGACTGACAGATGATCCAGGACTTGCTCGGGAGAGCGCGCCCTGATCAACCAATCGTCCAGGTAGGGATAGACGTGAATCCCTCCCTTTCCTGAGATACGCTGCCGCCACCACCATGAGCTTGGTGAAGACCCTCGGGGCAGAGGTCAATCCGAACGGCAGGACCCGAAACTGAAAATGCGAGTCGCCAACCGCAAACCTCAGGTACTTCTTGTGCTTGGGATGAGTCGGCACATGAAAGTAAGCGTCCTTGAGGTCGAGAGACACCAACCAGTCCTGAAGTTGAAGGGCCTGGAGGACTTGAGAGAGAGTAACCATCTTGAACTTGTCCTTCCTGAGGAGCTTGTTCAAACCATGCAAGTCCATGATGGGTCTCAATCCCCCGTCTTTTTTCGGGATAAAAAAATATGGGGAATACCATCCCTTGTTCCTCGCCGCTACAGGCACCAGTTCTTTGGCACCTTTCTCCAGCAGGGATTTGATTTCCTGCGCAAGGAGCTGATCCGGACTTTTCAAATAGAGATTCCCTGGTGGATTGTCGTGAGGCCTCTGCCGGAAAGGAAGACAGTGGCCGTGGGCTATGATCTCCATAACCCACACATCTGAAGTAATGGCACGCCATTGCACAAGATGCTGCGCCAGCCTTCCCCCAACCGGCGAACCATGGGACATGGCCTCATGACTGGGTTGAAGTTTTCCAACTCTGGTACTCCTACGGTGGCCCCTTTGACTTGCAGCTCCCCTCGATCTACCAAAGGAAGAGTAGTATCGAAAGGAACCTCCCCTCCATTGCTGTCCCCTAGGACGAAAAGGCGTAGGTTGGCGAACTGCAGCGCTCAACGTCTTCGCTGCAGCTTTGGAGGTCTGCAACCTCTCAAGGCTCTTGTTAGCCTTGCTGCCAAAAAGATGTTCACCATCAAAGGGCATGTACGTCAGGAGCAAACCCGACTTCCGCAACCATGCAAATCTGCGCATCACGGTGCTCGCCGCCATGGACCGGCTGACACAGTCTGCCATGTCCAGACCCGCCTGAACGGATTCACACATGGCATCCTTGCCATCCTGAACGAAGGCAAGAAAACCATCCCGTTCCTCCCCTTCAGGAATATGTTCAGCTGCCAAAGACACACAATTCCACAGAGTGTGAGTGAAACGTGCTAAGGCACACACAGAGTTGGCTGCCTGTAAAGCCATATCCCCTGAAGGAAACACTTTCTTCGCCCAGCCATCAAAACCTTTGTCGTCCCTATAATGAGGGATGGTAGGGTACGACGCCTGCTTTGCTGGGGCCGTAGCCGCCTGCACCACCAAACTCTCCGGAGTGGGGTGCGTAGTCAAGTAGCAGGGGTCGCTACAGGCTGGACGGTATTTTTTCGGCAACGACTTGCTCACTGCCGGGAGACTCTCTGCAGCAGTCCAAGCCACCACCACCCTTCTCTGTAAAGCCATATGAAATGGCAGCACCTGGTCAGTGGGTGGACCTTGGTCAAGGATATCTGTCAGGTCATCCTGCAGAAAATCCACTGGTGGCGCAGACCACCCCAAGTACTCCATCACCCTCGACATGAGGCGCCTGTACGAAGATTCAGCATGCGTACAAGGCTCAGGCCTGCCAAACTCAACCTCCGGGGAGGTATCAAGACCACTGGCATCGTGCAAGGACTGACGCAGGTCTTCCAAATGGCTATGACCAGACAACAGGTCATCAGGAACCTCATCAGGAACCAAACCTTCCTCAGACCCTTCATCCACCTCAGAGATGTAATCCAGGCTGGAATAAATCCCTGGAAGAGGGCACAGAAAAAGGATCAAAGACAGGCCTCGCTGACTTCCTGAGGGCCTTCCTCAGAGTTTCCACCTATGCACGGGGTACCTCTGCTAAAGCCTCCACAAAAGACGGACATGGCGCTGATGGCGTCGACATCTTCTTAGAAGAACTCACAGGCTCCACCGGTCTCGAGGGCGACCGGGACCTGGAGCGGCCATGGCTAGAGCGATCCACCTTGTCCGACTAGGACCTCGAAGGTTCCCGGTGATCGCGCCGACCGCCCGAGCCCGAAGGCGTGAGAATGGTGGCCCTAGCGCGTTCCTTGCCGGCTTCTCTCAAAGGCGTGGACGGAACGGAGCTGTGCAACTCGAAAATCGCTAACATTTCCTTAAGAAATGCGTCCCATTCCGCAGGAGAGGAATGCTTGGTAGGACAAGCTACCAGCCGTCTGGCGGAGTCCTCGGACGCGGACGGCGAAGGCGACCAGTGACGGTGCTTCCGCGAGTGCCTCGAGGAGGCAGAGGAATGGCGGGAACCACCCCGGGACCGAGACCCCCTGGACTTACGCCGACGACGCGGAGAGTCGCCCCTCGAATCGTCGATCGAAAGCCCAGCGGATTTCGACTTTTGGGGTTTGGAAACCCTACCTACAGAAAGCTTCCTCTTCCGCTCCCGCAAGGCCTTCGACGTTAACGACTGACAATCGTCACAGTCATTGGTGGCGTGGTCCTCGCCGAGGCACCAGAGGCAGACGTTGTGCGGGTCCGTAAATCCCGACACTTCTTGAATCCCGACCGCGGAGTAGAAGAAGACGAAGACATGATATCTTCACAAAACACCAAGTTCGAAGAACAGAAGAACCGGGGCGCGCCAAGATCTCTGAAGCGAACAGGTTCGCGGAAAAAACGTAACTGAGGCTACGGGTGTCGTGCGTCCTACTGATAACATCCGGTGACGTCAATTCGACGGAGTTCTCGAGGACAGCGTATCGACGTCATCACCGCAGGATGCAGACGCCGAAAATGTTCCAAAGCAGCACAGCTGTGGTAATTACCTGTCGTAGATGTGGAATACCTTGGAGGAACCAATCCCCTCCAAATAAATGTACAATGCATGACAGGTAGATTTCAACACGTAGGAGGAATTCCTCCATATTCAGAGTGTGTAAAAGGGCAGTACTGAGCAATCAAAGTCCTTAAAGTGTATGAGTGCAATAACTCCACCCGTACAGGGAGGCGTCCTGTCTAGTCTCATGATGCTGAAATCAGAGGTGAGGGAATGGACCAGATGGTGATCAGATGTATCCTTTAGCCATGTTTCCATGCTGAAAGCAATGTCAGGTTGGTAGTCTTGCAAAAGGTCATGACAATCCAATGCATGTGCTACCAAAGAATAAGAGTTAAAGAGCAGGCACCTTACCTATGAAAGCGGCAAAGATGGTTTACAGAGGGCTGAAACTGGATAACGGGCACAATTTAGGGGAAATATTGTGCCGGGGGGGCAGCCTGGGTAAGCTCCTCATATGAGAGGCATTTCAGACCAGGAGAACAGTTCTTAGCCTAAAGCCCGTCTGCAGCATGGATGAGAGCAGATGGCCAGGACTTTGGCTGGAATTCGCCACAGGGAAAGGTGCACCCGCATGTGCCCATGCACTGCATCTCCGAAAAGGAGGAACACTTAAGTTTCACATAATTTGGCAATAGCCAATCAGCTGCAAATACCCACGGAATGCCCTGCTGAGGCCCCCCCCCCCTCCAGCGGCTCACCTCAGTCCCCTTTGAAAACATCAGACGGTGGGGACTATGGACTATGAGTACTCTAGTCACTACAGTGAGTAACTTTAAGTACTCATATGTCCCGTCCCCTTTCCTCCATCATTGAGGGTGATTCCTCAGAACAAGACTATAGAGTGGAGCTGTGACAACCTACCTCATATCTAGGAAGAAGCAAAAAGGTTTTTCAGAGCCACCTGACTGAACTTAGCAACATGTCTGGAGCTGGTGTCCAGGGAATAGTGCTTACAGAAAGCCGACGGAGTGGCCCAAGTAGCAGCCTTGCTGATGACATCCCAAGAAGAATGCCTCTGAAAAGTGATGGGCGTGGCCTTCGCTCTGACCACATGGGTGTGAATCCCCTCAGGGACCGGTTTGCCCATGGCCGTATACACCTCCGAAATGGCCTGAATCATCCAACGAACGATGGAAGGCTGAGAGCCGGGGGAGGAGCCCCCAAAAGTCACGAACAATGCTCGAGACTTCCTGAAGGATTTCGGAGAGAGGTAACACTTGAGGAACCTCCTGAGGTCCAAGGAATGTAGGGCCCTATCTGCCTCTGACTGTGGGTTCGCGAACAACACCGGCAAGCAGATCTCTTGATTCAGATGAAACGGAGAGACCACCTTCAGCAAGAAGTATGGGTGAGCGCACAAGATGACCTTGTCATTGTGAAACGTGGTGAAGGGCTTGCACGAAGACACTGAATGCAACTCACTAACCCTGCGCACAGAGGTGAGAGCTACCAGTAGACTATCTTTAGTGTTACCAAGCGGCTGTCCACAGAGGCCATAGGCTCGAAAGGCTTGCGCTGCAAATCTGCCAGAACTCATAAGACATTGAACAATAGCCAGCGGGTGCTGCAGTAGATGTCAACAGTACATGAGACACTCCTCCGCTGATAAGCAAGCCGGAGAGAGACGCTTGTATCCGTGGTTCCAACCTTGACTCCAAGCAGAAAGAAAGCCAAGCGGTTCATCACAGCTGGTGAGTCGAAGGAATCATCAGAAGGAATCACAAGACATTGAACAATAGCCAGCGGGTGCTGCAATATATGTCAACAGTACATGAGACACTCCTCCGCTGATAAGCAAGCCGGGGAGAGACGCTTGTCTCCGTGGTACCCACCTTGACTCCAACCAGAAAGAAAGCCAAGCGGTTCATCACAGCTGGTGAGTCGAAGGAATCATAAGAAGGAATCATAAGATATTGAACAATAGCCAGCGGGTGCTGCAGTAGATGTCAACAGTACATGAGACACTCCTCCGCAGATAAGCAAGCCGGGGAGAGACGCTTGTCTCCGTGGTACCAACTTGACTCCAACCAGAAAGAAAGCCAAGCTGTTCATCACAGCTGGTGAGTCGAGGTGAGAGGCATGGACATAATTGGTCCTCTAGAAACATCCTGATTAGGCAATAAGTATGTCCTTGTGATTGTGAATTATGCAACTAGATATCGTGAGGCCTTCCCGATGTGAAACAATACCACACAGCAGATCCTCAAACATCTACTACCGTATTTCTCGAGAGTTGGTTTTCCCAAGGAAATACTAACAGAATAGGGTTCAAATTTTATGAGTAAGCTTATGGCGATGTCAAAGAGCTACTCCACATAACCACTCTACGAACTTCGGTGTACCATCCCTGACCCGACGGCCTGGTAGAAAGATTCAATAAGACCTTAAAACTGATTTTACAGAAATTGGTAGACAAGGACAGGAAAGACTGGGATTGAATGATCCCATGGGCACTATTTGCAGTGAGGAAAACCCACCAAGCTTCCACTGGGTTCTCTCCCTTTGAATTGCTCTATGGTAGAGAGCCCAGAGATGTCCTAGACATGTTCTGGGAGACCTTGGAAGAACGTGAGGAGGCTCCCATTCCCATCTCGTAAACTGCCACAAGAATGCGAGAACACATGAAATTGGTCAGAGACTTGGTTTGTACACCCATGGAAAAGGCCCAGAGCCAACAGAAAGACACTTATGACAAAAAAGTGAACTGAAGATAATTTTCCATAGGACAGAAAGTTCTAGTCCTCTTACCCACGTCAGAAAAACTTGTCTCCAAGTGGCACGGACCTTATGAAATTATAGAGAGAACGAGAACTTGTACGAACCATCTTTAAGCCCATGGTCCTATCCAATCGTATTGGTCACTAAACCTGACCGTTCCTAGAGATTCTGCAAAGACTTCCGTCAAGTTAATGCCATCTCGGACTTCGATGCATATACCATGGCCCGCATCGATGACATAAATGATAAACTCGGACCAGCCACCTTTCTATCTACCCTAGATTTAACCAAAGGGTACTGGCAAGTCCCCATATATGGGCAAGATAAGGAAAATAATGTGTTTTTAATGCCTCTAGGACTATTTCAATTTAAAAGTCTTGCCTTTTGGCTTACACGGTGCACCAGCCACCTTCCAACGCCTCATGGATCAAATTTTACAACCCTACTCTGATTTCTGTGGCGCTTACATTGATGATATTGTCATTTATAATAAGACCTGGGAGGACCATCTCTTCCATCTTTATACCATCATGAAAGTCCTCAGAAAAGCTGGCCTAACTGCAAACTAAGCGAAGTGTTGATTGGCCCAATCAGCCGTGAAATAGCTAGGCTTCCTCTAGGGAATGGGAATGTACAGCCCCAACATTAGAAGGTAAAGGCTGTCTTAAATACATCAACCCCTAAGGCCAAACGAGATCTTAGAGCTTTTCTCTGGTTAATAGGATATTACCGTAGGTTTATCTCCTACTTTTCAGATAAAACAGTCTGGTTAATAGATAAACTTAAAAATGGCAAACACCAGAAACTTCAGTGGAACGAAGAGGATGAGATATGCTACAACACCCTGGAACAGCCTCTGTGGCAAAACCCGATCCTAAAAGGTAGTTGACTTTTCTAACAAGTTCATCGTACAAACGGATGCCTCCTTTACAGGATTAGGAGCAGTCCTATCCCAGGTTTGTGATGTATTTGAATTTATTCACCAGCCACAAACTGTTTCCACTGGAACAACATTATTCTGTGTTAGAGCTAGAGGTCCTGGCCATCAAATGGGCCATAATCCATTTTAGATACTACCTCTTTGGATGAAAATGAACTCTTGTTACAGATCACTCACCCCTAGTTTGGATTAGCCAACATAAAGAGTCTAACCCTCGGGTCATGCAATGGTTTCTAGACCTAGAACCCTATTGTTTCACAGTGGAACATCATAAAGGAAAAGACCAGGGAAATGGCGATGTTCTTTCCCGGTTCAAATGTGAAACAAATGTGGCTACATTGCATATAGAAAGGGTATGTTAGAAACCTGAAGGTGTCTCCCTGACTAGTCCCCGGGGGTCTGTCATCCAGGTGGCTCGGACACGCCCATCGCTTTTGGATCCAGTTCCTGGGGGTGGACCAGTGAGGAAGGATCACATGGATGGGGTGTCCTTGGGGAGTGGAAGTGGGACACCGACGGGTGAGACACGGTATCCCCCTTCTTCCGACAATTTTTCCCCAACCTACCACATAGGATAAGCAAGCACTTTACCAACCCCCTTTGCTGATGCGAACACTTGGCATTTTTAGGAAGGACGACGGACTAACACTGAAGCTATTTACCTGACATGTCCCAACACCAGAGTCAGTGAAAGTCAGGCAATTGACCAGAACCACACACATCTGATGGCCCTTTCTCTTCCCCACAGGGATAAAAGGTGGAGCACAAGCGCACAATATGAGCAAGGCTGACCGCACGTCCTGGGAGCTAACTCAGCACAGCACTTCGAGAGGAGGAGAAAGACGGCGCATGCCGAGAGGGTGACAAGGAGTGAAGCGACCTTGCCCTTTCCGACCAAGGCCTGTGAAACCTCCGCAGAAGGAATCATAAGACCGCGAACAATAGCCAGAGTGTGTTGCAGCAGATGTCAATGGTACACAAGACCATCTTCCACTGATAACTAAGCCGGGGAGAGATGATTGTCTCTGTGGTACCAGCCTTGAATCCAACCAGAAAGAAAGCCAAGCAGTTCATCACAGCTGGTGAGTCAAGGGGAAAGTCGATAAGAAATTGAACTGTGTTGCACAAAAAGTAGCAAACGGCTAATTAAACTTTGAAAGCATAATTTGAGATTGATGTGGAAGGGGGGGAAAACCAGCAACAGAGTAGTCCGGCCTCACGTGGGTGCTCACTCAGGAAACTTTGGGCAATTACCAAATAATTGAAACTACCGAAACCAGAAGGCCTTGCAAAGGCAAGAAGAGGGGTCAAAGTGGTCATACGGGGGTCTTTCAAAATCCGCTTGTTAGGCAGAATCCTGTGCAGTTCCCTTAGGTAGCACTACACAAAATTAGGACTACAGGTGAGAGCAATAAATCCCCTTTGGTATCAGTCCGTACCACAAAGATTTAGGCGGTATCTGTGGCTGAGCAGTCAGACTTATCTCAAGAGGGAGATGAGCAGTATTCAGGGTTTTCACAATAGGCCTACCGTGCTATGGCACAAGGAAACACTGACCAAAGCTTTGTATCAAAAAGTATATGAGATACATTACTCACCGTAATCGTATTTCTGATGCGTGTCCCGGGACGAGTTCTATCGCGTCCTTTGAAAGAAGATTGACGATCTCCTCGAGGAGGATCTTCTGGTGGTCCAAAGAATGTATTCTTTGTCGTGGAGGGTGGTTTTGGGGACGCTCTAACAGTTCTATGCAGTATCCTGCGGACACTGTGGACAGCACCCATCTGCCTGAAGTGATCTCTTCCCAAGCTTGGGTGAAGTTGGAAATGCGTCCCCCTACTGGGGATGTGTGAGAAGGGACCCTAAACGGAACGTCACTGTTTTGGTGGAGGCGTGCCGCCGCCTCTACTGGGGCTGCCTCTACCCTTACCACGCCCTCTCTTATTACCCCTGCCATAACCCTGGGTAGACTGCTGGCTGTTGTTGTTCCATTGTGTACCCTGCCCCTGGGAATAGTTAGTTCCTCTCTGGGAATTTTGTCCGCGTGGGCGACGAAAATTGCCATTCCCTCTCTGGTTAGGGGGTTTATTGGTAAGTTGGCCTAGGGATTTAAGTGTCTCATACTCGTTCTTGGCATTTTTCAGCGCGTCATCGACCGCCTTACCAAACAATAGATCCGGCTCCTCCTGTTTGTCTATCAATGAAGCCTGGGTTTCGGTTTTGAACCTAGACTGTCGCAACCAAGCATGCCTTTTGATAACAGTACCTTCTGCTATCAATCTGCCGGCGTTATCAGCGGCATCAAAGGTTGCTTTTAATATGCAACCGGACACGGCTCTTCGTTCCGCCGAAACTCGTGCCAATTGGCTTTTTAAGGGTTCTGGGGCGGAATCTATGAGTGCCGCGTCTTCTTCCCACTGGAGGCAGTTGTAACTCGCCAGCAGAGCGGTGGAGTTGGGAATCCTTGCCTGGTAGGCGGAAGTGGAGGCTACTTTCCTGCCCAAGCCATGAATCTTCTTGCTCTCCTTGTCGGGAGGAGCTTCCGACGATGACAAGGATGTTCCCGCCCTCTTACAGGTGTTAGTAACTACCAGGGAGTCCAGTTTCAGATGCCTTCTTATGTACAGTGGGTCTGTTTGGGCTGCCTTGAAAAGCTTCTCAACTCTGGGGTTTACCGCCTTCGTGAGATAGGGATTAACAAGGGAAGGGTCTATCCTCCTTTGTATAGACTTAAGGATAGGGATGGCCTGGGCAACAGGTCTCCTTTCTCCCACTAACTCCTCGGAAAAATCCCTCTCTTCCTGAGCACCCTGGGTGTCAATGTGGAAGTGTTCTGCCGCCCTGGACAGCACTTCATTCAAAAGAGGCTGGTTATCGACAGGGGAGTCGGTAACCGGGGGTTCTTTATCTACCGGGGAATCTAGCCTGTAGGTTTCTGGGTTGTCCTCCTCTTCCTCTTGGTCCTCGTCATCCCCATAGTAGCCTGTCCCAATTTGTTCTTCCAACATGCCCAAATCTGGATCCTCATAAAGGGATGGATCTCCCCGATATTGAGAATAGGGCTGTATACTGAAGGGCTCTGAAGTAGGAGCTTCAACCCGGGACTTCTTACTTGGGGGTATAGGATCCTTAGAGTTGACCCGTCAGGGGTAAAAGAGAGAAAGTGTTCAGGGTTTTTGGCGTAGAAACCTGCCAATGATGACATCCTTGACATGACTGTCTATGTCATCAGTAGACCACTCTCTTGAAGTGGGAATGATTCTCTCTTGAAGGCCTTTCCCTGTCTTATCTGGACTAGACCTACTGGTTTGAACCGGGGTCTTTGGGATAACAGAAGACCGAGACTTGTCAATCTGTTTAAGTGGGGTAGAAAGTTTTTGAGGTGTGGAAGTAGGCTGAGACTGCTTCCTCTGTTGTTTTTCACCTTCCCCGTGTGTGGAATAGTGTTTAGCCTGTTTTTTCGCCCGCCCGGAGACTTTCGACGCCTGGCGCCGAGGTTCGGGGGTAGTGTCCCTATATCTGTATAGTGGAGGTTGGGGCTCGGGAGCAACCGTTGCGCGGCCTGTTGATGCCGACTCCTGGAGTGCGGACTGGGGATAGAGGTTGGTTTCGTCTTCTGACGATCGACCCTCCGTTACCTTGAGGAGCGAGGCACTTCTGGCAACAGTGGATGGTTGCCTGGAGTCATGCGGCGATCTAGATCGAGAGCGCCCAGAGGACACCGAATCGGACCGTTCTGTATG
This sequence comes from Ambystoma mexicanum, assembly GCF_040938575.1. Classification (NCBI taxonomy): domain Eukaryota; kingdom Metazoa; phylum Chordata; class Amphibia; order Caudata; family Ambystomatidae; genus Ambystoma; species Ambystoma mexicanum. The sequence goes on from NC_090927.1 coordinate 1,144,492,658, forward strand.
TGCCTCTTTCCGAGTACTCGGCGTGTGCGTCGAGTGTCGGTTGGACTTCATGTGTTTTGTGGAAGTGCTGTGGGTAGCGCTTGTGTCGCCGGGAGTCTTCCCCATAGCCGCCCTGCCGGACGACCTTCCGAGGTCGGGGACTTGCGCCTGGCTGTCAATTGACGCCACGTTGCCCTCGCTGTCCGAAAGCACGGCATTGCTGCCATCGCTGAAGGCGCCCTCTGCTGCCATGGCCTCTTGACGCCTGCTGTGGTAGGCCCAACGCTTGATCGAACAGTCCTTGAGTGTCTTCGGTTTGAACCTACTACACGCTCTGCAGTTAGCCTCGGGGTGGTCTCTCGGTAAGCAGAGATTGCACGTGACGTGTGTCAACCCAAGGGTACTTGCGGTTGCACTTGGGGCAGAATTGGAAAGGGGTACCCTCCATACGCACCTTGTGGCAGCGGGCTAATAAGTGTAGGAATATAGAAGAATATACCTATACACTAAAAGAGGGTAGAGTATGTCCACCCCCCACTCTCCCTACTTGCAGGGCCGAGGCCAGAGGCCTTCCTAGGCCCGGGCCGAGGCTAGAGGCCTTCAGAGGCCCAAATCCGTCGTGCAGCTGTCGACGGTCGATTCTTTCTCCGTGATGGCGTTGAGTGTGGATGTCCGGTGACTCGACGTTGGGGTGGAGAAATGGGGAAATATAACAATATTTTAGCAAAAGTATGGCTAAGGCCAGGGAACTCCGCGGAAGGCTTCCGACCAGTATGGCGGAAAAAAACAATCTGAGGGTCCTAGACGTGTGAGGGATCATGGGTACAGTGGACGTCACACTAGGGATAGTATTACTGGCACGCCCTGTGTCGACGCCCATTTTCGAGTTTCAAAAAACAAACTGTAATACTCCGCAGCTTCCACTAGATGTCGGCCTATGCACAGCATGTGATCTAAGCAGATTCAACAAGCCTCAGAAATATATTTATTTTATACACTTCTAATAAAACACATGTATCACAGTCATCAAGCAAGTTAAATTAAGACAAAGGAAAAATATACACACTCCCAAGTTGAATTGTAGTGAAATCTAGTGAACCAGAGTGAAAACTAAGCAAAACGGCACAGTGACAACTACACACAAGGGATCCTCTAACAATTCCTCACAAGAGAGGGAAAACACAAGTTATCTAGAAATAGTTCCTTATACACCCTAGCAACACTTCCCCTCAGTTTGTGAACCAGTTCAGCAAGACAGTGCATCAGTATAGGCAATACTTAAAATGAAAACTGAGCAAAATGGCATTTCACAATGTTTAAGAATGGGAAGAAAAGGGTAGGTAAAAGAAATAGGTGCACCAACACAGTTCTCAGTGAGAATCAATCTAAAGAAGGCAGATCTAACAAATGTAGCCAGAGTCAGTAGGCCTGTGCCAGAGTCAGTGGTACAGGGCAAGGGCCCTGGAGGAAAATGTTCTCGTAGCTGCAGTCAAGTCTTTGGTTAACGATTTTGAAAAGGTGGATGCAGAAAGCGAAAGACAATGTTCAGAGAGAGGGGCGGCCAACCCAACAGGTAGGTAAAGGATTTAAAACACCTTTAGTGCTACCGCGAAGAAAGGGCGGCCTGGCGGAACAATGTACCTTAAAAATGGAGAAGTGGCTCCTGTAGTGGCGGTTGTTCCTGGCAGTTCCTGCAGTTCGGATGATCCAGCAGAGGAAGAGAGGCTCTCGTCGTGGAGGAAGGTTCGAGTTACTGCACTACCCAGGGATGAAACCAGCCGCGGTGCTGCCCGACGAATAAAAGGTATGCTGCTTTAAATCGCGGTCCGGGTGGACTGGTGCCTGGCTATCCGGCCTCCGGGTACAGGGTACGGGAGACTCGACCAAGGTAGGTCCAGGAAGGCGATTGGCAAACTGGTTGGCCCCACCAGCTCAAGGGAAGAAGGCTCTTGCAGATGAAGATCTTCTCTCGTCGTGTGGAGAAAAGTGGTGAGACGCTGCAGCAGGGCTTCACCGGTGGTTCAGTCGTTGCAGATGTCTTTGGCTTCTCTCCTCTTCGGCTTCTTAGTTCCAGTGGTGACGTCTTGCTCTTCTAGTCCTCAGGACCCTGCTTTTATGCAAAAGGATCCCCATTCAGACAGCCTAGCTGTCAGTCACACAGTGGAGTGGTCATTTTGGCGGGAGACCCTCCAGCCTATCAGGCTAGAGCGCGACATGGGTTGCTGAGGCAACCCTGTCCAGGGGTCCTACTCCCCCTCCCACACAATGGACCTACCCCAGACTCAGTGGCGCCGAAAGGAGGGCTTCTCGGCAGAAGCCCGCAAAAAGGACGAACAAAGGATCCCCGCCCTGGGTTAGGAGTATAGAGAAAGACACGAGAAAGATGTTATATTAAAGTTCTGGCAATAAAAACCTACCGGAGTAAAGTTAATATTAAAATACACCGGCGGTATGTTAGAGGCTGTCAGAAAATGTGGTAGCCTCAAACAATGGGAAAATCCCATAGGGAAATATTTGTGGTTGAATATTTATGGTATTAACCACTGCCACCAGGCAGAAACTTTTGAGAGAGGGACTGTACGGTACCCTCTCGAAAATGAACATAGGGGAAAACTATTAACCCCTTCCAGTACCTCCATAGTAAGATGGGTTGTACTGGTTTAGTTCATTAAATTTGACTAGTAAAGTCAATGGGGACTTTACATGCCCTGGGAGACAGTAGTCAGTCCCAGTGTATGGAGTCTATGTTTGGGGGTCGCTACGACACCCTGTGCCACTGCAACTGCACTGAGGGTGCTGTGTAACACATGTGAGTAAAGATGGTTCCTATGGGATTGAGAAAGATCCCATAGGCATTAAACACAAAATAGCCTAGAACACACATAGCTAAAATGCCTAAGAGCGGGAAAAAGAGTCTCACTCTTAGCAGGTAAAAAGAGACAAACCCTTCAAATCCAGCAAAGCTGCTGGGGGACTCTATAGGTAAGGGAAATTAGCCATAGAATGAGAATTCTCCCTAACACTCGCTCCCCCCCCCCCAGACTAAGGGACAGGAGGATCTATCTAATCCACTCCTGGATGAGTCTCTTACCTCTAGTCGGTTATAAACATCCTAGAGAGACCATCAGCATGTTGGTGGTGACATCCTGACCTGTGCTCAATGGTAAAATCAAACCCTTGGAGGCAGATTGACTATCTTAGCAGTTTGGGGTTTTCCCCTTTCATTTGCATCAACCATCTCAGGGGTTGGTGGTCTGTTTGAATGATGAAAGTAGATCCAAGTATGGTCTAAACCTCTTCAAAGCCCACACAAGGGCAAAACATTCTCTCTCAATAGTTGCCCACCTTGTTTACGGTTCCTTCAGTTTCCTACTGATGAAGCAAATAGGGTGCTCCCTACCTTTCTCATCCAGTTGACTGAGTACTGCACCAATACCTATATTGGAAGCATCTGTTTGTACAATGAAGGGTTGGTGGTAGTCGGGAGCTCTGAGAACTGGAGCTTGACAAAGGGCTTTCTTCAGGCTTTAAAAGGCTTGATTGCACTCCTCATTCCATTTGATCTTTTTAGGGAACTTAGGAGAAGAGATTACATTCAGTGGGGAGGCTATGGATCCATAGTTCTCAATGAAATTCCTGTAATACCCAGTGAGGCCTAAGAAGGCTCTCACCTGGGTCTGAGTAGAAGGGGTTGTCCAATTTTGCACAGCTTCAATCTTGCTGAGCAAAGGCCTTATTTCCCCACCTCCTACCTCATGCCCAAGGTAGACCACTTTATTCTGACCAATTTGGCATTTACTTGCCTTTATGGTCAGATGGGCCTGTTCAAGAGCCTGCAAAACATATCCTAGGTGGTCAGCATGTTCTTTCCAAGTAGGGCTGAACACTGCAATGTCATCCGAGTATGCCATGCAAAAGTCCTACATCCCATTCAGAACCTGATTAACCATCCTTTGAAATGTAGCAGGTGCATTCTTTAATCCAAAAGGCATAACCTTAAACTGGTATAAGCCAACTGGGGTGGAGAATGCAGTTTTCTCCTTGGCATGGTCAGTCAGGGCTATTTGCCAATAGCCTGACGTGAGATCAAATGTGCTGAGGAACTTGGCTGAACCAAGTCTATCCACCAGCTCATCTGTCCTTGGCAAAGGATGGGCATCAGTCTTAGTGACTGCATTTAGAGCTCTATAGTCCATGCAGAATCTCAACTCCTTGGATCCTGCCTTTGGTACTAACACAACTGGGCTAGACCATGGACTAGTAGAGGGCTCTATTACCCCGAGATCAAGCATCTTGTTGACCTCTCCTTTGATGTGGGTTCTTACATTTTCTCACATCCTGTAGCCCCTGCTTTTGACAGGTAAACAGTCACCAGTTTGAATATCATGCTGGCCCCAAGGGGTCAAGCCTGGTGCTAGAGAAAACAGGGAGGCAAATTGATTCAACAAAACTTTGCACTCCTCCTGTTGCTCGGGTGTCAGATTAGAAGAGAGATTAACTCCTATTTTCTCATCTAAAGGTTTGCCTCTGTGGAGGTCAGGTAGAGGTTCACTCTCCTCCTCCTCTTGAGCTGAAGCTAGAAGCAGAGCTCCCAGTTCTGGTCTCGAGACATAAGCTTTTAGACGGTTGATGTGAAAGACTCTAGGAGCCTCCTTAGGATTGCTTAAATCCACCAGATAGTTCACCTCTCCAAGTTTTCCCACAACCTTAAGGGTCCCATCCATTTGTCCTGCAAGGCCCTCTGCCTTGTTGGGACCATAACAAGAACTAGCTGGTCTTAAGCAAACTCAACCACGTTGACCTTCTGGTCATGCCAAAGCTTGACCAGAGCCTGACCTGCTTTCAAGTTATCACTTGCCTCAGCCATCATGTGTGACATTCTCCTCCGGAGCCCTATCACATAGTCAGTGACTCTGACTGGCGTGGGGGAAGGAGCACTCTCCAACCCCTCCTTGATCAGGGCCAATGAACCTCTGACCGGATGGCCATAGAGAAGTTCAAGGGACTGTAACCCACTCCCTAGTGAGGGACTTCTCTATATGCAAAGAGAAGTCATGGCAGTAGAAGATCCCACTTTTTTTTTAAGAGGATCCTCTAAAGCTCCTATCATGCTCTTGTTCTGTTAAACCTTTCTACCAACCCATTTGTCTGAGGGTGGTATGCTGTTGAGATCTTGTAGGTAACTCCACAGTTTTTCCACATGGCCTTCATGTAGTGGGACATAAAATTTGACCCCCTGTCGGATATTACCTCCTTAGGAAACCCAACCCTGGTAAAAATACCAAGGAGGGCCTTAGCTACAGCCGAAGATCTAACAGTCCTCATAGGAATTGCTTCAGGGAACCTAGTAGCATGGTCTACTACAACAAGTATAAACCTGTTGCCTGAAGAAGTTGGAGGATCAAGGGGACCAACAATGTTGATTTTTACCCTCTCAAATGGTACTCCCACCACAGGGAGATGCACTAGAGGTGCCACGTTCTTGGAGCCACTTTTACCAGAGGTTTGGCAAGTGTGGCAACTCTTGCAATACTTATCTACCTCAGCCCCCATTTTAGGCCAATAGAAGTAGAGCGAGAGCCTTTCCTTGGTCTTCTTGAAGCTCAAGTGACCAGCAAAAGGTATCTCATGGGCTAGTTGCAAGAATTGGAGTCGGTTTGATTGAGGCACTACAAGTCTTTTGTAGTCCCCGGGGAGTGACTCTGTTGGTTCACTATAGAAGAGGCCATCTTCCCAGTGTAACCTATACTTCTCAGGTTCTTGCCCTTCAAGCTGAGAAGCTGCCTGGTGGCGAAGACCTTCCAGAGTTGGACATTCTCTTTGATCCTTACTGAAGTCTGCCCTTTGGGGTCCACCTTCTGCCAGTAAAGACTGCAGCTCAGGATGGTCGACAGGGTCAAGATCTCCAATGAGTTCCTGGCCTCCTACTAGATAAAATAATAATAATAATAATTAATAATAATAACAATAATTTGGCATTTACATAGCGCTACGAACCCTCAGGTATCTGAGCGCTGCTTATTATTACCCACGGTGTGTGGTGCTCATTTATCGACCTCGGAAGGATGAAAGGCTGAGTTTGGCCCTGCCAGGATTCGAGCCTGCGTTAGCAAGCGCTGCATGGATGTCAAAGCGAGTGCTCTACTCGCTGTGCCACTTGACCGGCTTCAGGCTCTAGTTCAACCACACAGGGTTGTACTCACTCTCAGCCTCAGCTGGAGGAGGAATCACAGGTGTGATTTTTGACAACCTAGGAGATTTCCTGGTTGGCAGCACTGGAGTGCTTCCTGCTGGTTTCTTCTTTGAAGTCTTGGGTTTCTCCTTGTCTTATGGTTGCTTGGAAATAGCAGTTAGTAACTCCAGTGGAGTAGGAGTGCTTTCTTTTTCTATCATCTCCTCAGGAGAGCCCCTCAAGGGTCCTCTCCCTTGCAGGTCTGGTAAGCTCCTGTAATCTCTTACTAGGTGGTCTGGGATACTTGACACTACTCCCAGGTCTTTCAGATCATTGCCCAACAGCACCCTTCCTGGTACTTCAGATTGTACACTCACAGGTATCCTGAAAGTCATTTCATTGCACTGGATGAGAGCTGGTAATTGGGGAAGCACCTGCAGAGGCCCTCCAGCTAACATGGTGAGGCGTTTGGGTGCCTTAGCAACATCCTCCACCTTGAAAAAAGATTCGTCCACCACAGTTATGCTGGCCCCAGTGTCTCTAATGGCAGGGGTTTCCTGACCATTGACTAGGACACTGTCTTTATAATACGCTTTAGTATTAGGAGGGATAGAATTATACACATCTAAATTCTGTTGTTCCCAATACCCTAGAGATACTAAAGATGCACTAGCTGAGACTCCAATGGGATCTTCAGCTAGTAGTTGAAAGTTTCCACTGACCATATGTACTTCCTCCTCTGGAGCGAAGGCTAAGGAGACAGTGTGGACCCCTGAAGGTTTACCCTTACATCTGGGATCCCCTTTCACATGATCAGTAGAGCCACAAACATAACATTTTCCAAATATCTTTAAGAATGGTGGCTTGTTCGGACCTCCTTCTGATCTGGGGCCAGAAGGTGCACTAGCCGGATTAGGTTTCCCTTGTGGCTTACCATTAGAATTTTATTTGGGGCCCTCTTTGGAATTGGAATTATTTGAATTATCTTTGTTGTCTTTCTTAGGCTGCTTTCCCTCATCCTTTTTCTAAGTTACCCCTGAATCCTTGTGAGTAGCTAGTTTTCTAGAATCCAATTCTTTTGAATCAGCCAAGTGCTGTCTGAGCTCAGGAGAGCAGGCATTATAGATAGACTCCATCATAACAAGATTTCTCATTCCTTCATAGGTGTTAACTCTATAACCCTTAATCCATCCCTCTTAGTTCTTCAAACACTCATTCACCCAAGTAGCCCAAGGGGTACTATCATGCTTTTTGAGGGTCCTAAACCGCTCAAGGTACTGGGAAGGAGTCTTCCCAAATCTAGCTATCAAAGCTAGCTCTACACATTCATAGTCCATCCTATCCACCTGCCCCAACTCCATTACCGCATCATATGCAACTGGGGGGAGCCTAGAGAATAACCAGGGGATCAACTGATTCCCTGTGATATCCTGGAGTCCATGATTACATTCAAACATAGCAAGCCAATCTAATACATCCAACTTAGGTTCATGCATACCCACAATCTCTTTAGGCATCCAGGGTCTTTTTGGACTGGAAGATCTAGAGGATTCGGGGAGAGAAGCATTTTCCAAAGACAATTTCTTCATCTGAAGCTCATGGCTGAGCTCCATTTCTTTGAGCCTTAGTTCTTGATGTCTCTGTTCAGTTGGGGCACTAATTCTTTCGAATTCAAGTTCAAGTCTCATGTTTTCTAGTGAGATAAATTCAGGACTTAATGTGGGACCTGGTAAGGGTCCAGTAGCCATAGGTTGAGGCCTTTGAGCAGGTAGAGGGCCAGAGGGGGTGACATTGTTAGCCTCCTCTTCCTCATCTGTTTCAACCATAACATCTTCAACATTATTTTCCTCAATATTTGCTACATTTGCTGGAGTAGGGGCTACTACAGCACCACTATCCAGACTTTGTTTCTCTAACAGTCTATCAATCATTTCTAATTTCTTGCCTTTGACAGGAAGACCTTTCTGTATACACAGATCCCTTAAATAATCAGCAGTATTAGTAAGGAGAGTCTCCTGGCTGTAACTTTCCATAAATTTGACTTTTGTTTAAAATAAACTTGTTGTGATAGTTAGCCTTGTGGTTATTTGAACCAAAGCACTAGCAGAACTCTAAAATGTAAATCCAATACTTTTATCCCACCGCTGCCACCAGTGTTAGGCAGAATCCTGTGCAGTTCCCTTAGGGAGCACTACACAAGATTTGGACTACAGGTGAGAGCAATAAATCCCCTTTGGTATCAGTCCGTACCACAAAGATTTAGTTGGTAGCTGTGGCTGAGCAGTCAGACTTATCTCAAGAGGGAGATGAGCAGTATTCAGGGTTTACACAATAGGCATACCGTGCTATGGCACAAGGAAACACTGACGAAAGCGTTGTATTAAAAAGTAGATATATATTTATTTTATACACTTCTAATAAAACATATGTATTGTCACAGGTTTCCCCCCTTCTCACCTGTCTATGTTGCCTGATGTCCTCCTTAGGTGGAGTCTTTTTTCGTATGGTTCGGGACTTAAATAAGCCCGCTCGGCCGTCCTCGGGTTCCAGATTACGTTCAGCTTCGATGTCCACGATCACGGGAAACTCCAGGAGTATTCAAGAAGGTGTTGGGGGCGCGCGGAAGCGGCACAGGGATTCCGGGAAGTAGAAAAGAGGGAATAAGTCGGGAGAAGGGAATCCAGGGGATAACAAGTAGCACTAGAGAAGCTTCGGAACACACGTCCGATCACAGCTAGTAGCAGCGTAGAGACGTGCGAGGCCGCGGGGGTGTGGCTTCTTTATAGAGGACGCTGCGTAGAACGTGAAGACTGGCGAGCAGCGTTCTGAGCTAGCCGCCATGTTGGTAGTATTATGGAGTGTAAGGCCCGACGTGACAGGGACCAGGAAGCCCAGAAGGGGCGAGTTCGATGGTTCATGACAGCATGCCTCCTCCGGAATCTCGTTCCACTGGGTTTGCCCGGATGTATGAGATGGAACCTTCTGAGTAGCCTGGGGGTATTTAGATTTGAGATAGGTTCCCAAGTGTGTTCACTTGGGGGATATCCTTTCCACTCCACCAGGTACTGGAGTTTGCCACGTCTATATCTAGAATCGCAAATCCTGGAGACCTCATACTCCAGTTGGTCATTGATGAGTACTGGTTTGGGCCGGAGGTTAGTTCGAGAGGTCTGAACATATGGCTTTATTAAGGACGTATGAAAGACTGGGTGGATTTTCTTCCAGGAGTCTGGAAGCTTGAGTCGGTAGGCCACTGGGGTGATGATTTCCTTTATAAGGAATGGCCCATAATATAGAGGAGCCAATTTATTTGGTCGCAAATGCCGTGGTAGCAGTTTTGAGGACAGCCAAACCATATCCCCTATTGTGTAGGAGGGGCTTGGTCTTCGTTTGGAATCCGCATACAGTTTGGTCTGGGTCCTGGTCTTTTCTAATTGTTCTTTGTCTTCTCTTTGAACATTAATGAGCATTTCAATCCAGGAATCGACTGTTGGAACTTGTGTAGGATGAGGAAGGATGGAGGGTAGAACCGAAGGGTGGAATCCTTGAGTACAGAAAAAAGGACTGGTCTTAATAGCAGAGTGGTCCGAATTATTATAGGCGAATTCTGCCACTGGTATTAAGAGGGACCAATCGTCCTGGACCTTGGTAGCGAAGCAACGGAGGTATTGTTCCAAGGTTTGGTTTACGCGCTCTGTGGCTCCGTTGGTTTGGGGATGATATCCTGAGGAAAGAGCGCGTTGGATTCCTAGTATTTGGCAAAGATGTTTACAGAACTGAGAAATATATTGGGGCCCTCTGTCAGATATGATCTTGGAAGGAAGTCCATGCAGTCGGAATATGTGTTCCAGGAAAATTCCAGCAAGTTCTGACGAGGTTGGCAGTTTAAACAGAGGTGTAAAATGGGCCACATGGGTGAACAAATCAATGGTGACCATGATGGTTGTGTATCCCCTGGAAGGTGGTAATTCCACAATGAAGTCTGTTGCTATGAATTCCCAAGGCCTTGTTGGAAGTGGAGGTTGCTGCAATAGACCCGCTGGTCTCTTGTTGTCATGTTTGTTTTGTTTACAGACAGAGCATGCCGGGATATACCTTTGTACATCAGCTTTCACTCCAGGCCACCAAAATTGCCTTTGTATTAATCGGAGGGTATTGGTAATACCACGATGCCCGGAGTAAAGAGTATCGTGACAGAGATTTATTATCCTTTGCTGTAGTTTTTGTGTTGGGATGACCAAGGCATTGTCTTTGAACAAGTATCCATCTTTGGTCTTCAGTTTCCACTGGTTCTTGTCCGAGATACCTTTCCAGAGTTCCGAGGATTGAGTCTGTCTGCGGACTTCATCTACGAGGCTGGTCGCCTGGGCTACAATTATTGTGTGGGGAAACATCTTGGGAAATGCTCGGTCATCAGGAGGTTCATAGTCAGGGCGCCGAGATAAGGCATCAGCAATTACGTTTTGTGTTCCCGGAACATGGTGAATTTGGAACTGGTATTGAGCAAACAAGAACGCCCAACGGGCCCGACGGCTGTTCCTGCGTTTCAGGGCCTGTAACACTTCAAGATTTCGATGGTCCATCCAAACCTGGACAGGATGTTTAGCTCCTAGAAGTAAATGACGCCACTCGGTGAAGGCTTGACGGATGGCTAGAAGTTCCTTTTCTAAGACTGAGTAATGAGTTTCACTGGAGGTCAATGTCCGTGAAAGATAGGCAATAGGATGTTCCAGCCCGTCATCTAGTTCCTGTTTCAGAACTGCTCCGATGGCATAGTTAGAGGCATCTGTTTCCACTAAGAATGGTCGATTTATATCAGGTTGAACCAGGATGGGGGCTTGTGTAAATTCTGTTTTTAGGCGTTGGAAGGCCTTCTCCTGGGCTGGGGTCCAATGATAGGGAGTATCTTTCTTCAACAAGGAGATGATCGGTTGAACAATCTCGGAGAAGGATGGTATAAACTTCTGATAGAAATTGGCCAAGCCCAGGAAAGATTGGATCTGTTTTACGGAGGTCGGAGTTGGCCAGGATAGTATGGCTTTAACCTTGGATTGATCCATGCCTATGCCATCTGGGCTAAGGACAAATCCTAGATAGTGAACAGTGGAAACATGAAAAAGGCATTTCTGTGGTTTTGCTAGAAGCTTGTGTTCACGTAGCCGTTGTAACACAGATTTAACATGTTTTTCATGCTTGAGAGGATCCTTAGAGAATATCAAAATATCGTCCAAGTAGACGATGACGAAAAGAAATAGCATATCCGAAAACACCCGGTCCGTGAAGCGTTGGAAGATTGCCGGAGCATTAGAGAGTCCAAAGGGCATGACCAAGTATTCGTATTGACCAAAGGGTGTTCTGAAGGCGGTCTTCCATTCGTCACCTTCTCTAATACGAATCAAGTGATAAGCACCCCTAAGATCCAATTTGGTGAATATTACGGCTCCTCTTACGGCTTCAAGGATATCCGAGATCAAGGGTAATGGATAACGATCCTTAAGGGTGCACTGATTAAGACCTCGATAATCAAGACAAGGTCTGAGTTCCTTGGTGTCTTTTTTAGGAACAAAAAATATTGAAGCTCCAGCCGGAGACTTGGATGGGCGTATGCTGCCATTTTTTAGGTTAGTATCTAGGTATTCACGAAGGGCCTTTTTCTCTGGTTCAGACAGGATGAACATCCTTCCAAAGGGAATCACGGCTGAAGGTTCAGTTTCAATAGCACAGTCCTCAGGCCTATGGGGTGGCAGGGCTTGGACAATAGCAGAAGAGAACGCATCAGCGTATTCCTGGTAGGTTTTAGGAACCTGGATGATGTTGGAGACCATAAGAGGATCTTGCTGAGTTGTTGAATGTTCTTATGATGTTGTCGGTGAAGGATCCTGGAGCAGACAGTGGGACATGCACAATTTGGAACATAGGAACAGGGAACCAGCTGTCCAATTGATGTATGGGTTGTGTTTTTGTAGCCAGGGCATTCCCAAAACCATTGGGTAATGGGCAGATTTTATGATGTCAAACGTAATCCTTTCTCTGTGATGGTTTATAGCAAGCTCAATTTCCTTAGTCTGAAGGGTTATGGGTCCAGAAGAAAGAGGTCTTCCATCAATTGCTTCTACAGGTTGCAGGACGTTCCGGGATTCGTAAGGAATATGGTGTTTAAGGACCCATTCCTGATCTATGAATATTCCCATGGCCCCACAAGTCCACTAGTGCCAGAATGGGGTAGGATTCCTTCTTAGATGACGATAGAAAAGCCTGTAAGACTACCAGGGAGTTTTGTCCAGGAGAGTTCAAGGATGGTATAGATGTGGAGCCTGCATCTCTCTCCCGAAACTGAGCTCCATCTAGGATGGGGGCTGGCGTTTCCCGAACGCCGTGGAGGGGCTAAGGGACATTCTCTGACTAAATGCTTGTCCGAGGCACAGTACATGCATAAGCCAGTATGGATCCTTCTCAGCCTTTCTTGGGGGGATATGGGTCCGCGGAAGGCCCCTAGTTGCATAGGTTCGGGTTCATTTGTAGGAGCAGCAGAATCTTCGGATTTTGAAGGACTCACAAGAGTATTTTTTTGGATGGCTGACTTGGTCTTCCTTTTCTCTGCCTTTCTTTCCTGGATGCGGAAATCAATTTGTAGAGCAAGATGCATAAGTGCCTGGTAAGAACTAGGACGTGCTACCCTGGCTAATTCATCCTTAATATCTTCATTTAGCCCTCTTCGAAAGAGGGTGAAGCAAGCTTCAGAAGGCCAACCCGCTTCTTTAGCCAATTGCTTGAATCGAGTTACGTAGGTGAGCATGTCCTGAGAGCCTTGCTGGAAATGGAGTAAACGTTCTTGAGCACTAAAGACCTGTTCTGGGCAGTCAAACATTGTCTTTAGTGCTTGAATGAATCCATCATAATCATCCAAAAGAGAATCTCCGGTGTTAACTAATGGTGTGGCCCAGGCTAAGGCATTCCCGGAGAGGTGAGAAATAATAAAGCCCACTTTAGCCCTGCGGGTGGAAAAATAATAAGGTTTAAAGGTAAAGTGGAATAAACAAGAATCCAGGAATCCTCGGAGGGTTTTTGCACAGCCGTCATATTTGTCAACAATGCCGCCCAGTAGCACGCTGTCCTTTGAGGCAGTGTCACGTGAGAGTACTAATTGTTTCAGCGCGGCGTTCTCCGCTTTCAAGTTCTGTACTTCGGTCGATAGTTCTTGCATGCCACGCATAAGATCCTGGATGGCCGCCTCCATGTCTGTATCGACTTCGGTCAGGTGACGTCTCAATCTGACACAGGTTTCCCCCCTTCTCACCTGTCTATGTTGCCTGATGTCCTCCTTAGGTGGAGTCTTCTTTCGTATGGTTTGGGACTTAAATAAGCCCGCTCGGCCGTCCTCGGCTTCCAGATTACGTTCAGCTTCGATGTCCGGGATCACGGGAAACTCCAGGAGTATTCAAGAAGGTATTGGGGGTGCGCGGAAGCGGCACAGGGATTCCCGGAAGTAGAAAAGAGGGAATAAGTCGGGAGAAGGGAATCCAGGGGCCAGGGGATAGCAAGTAGCACTAGAGAAGGTTCGGAACACACGTCCGATCACAGCAGTAGCAGCGTTGAGACACGCGGGGCCACGGGGATGTGGCTTCTTTATAGAGGACGCTGCGTAGAACGTGAAGACTGGCGAGCAGCGTTCTGAGCTTGCCGCCATGTTGGTAGTATTATGGAGTGTAAGGCCCGACGTGACAGGGACCACGAAGCCAGGAAGGGGCGAGTTCGATGGTTCATGACATGTATCACAGTCATCAAGCAAGTTAAATTAAGTCAAAGGAAAAATATACACACTCCCAAGTTGAATTGTAGACCTAGTGAACCAGAGTGAAAACTGAGCAAAACAGCACAGTGACAACTACACACAAGGGAACTTCTAACAATTCCTCACAAGGGAGGGAAAACACAAGTTACCTAGAAATAGTTTCATATACACCCTAGCAACACTTCCCCTCAGTTTGTGAACCAGTTCAGCAAGAAAGTGCATCAGTATAGGCAATACTTAAAATGAAAACTGAGCAAAATGGCACTTCACAATGTTTAAGAATGGGAAGAAAAGGGTAGTTAAAAGAAATAGGTGCACCAACACAGTTCTCAGTGAGAATCAATTTAAAGAAGGCAGATCTAACAAATGTAGCCAGAGTCAGTAGGCCTGTGCCAGAGTCAGTGGTACAGGGCAAGGGCCCTGGAGGAAAATGTTCTCGTAGCTGCAGTCACGTCTTTGGTTAACAATTTTGAAAAGGTGGATGCAGAAAGCGAAAGACAATGTTAAGAGAGAGGGGCGGCCAACCCAACAGATAGGTAAAGGATTTAAAACACCTTTAGTGTTACCGTGAAGAAAGGGCGGCCTGGCAGAACAATGTACCTTAAAAATGGAGAAGTGGCTCCTGCGGTGGCGGTTGTTCCTGGTAGTTCCTGCAGTTCGGGTGATCCAGCAGACGAAGAGAGGCTCTCGTCGTGGAGGAAGGTTCGAGTTACTGCACTACCCAGGGATGAAACCAGCCGCGGTGCTGCCCGACGAATAAAAGGTACGCTCCTTTAAATCGCGGTCCGGGTGAACTGGTGCCTGGCTATCCGGCCTCCGGGTACAGGGTACAGGAGATTCGACCAAGGCAGGTCCGGGAAGGCGATTGGCAAACTGGTTGGCTCCGCCAGCTCAAGGGAAGAAGGCTCTTGCAGATGAAGATCTTCTCTTGTCGTGTGGAGAAAAGTGGTGAGACGCTGCAGCAGGGATTCAACGGTGGTTCAGTCGTTGCAGATGTCTTTGGCTTCTCTCCTCTTCAGCTTCTTAGTTCCAGTGGCGACGTCTTGCTCTTCCAGTCCTCAGGACCCTGCTTTTATGCAAAAAGATCCCCATTCATACAGCCTAGCTGTCACTCACACAGTGGAGTGGTCATCTTGGCGGGAGACCCTCCAGCCTATCAGGATAGAGTGCGACATGGGTTGCTGAGGCAACCCTGTCCAGGGGTCCTACTCCCACTCCCACACAATGGACCTACCCCAGACTCAGTGGTGCCGAAAGGAGAGCTTCTCGGCAGAAGCCCGCCAAAAGGATGAACAAAGGATCCCCGACCTGGGTTAGGAGTATTGAGAAAGAGTTGCCAGTGATAGGGTCGAAAACAAAAGGATCGAATGCCTTTTGATCGACAAAAGGATCGAAAAAAAGGGTCACATTTTTTTTTAGGGGGGTTCCGCCCCCAGCCCCCGTTTTTATTAAATACATTTTTTTACCAACCCAAACTAAAATATATATATATATAAACAAATTTAAAAAAAATTCAACCCTTTTTTTTCGATCCTTTTGCATTCGAGCAAAAGGTCATTCGATCCTTTTTTTTCGATCGTTTGACTGGACACCTAGAGAAAGACACGAGAAAGAAGTTATAATAAAGTTCTGGCAATAAAACCTACCGGAGTAAAGTTAATATTAAAATACACTGGTGGTATGTTAGAGGCTGTCAGAAAATGTGGTAGCCTCGAACAATGGGAAAATCCCATAGGGAAATATTCGCGGTCGAATATTTATGGCGGTAGTAACCACTGCCACCAGCCAGAAACTTTTGAGAGAGGGACTGTACGGTACCCTCTCGAAAATGAACATAGGGGAAAACTACTAACCCCTTCCAGTACCTCCATAGTAAGATTGGTTGTACTGGTTTAGTTCATTAAAATTGACTAGTAAAGTCAATGGGGACTTTACATGCCCTGGGAGACAGTAGTCAGTCCCAGGGTATGGAATCTATGTTTGGGGGTCGCTACGACACCCCTGTGTCACTGCACTGAGGGTGTTGTGTAATACATGTGAGTAAAGATGGTTCCTATGGGGTTGAGAAAGATCCCATAGGCATTAAACACAAAAATAGCCTAGAACACACATAGCAAAAATGCCTAAGAGCAGGAAAAAGAGTCTCACTCTTAGCAGGTAAAAAGAGACAAACCCTTCAAATCCAGCAAAGCTGTTGGGGGACTCTACAGGTAAGGGAAATTATCCAAAGAATGAGAATTATCTCTAACACTGCTGTACAGTCGAAAGTCGTTGACCAACAGATGATTGTGAAGCTAAGGGAAGTGAATCCCGCATCGTATGAGTCGAATGAAAAAAGGTGCGATTGACAGATTGGCAAACGTGAACCCGAAAGAGGGATGCCGATAAAGAAGGGACAATGTCTAAAGTCATGAAATACAGTGTGTTGAAAAGAGAACCCGGCCGACAGATGTCCACATTGAACTGTTGAAAAAGACATTAAGTTTTGTGAATGGCACAAAGAAAATTGTGTTGAAAGCCATAGTGAACCCGGCGGAGGGAGGCTGAAAATTGAGAAAGGTCAGAGCTCGGAAGAGGGCGACTCAGGGGTGGAAAAAGACATCACCCAATGTATATGTGAAAAGGAACTCTTTGTTCATTATTTGAATACATTAGGCCCACGGCAGCAAGAGACTTTTTGATAGAAAAAAGACAACTTGCTGAAAGCGGAACTGTTAGCTCATGCTGGGAAAGCTTGAGCGTGTGCTGTGCTCCAAAGTCCCACCTTGTCCCGTGCTGAAAACGAGGTGAAGGGAGACCTTACTGTATCCTGACCTAATATTTGTGAACAGTTCCTTCTTTCTTAAGAACATTACCCCACACTTTTTTGTAAGGATTGAAATAGGTATTTTTTTCTTAGTTTAGGCCCAATTATTTGACACAACGCTACAAGGATGCCCTTATTATTATTTGATGGTCGAAGCTTGCTCTGATCTTAGATTTAGGTTTAGATTAGGTGTTTTCCAACCTACCTTTGCAGTTTAATAAACACTCTTGAACTGTGGTGACTTATGTCTGTCTTTACTGTTGCCACCATGAGTTCCATACAGTTGTCACCACCAAGGTAGGCTCCAGCCGGGTGAAGGGGGCTCCCACTGAAACATTCCTGTCCATCATTCACCAGCGAAGATCGGGCAGGAGGAGCAGGGCTATTGGGATCCTGTCCGACTGAGACCCAGTCTCCTGATCCCAAATGGCCGCCAGGTGGAGCTGGAGGCGCCTCATCTTGAGGTAAGCGTGCTGTACAGTGAGCATGCAGGAGGCCATCAGGACCAGAAAGTACTGCAACCACCATGCTGAGATGGTCAAGTTGGCCAGAAAGTGCCTTATCGCCTTGCGAAGGGAGAGGATCCTATCAGGCGTGGGGAACACCTGCTGAACGTCCGTGTTCCAACGCACCCCTAGGAAGACCAGATCTTGTGAGGGGCACAATTGTGACTTCCTCTGGTTGATGGAGAACCCCAGCTGATGAAGAATATCCGCCAATCTCTGGCAGGAGTGCACCACCTGTTCGCCCTCACCGGCCAGTTGTCCAGATAGGGGTATAGATGATGGCCCTTCAAGCAGAGGAGGCCCACCACTGCATTCATCAACTTTGTGTACAAACAAGGGGACCAGTTCAGGCCGAAAGGTAGCAGCTTGTACTGAAAATGGTATGACATAATCGTGAACCGCAAAAACGTCTGATGTGGCTGGTAGATGGGGACATGCAGGTATGCATCCTTGAGGTCCAGGGAACATCTCCAGTCAGCTGCACACAGAGACTCTGCTATGTGCGCGGGAGTAATCATCTTGAAGCATTCTAGTGGTAAAGACAGATTGAGAAATGACAGGTGTAGGACAACCCTCAGGCCAGTATGGTTGTTCTTGAGTACCGAACCCAGAGCTCCTGTCCGATTGAAGAACCGGTTCTATCGCCTGCATCTATAAGAGCAACAAGACCTGGAAAAGAGCCAGACAGCTCCCTACTGGAGAGCTGTGTTGCCCTAACCTTGAAGTTACTGTTTCTTGGCGTTGGAGTCGGGGGCAGAGGAGAGGGAGCGGAAAAACCTGTGCAAAGTTCTCTGCTGCTTCCTCCTGTTGTCGCTGGGCGATGCCGTCAGGCCTATGTATACAGCGGTCCCAGAACCCCTTGAAGCCGGTAAAAGCGCATGGTTTTAATTTGGTCCTTCCCTGAGACTGAGGAAAGGACTTGTGCCCTGGCTTTGTCAGGATGTCCAAGGACTTGGCGGTTTGAGTGGAGGATTTCTTCTTTGTCAACTCATCATCGGTTGACGCCCACAAAGGACAGATCCAGGAAACGCCCTTGCGCGTCAGATGAAAACAGACGCATGCATCTATGGCCGTCCTTCTCACCTGGACACCAAGGCACAGCACTCTGCTGGCTGTGTCGATGTGGGGGACCGAAGACTCCATGAGGACCTGCACCACAGGCCAGGCCTTCGAGGAAGCTTGCCTTTCCAAAGGTCGGGCAGAAATTCCCTGAGCTCCCGCCACAGTTTCTGGTTAGCCGCGGCCAAGAGGGCATCGGTTTGCCGCAGGTGCAGTCCTGAAATGGCATAACAGCGTTTGACCAAAGACTCAAAGATCTTGTCCTCTTTGGAAAGACAGCTGGAGGTGGCTCCTGTGATGATGGTTTAGAATATAATGAGGCTGCAGCCACCACTGAAGAATGCGGCTGCAGATGGGAGGCCAGGAGGATCGGATCCCCGTCCATCAGCCTGAACCTGTTGTCCAGCTTCTTATTCATCTGGGATTCTCTCAGACCTTTCTCACGACCTGCAGGATATCCTTCTGGAGGGGGATGCCAGACCGGTGCGTTATGCGCTCGCCCCAAACCTTTGCTAGCACTCCCGACTCCTGCCCAAGGTACTTGGGCAGATTGACCTCTAAGAACTCCACCATGCCCTAAAGGCGGTCATGAAAGGCCTTAACGGATGCCGAGGGTTTATCGTCCCGGGCATCATCGCCGTCATCGCTGTCGAAGAATCGGCCCTCACTAGCTGCTGGTTCCGTGGGAGCCCAGCCCTCCGAGGCACTGGGTCTACACTCCTGGTCAAAGTGCTGTGGCACCTGAGGTGTGTAGCCATAAGGCTGCAATAGGTAGATGGTAACTCTGAAGAGACCAGATTCCGGTACCGTACAATCCGCTGCCGCTTCCACAGGGAAGGGGAGTGGGATATTCCTGCAAAACCCATTCAATGGGCAACAGCACAGACGGGCCTGAGTTGAATACAAGATGGCCGCCGGCCTGGCAGGTTCTGCAACATGCCTCTCTGCTATTTTGAAGCTTTGCGTCATGCACTGGGTGGGAGGGTGCGAACGCTCTAAGCCACGAGAGGCCTCGGACATGGGAGGCTACAGCTTGGATCTTGCACCCGAAGCGGAAGGGTGGACCTCAGAGATCATTCTGGTAGGCGCTGAGCCCTCGGCTGGCTGGCCGGTAGTCAATGTCCTGACTCACGACCTCGGAGCGAGCTCTGGTAGTCTGGACGTCCTCGGCACCTGTGCCGGTAGCCATGCTGGATTGTGCTGTGGACTGACTATTGGAGGTGGCACCTGACGATTCCTAACCACTTGGGGGTTGAAGAAGAGGACGAACTTGATCATCCTTCAGAGGACAGCCCGGTAGGGTACTCGTACTCCTTGACTTGGGAGCCTGTAGCTTAAAGGCATCTGCCAGAACCTGAATCCGATGAACCCCTGTCCGTGGGAACACCAGGGAAGGAGTCACTGCACTGTGGAGCCGTGCTAAACAGAGGGCCTACCTTGTCTTGACGAGAGGTCCTGGCGGGAAAGAGGAAAAGTGTGGAAGATCAGGCCCCAGACACTCAAGATAGAGTGCATGGGGTCCGAGGCCAGGAATGAATGGTTGCATGATGCACATCCTGTGAATCCTCCTGCAGCAGACATGCGCCTGGGGAGGCGAGGCGAGGCGAGTCACCGAAAGGAGGTTAAATAAGATTGAAAAAACAAAAACAAAAAACGGGGAGCAAGCGGAAAGTTAAAAAGGTCTCTGCACTGGTTGCCAGGTCCGACACTGTCCATGCGGAAAAGGGGACTAAAATGAGGTCCCGGAGGGCAGGGCCTCGCGGGGCATTCCCACGCCCAAGACTACGCCACACACGGTATACTAAATTTAAAGGGCCGCTCAATTTTTCGCTACCAAAGGTTCTGGTACCGTCCCCATGTTGGGGGACGGCCACAAGGATGGGGGAAAGGGGATGGGATGTGATGTATGAGTATTGAGTGATCGAAGGATTGCAGTGTTCCCCACGAGCAGTGTGCTGAGCATGTAAAAGAAATGAACTGAGGTACGGGGCGTAGTGATTCAGTAGATATACAAAACAAGACATCAGGTGCAGAGCCGATGATTGGGCACTGAGTCCAGACGGATCACCGGCACAGGTTTGACTCCGCCGGGAGGTGGGTCGCCGTCAAGTGTATGTCGTTCACCAGGGCCCATTCCCAAATGCTGACTGCCAGGGTGCATAGAGGAGGGGACCTAGTGCCACCCTGCTTGTTGATGTAATACATGCTTGGTGGAGTTGTCAGTTTGAATGAGGATCATCTTGCCACTAATGAGGAGCAGGAAGGCTTTGAGAGCCAGCCAGATGGCCTTCAGCTCTAGCCAGTTGATATGGGCCTCCTGTTCCTGAAGAGACCAAGCTCTGTGGACGCTGGGGTTGTCCAGTGTAGTTCCCCAGCCCTCCAAAGAAGAGTCTGTGGTGATGGTAACTTGCAGTGCTGGTTGTCGGAAGGGTCTGCCTATCCTCAAGTTGTAGTCCATGCTCCACCAGGCTAGGTACTTGTGGAGACGGTGAGGAATGCTGACGAGTTCCACCTGGGAACCCCGCTCCTGACTCCATGAAGCTGCAAAGTGCAGTTGTAATCAGCTCATTCTGAGCTTTGTGTAAGGCACTGCCAGAAGACATGCCGCCATGATACCCAGGAGGTGCTGGTACCACCATGCAGCGGTCACCTCTCTGCTGAGAAAATGACTTGTGGCCCTCTTGATCGCTGTGATCTTGTCCTCCGAGGGAAAAACTCTCTCAAAGCTTGTATCCCCTATGAGGCCCAGGAACGCTAGACTCTGAGTCGGCTCCAGCTGTGGCTTCTTGAGATTGATGGAGAATCCCAACTCGTGTAGCTTACTCATGAGGATGGAGGTGGTTTGATGAACCGCATCCGGGGATCTCGCCCTGACGAGCCAGTTATTTAGGTATGGATAGGCATGCTGCCCCTGGGGACTGAGGAGGGCTGCCACTGCATTGATACGTCTGGTAAAGACCCTGGGGACAGAATTGAGGCCAAATGGTAAAACCTTGTATTGGAAATGAAAGCCCATGATCCTCAACCTCAGGAAGGACCGATGAGGCTGCCAAATTGGGACATGTAGGCATGCGTCCTTCTGATCCAGGGAGCACATCTCCTTTGCACAGTGTCTCCGCAATAAGCGCTGGGGTAACCATCTTGAACTTTTGAAGCGGAAGGGAAAGGTTCAGGGTGGACAGGTCCAACACAACTCTCAGGCCAGCCTGGTGGTTCTTGTGGATTGGTGAAAGCTCTGGAAAGCTCTGCAGTAGAAGCCCATGCCCCGCTCAGAGGCTGGAACTTCTTCCACTGCCGGACTCTGTACGAGTGATCGAATTTCCGAGTTGTTGTCCCAATCTGTGGGAGTGGAGGAGGGAAGGAAGGAACCGATGGCAGTAGCCCGAGGACACTACTGACAGGATTCAGGGGTCCGCGGACCTCACGCGCCAATAATGTGTGTGAAAGGCAAGCCTGCACCCCCCCGCACGTGGACCCAGAGGGGAATGTCATGCCTTTTTTCCCTCCGAGGCTGGGGCTGAGGAGGGAGACTGAGAGAAGCCCTTATTCCCCGCCGCGTGCTGTTTACGGTGGTGTTAACTGTTAGGGAGAATTCTCTGTTTAGGCTGAATTTCCTAACCTAGTGAGTCCCCCAGCAGCTTTGCTGGATTTCTGGAGTTTGTTTTTTTCTCCTGTCAAGAGTGAGACTCTTTTTCTCCCACTCTTGGACATGATTTGTGGTGTTCCTTTGACTGTTAATGTGTTTTATGGGCTATGGGGTCCTTTACTCCATAGGGTCTCATGTGTTTTTACTATGTGTGTTAAACAGCACCCTCCGTGCAGTGACACAGGGGTGTCATAGTGACACCCCACCATAGACTCCATACCCTAGGACTGACTACTGTCTCCCAGGGCATGTAAAGTCACCATTGGCTTTACTAGTCCCAAATTATTAACAGAAACCAGTACAAACCATCATATTGTGGACGTACTGGTCGGGGCAATTCGATTGCCCCGGAGTCTGTTAGTCGAGGGGGCACGTCTCCGTCCCCCCTGATCGAGTTTTGGCTGGTGGCAGTGGATACTACTTTTTATATTCAACCGCGAATATATCTCTATGGGATTTTCCCATTGTTCGAGGCTACCAACTTTAATTATTTAATTCTCATAGCCTCGAACATACCGCCGGTTTATTTATTTATTAATTTGCCGGTTGGTATTTTTTGCCAGAACTCAATTCTAAAATGGCGTTTGTGTTCTCTTCTGTGACTCCAACCCAAGTCGAGCCCTTTGTTCCACTTTTTGGCAAGCTTCTCCACAGAAGCCTCCAAAAGTGGTGCCACTCTGTCTCGGTACCACAGGGAGTATGGGAGGGGGTTTAGGCACCCTGGACTGAGTTACCTTGGTAACTCAAGTTGCACTCTTGTGTGATTGGCCCAAGTGGTGAGCCGGCCGGCTCACCACTTAGCATGTTTGATTGACAGCTAGGCTGAGTGAATGGGTGTGTGCTGCATAAAAGCAGGGCTTTTGGGACTGGAACTTCAGAAGTTGCCACAGGACCCGAGAATCCGACGAGGGAGAAGCTGAGCCGACCTGCTACGACGACACCACGGGTGGAGCCCTGCGGAACCGACTCACCACTTCCCAACGACAGAGAAGATCTCCCGGCTGGAGAGTCTTCTTCCCCTGACTGGTGGGCACAACCAGTTTACCTTCTTTTCCTCGCATCCCAGGACGTCTTGTGGTCGAATTGCCCGTGCCAAGCACCCCGGCAACCGGATAGCCACTTACCACTGGACCGCGAATAAAAGGACCGCTCCTTTTAACTGAGAACTCCGCGGCTGGTTTCTTCCCTGGCAGTGCAACGGACTCCTGTCTTCCTCCCCGACGAGATCCTCTCTTCCCCCGGACGAAGCACCGACTTGCATCCGCTGCCAGGAACAACTGCCCCCGCTGGAGTATTCTCACCACTTTAAGGTACCGTGTCCGCCAGGCCTCCCTTTCTAAAGATTGCTACAAGGTAATAATAATCCCTTAACCTTCTGGACTGGGCTGGCCGCCTTGACCATCTAACTGGTCCCTTTCTTTTGGTCCAAACTCTTTCTGAACCTTTTCGAGACTTTTGTGCACTTTTCAACCGTGTGACCTTGGACACATTTCGTTCTGATCCTCTTAAAGTGGATCCGGCTTTCTGAACTCTAACTTCACGGTTTGATTCTGCCTTCCTCTCTTGCTGTGTTCTTGTGAAAGTGTTGGGATCTGTTTCAATTTATACTCTGCCTTTCTCTCCCTTTTAAACCGACTTATTAGAGTGCCATCTGCGTTAAGCGCTCACCGCTGTCTGAAAATAAGCGGGGCTTTACTTAAGACTTGTCTAATATTCTTTTAAGGGAGTGTATATCTTTTAGTGACCATGTTTCTGAACTGCTTAATATTAGTGCCTGTGTGTTTTATTAGATGTGGTTTTAAATAAATAATTATATCTCTTTTACACCAAGCTCTGGTCAGTGTTTGCTTGTTCTACTGTGTTCTTTTGATCTATTGTGAATACTCTGTATACTGCCTAACTCTTCTTGAGGGAAGTCTGACTGCTCAGCCACAGCTACCAAGTGAATCTGTGTGGTACAGACTGCTACCAAGTGGGTTTACTGCCAAACACCTGTAGTCTTAAATCTTTTGCAGTGGTCCCAGAGGGAACTGCACAGGTTTCTGCCTAACATTAACTTGGAAATCGGTCGGGCTGCCTGGACCGTCGTTCCTGAAAGGCCTGAACCCGGCGAAGGCCCGCCCCGTGTCGCAACGCTGGTGCATCTGGCTGTATGTCTTGGGCTTGGACTTCATGAGGAGAGATGAGGATTTCACAGTCTGGAAACTGTTCTTCTTATCTAGTTCCTCATTGGTGATGGAACGATGGAGGTTGCTACCCTCGAATGGAAGGTCCAATATGCGCTCCTGGACGTCCGGGTTCAATTTGGTGGCCCGTAGCCAGGCAGTCCTTCTCATGTCTTGAGCCACCATCTTTGCTTCTGCCAGCCCCGCCTTGAAGCGGGCCTGACTGTGCACCAGAGGTTCCGGAAGGAAGTCTGCTATTTCCCGCCAAAGCCTTTGGTTAATGGCAGCAAGCATGGCGTCTGCATTAGACTAACGAAGGTGCAGCGAGGGGTTGGAATAGACCTTCTTTCCATAAGCTCCAAGATGTTTTCCTGCTTGCCTAGCAAAGCCGAGGACGATGTGGCCGAGGAAGACTGCGGCTTGGATTAGCTAGAGGCCGCAGCAATCACCAAGGAGTGTGGTTGAGTGTGTGCCGACAGCAAGAGTGTAGCCCCCTCCAATTGCCTTTACTTGGCGTCGAGGCGCCTGTTGGTGGGCTGCACCGAATGGGGTTTAAGCCATCCCTTTTTGGCCAAGACGACAACGTCCTTCTGCATCGGAATCCCTGTTCTAGCCACGGGCGGAGAGTGAGGACCTCGGCCAGGACCCCCGCCACCTCTAGTTGTTCGACTTCGGGTTGTGCAAGCCCCAAGTACTCGGCCAGACCTTTGAGCCACTCATGGAAGGCCTTGGCCGAAGACGGAGTGTCAGGGTCCTCCTCATCTGTGTCCGCCAGGGTGTCCTGCTGGTCCGAGGTGTGCTGACCGGAGCCAGAGGCTGCTGTGGCGGCGGAGGCAGAGGTGCCGGCACCGCGGGGTCCGGCGTTGGCAGCTGGGGCTGCGCGGGGGCATGGGGAACTGGAGCCATAGGAGGAATGACTGTGGGCGCTGGTGGCGGAATGTCCCTGATAACATCCCAAAGGATGGATCCCATCTGATGGGGATCTCATAAACGTAAGGAATTTCTCAAAAAACCTTCTCACAGGCCGGTGGGGTGATAGGCGCAAGCGTAGGAGCACGGACCAGCGGTTGCTGTGGCATGGGCGTACTCTGCCTTGCTGCCTGCGGGGTGCATCTGTCCTGCGACGCTGAAGGATATGCTGTAAGCCACGTACCTGGTGAAGACCAGTACCACCTCGAAACTCATTCTCCAGCCTGCTCTGTGAAAGGGGGTGGCGGTGGATGGGCAGCCATCTTCACTGACGCAGTGGCCATTCTGTCGGGCTGCATGCCATGTGCCTGCGCCGTGGTGCGTGCCGTGCTGGGCCTGACCTCCTCCTGGACTCTTGGCAGTGAAGCTTGAGGCCTACCCTGCACCTCAGGATGGTGGCTTGGTAGGTCTCGTGCCCAGGGCTGTGTCGCCGGTGGTGCTGCGTACAGGTGCCCCCTTAGACATTTGTCCGATAGAAGGGCATAGCGCCTCGGGTGGACACCCGGTAAAAGAACCTTGTGGTCCCTCAGCGACCTCATGGGCAGGATCTAGCGACCCCTCAACCTGTAGCTGAAACAGCCTCAGTAACTGTGCTAGTGTTAGAACCTGGACGGTCCCTCCCGCTCTGACGTTTCCTAGAAAGGAGTCGCCCTTGCGGGGTGCAGATGAAAAGAGTGGCCCTATTTTGGGCCTTGACTTGTGTCAGACAAAACAAAAGTTCTTCAAGTCCTCTGGAGGCTTTCTTTTGAAGAGCTCTCTCCACCGAGCTAACCTCTGATTTGTACCCCTCCCCGGAAGTCTTTCAAAGACAGCAACCTTCTCCATATTGCAACTCTGAACTCTCGCTTAACTGTCAAACACTCCACTGACATCTGCCGCCTCCTTGAAGAACTTGACCTCGATGTCCTCTATCTCAATGAGACATGGTTCACGGCTAGCTCTGTCACAAGCTTTGACACTCTCCTCCCCAATGGCTACAAGATCCTCTCCACGCACAGGTCCAATCGTTCCGGAGGGGGTGTAGCCCTGATATTCCCTGAGTGGGTTTCTGCCTCTGTCATTCCCACGCAAGCCTACTCCTCTTTCGAATGCCTCGTCTGCAGGCTCTCTCTCCTAGCCATTCCCACACTGTGTCAATCATCTATCGGCCACCTGGTCAGATCTCCTCCTTCCTCTCAAAGTACCCGGACCTCTCCCTCTTCCCTCCTAGTCTCGACCACTCAACTCCTCCTTCTTGGAGACTTTACCATCCACCTGATGGTTCCTGTCCTTCCTCTGGACTCTTTCGCAACCTGTGCGACTCTCTCACTCTCCATCCTCCCTTCTGGCCAGATTCACTCTGCAGGTCACACTCTGGATGTCCTGATCTCTACAGATGTTCCCCTTTCTATCCATCTCACCACTCCTCTCTCCTGGAGTGATCACTTTCTCCTTTCCTCCCAACTCACTCTCTCCACCCCCCCAGGCCAAGCCAACTTCAGCACTACCACCTACCTTCTCAGTTATACGACCCATGAAGCGTGTGTCAGTTGAGGCTTTCGCCGTCACTTTGTCACCCCTTCCTCCCCCTTCGGCTGACTCACACCCTGACAAAGCCCTTTCTATGCTCCACTCTGCTATATCTGATGCTCTTGATGTTCTTGCCCCCGTCATGAGGATCCGCTTGAAGCCCAAAACTAAGTGCAACTCCTGGTACGACGCAGACCTCGTCACCCTTAAACACAAGTGCAGGGTGGCTGAGAGGATATGGCGTGCTTCCTGTACATCCTCTGACAAACTGGGCTGCCACCTGCTCCAAAGGCAATACTGGCTCCCTGTCCACACCAAGAAGAGAGCCCTCATCCAAGCCCACGTCTCTGCGGCATCCAACAACTCTGTCGAACTCTTTAAAATCTGGCCAATCCTGCTGCAGTCTCTACCTCTCCTGTCCCCTCCCAGGCCCAGGATTCTCATTTCATCTCTAAAACTCAGGACATCCTGTCCTCTCTCTCTTCCTCTCCTCCTCCTCCCTCTACTCCCCTCTCTTACTCTAGCCCTTCTGTGGCCACCTATCTTCCCTCCTTCTCTTCCTGTCCCCTGTTCTCCCCAGACAAGGTTTCTAGGCAAGTCTGATCTATGAAAGTCTTGCCAAAACCGGTTCTCCCCAGTTCCTCTAAAGCCATCAAGCACCACATTGACACCCTGGCTCCTGCTTTGGCTGACTTCTGAAACCACTCCTTCACCGCTGGAGTCTTACCCTCCCCCCCTGAAGGACTTCCTTGTTCACCCTCTTCCCAAGAAACGCTCCGCCGACCGTTCCTGCCCTGCTAACTACCGCCCAATCTCCATAACTCCTTTCCTGGGCAAACTTCTGGAAAAGCTGGCCATCTTCCAGCTTAATCTTGACACTGAATTGGTTGGTTGTCTCAATGACCATCAGTCTGGCTTCAGAGATGCCAGAAGCATGGAAACTGCTCTCCTGAACATCCGTGAAGCCCTGGTCTCCATCCTTGACTCGAATACCACCTGTGTCCTCATCTTACTTGATCTCTCTTCTGCCTTTGACATGGTCAACCATGCCACCCTGCTCAACCTTCTCCGTGATAACCTGGGTATCACGGATCAGGCCCTGGCTGGGCTAACCCCTTTCCTCTCCTATCGACCCTTCCAGGTCCAACTTGGGTTCATCCGCTCCTCTATCTCTACATGTGGTGTTCCACAGGGGTCTAACCTCTCTCCCTGGCTGTTCAACCAATACCTGGCACTTCTTGCCCACCGCATTGCCACTCTCTGCCCCAACTTTCAGTGCCATGCGGATGACACTCAGCTCATTTTCAGGCTCCCTGTTTTCTCATCTCTGACTGTCTTTCCGCTATACAGGAATGGTGTGCCGCCAACGATCTTTGCCTTAATGCCTGTAAAACGGAGATTCTCCTCATCGGCACACCTACTCCCTCCTTTCCTGGCGCTCTCTGGCCAGTCTCTCTTGGCCTTCTTCCTTCTCCCACCTGTGAGGCTAAAAAACATGGTGTCATCTTCGACTCCACTCTCTCCTTCTCTCCTCACATCTCTGATGTCTCTAAGAAGTCACACTACCAGCTGCACCTCCTCAGAGGTATTCTTACTTTCCTCTCCTTCCCCCAGAAGCTCACCGTCTCCAGCGCTCTGGTTCTCTCTACGCTGGGCTACCTCAACAGCCTCTTTCTAAATCTGCCTGATTCTACTCTCCGCCCCCTGCAACTCATCCAGAACAGGACAGAGAGACTGGTCCTTGGCCTCAAGCCCAGGGACCGTATCTTTCCAGGACTGAAATCTCTGCACTGGCTCCCAGTGGCTGTGAGGATTAAGTTCAAAACCCTCTGCATTGTCCACAAGTCCTTCTGGGGCATGGGGCCTCAATACCTTCAACTTTCTCTTCCTAAACATATTCCTTCTCAAGCTCTTCGCTCATCCTCCTCCAACTCCCTCAGGGTCAGTCGCTTCTCCAAGCAATGAGTTGGTGGTAGATCTCTTTCTTCGGCTGAGGTCTCCTTCTGGAACTGCCTCCCTGAAACTTGAGGAGAACCATCTCTGGCTCCGGAAGCACCTCAAGACTTCCCTCTTTGCTTCTGCTTTCTCTCCTCTCCCCTGCTGAACTCCTGACTGAAACTGCACTCGTCACCTGGCCACCCTCTGATCTCGGACCCAGGTCCCCTCCCCCACCAGCTGCACACCTGCACTGCCTCCCGGGCAACCCCTGCACTAGGGGGCTGTGTCTGTATCCCTACAGTCCCCACCAGCTCTCGACACTTGTCTGCACTTAGCCCTGCACTTGCCACTAGCTGGCGCCGCACATTTCCCTATTATTTTATTTATTATTACTGTTGATCCTATGTTTTGCACTGCCCCCTCACCATCCCCCCGGCACTTACCCGCTGCCCCCCTCCCCTGCACTTGCACGATCTCAATGTCACCTGGCGTAGTAAGATTGTTGTCTTTGTCTTCCCTCTGTACCCGCTCCCTTGCCTCGTCGCGCCTTGAAACACTTGTGTATAGGCGCGTTATAAATGTCATATTATAACCCGTTTTTCAGAGCGCGCGGTACAGCCTTCCAAGCCGTGGCCGGGGCCAAGGCAGCAGAGGCAAAGAGCGTGGGGATCGGACAGGGAGGGGGGAAGAGCCCCTCGCAGGCTGGACACCTGCTGAAGATCAAGGACATTGACATGCGTCGGGGAGGAGCGTGGCGCCAGAGGACCAATTAAAGACTCGTAGGCCAAAGCCAAAACCGGGCGCGCTGGTGAAAGCGGTCCGTTCCCGTCAACTCAGAAAAAGAGGACTGGCGCCAGTGGGCAGAGGAGTCAGGGGAGCGTATGCTCCCAGGGCTGTGACCCCGCGCCTCTAAATTTAAAGAGGAAGAAGATTTTTTCTGGTGAAAAAGGTTCCGTCTCCCATCCCTAGCGAGGGACGCCCATACAGTATGGAGGAAAGGGGACGGGACATAGGAGTAATAGAGCAGTATCATATTGATATGTTTTCCTGTGCATCATGACATGAAATGACAGCATACTCATGATGTTAATGAGATTATAAACACATTCTGCAAAATATATATGTTTGGAAATTTGAAAGCTTTTTAATATGAGCCTGCATTTTAAGGCTCTTTATTTGTCTTTGTATGAGGAATTGTTTATGTTTTTAATAACATTGAGTGTTGCCATTAATTGTACCTCTTCTGAGGATCTGAAATATTTCTGTAGAATTCTGAGACTAAAGGAATCCAAAGTATTAGATTATTTTTGTGTGTATTTTGAGTACTGTTGATTTTGTAATGCATCTAACTTTATTTTATGTAACCAAGGCTCAGACTGTGATGTCATTGTGCTGCACGTGATGATATCACAACGGTCTAACAAGCGTACAGCAAGCTTTTTTTCATTTATTTGTCTATTATTGATGCAGTCAGCATCTTTGTATACGCCTTTCCTACACACATTTGGGTAATTTTAGAACTTGCAACTGTTGTACTAAATATACTTGGTAAGTGAGTAGCAACATTACATACCATTTTTAAGAACTAGCACAAGCCCTGTTTAGGCATGTATTACCCAATATTCGTGTTGCGATTTTCAGCTCCTGGTTGTGCCAATGAATGGTTGGTGGGGAATTATTGAGCTTTATTGATTGGTTTCTTTGATTCATAGCTACATTGACATAAGGTACTCAATACGTTTTTATTGTGCTTAAAAGGTTTATGGCAGTTTTCATGTAGATACCTTTGTTTCTTCAATGTGACTTTGTGATCTTTTTATTTGTCTTATTTAGATACTATGTGTGGGGAGACATTGTTACAGGTATGTGGCTTCTTTTGACCACGTTTAGATCACTGTTTTGAGATGCTTTTTGTGAATTGAATGATGTTTAATGTTAAAGTTATTTATATAGCGCACTGTCACCAACGGAGTTGGTATCCAGGCACTCAGGCGGATCTGTAAACAAAAAGGTGGAAGGGGTGGGTTAGTAGTGAAGAGGGCATAGGAAAGTGAGAGGTGGTGTACTGTTGGCAGCTTCAGTTTGGTTTTCACTGTGCGCTAAGCTTGGGTGTGCACATAGGATCGAAGCGTGTCCTCACGTGCTGTTGTTGCGATCTATGTGTTGGTTGTTTGTTGTTGCAGTGTTGTGAAGTCAGTGCGGTTTGCTGTGAGAGAGGTGGTTGTGTGGGTTTTGTGTGAAGTAAGCAGAAATTGGATATTTTGTTAGTGGGTTGTATGTCTCATAATCACTGTAGTTTAGTTTATGTATCGGTAGTCATAATGGGTTGGTATCTCTCTCTCTAGGTTTACTGAGCATCTAGTTTCTGAGGAGATACTGTGGCTGGTTAAGTAAATAATTTGGAATATTACCCCAGGTTCGGTAAGCATAGTCTTTAGATCGATAGTGGTGTTTTATTATCATTACCCAGCTTCTTTCTATCTATTTACTGTTGGTAGTCTAATGGGAGGTATAAGCTTCTCTTCCCTTTCCTGACTATCTAATATCAGGGCTGGGTGGATGGCCTCCAGCTAAATTACTGAGCTTGGTACACCAAGGGGGCGGGCATAATCCTGCTTAGGTAGTGGAGTTATATTATCTTGCCCCATTTTCCTATGTATTACTGTCTATGGTCCATTGCTGCCAGTGCCCTCGAGGTGCCAGGTAGCAAAACTGGGTAGTACCTTGTTCTCCCTTCCGATTGATCTATGGGTGTTCTTATTTATGATTGATGAGGTTTGTTTTTAATTGATAGTGGATATGTTACATGTCCGTATATCCTTATATAATAAGGGCTGATGATTAAGGGTAGGCTCTTCTCTCGGCCTAGCTCGTCAGTGTATGTCCTTATGGGCATTCTTTCTGGTTATGGGGCGAAGAGCCATGATTTGAGGAGTTTCCTGAATTGTAGGTGATCTCTTGTGTTCTGTATGTTCTTTGGTAGTTTGTTCCAGGTTTTTGGGGCGAGGTGAGAAAAAGAGGATCCTCCGAGTTTTCTGTTGTTGTATGGTTTGGGTTCCAAATGGATGTCACTGCTGGATCTGAGTGGCCTTGCAGTGTGATATATGTTTAGTTTTCTTCCTATGAACTCTGCACCTTGGTCGTGGATTGCTCTGTGGGTTATGCACATTGATTAGAACTTGATCCGCTGTTTGATGGGTAGCCAGTGTAGAGTTTTCAGCGATGGTGTGATGTGTTCTCTTCGGGTAGTTTAAAGAGCAGTCGGGCCGCTGCATTTTGGATGCGTTGGAGTTTATTTAGGAGTCGTTCAGGCAAGCCTACATATAGGCTATTGGCGTAGTCTAGTCTGGACATGATGATGCCGATGACAGCAGTTGTTTTGTTGGTGAATGAGAGGAATGGTAGGATCCTTTTAACCGATTGCAGGAGAAAGAAGGATTTCTTGATTAGGGCGTTTACTTGTGGCTCTACAGTGAGTTTGTTGTTCATCAGGACTCCCAGGTTTTTTACAGTTGATGATGGGGCTGGGGTTTCACGAATTTCAGTTGGCCATGGGATGTAGAGGTTCTCTTCTCTGTTTTTTGAGATGATCATTATTTCAGTTTTGCTTTGGTTGAGTTTGAGGCAGTTTCAGTTCATCCAGTTGTATATTTCACAAAGGCAGTTCTCTTGAGTTGCGCTGTCTTCTTGTGAGTCTTGTATTTTGTAGATTGTGTGTCGTCAGCGTAATTGTAGCAGGTGAGGCCATGTCTTTCGATGATTTCAATTAGCTGTGACAGGTAGATGTTGAATAGAAGTGGCAAGAAGGATGATCCTTGTGGGACTCTGCATGATGATTCTCAGGGGCTTGATTTGTAAGCTTTCATCCATACTGTTTCTGTTCTATTCGTTAGGAAGCATCTGACCCAAAGTAAGGCGCTGTCGGTGATTCCAAATTCTTCCAGTCTCATTATGAGGATGATCATCTCGGATTGAGAGCCCCGCTCCTGGTTCCATGATGCCGCGAAGTGCAGCTGTATCCTCCTCATCCTGAGTCTCGTGTGGGGGACGGCTAATAGGACTGCTGCCAAGAGACCCAGGAGGTGCTGGTACCACCAGAACGAGGTCACCTCTCTGCTGAGGAAGTGAGTACTGGCCCTCTTGATGGCTGTGATCTTGTCCTCCGATGGAAACACCTTCTCGGAGCACGTGTCCCAGATGAGGCCCAAAAATGTCAGAGTCTGCGTGGGTTGCAGCTGCGACTTCTTGAGAAGGAGTGAAAAGCCCAGATTGTGCAGTGTGTTCATAAGAGCCTGGGAAGTGTGGTGAACTGCTTCCGGCGATGTAGCCCTGATGAACCTGCCGTCGAGGTATGGGTAGATGTGAAGGCCCTGAGGAGGGCAGCACAGTATTCATGAGTCTGGTAAAGACCCTGGGGGCCAAGTTGAGGCCAAAAGGAAGGACCTTGTATTGGAAATGGTAGCCCATGATCCTGAACCGTAGGAAAGAACGATGGAGCTGCCATATCAGACGTGTAGATACATGTCCTTCAGATCCAGGGAACACATCCAGTCTCCCTTGCACAATGTCTCAGCTATAAAAGCTGGCGTAACTATCTTTTATTTTTGTAGAGGTTAGGAGAGGTTGAGGGTGGAAATGTCCAGCACAACTCTCAGGCCCGCCTGGTTCTTTTTCTGAATGGTGAAAATTCTGAAGTAGAAGCCCAAGCCTCGCTGGGAGGCTGGGACTTCCTCCACGGCCTGGCTCTCTACGAACAGAAGAGTTGCTGTCCCAACTTGAGGGAGTGGAGAGGAGGAGGGAGGAGAGGCTGGGATGGGTAGGCGGTACCCTGTGGATACTACGAAGAGGATCCAGGGGTCCGCGAAATTCTGGCGCAGAAATGTGCATGGAGAGCAAGCCTGCTCCCCACTGGAGACAAGTGGACCAAGATGGGCGTGTCCTGCCTTCTTTCCCTCAGAGGCTATTGCGGAGGAGTGGGACTGGAAAACGGCCTTCCTCCTCCCACCCCCTTTTTGTTTCTTGCGCCGATGTGGAGTCAGGGATCAGTCTGGCTGCCTGGACCTCCGTTCTTGGAAGCCGCCGAACCCTCCGTATGTACGCCCTTTGTCGGAGCGCTGCTGTGACTGGGTGTACGATTTGGGCGTGTTCTTTGTCAGGTTGGATTCAGACTTGGCCGTTTGTGAGCTGTTTTTCTTTTTGTCCAGCTCCTCGTTCGTGGTGGAGTGGAAGAGGTCACTCCCCTCCAACAGCAGGTCTAATATGCGTTCCTGGACGCCCGGGTTAAATTTAGTTGCACGGAGCTAGGCTGTTCTTTTCATGTCCGTGGCGATGCAGATGGCCTGGCCAGAGGTGTCAATGTGGGCCCCGGTGGACTCTATGATGTCCTGCACCACTGGGTTGGCCTCAGCCAGTCCCGCCTTGAAACGGGATTGGCTCTGCGTAGGAAGCTCTGGGTGGAAATCAGCAATTTCCTGCCACAACCTCTGGTTAGCGGCCGCCAGCATGGCGTTAGCCTGACAAAGATTCAAGGATGCGTGGGAATAGAGTTTCTTCCCGTATGCCTCCAAGATCTTCTCCTCCTTGCCTAGCAGTGCCGCAGAGGAGGAGGATGAGGACAACTGAGACTTGGAGTATAGTGATGCTGCAGTGATAACCGAGGAGTGTGGCTGAGGATGGGCTGATAGCAAGAGTGCTTCCCCCGCCATCTGCCTGTACTTGGCGTCCAGGCGTCAATTGACCGGCTGGACAGAGTGGGGCTTGATCCAACCCTTCTTGGGCAGGGCGACTAATTCAGTCTGCAGTGGAATTCCCGTTTTAGCAGAGAGGCGTCGCGTGAGGACCCCCTCTGCTGGTTGCTCGACCTTGGTTTGAGGGAGGCCCAGGTACTCACCCAGCCCTGCAAGATGTTCATGGAAGGACTTGGCTGATGATGGCGTGTCGGTGTCCTCCTCATCGTCCGTGTCCGCCTGGGGGTCAGGAGGATCCTGCACCGGTGGAGAAGTGGTGGGAGCCGGAGGCTGGGGTACTGGGACTGGAGCCGGAGGCTGTGGCGGAGGCTGTTATGGAACCGCCTGAGGAATCGGTTGGGGGGCCGGAGCCGGAGGCAAAGGCTGCGTCGGGGGCGCCGGCGGAGGAGCCTGAGGTGCTGGAAGCATTGGCGGGAGCACCTCCCTGATGATCACCCCCATCCGAGGGGGCTTCATGAGTCCGAGGAACCTCTCAAAGAACCTGTCCTCACAGGCTGGAGGGGTGGTAGGGGATATAGACGGAGTAACGGAATGCTCCTGGAGGCGCCGAATACCCTGCCCATATGGAAGTAGCGGAAACCTGCCCTGCGCAAATGTAGGATAGGCTGTAGGACACGTACCTGGTTGCCACCAGTCCCACCTTGACACTCGTTCTTTGCCGAATTCCAGTTCCTGGTGCGGCGTCGGACAGGTGCTGATGTCTGGCAGGGCGGCCATCTTGTCTAGCTGCCTGGAGCGATGTTTGACAAAGTCCTTCAGGTCTTCTGGAGGCGATTTCTGGAAGAGCTCCCTCCACCTGGCTAGCCTGTTTTTCAGAGACCTCGGTGAGAGGGCGTTGCACGCTGTACAAGCTTGTCAACTATGGTCTGGGCCAAGGAAAGGTAGGCAGAGGGCGTGGGGGTCTGAAGTTGGGAAGAGCCCGTCGCAGGATGGACACCTGTTGAACCCTATGGAAGTCGACATGCGCCGGGGAGGACGCCTGAGGACCGAGTACCTGTATGATAAAAAGACAAAAAAGACAGAAGAAGTTTCCACGCATGGAATGAAATGGCTGAAGCCAAACCCAGGAACGCTGGTGAATTCGGCCCGTTTCCGTCGACGCAGAAAAGGGGACCGAGGTGTGGCACCGGAAGGGCGGAGTCAGGGCAACGCATGCTCCCAAGGCTGCACCCCCACGTGCCTCTAAATTTAAAGGAGAAGAAGGTTTTTTCTGGTGAAAAAGGTTCTGTCGCCCGTCCTTTGGAAGGGACACCCAGGCAGTTTGGAGGAAAGGGGATGGGACGTAAGAGTACATTAAACAAAGCCATGGAAAGGGAGGCCCCCTGCGGAATTCCACAGTCAGTACATTCTGGTTCCGAGCTTTCCTCCACCCCAGTGGATTCTAGACATCCTATTTCCAAGGAATTAATCCATAATTTAATTGCTGCTTCTGAGCAGTGCCCTACCTCTACAAGCCTTTTTATTAAAAGATCATGGTTCACTAAATCAAAGGCTGCTGATAAATCCAAAAGCATCAGCAGCCCCGATTTTCTCTTATCTATGATAGCCAGCATCCCTGTCTGAAGATCTATTAAGGCACTTTCAGTGCCATGATAGGCTCTGAACCCCGACTGTTTTTGATGAAGCACCCTGTTGGATTCTAAGTGCTCTTGTAGCTGCATGGCTGCCCCCTTTTATCTATAATATTGAGCAAAAATTATACATTTGTGATGGGTCTCAAATTATTATAGCTTCTGCAATCTTGTCCTTGTTTCTTAGGCAGCGAGGTAACCATCACCCTTTTACAGCAGTCAGGAACTTCTTAATGTTCAAAGGATGCATTAGTAAATCGCACCAAGAAAGGTGCAAAAA
Source organism: Ambystoma mexicanum (assembly GCF_040938575.1). Lineage (NCBI taxonomy): Eukaryota > Metazoa > Chordata > Amphibia > Caudata > Ambystomatidae > Ambystoma > Ambystoma mexicanum. Next base: position 1,144,528,797 of record NC_090927.1, read on the forward strand.
TCTCACACTTTACTGGAAAGACGTCTCCTGAACACGTTGTAGGTCTCATAGTCTTAAGTGTGAGGGTCATACTAGATATGTCTACTTTCTGAAACGTGAAAACGGATCTGGCACTATTCTAAGTTCCTCCTTTTGGGGTTCCTTATGTTTCCTCTCTATTTTTGTGCGGCTTTCTGCTATTTTAGCCTGAGCTAGCTGTATTTTATTGGCAAAAGCTTTTTGGACTGCAGTGCAGTCTTCTTTAGTAGGAACAAAAGGGTTTAATTGGACCTTAGGTTTATCCAGTTCTTTGAATATTTCAAAAAGTTTTTTGTACTATTGTTTGAATTCGCTATCTGAGTCTTATAGTAGTTTCGCTTGGCCTCACAAATTTCCTTTCTATAAAGCTTATCCAATGCTCTGCAGGAGGCTTTGTTTTCAGAGGTAGGATTTTTCACCCATATCCTTTGAACTCTTCGTTTTTCCTATTTACATGTCATAAGAGTTGGTGAGAACCATTTTTGATTATTTGTGTGTTCTTTGAGCGTTTTATTCGACTTTGGGGCTATACTATCTAATAACTCAGTCAAGGCCAAGTTATATTTAGACGCTAAAGAATTTGGTGTTTCATCATTAGATGTAGATGTCATTAGTGTCCTCATACAACATTCCAGATAATTATTCCCTAATTTTTTTTAAGGTTTCTACTCACTACACTTTTTTGTACATTCTGTTTCGATGTAAGTACGGACAGAAATACACATTCCAAGCATAGAGTGTATAGTGTTTGGGTGGTCTGTTTGAGGAAGTAAAAGCGGGTGGTTAGTGCATTGGCTACTCGCTAAATTCTTCGGCATGGCTAATCTACAAAATCCTATCTGTTGTGACACATGACTAATCTCCACAATTCCATCTAGGTGTGACGCATGGCTAAACTTCACAATTTCATCTGAAAGTGACATGGCTAAATTTCACAATTCAATATCAGGAACATGTGAAACAAAATTGCGGTTGTCAGAGCCCTAGCTGCACCAGACAAAAGAGAAACTAATCCTGATTAAGATCAGAGCAGCAATTGCAGAGTGTATAGCATAGAACCCGGTGCTACAAAAATTAGAGCATACACATACAATCACCTGTATTGCAAGCACTCCGAAAAGCACATTTATTGTGAGATTAACATAAAATCAGTCCAATTCCTCATACTTTGACTTATGTTGAAGTAAAATGATGTCCCTTAATACTTTAATTAATCCTGTGGAGTCATCACTGATTCCCCGGCAAAGATCTTTTCCCATGTGGCCAGAGGACGGCAGCCGCTACCTGATCATGAGGGTGGTACTATAAGGGAGGATCACGTGGGAGGAGACAGCTATCTGGAGAAGGTGGTGATCCCACCAGGAGGGACGCAGTATTCTTCCCTTCCTAGAGAAGACTTCATCATTCCTAAATTCCTGATGGCTTGTTGACATACAAATCCCTCCTTTTGTAAAACGCAGAAACCCATTCCTGCAAATCACTCTAGATAAAATACCATTCATGCCTCACACACACACAACACACCCCTAACATCTCCTGTTTCTAATGTTTTTCCAAGTAAAAGTCCTAACAATATCACGTTAGGAATCCTAGAAATTCCATGGACCTCAACTCCCATTAAAGCCTCAAGTACTGAGACGAGGAAGAGTAAGACATTTTTGGAAGCAGAATGAAAGAAACAAGAATATGTTGAATATGTGGACTAGTTGCTTGGGTGAATCACGGATGCGTGGGACATTTCCAAGATGGTATCCACACTCGAGAGGCAGGCGGAGCCAGAGAAGGAAGCAGTACAGTAAAGGATCGTACTGGCAGAGATCTAGAAACCAGGCCCTTCCAGGTAGCAGCTCGCAACTGGGAGAGCTACCTACTGGCGTGGCCCGAGGCCAGGAGAGATGCCGTGGGCACCGTTGGAGGACTGTCAGGGGTACCGAGAGCAGCTGCAGAGCTACCGGATATACAGGCGTGCCAAGAAGCAGCAGTCTTCGTGCCGGTCGCGGAGAGAAGCCGTTGGGGGAGTGCAGAGCTGCTGCGAAAGCTGAAGGAAAGTCTGCAGTGTGAAGAAGGCCGCCCCAGAGTGGAAGCTTTCTCGTAGCGACATGCTACGGGTCGAGAACGCTGCAAGATACTGGTGAGTCTGTCCACAGCCATCCAGGAATCTGGAGGGTATTGACAGGCATGTAAGCAAATAAATGCAATACGAATATTTGAATACCAACCAAATAAAGCCTAAAGACAGAACTTGAACAAGTCCCTATGTGTGAAATGTCAATGTGGGGAAAGTTGGAGCAAGTGTTACCCTAAGCAAATAAACACTAAAGAAATAAATACAGCTGCAGAACTTGAACAAGTGTCCATGTATGAGATGCCAATGTGGGGAAAGTTGGAGCAAGTAATACCTCAAGCAAGGATAGGTCCTTAGAGAAGGCTAAGGAGGTGACCCGACTGTAGCAAGAATGTAGCGAACACTGGAACAGACTAAACAACCTAAACTACAGAAAATATGTGGAGACACATCATGCAAAAGGGGACAAGCCCGGGCGGCTGTTAGCCTGGCTTTATAGGAATGAGAATAAATGAGAGACAATTAGAGCGATTGTGGGAAGGGAGGGTGAACAGTTTGAGACGCAAGAGGGGGTAAATAAATGTTTTATGATTATAAGCAGGCAACTGTATGATGAAACCCCAGAATGTGACATGGTAGAGATTGAGGAAGCGCTGTTAGAAATTAGCCTCCCCAGGCTAAACAGGGAAGAGAGAGACAGACTGGAAGGCCCCATCACTGTTGAAGAACTAGAGTATGTGATAAAAGAGCTACCCACAGGCAAGGTCCCGGGGCGGATGGGCTTCCAGGCAAATTCTACAAAGAATATATAGCAGAAGTACTTGCCCCATTGTCAGCAATGCTGAACGAAGCGCTGAACACGGGCAAGCTGCTAGGCCAAACAAGCCGGCTATGGTTTGTGGCTTATGGTTACTGAATCAGGACAGGAAGATTCTTACTGCTTTAATGGCAAATAGGCTTAGACCAGTCATTGCCAAACTTATACATCCAGATCAAACGGGATATGTCCCACACAGAACAAATAACTTGAGAAGATTACACCAAATAATAGACTGCACTCATGGGGATATGCAACAGTTAGCAATGGTGTCGCCCGATGCGGTTAAGGAATTTGACTCTGTCAGATGGCCTTGGCTATTAGCAGTGCTAGAGAGGTTCGGTATCGGATCCACGTACATCAACTGGGTGCGGTTGCTGTATAATGAACCGATAGCGAGGGTCAAGACAGGCACAATTATCTCAGAACAGTGGCAGCTAAGAAAGGGCACGAGGAGGGCTGCCTGTGGTCTCTGATGCTGTTCATTTTAGCATTAGAGCCATTAGCGGTCTAGCTAAGGGAAGAATACGGGGAAGCTGGGTAATCATACCGGGAGGGTGCCATTTGATTTCTCTGTGCGTGGATGACCTGCTCCTGCAGCACCCAGAGCCGTACTTGCACTATATCCTTGATGTGATGGAGCGCTATGCAGCCTTATCAGGTAGAACAATTAACCCACAGAAGTCCAGTCTGTTCCCCTGGGGGGGGGCGGGGGGAGAGGGGTTATGCTGGGAAGCCCTTGCACACATTGCCGGTGCTACCAATTAAATGGGAGGTAGACTCAGTCAGGTACTTGGGGGTGGACATTTATCATTATCCTAAGACAGAATACACACAAAACATGGTGAGAGCAGTAGACAATATTGAGAACTCCATGTCCCTTTGGGCCAGATTGCCGCTGTACATGATGGAGAGCGGCATTACTGAAGATGGTGGTGTTGCGGAGGCTCCTTCATTACTTTGCAAATGTTTCGTTCGCAATACCGAAACCGTTTTTCAAAAGGCTGAATAGTATATATAGGAGCTTTCTATGGCACAACTCGAGGTGTAAGGTGGCACTGAGGAAGCTTCAGAACTCGTATGAACAGGGGGGAATAAAGGTGCCTAATTTCGAAATGTGTTTTGTGGTTAGCCAGCTGCAATTTGTGGACAAATGACTGTCGGATGAGCAAACACCGGAATCACAGTTACTGCAGGCGGTCAGTGCTCTATTTTTTCTTGAAGACGTCATATGGATACATGACCCTCGTGCAACCCGCTCACACTGGCTGCTGAGGCTGGGGTGTGTAATGTGGCATAGGGCTTGCCAGTTATGGGGGACCACTACACCGTATTCCCCGCAGATCCCGTTGGTGGCGCTGGAGAGTGAGGATGAGCAATTGCGATTAAACGTGAGGAAGTACTGGGAACCGAACAGAGTGGCGACGGTGGGAGATGTATTAAAGGAAGGGTTACCCAGGGAGTTCGGGGAATTGACAACGGACACTGAGATAAACCGGGGACAGTGTGTCACGTATTTCTGCATTTTAAGGAATTTTAGGCGCAGGTGGCTAGAGGCCTTGGCACCCTTGCAGATAGACGAGACGATAGAAACATTTTACGATGTAAGGAGGTCATGATGTCTCGAGGATATATGAGCTATTGATGTCCAAAATGGGAGATGCGTTACGGCAGACGAGGCAAAGGTGGGAGGCAGACTTGCAGGGACCAATGAAAGAGGCAATGTGGATTAGAGCTATGGCGTACCATAAAAAGGTTTCTAGAAATGCACGTTTAGAACTGATTCAATTATACGTGAACCATAGAGCATATCTGATCCAGAATAGCTAAGTTCAGACAGACAGCAGTACAATCATGCTCGAAGTGCAGAGAGATCAACGCAGATCTGGTTCACATGTTCTGGGCCTGCACAGAGAATAGAATGTTCTGGGGGGAGATAGCCCAATGGTTAGCTCGGGTAGATATCACTCTGGATGTTGGATCCCCCCTGGCTTGTCTACAGGGGGGGCTTAGCAAGCCCCAAAAAAGCAAGGCGTGTGAGTAAGCTTAAGGACTTGGCATATATACTGGCGAAACGCAGGATAGCGATGGGATGGAAAGCGCATACGAGGCCAGTGGTGTAGGTGTGGTGGATGGATCTGCTGAAGTGGGCAAATGCAGAGACTGATATGGCAAGAAGCAGGGGGGTGGCACATGGAACAAAGCGATGGGGAAGTGGAGGCGGGGAGGAAGTTGATAGCGGAGATGGCCACTCATGACCAGGGTGCTATAGAATTGGAGGAAATACAGGAGGAGACTAACATAACCATGGTCGCTACTGAATAAATGGGGGAGGCAGTGGAACTATGAAGTGCAATGTAGTCCGGGGTTGGGGGGGCGTGCAGGAGCAGACGATCAAGACTGTATGAGACATATGATACCCGTTTATGTAAGTCTGCAAATTATTGTATGAATAAAAGAATACACATTGTTTTAAAAACAAAACTAATAACTCAAGCAAATATAGAAACAGTGAAGTAATGGGCAACTGTGCTATACTAAAGAACAGGTAAACAGAGAAGAAGTTCTGGTGAAAGGAATTACATCAGGCAGTGAACATTTGAGGGGATCTGCAACACCCCTGGGGGAATTCCTGGCAGGGGAGTATACCAGACCCTCCACCCAAAATATATGGAAGTTATAAGACAATGTATGAAAAATACCTGATGGGAGAGTACACCAGGGATCTGAGGAGCGCATAAGGGGATTCCTGGCAGGAGAGTATACCAGGAGATTTATTAAAGCTGTAACAAGGAAATCTAGTGTGGAAGTTCTCATTTTAATAAGAACCTACTTTGCAAAGAAATCCAGAAAGAGCTATACATTCTGGAACATATGGTTTGCATTAGAACTTTCTGAACTGAGTATAAAGAACCAAAGGAACTGTTGTTTGAAAGAGAAACTATTGCCATCCTACCTAAATATCCATGGTAAAGGGAACCACCCACTGGAACAAGGATTTCTCCTGTGAAAAGACTTTCTGTTGGATTCCTCCATTTTTCTTTAATTATGAACACTTTTTGCCAAACATAACTTACATCTCCTTGCACCCTTAGTTGTGTATTTCTAGTGTGAGGGTCAGATTAGTATGTTCTGGACACAAGGAAAGTTTAGAAGTTTTACAATTTTCACTGACTGATTTTTAGTCTTAGTTTCCTATGTAGGGAAGCTCTCTTTAGGATAGGGATGAAGAGGCCTTCATCCAACCCTTTTTGTTTTTAATAAAGAGGTCTGATAATGAAAGTAGTACAACTTTGTGTTTGCCTCTGATTTCTGACCCCTCACGATACTTTGTTATTTTTGCTCTACCATTTGTTAAAACATGCACTTACAAACCAATTCCCGTCAAAAAATGAAAGTATGAGGAAATTGACCGATATTATGTTAATCTCACAATGAATGTGCTTTTTGGAGCACTTGCAATACGGGTGATTGTATGTTTATGCTCTAATACATTTGAAGAGAGTTCTGCAGAAGCTTAGGGAGAATAATCTTTTTGCTAAATTGGCAGAGTCAATTTGACATGGAGGTGGTTGAGTTCTTGGAATCTGTGATATCGCCTGGAGGACTGGACATATATTCCCGCAAGGTGCAGGCAGTAAGGGATTGGCCTTCTCCATTCAGTGTCCAATATTGTGCATTTTCTCTTAGGATTTGCTCATTCTTACTGGCGGTTCATTAAAGATTTCTCCCAAAAGATTACTAGACTTCTGGGAAAGTGGGGGATTTTTTTGTGGGATAGAAGAAACCGAGTCTGCTGTCCAACTACTGAAAGAAAGTAGACAGGGTCATTGAGCAAGTACGTATGAATTCTGTTACAGTGACAAGCTTACTTTTAATGGCTGGAGGCAGTGATACCTTTTAATAATTTGGTGCACCTTTACTGCGGGCGGTAATCACAGCTGCAGTAAAGGCACCTACGGGTGCTAATTTTACCAAAATGGCCCGTCTTCTTTTTCTGCCATTTTAGTGTTTCTTGTCATTTCTTGTTCCTTCCCCTGACATCCAGGGCAAGAAATTCCTTTGTTTGAGTTTTGTCTTTGGCGGGAGTCCCATGGACACCCCCGCCCAGGCTCCAGTCAGTCTGTAAGCACAGGAAGTGGGGGAGGAGTCCAAAACTCCCTCATCCTTTGTCTTACGTCTTCCTTCAACTGGGACAAATCCCAGTGGGGGGGCTGGCTGTCCTGATTGGACAACCAGACGCCCCTTTCTTGTAAAATGCTGGGAGAAAATGCAGAGGTTGTGCTGTAGTTCCTGATAAATACTGGAAACCTGGAAGCTGAAGTCATGTTGACCACTGGAACAGAAAACCGTAGAGGATGACTTAGGAAAAGCGGCGGGAATGATTTCCAGCAACCGGAGAGACTGCTGTGTAACTGGAGCCTGCTGCAGCCCTTCCTTCCAATCGACCTGGGGTCTCCGTAAACGGCGACTCGGACCCAGAGCCTGGTGAGACCCACTAGCCTCTGGAAGACCTGCATTTTGAGCCATCCCACGGGTTGCTGCGACCTTGCGTTCTTGCAATACCCCAATACCCTGGGACCTCCAGCTACTGTGCGGTGCACGGTCTTCCGAATCTCGCTGAAACTTAGTGGGCATCCTGGTGTATCTCCAGAGACATGAATCGAGTCCGAAAAGTCCCCTCACAAGAGTGCTGGATCTTTCAAACGACGAGAATTCAACCGTGATTTTCTGTCTTCTTCTGTGCTCCTTGAAAGGCGCCAAACACGCAGAACCGCATTCAGCCGCGAGAGAAATCTTGCCTAGAGCCTTCTTCATCGATCCCTGCTGCAAAGTCCCTTCTGAGGTCTTGTGTTCAGTCTCCAGGACAATGAATCCACTGACCGGGTATTTGGCTGCAGTCCCTGAAGTTCTCCTGCTGCAATCTCATATTCATTGCTGAGGTACTGTGTTGGCTTGGGTATATCCTTACCTTAAGCCTGTTGGGATTTCTGTGTAGTCCTGGGGTGTTTTCTGTGATTGGGAGGTCCCTCGTCCAGTGCACCCAGTCACACTGCTAGAATCCTGCTGGGGTGTCTTCTGTGAAGCCCGTGAACCCTCTTCTAACCCTAGAAGTAAAGTACTCACCTGTTTGCCCAGTTTTCCTAAGGAATTCTGACTTTTGCTACTAAAGAACTTATTCTAACACTGCCTGTTGGTCACTAGTCCTAGTGACCCCCTTTCTGCCACTGAGAACACTCATGCTCTAAGAACAAGGGAAAGACTTTGAAGGGATTGGGACTTCTGCCTAGAAAAGAAATCAAGTGTTTTACTTACTTGTAAAGAGTTGGTTGGTAACTGTAATTCTAAGAGCGAACAGTTACAAAAGTTCTTACTGATCTTGAATGTGTGATGCACTATTCTTAAAAGTATGGTTAACATCTTTTCTTCCTTAGCCACTGTTTTGCCAGTCTAAAAGAAAGATGTAAAGGTATTTTACTCTCCTGTGATTAGGTTGTGCCTCTTTACAAAAGTAATGTGTTGGTTTCACCAGATTATTCCTGTAGGGTAATTGAATGAGTGTCCTCCAACTGTTGGTATCTCCAGGTTAGTACTGTTAGGATAACTGTATGAATGTCCCCCAACTGGGCCTTGCCTCCCCTAACTTGCTGCTAGCCTGTCCTTAATAAGTCTACATTAGGTTGTTACCTACCTAGAATAACTATTCAGTAAAGTGTGACATTGGGGTCTACTTTCCCCTTCATTGTGAAGTTAAAGTATGTGGGGTTTACTTACCTTTTGTTAGCTGTGTGCCATCCAAAACAAGTAACCAGAGTTATTGCTTACCTCAGAGTCTGGGGTTCCCTGATTTCCAAAGCATCTGTAATTATATATTACTTCCTTAGTTTTCTACTGCACCTAGAATAAGTGTTTCACTATTCACCAAAAAAGTATACTGTCCAGTTGACCGTTTATGTGATTTGTTCCAAGAGTCACTGTACAACTGGAAGGGCCTACTGCCCTTGTATTAACAAAAGTAATCTGAAAGTAACCATTGGTCTTTTTACTCCCAAAGAATAGGCTTGACCTATACTAAATGTGTATAACAAGGTTTTGACTTCCCTAGAACTACTTTTAGGTGTTCCAAATAAGGTTTATACTTGGGTCTGTGTACTTTCAAGTATAGTGTTGTGTTTTATATTGTGATTTCATATAATGTGTTAGTACTTACTTAACCCCTAGATTTATCTGGGCCTACCTGTATTTAAATACATCCTTTATTCTTACAATACATAGTGTTTCAGTGTTTCTTTGGATCATTTGTATTACAATTTAACTTGTACTGTATCTACTGCTCTCTCTCCCTCCTAAAATAAGCCTGGCTGCTCTGCCTACGCTACCCTGAACTCAGGTGGTACAGCCTTATACTAAGAGTGGATTCTTGTACTGCCTCAGTTGAATGGTTTTACTAGGCCCTTAGTTGGACTTCAGAAAAACTGTCCTAACACACTCCTATCAAGTTGATGTTTACAAAAGATGCTGCTCATTGTAGCATCACTCAAAAATTGTAGGTTAAGCCTGCAAGTCTTGCCTATATGTTCCCTCTGTTGTTGTTTTTTAACACTTGGGCCTGAGATTACATGAACCGCAGGGTCCTTGGCATGTTCAAATCCACATCACAAGCCCAACATGGAGCTGAAAGTTCACTTTGATGAATATATGACGCTAGCAACTGTCCATAGCCCACTTAGACTAATACAGTCTGTACGATAGGGAGAGTGGAAGATAGCACTTGGGGAAAATATGAAAACAAATCACAGGGAAGGCACTGCAGCAAAACCGAAACCCTGGAAGCCAAAGGAACACAGTTTATATTAAAAGGGCAGTTAACTTCCCTCTCCAGCCACCAAGTGGTTCCCTAATAATGATAGTTCTTCATACAAAACTCTGAGATCATGGACACCTCCTCCTGGCGGCCCCCAGTCTGGTAGTGAAATTTGGAGACTATAGAAAAAAAACTACCAATGGGAAGAGGAAAACGTAGTGACACCAGACTATAAAATGAAGAGTACTAAGTGCACTAGAAGGAAAGACAGGGAACAGGTAAAGGCTGGATTCAGAACAAAGGGAGAAGACCAGGAGCAGTGGGAGGTAAGCTGGATAGTCACTGTATACCTATAAGAGGAGGAGCCCCATTCTTGAGTGGTCTGATAGGATTCTGAAGCTGGGGATGACGGGACCGAGGTCAGCGACTGGAGCACTCCAACTGGAACAGTGGAGCGCTGAATATGAAACCACTCCACTCCAGATAACACTGTGTTACAGCGGGAGCCACAGAATATGAAGGACCAAAAGTGTGGGGCACATGTTGGATACAGAGCTGGGCAAAGCCCCAGATGAAGGGTTGTGGGGGCCAGAGATCGGGGTGAATGGCCAAAGGGTGAGAGGTTGGAAAGCTTAATGTCCCCAAAGAAAAGGCAGAAACTGAGGAGGAGTGACAAAGCGGCAAGCTCAAGTAACAGGGTCCCAGGGACTGAGAAGCCAAGAAAAAAAGTCCTTCAATAAAAATCCTTGAAAGGGGAATTTTCACTGGAAACACACCAGCTAAGTCATGAAACAAGAACCATTGTCTTGCAACCAGCTTGTTGGTGGCTCTGCTTATAAAGGAACCTTCAGCTTGACATACAAGTGCTTCCTGTTTGTAAGTCTACTTAACGATTGCATTGTCCCCGAGGGCATATCTGGGAAGGAAGTCTCCCGCTTGTTGTGGGTTGTGAATAGATAAGTTTCCCTGGTCTTCTACAGCTCCCCATTCTTCTCCATTTATCATAATTGCTCCAAGGTCTCTGCCTATTTCCCATATTCCTAACACTATCTCGCACAACACAGGACAGTTTAGTTCATACAAAGAGCAATCAGGAGTCTCTTCAATGCACTCATGGCCATGGTTTTCATAGCCTCTCGGTTTTGGATGCAGGCCAACTCCAGACTATCAATCTGCATGGCCTTGCCTGAGTTTTTTTTGTTTTTTTGTTTATTGGGTATTTATAATGCACCTATACACAAGGTGTTTCAAGGCACAACAAGACGGGGGGGGGGGGCAGCGATAAACAAAAACGATCCTACTAGGCCTTGTGACATTCAGATCATGCAAGTGCAGTAAAAGGAAGTGTGGGGGGGATTGGGGAGGGGGAAGTGTCGGTCAGGACGGAAGGGCCCGTGGGTTTAAGCGCCAGGGGAGGACCAGTGGACAGTGCCAGGGGAAAGCAGAGAGTGTAGGGGGAAGAAGGTCGACATGGTGCTGGCCCAGCCAGGCTAGTGCCCGGGGAGGGACCCCGGAAGGGCAAGTGCAGGTTGTGGGGGTCCTGGGGGGGCATCAGGGGAGACCAAGTGCAGGGATAGACTGGTCGAGGAGGGTCTAAGGCCTGTAAGAATCTGAAGGAACCAGGCAGCCGGTCAAAGAGGCAGAGGGGGAGATTAGCAGGGGAGGGGGGAGAGGGAAGGCGGAAGAGAAAAGGAGGGTCTTAAGAAGCTGCCGAAACTTAAGTAGATCTAGCTCAAGTATGAGGAGACCATTCTAAAGGGAAGCACCTACGGAGGAGAGAGATCTACCCCCCCCACTCTCTGCTTGGAAAAGCGTCTGATCTGCAGAGAGTTGGAGCCAGAAGACTGAAGGGTTCTAGCAGGCAGGTATTTAAGGAGAGAGATAGTTGGATATAGATGGGTCCCAGGCCGCAGAAAGTCTAATGGATGATGCAGAGGGTCTTGAACTTGATCCTCGCAGCAATCGGGAACCAGTGGGTTGCTTAATTGTTAATGTCCATATAAATCAAGGTTATGGGGAAGCTTAATAACAAACTGTATTTAATAGCCCTGTGCCAGCATTCCAGGGTGCGATCTACTAAGTGTTTAGGTTCATTTTTACAATAACCTTCCTATACACATTATAGTGATCTATAGACATGCTTCCTCAGACATTGATCGAACTTCCATATTTCCGAGACCATAGTTCTTGTTTTACAAATTCTCAACCACACTCTGATTTTTGGCAATTTTAAGTTGGCTTTGAACAATCTTTCAGACTTCATAGCAGGAACATTTTGGAATGCTTCCTGCACCTTGGTTTTTCGCAGATAGTCAGGTCTCCATTCCATGTGAAAGGCTGCATTTTAGATTGGATACTTTCTCACAATGTAAATCCTTGTCATACCTAGTGTTTTCCATTGGCCTCGACTGATGAAAGAGCTATCTTTTTTACAATGGCCTTGGTTTAATTCCCCTTAATGGACATAGAGACAGATAAAACGATATGTAGTGATAAATGTTGGGTATACCTTGAGTAAAGGTCCCATTCAGGGGTATCAAATATAGCATCATACTATATCGAACCTCCCCCAACCCCATCCCCCGAACAAATGGACAAATACCACTGTTCGGAGTGATGAGTGTAGCCTGAAAGATGGGAGAACTCAGTGCTGTATTGTGAAGAATGCACTTTGTCACACCTCTCAGGGGAACAGAATGAAGGCTGAAACAGGCCCCCTGCATTAACAGAACCGAGGCGCATTACACTGAAACAAATTTGTATCATGAGCACAGCAGAGAATACTAAAGCATGAACTAGCAATTAACAATGTGATAATAGGAGGGTTGAAATTACAAAGGCTGTAGTGGCCACTGATAGAGAAGGGAAGATACAGAATGAATTATCAGTAGAGGGGTGCAAGCCCCCCAATCCACCCATCTCTGCAGGGTCGGGTATCTGGAGGGCAGTCGCTGGAAGAATCCTAGAACATCACCAAAAGTAGCGCGTCTTTTGGTACAATGCAGAGTCTCTCTAGGAAAAGCGTGGCATATTACAGGGCTCACTCAGGAAGTTCTGACTTGACTGAGATGAAGTTGCAACGGGCTGCTTGAACAGATGCAGTGAAGTCTGTGTAAATGGAAAGCTTTGAAATTGCCATGTGTCAACATTCGCTCACAGTATCACTACATATTATTCCCACCAAACATATCGCCGTATATATGGTCGTCTGGAACGGCCATAGGCGATATTTTTGAGGGGGATAATTTTGGGGTTTCTAGGTGCCAGGGTTGCGGGGGTGTCCCCCGCAGGTTCCATGCCTTAATATCGCCGCTGAAATATGGCAATATTTTTGTATGCCGATATTTTTGCGGGGATATGAACACATGGAACACGCTCAACAGCCCTGTGACGGGTCAGATGACGCTCCCGGTAGCTCAAGAGGCACCCAATGACTGGACGCGGAGCCTGATCTGTTTAACCCATTGTTGGATGACTCATTGTAAGTCCTTTGGTCAGATGATTGCAACATGTGCATTTCAGACACGGAAAGATGCCTTTTTTGGGTGTCTGTAAAAACTGTTATTCTTCTTATAGAGATATAAGATCTGCTTGAGTAAGCAGGTCTAAAACGGTTTGTACGTTTATGACAAAATATCAGTTCAATTATCATTTTGCTCAACGCTGGATCGGATTTCAGTATAGAACAATTATTCGTAGTACGTGTCAATGCCCATGGCAAAAGGCCCATGTATCAATGGATCATTCATTTGCACTGGCCACAATTTGGAAGAATTTAACAAATCTGATCGATTCTCTGATCCCACTTTTTGCAAGATATCGTTAAGAAATGTGTTAGTATATACCCTTTTTTTATTTTCTCAAGGGCATGTATTCTTGCAGGTGGGGGGGAAAGAGAAAGCCTTCATTTTATGTCATGCCCTGCTCAGCCTCCCAAAAACATGGAACTTTCCCTGAAGTGCTAAGATAGGTGTAAAACCATGTGTATTACATTGACATCTATTGTAGCACTACAGTTGATTGGAAAATTACCCAAATATGTGCATGCAGCCCTTTTTGTGCTACTTTTTCACATGCCTGTGTGCCTCGCAACTGTTCCTTTACCGGATTCCTGTTAAAAACAAGCATTGGCAAAACAAACAGTTGTGGTACTTCAACAGGCATTAGAAAGGGATTTGTCAGGCATTGCCAACAAATTCTCAAGTAGTCACACCATTTGCCAGCTGTTACCATCCTAGGGCCAGGTAGTACAATGATGAATTGGTAGGGAAATGCCACCAACTCCATGCCTTCACCAAAGCCAAAAATCGCTTTGCCATCACTTGTTTTTATGTGATTGGATTTTCTAAAACATGTGCACCAAATGATATGCTAAGCATTATTTAGGTTGCCATTAACACAAACTGTATACACATTCAGGCTTACTATTCACGTTTAATGTTTAACTGAATGAAAATACTTACTTTGGCTTTTTCTTCACCACCTCACCGGAACTCTTGTGTAATACACTGACTAATTTTGTAATAGTGGCAGGTTCACTTATAGTCTGATAGTGTAAAAGCACCTGCAAAAACAGGAAATGTTACATTAATTGTTTTCCTGTAAACTAAACTGAGGAATCAGTACAATTCTTCATGCAAAATTTAATGTAGAGTTAAACAACATTTATTTTTTCGGTTAATGCTGGCTTTTTGAGGGAAAGTATTGATAAAAAACATGCAATACAAATTCTATCTTGGTCGTGGCCGCAACAACCTGCTTTTCAGTCAATACAGTCAATGCATCTTCACAAATAATTGTATTATTTATAATGTGACATTTAGGAGTGTAGGCAATGGGATATCTGTTTTAGCTGTATTCAACTCACTTCCTGATAGTACTCAGGTATAGTACTGTTTCCAATTCATATTATATGCATAAGATTATACGTCCACATCATTGCACATTCTCTCGCTTAGTAATAAGGCAAGCTGCATAAGTTGCCAAACATATCTGTTGTGTTGCTATTCATCCCCAAATGCATTGTTCAGTTCTCAGCCAAGACACAACAAATTCATACTATCGACTTGATTATATAGTTTGCTTCAGCATTCAGCTACAAGTTGGCATTTTCAAAATAAATGTGTCCAAGACCTTTCAACCCCATCAGATCTCTGACAATGCCCGGATGCACTATCAGTAAACTTATTGATCTCTGACAGTGTTATATTTGACCTGTTTAACTGCTTGCCTTGCATTAGTTTGTGTTATGTGCTGGAAAAAAACTACTTTGAACAATTAACCGAATTTATTTCCATGCATATTAACGGGCCTGCAAGCTCTATATTTAGGATGAGATTCTCAAAAATGAATGCAAATAAATAAATAATTGATTTTCAAGTTTGCTGACGATGCTGCACTTTTATCTCTAACTCTAATAGCCGAAAACAGTTACTAGCCTTTGAGGATTTCTGTAATGAAAATGGGCTTATTACAAATGTACAAAAAAACAAATGTATGATTTTTAAGAAACCTAGAGCCAAAGGGAATCTGGTACTAAAGCTGAAACTCAATGACGTGCCTGTTATGCAAGTAAACAAATATGACTGCCTAGGAATCAGATTATCTGACAATTGTAAATGACCATTCCAAATTATGAAAGCCGGAGTTACTCTCTCGTTACAGCTGGGCGACTGCTAAACTTGCCCGTGATTTTGGTGACGAGCAGATAAAGTATCATTGGCGGCCTATTTCGCACAGGCCAGACAAGCACCCTTGTATGGGGAATAATTATGGGGTGGCACTAATTGTACCCAGCACACAATCAATGAAAATAAATGCGTAAAAGTCATTGTAGGCCTCCCCAGAAAAGCCCCATCCATTCCTGTATTCGTGGAAGTGGACTGGGGGAGAATTGAGTCGCTCTGCAAGACCAGACCACTACTCATTGCATTCGGGTTTGGTCCACACCTGGATTAATTCATTAGAGGCAGGCGCTGGAGGACATTCTATTCCAGGAGGGTGAGCGGTCTCCACCATGGTCATAGTATCTAAAGGAATCATTTATCAAACTAGCTCAAAGCGAATGATGGACCGAAACGCAGTACATAGACCGTGGGTACATTATGGCGGAAGAACGAAGACTCCTGCAAAGTATAGAATGCAGTGAGGTTGCCAAGAAATATTGCGACATAAAACAATCCACTGGGAATGAGAGATTTCTGGATGTGGTATCTGCCAAATTTTCGAGAGTGCTGTACATTAAATTGCGACTGGGCATTTTGCTGTTGGCCAAGCAATTACATGAGTGGAAGGGAGATGCTTCTGATAAATGACCTTTTTTGTGGGCAATGTAATTCAGAATGTCAAGCACTTTGTTAATTTGCCCGCATTACATCGATATAAGAAAAAAGTATTTTATACCGTTATTTTTTTTTTTATAAAAAGGTACGGTTTTATTAGTTTGTGACAATCTTAAAAAATTCCAGCTAGCCGCCAGAGAATCACAAAAACAATGTCAACAAAGTTATAGAAATTATTTTCTCACACTCCGCCCACCCACCTCGCCTCAGGAGTATTCCTATGAGCAATTACATAAAACAGAAAGATCCAGCTGGTGTATAAAGTTGTTTAATCGAGCAAAGCTTTCAGAATATTTCTACGAGGTTCAAGGTTCTCAGACGCATCGGACGCAAGAGCGCATTTAAGTCCTTTTGCATGTAATTCAAAAATGGCAACCAAACAGCAAGAAAGGATAGTTGATAGTCTCTAATGTTTGCAGGGAGTGTTGCCATTCCCAGTATGGTCCGGACTCTGTCAAGCCAAAAAAGCGTTGAAGGAAGCTTGGTTTCCCTCCTTAGATGAAGAATGGAAAGCTTGGCCGCTAGTAGGAGATGGGCCAGAAGTTTAAGTCCGGAAAAAGAAGTGCAAGCTTAACCTAAGGAGTCTTTAAAGCCCAGGACACACAATAGTGGTAAACTGGAGTGAAGAGTCCCAGGATGTCGTCACTGCTTCCAAAGGGGGAGCCCCTCCCCATGAGGCCAAGGTGGTGAAGCTGCAACTCAAATAGTGCACCTTGGCGTGGTACTCAGCTGGTGGATCTCATGGAGAGGAAGGGGAACCCCCATTGGGACCAGTGAGAACCATATCAGGAGAACGCAGTATCCCTGCCAATTACCTGACCCTAGAACTCTTCCCTACCATGACCTCACCTCCTCCCTTCTCCAACCCTTCCCGCACACACCATGTACTTTTGTAGTCCAGCAAAAGTAGACCGTAGTGTGAGGGGTCAGAAATGTGAGGTGGACAAGTGAGTAAAGGTTTTTCACATGATGACATTTTATAAATTTAAAAGGGTTGGATAAAGGCCTCACTATCGCTAACCTAACAAAGCTTCCCTGCCTAACAAAAAAACTAAAGGAAACACTCCAACAAAAGGAATCTGTCACTCACACTTATGCATACATTCAACACGTTGTAATTCTAAAGTTCTTCTTACTCCACAAGACTTCCACTTCGCTTTCACCAACAGTTGAACTAGACAACAAGTCTTTATCTCTTCACTTATAGCGAAGAGTCCAATACAACTTCTCCTTAGGAATCAAAACACTTTCACAATTCATCTGCATCAACAGCAATGTTATGTCAGGATGATTTCACACTGCGTCAACAACAATAGTTTTGTCAAATGATTTCACAACAGTTCACAACACACTTTTGGTGGTCTTGCCACTAACTACTACTTCTTCACAACCTTTAACCACAACACTGTACTTCAATGACTTCTTCCTGGTCTACTTACCTGCCGGGACTACCACTACACAGTCCCTATCCTGGTATACTCACCTGTCAAGACAAAAAATGCTCCTACCACTACTACAAGTACTTCTGTGGTAAAGATCTCGTCAAACCATTAAATAAAATCTTTGACTTTCAACATCATCAAAGGTTACTAATTCTTATGGGAAGACATGATACACATTGGTGCTATTTGTTCCACCCTTGTGATTGCCACATGCAATGCACGTTATGCTCCTCTCCTCCTGAATACTTCCTATCCGGAGGGCTGCTCTCCTGTCACTCTTGTTTTCCCACATTTACATCAAGTAAATGTTGACAATGGCTCTCTAGCGCACTTGGTCTTCTTTTTAGACAATACTTGTTGAGGTCTTTTCCAACTATTGCCTCTTCCTCGCTCTGGCAATAAAGGTTGTAATTAGCTTGCTTCAGTCTTGCCCTCTTAGCTTTGGCAATGCTGGTTACTGTTAACTTGTTTTCATATTGCCTTCTCTTGGCTTTGGCAATGGTTGTTATAGTTAACTTGTTTTAATAGTGCCTTTTTGCTTGGTTGTGGCAATACTATTGGCTTTCAGGATCACAATTATAACATTTCCTTTCTTATCTGTCTACAAGATTCTTATTGCGCCACTTGAACTTGTTTGTTATCAGTTCGGTACTCAAAATAAACACTAGTAGCCAGCAGGCGATTACAGAGCGTACAAGTGTTACCCAATATTGGTGAACTCACCGGTTGCTGCATACGCGTCAGCTCACTCCGCTGCCACAGTGTCTTCTGCTTCTGCTGCCATCTCCTACACGGCAAACCGCTTCGGTTTACTTCCCTCAGTCCGCACCAGCTGGGATAGGAGCGTTCCTTGCTCCAGCAGCACTTTGGTGCTCGCCTGCCACCGAAGCACACCACAAAAGGGGGAAAGGTTTTCACAACAGTGCTTCCCGCCGTGCAACCCCTTCATACAAGGCCATCAGTGGGGAGCTTTCCACAACAACGCTTCCTGCCACGCAACCTTTGCATACAATGCCATTAAAGGTAGAGACCCTCTCAGAACTGGGATCCGCACTGTAACTAGCAGAGGCCCTGGCGTCTCCTTTTCCCCTGCTTCTGCTGCCACTGCAACATAGAGTCAACCACTCCACCTCCTACTTCTTCTCATGGCCTGCACCTGAGGGGGTCTTATATACTCAAAGGACCCGCTCGGGTGTAGGTCATTAGAACCACTAGACTGCACTTTGCAGTCAAGTGCCTATGAGTCCATCCTCTACGTCCCAGTACTTTGGGCAGTGTGGGACTTGAAGTCCCCAATGTTCAAATTACCTTTTCGCTTCTGAATCCTATCTCAACTTTATTCACTTTTCTCATTAATTACTCTTTCAGAAACAGTTTTAAATGGTTTTAATGATTGGTTTGAACTTAAAGGAGAGTTAACTTGAGCAGAATTTAAGATTTTAGTGTTCTGATGTTCGCACCTATCATTTTCCTGTTGCTTATAAGAGCTTTGATTGTTATTACTGTGGGCAACTTTGTAAAGGGAAGTCTTTCTCTTGATAAGTGATGGATTCAGATTTAAGGGAGACTCAGAGTCATAAGTGTCTAGGGTATTACTGTTTACTTTCCTCTGTGGATTATGATTGTGTTTACACCCAACAAGCAGGATAGCTTTGGGAAAGTAAACTTCTGACAACAAGCCATTACGTATTCTGGTATTACAGAAATCTCTCCCTCTGAGGAAGACAAATACTGCATCTCTCCCAATGGAGTCCTCCCCTTCCCCCTGATCCCTTCTCCTCCCAGGTGATCCTCCTGGCTAATACCACCCTCAGGGTTAGGATCAGGTAGCGGCTGCCTACCCCTGGCTACGCAGGAGGAGACTCTGGGTAGGGTATTTGTGAGGACTCTGCAGGATCCATCACATACCCTTTCCCCAAAAAAAGACCTGACCTCCCGGGACAGGTTTTTTTCCGCCTTCTAAACCATCAGCCTTCCCCGCATTCATAGAAGGTTCATATGTTTTCCAATCCCACACTGGTCCTCTGGGTGTGTTTCTTCTTGTACCCAAGAGTTTTTGGGAAAATAAGAGGAATACTAAGGTCTATTGGCATTCTTTTGTAATGTTTCAAAATTTGGTAAATCTGTTCCAATAATAATTTCCTCAGGTAAACCGGGATTGATGGCAGCATTTATCCTAGTAGCTTTTCCTTGAATCCCAATAGTGACAAGGGTTCTATGATAAACTTCATCCCCATATACACATGGTACTCTGATCGGATGGATCCTTTTATAATTTTTAAGAGCAATTTATTTAGGTCGTATAGCTGTCTGTTTACTACCTCAATCGATTAACGTTTGACTGGGATTCCATTTACTAAGGCTGTATCTTGTATCATTTTCAAGAAACAAATTATTTTTTCTACTTCCTCCTGTCCTCTTCATCTTCTTCCCGGTCATCTCCTATCATATACCCAATCTCCATAGTTTGCTCTTTCTTGTTTGAGGGACAATGTTGTGCTAAATACCATGCCTGTCCCCATGTAAAACACAATACAGTGGTTGATTTTTGACCTCTGGTTTCCTCAAAAATAGTTCTATCTCAGCCCGTATTTTCTTTAGTTATTAATTTGGCAGAATTTCCATAATTCTTCGGTTAGGTTATCACATAAGGAGAATGATAGGTACGTTTAGATTTTCTCTTTATTTGTTCACCCTTCTGTAGATTTCTCACATGACGGTTAGCCTTCATAAAATTCTGGGCGATCTCTATGACTAAGACTAAATGAAGTTTGTTTAGTTGTAATATAGCTATTTGGAAATAAGGGGGTACCAAATGTATGAACTGTTTTATAGTTAGAATTTCCAGAACTACTTCTAATGGTTTTCTCCCTAACCATAAGGATAACATATTTCGGATTCTAGCAGATAATTGTACAGGGGTTTCTTCAGAATTCAATTTAATACTTCTGAGTTTTTGTTTATGAAAGTTTTCTGTGTGACCCACTTTTTCAATAATCCTTCTTTGATTTCCAAAAAGGGGGTTATTCACTCAGGATTCAGAAGCTATGAATTCTGAAGTTCTCCTTTGAGCAGAATAGCTAAATAACATGTTTTTAGTTCTGAACTCCAGTTTAATTGATGGGATAATTGTTCAAAATTTAGAAACATAATTCTCAAGTCCTTCCCCTCCTTATAGGGTTGTAATAATCCCTGTGTTTTATAGGTCTGTGGGAGGTGGCAACGATTCTATCCTACCCCTTTTGAAACCTTTCTTTGGCCTATATTTGAGGCTCTATCAGCTTAATGAAAAGATCATCTAAAGTAGCCATTTTAGTTCCCTCTGAAGAGGTTTCAGACCTTCCTGGGAGATATATTTCTTGTTTGTTGCAAGCGATTTGAAATTCCTCACTTTCTTCTGATTCAGATAGGAAATCTATTTCCATTGGTTCAGCTGTTTCTGCCAACTCGGTGAAGACCTGCTTACTTTCAAGGAGTTTGGGTTTAGTATTTACAAAGGGAAATGAAATTCCGGCCCTAGTTGTGAGTATCAGAGTACTTCTACTACATGATTTTAAATTATAATTCAATATTCTGTTTAAGTTTGATAACGGTCTTTGGCTGAAAAAGTCTTTGTTGATCTAGGGAAAAGCAGTTTTAGTTACTATTTGTGGTCTGATTCTAAAAATGGTGTCCTGAGGTTTAACATGCAACACGATCAAATCTGCCTCCGTGGGTTGGATCAAATTTTGATTTTAAGAAGGTTCTTAGTTTTCATCAATGAATTCCGATCCCACTCCTGAAACCATATGTGAGGGGTCAGAAATGTCAGACGGACAACTAAGTAAAGATTTTTCACAAGATGCCATTTTATTAACTTAAAAGGGCTGGATAAACAGCTCACTATCCCTAACCTAATGAGGCTTCCCTGCCTATCAAAATAAACTAAAGGAAACACTAACAAAAGGAATATGTCACTTACACACATTCAACACATAAAGGAATGATATGGCAATGCAAACATAACAGAAACAACAGTTAGGTTCTACATAGACCAAACAACTGTATATCCTTATAAATTTAGTCGGATCCCCCTTCCCGAGATTCATAGAAGGATTTCAAATCAAAATAGAAAAGTTAAGTTTTGTAACTTTGTTCTAATTATAAAGTTCTTCTTACTCCACAAGACTTCCATTTGGCTTTTACCAACTATTCAACTAGATGACAAGTATTTATCTCTTCTCTTAAAGCAAAGAGTCGAATACAACAAATTCTCCTTAGGAATCAAAACACTTCCACAATTCATCTGCATCAACAACAATGTTTTTTTGTCAGGATGATTTCACAACAGTTCACAACACACTTGGTCTTGCCACTTCTTCACAACCTTTAACCACAACACTGTACTTCAATGACTTCTTCCTAGTCCACTCACCTGCCAGGACTAACCACTACAAAGTCCCTATCCTGGTATACTCACCTAACACTACAAGTACTTCTGTGGTAAAGTTTCTTCAAACCATTAAAGTCTTTGAGTTTCAAAAACATCAAAGGTTACTGCTATTGGGAAGACATGATACACATTGGTGCTATTTGTTCCTACCTTGTGAGTACCATGCAATGCAGGTCATGCTCCTCTCCTCCTGAATACTTCCTATCAGGAGGGCTGCTCTCCTGCAACTCATGTTTTCCCATTTTTACATCACATAAATGTTGACAATGGGTCTCTAGTACACTTGCTCTTTTCTGGCTTAGACAATTATTGTGTTGGGGTCTTTCCCAACTATTGCCTCTTCCTCACTCTGGCAATAACGGGTATCATTAGCTTGCTTCAGTCTTGTCCTCTCTTGGCTTTGGCAATGCTGGTTATTGTTAACTTGTTTGAATAGTGCCTTTTCTTGTCAGTGGCAATACTGTTTGCTTTCAGGATCATAATTATAACATTTCCTTTCTTGTCTGACCGCAACACTCTTATTGCGCCACTTCAACAACTTTTTATCAGTTCGGTATTCAAATTAAACACTAGTGGTCAGCGGGCAAATATAGAGCATACCAGTGTTACGAAATATTGGTGAACTCACTGGTTGCTGCATACTTATCCGTTCGCTCCATTGCCGCAGTGCCTTCTGCGTCTCTTGCACAGGAAACCGCTTCAGTTTACTCCATCAGTCGTACATTTCACCTCAGAGAGCACAACTACCATAGAGTTGGAATGTTTGGCAACTAAATGGGCAGTAGAAGCCCTTACTACCAAATGGGCAGGAAGTTTGTACTAGCTACCAACCACGCCCTTCTGGAAGGCTTGCCGATAAAAGCAACAAAGGCTCAAATCATGCATTGGTTAATCTGTCGACAGGAAAGGCTGCCTGTAGGCCAACATAGTGTTCTTGAGCCGATATCCTACTGACAAGCCCTGAGGGCTGGAGAGGGCTGGTGATTGCCAAAGAAGAGAGGAGATATGTGAAAAAGTCCCTTTCTTTGCCCAGAGGGTGTGTGGGGGAGCACCTCAGGGGTCCGGGCTCACCCTCCAAACTACATGATGTACGGCCTCTGCGGTATGGGGAGGATGCATTGGTACTCCCCTCCCCTCTCCCTTGCACTCCCCCCTCCCTTTTCCCTTCCACTTCTCGTTCTCGCACTTGCACGATCTGAATGACACAAGGCCTAGTAAGATCGTTTGTCTGGTTCTCCCTTTGTCTTCCCTCCCTTCTATTGTCTTGTTGCGCCTAGAAACACTTGTGTACAGGCGTGTTATAAATAACTTATATCATATCAATAGAAGGGGCCTGGGGATTGCAACATTAGTTCTACTCCTGCTACTGGAAAGGCAACATCTATGGGCAACATCTATGCAGAACAGTAGTAGTTAGATATTGATAGTTACAAAGTTAAGCTTACCAACTTGAATTTTCACTGTGATTTTGTTCCTGCAGGCACTGGAACCCAAAAGCAGAGTGCACAGCCTCTGCAAGCCCATGCCATCACTTCTTTGTGGACTCAGCATTTGCGTTTCATCACGCACATGCGTGATACTGAAACCTCAATACGCAAAGCTGAACGTATGGCAAAGACAAAACACTGCATGACCAATCCCAATTGCAGAAAAGGACAATTACAAGTGCAGTCCAAAGACAGCAGTCCGGCCTAGGGGAGGGATTGAGGTTTTAAAAAAGCCAATGGGGAGTGTTTGTGTTTGGACCAGTGAGTGACAACGCGTGGAGAGGCAGAGGTGCAGAGATATATGAGGGATCATGAGGATATGGATGTATCGTTTGAGCTGAGGTAGCAGGAAGTGCTGAGAGAGAAAGAAGGGCAATGATATATATGGGGAGCAGGGGGAGGTGCAGAGAAAGCAGAGGTTACAGATGGGAAGAGGATAGTTTGTAGGTGGGGAGCATCAAGGAGGGGGAGATTGCAAAGGTTGGACGAAGAGAGCATAAAGTAGAGAAAAGTACAGAAACCGGTTGGAAATATCAAGGCATGAGGGAGAAGTTGGAAGAGTGAAGACAAACAGATGGTGTGAAGTGCCATAGATGTTCAGGGCTAGTAACAGGCGCACGCTGAGACACCATCTATCCAAGTATTGTCTCGGGAAAGGTGGAAGAGGAAGAAAGTTGTGGTGGAACGGCTAGCAGGTTAGCTGGCAGGTATCCTGAGAGTTGGCGCTGAAGCCTAGAGATAGGGCCTGAGATGCATGAGAGGTCCTCAGTCAATTTGTCAAGGAGGCAAGCAACACAAGCTTGGGTAATAGGATAAGACACTTGAGACAAGGAAACACTGCAGCTTCTGGCCAAGTATCTACAGACAATTCTTGCCTCCGCCCCAGGGAGCAGCTGTGCATCCAACTGATAGGGGATATACAACCTTTACCCAGAGAGAGACCCATTCGGAGTAGGGCATCATACAATCAAGCCAAGTATTGCCCAAACGAGTGACATCAAGGGGAGACCTCTAGATACGTTGTGCGGGTAACCTTTCTGAAAGCAAGAAGACTGTTTTTTGGTTTGCTTTTCCAACCCCTACGTGTGAGTTGCCCCAAATTTGATGTAAAGTCCTAACTAAACTTTTGAACTAGATCCATAAGTTGCATCCTCCTATGAATCTACTTGGCTTTGAAACACCTCCCAAATATAAAAGATCTTATCTTCAAGTGCTAGAAATGTTTTTCTTGAAGCTGTAGCTGGAGATTCTATCCCAAAATGTTGAATGAAAGAGCTTTTAAAGTGGATTCTGGACATGTGAACATGCAGTAAAAATTCTGAAGATGGCCCCTGGGGCAGAGCCGAAGGGGCTACTATCATAGGCCAGGAGCCAAACGAACTGAACAAGAGTTTCTCCACTGTGGAGATAATCATGAATGAAGTACACATTGAGGATGGATCATCCAGCTGGTCACCAGATGTAAATACTGATAAATATAGAATTTATGATGCAGCGATAGCTGAGAATACAAAACCTTGAAGCAAAACATTAGAGCTTCTAAGAAACTGGATAATGTGGACACATACAGAAGGCAAATTATTCAGACCATACAAACAAAAATAAAAAAATTGGCTGAAGATCCATAGAAAGTCCACAAGGGCAGCATAATGGCAAATAGTTTTCCATTCTTTACATCGTAAGGACAACAAAATATTTTGGCAAATATACCAAAAACACGAGTGGAATTGATAAAAATGCTATTGATACAGTTGCTGAGGCCGCCTGGATGAAACACATTAGATCCTCGTCCTATACAGAGAACAATCTAAACACTGATTCCCACCTTCAAGATGAAAGAGACACCATATAACTGCGGTATTTTGTAATTATTTCGATTCCGAGAATTTCGAATACCAAAATTACAAATTCAAAATTTTTGCTACAGAAATAATAACTCACATTACCACTGACCGCCATCCCTGCTCCCTCCACCTCCCTAACCCTTGAAAACACCCATAATTACCTCCAATGGCCAATTTACCTGTACTCTGTCACTGCTACACGGACCCTGCAACGCGAGTTCCATCTCCCCATTGAGGGGTGGAACATCCGCAGCAGGGTCCTTTTCGTTTTTTCAAAACTCTTTGTCCCCCGCTTTCCTTTGTATGGAAGTGCGGGACAACCCTGCCACCCCCAAATACCATAATGTCAATCAAGGGATGCGTGGGACACCCCTGCTCCCCTTGATCATCATTATGGGTTTTTGTTATTTTTTGCACTGCCGAATTCAGCATTTTACTGCATTTTCTTTTTGATTTTTTTCTGCTGATATCCTCACTGCTCATTGGAAACACAAGTTATGCAGAACAGACAAAAAAACTCAAGGCATCTAGAGCACCTGGCCCTGACAGCTTGGCAAATACTGTATTAAAAAAAGAATCACAAATGTGGCCAGTCATTTTAAACCAGCTATATATCAAAGTATCCAGTGAAGGTAGAAATCTAGATTCCTGGAGGAAATCTATAATAATACCAGTCCAGAAGAAGGAATCACAGGAAGATCCATTGAGTTAATGCCTGTTGGCCAAGGTGGACTCTTCTTACGAGTTATTCTGTAATGTCTTATTGGAAGACATTCGAACATGGGCAAAAGAGAAACAATTGCTCTGGAAAAAACAAACCAGATTTTGCAGGGGGATGGGAACAATTCATATAATTTGGACTATCCAATACCCTATATATTCCACTAATGAAGTTCCCAACACCAATTTCTATTTCGCCTTTATTGACTATTTGCAAGTGTATGATTGCATGAGTCATAAAGATTGTGGCGTAAACTAGAAAATTGAGGATTAGATTTAGCTATATTAAATTTAATAAAACAAATGTACCAATTCACCTACGTGTCTATCCAATTGAACTCAGGTGCTCGGTCTGCTTATGTGAACACCAATAAGGGCTTGAAACAGGGGTGCATTTTAGCACCGCTTGTCTATAATCTTTATGTAGCACATTTATCAGGGGCACTAAACAAATGTAACTACTTTATTCCCAGGATTGACAAAAAACACTTCGCATGGTTGGCATATACAGACGATAATTATGGATAGAGCTCCGATAGGGCATGTAGACATCTTTGCAGTCCGATCAAAATACTCTGAGGAAAAAAACATGCAATTAATCGTAGCAAAACTAAGATCTTGAAGGGGAAAGAGGCAAACACAAAAAATGTAGGTGAAGAATCGACTCATCTTGGATTGAGGAAGTAGAGAGCTACCTTTACTTAGGAACACTGCTCAGTTGTTCCCTCTGTACCAAGTCTATACAAAAATCACATAACATCAAAAATACTAAGGACATTTGGAGCCATTAAGAGGTTTATACACACCAAAGGAGCATTTTAATAGAGGGCCTCATTAAAATCTATAAAACCAGCATTGTTACCAGCATCTTGAATGGACTATAATGTAATGACCCTGAGAAACAGCTTAGACAGCTAAATAAGCTAGAAGGGAAACTGACACCCTATATTGGGACTACCCTGGTTGGTACCCATATAAGCCATCAAAATGGAGCTAAGGCTTACCTCATTATCCACTCTGTTGAAGGTTACATATAATACCCTTCATATGAAAATCTAGATGGACTACAGAGATGGCAACTCAATATTTAGCCATTTTGCACATTTAAAAAAGGGATGATTGAGTAAACAAAACATTGGAAGAATTTGTGATTACGTGTGTCGAGTTCTATACGGCTATTGATTGCAATATAGAGGAGACAATTTAGGTAATGCTAAAAAAACAAATAACAAAAAAAGTACTTGAGTGGGAGGGTATAATTAACATCAAACAACTATCCCTTAAGAATTCCTATCAAGAATACGCTAAACAGGGCTGCTCTTAGCTTTCCCATATTAAACATATTCAAAAGATTAAAGACCTTAAACAACACTGTTTTTTTATGCACTCAAGTTGTAATTTGCTCCCTGTTTGAATGCTCTTGGGAACCTGGGAGAAAATACCTGAATAGTTTAGAATCTACTGATAATGCAAGAAAGAGCTTGAAACGCATCACTTATTCTCAATGTAGTTCTCTACTGTCTTTTTACAATGCTGGTTATTCTAAGTTTGTTGGTGATTTGAAACAAGTGGAAGGTGACACATTTTGGTCACATATAATTGCAAGTAACACATAGTCACTCACAGGAGCAGCATATAATATGTGGAATCACATGTATCCCCCTTTGAACAAGAGTACATAAGGCGATACAGAATAGAAACCTCTACTGAAAACCCATAGTGATGTCTTTTCTAACAAAGATGACATACCTTAACTTTGCTGTCTACAATGAAAATGTTATGTGCTCTCTTTATTAATATGATTATTTTAATAGTGTAAAAGGTTTTAACCATAAACACTGATTGAAAAACATTTTCTTTTATAGAGCAATAAAGAGAAAGCAGTTTTTTGTTTATGTAGATGCGAGCTTAAAGTAACAAGGATTAACAGCCTGACAGCAGGGACTTATCAACAGCGAGTGTATCTATGAAAAGATCCAGTGCTTGGAAAACTTCACCTATTCTGTTTACCCAATAAAAAGTGTTGAATATTATGGACAACTCTTGTTGATCCCTTGGTCCCAGAGGAAATCACATTACCCAAAACGCAAAATCTGACTGTCAAACTTTCATAATAATAGTTGCATGGACAGACAGGAACTATACAAGCCACCATCACTAACACTCACAACAGGTACTGTGCAAGCAGACAAGTGAATAGAGACGGCCCTATCGCACAGAACACAAGTTATGGCCAAAAGCAATGAACATGTTTCCCATCACACAAAAAAGACATAGCACAGAGAGCAGAAATAGAAGCTTGGTTCACAAACACACACGCAAAACACTCTACCACAATGATACCACATAAAGCGCACGGAGTTGCAGAGCAAGTTATCCTCACGGATTCAAAAGGTACAGAACTAAGCAGTAGTGCAAGTGTACATCACACATGCACAGGCACCAAGCAAGAAACTTTGCGCACACACAGGAAAGTTAGCTTTTCTTTAAATATATTTAGTTTGTATTGTGCCTTAGCAAACCCAATAGTTTTGCCTTGTGTATAGGTATCAGATAGGAAGTTGCCAGACACTAAAATCATATGCCTAGGTACTTGCACTATTTTGGAACAGTTTTCTTATGGCCTGTTAGTACCATTATGGCCATTACATGCAAAAGGCAAAACTGTTGACTTTACAAATGATTGTTATATAATGTCACTTTCAGCTTCTAGACAAAAAGAAATGTCATTGGAAACAAAGTTCTATTGACTTGTCAATTGCCGTTGCAACTATCACTCACATAAGCAGTATAATGCTGAAAAATGTCATACGTCCTCTAACACCTTGCAAACCTTAATTTACAATAGAAATATGTATACTAAAAGACATAAAAAGAACTGCTCCTCTAACACTTACAGGAAAACCTTGAGTGATTGGGATCTCAAAATTAAAGATGAGTACTCGGGCTCGGAAGCGGGTGCAGGCTCTAATGGGTTCCTTTGTGCCACAAAACACGCAACCAACACTAAAAGACAAATGCAAAAGGAAAAACTCAGAATTAGCAAAGCAGTGTGCAATCTACAGTAAAAACAATAGAATTTTAGAAAATAGTTCATCAGTTTTACTGCTTACTGTGGTAAAACTGCTTCTGTAGAAGAAAGTATACAACCAGCAGACTAATCTAGATCTAGTATTTCAGCTGTTGCATTGTGGTTATGACAACAGATTAATACATTAGAAAAATTGTAAGCAAAAGAATTGCATGAACTGTGAAAAATAAAAATAAATGAATACATTGAAACTATACGCTAGAAGATATAGCGGTCTATCCATTATTTTGCCAACAATTTCTCATCTTCTGACATCCACTTACTTCATATCCCCCTTCCTATATAATGGATATATTTTGGTTGTACTACCCCCTGCATTGTCGCTAGTTGCAGGCTTTGCACTTACATTTTAACTCCTGTGAATGCCTCTTCATGCACAGACACACAACCAGGGTTTCGTTCAGTTTGTAGGATGTTCACAGTCACTGAGCAAGGACGGCACTGAGCAATGACGTAATCACCTGCATCTATCCCACATGTAGTGCAACATTTTTAAGGGTACTTCAAGGTCCCTTACTCTAATTAGGCGCACTCCGGGCAGGAATGATTTTCTTTAACTTTTGATCTCCCTTGTCACTTTGATTTGGTCATCACTTGCCATATATCATGATGTCTCTTTTTATTTCTTGTTTCTTATTTATTTTGTATAGAATTTGCCCTGATGAAGGACCCTGGAGGTCTGAAATGCATTGGTGTCAATGTCTTCTGCCCGATTGTTGTTTCCACCAACATTGTGACATATGATATAAACAACCTGTACAATTCAATCAAGAGTGCATAGGTTTCCTTCTACTAGTGTGCAGCCATCACTGTGGGAAATCTTCCCATGGTCTCATTTACATTCATTAGTACTAACCCAGTGCAAGTTATCTGGTTGGCTAAAACCTTGAAACTTCACATTAATACTACGTATTTTGACAAGAAAATAACAGGTTGTGCCCACTACCCCCACATCTCCACTTTTCCTTTTAATCACAACTTTTTATTGATTTTATCATGACAAAAAGAAGAAAACAAACTCACATAGGAACGTTGAAGCATGAAAAAGCAGTCTCTACAGGGTGATATAAATGCAATGACATAAGAAAACAAGCAGTGCCAACGGGTGCACGCACACCATCCTGAAAAGTCTGGAATTGAAACAAAGCAAACTACAATACTCCCTCAGCCCTCGCCTACCCATTTGTCCCATCTTTTCACACATTTTTTGTGGGAGCCACTTGCCCTGTACACTGTCCTCTCGAGGGATGAGCATCGATCCACTTCTGCCATCCATTGGCTCAGTTTTGGATGTTCTGCAGAACACCAGGATGCTGCGATCAACCTTTTGACAAGCCCCATCGTCACCCCCAGGAATGACTTTTCATGGTTTGTTAACCCAGTATCCCCTCAGATCCCCAGCATAGCCAATTTTGGTTGTAGAGGGATCCGGGTACCAATTGTGGCAGACAATTTACTCAGGCATTTCCCCAGAAGACCTGGATCTGTATACAGTCCCACAGTATACGGTAAAGGTGCCACCCACCCTCCTGTCCTCATCTAAGACATGCATCGCTCCCTGCGGCGCCCCATTTAGCCAATGCAGTGCAGTAGTAGTATACTCAGTGGAGTATCTTAAATTGTATTAGCCACAGTCTGGCCGCAATTCCCACCATGGTTAGAAACATTAAGGCTTGCGCCTACTCCTCTGGTTGCAACCGCCCCATGTCCCTTCCCGTCTCTCCTTCAAGTGGGTCAGTTCCTTGGCCCCGAAGGCCGTAAGCACCTGGTATATTGTGGATGTTACCTTGGAGGCATATCTGCTGAGAACAAATTAGCCCCTAGGGGTGAGCTCCCACATCTCCACTTAGCAAAGATGCCATTCTTGAGAGACTGTTGAATCTATTCAGCGAACCTGCTGGTATTTTCCTGCATAAAGGCAGTGAATCCACACAAACCCACTCGTTGAGGTATAAAATAGTGTAAGGTTGTAGAAGTAAGGTGCAGACACAAAGGTGGCATGTTTTGGGGAAAATACTTTTATTGAATAAAAGAGGGTTGAAAAAAGCCCTCTCTATCCCTAAAGATAAGAGGGGGTTCCCTACCTCAAAGAAAACTAGTAAAATTGTCACGAATCTAAAACTAAAAAGTGTCACTGCCATGTCCCAAACACCTACTTCTATCCCTAAAACTAATAAACTAACTGTGCAAGGATGATCTCTTCTCAATGTAAAGGTTTTATTTGCGAGTTCCATAAACAGAAAAGTTCCCAGCCTCTTGGGTGAAAAAGGGGCAGAAATAAGGAAATGCATCAAAACTATACATTTCCAAGATTAGGGTTATACATCTTTTCCCTTGTTCAATATGATCTTCTCCTTTTGGGGCATCTCAGGGCTATTGTTACTTAAACAAATGTCAATAGATAGTTCACCATAATATCTTCTATATTCTTTGCCAATTCATTTTGGGAACTTGACACACTCCTTTTGTCCGAAACTACAGGACTTGTTGAACTGTCTTTTCTCCTTGGTGCGAGTCACTGGCTCTCAATATAACTGCTTGGTTCACTCTGCTGCCAAGCCGTTATGCTTTAATGCAAGCTCTTATTTGGGTGCAGGTCCCAGACTCGCAACATTCAATTTGCCTTGGTATACTCTCCTGTCAAGCAAAATGTCTCTTGTGTGCGGGTCCCAGACTCGCAATAGTCGATTCGACTTGGTATACTCTCCTGCCAAGTCTTCACCCTCTCAAGGATACCGTGAGTCCCAGACTCATAATATTCACTGTTGCTTGGTCTATTTCTCTTCCAAGCAACAGTTCCAACATGGACTGACTCTTTTTGGGTATGGGTCACAGACTCGCAATATTCAAATTGCTTTCTTGCATGGAAATGAAGGAGTGTCTACGACTTGCACCCGGTTCCCAAGGTCCCAGACCCTCTTATTATGGCCTCTGCCTTCGCCCGCTCGCTCCTGCGCTACTCTGGGAACCTGCGTACCAGTTGGCTTCCGTCTGGAAGGTACAATTGTTTCCTGAGCAGCTGTAGCTTCCCTGGAGGGTCTGGTCACGTTTGGGTCTTCCTTGTGGTCGGCAGCAGCTTCCTTAGCATCCGCTTCTTTTCCCGGTGGTGCGTCCTCGCTTCTGTGCGCTTCTCCGGTGATCAGGTAGCCCAGAGGTGCCGGACAGCAACAACATGAGCAGTCCTGGGACCTTGCTCAGGTTCTCTTCCTCCTCTGCTTTCGGCTTCCCTCCAGCTCACTCGTGCCTTTCTCGCTGCTGCCTGGTTTGCTGGCTTCCTCCTCTGAGGAACGGTCACTCCCATCAAGTCAGCTGATCCATTTTTAAACTCCCACATTGCTAAAGGGCGTTTCTTTGGAGCAATCACATTAGCTGAAAAACGACAGTGCTCATTGTGCTTCCCGATAGTGATCCTTGGACTCCTGATCGTCTTCTTCTCACCTATATGTCAGAGAGTCAGATGTGAAACATTCTTTATAATCTAAGGTTTGAAGCCTGCCAAGTATATTAGAGTGACTAGGTTGACAATAATAGATATTGGCCATATCACAAGGAGGAAGGTGAAGATTTAATATTGGAGAAGGATTTAGGGCTACTAATGCAGGGGCGTAGCACATTCTCCAAAGAGAGTCATCCCTAATCCCACTCCCAGGGGGATTATTGTATTGTGGATGCACCACCCTGGCCCCATGGGGAAGGTCTCCCCCAAAGGGAGAATTGACGACATCCTCAGATTTGTCACAATAGCCATGGTGTTGTCCATCATGACTTGGCTGAGCTTGCCTTGGAGAGTAGGGCGAAGCCACGAGAGCCAACCAGATAACATTACCTTCCAAAAGGTTTGTGTTACATATTCTTTGACTGGGTGGATAGGCACCGCTAACAAGATCATCCAGGTGAGAGCTCCATAACTCTTTGGCAAGGCGTCTGTTATTACTGGGAACTGAGGCCAGGATGACAGAAGAGATCCCACTCTCAATACATTGTCCTTAGGGCCCACCAAGTGAGGCCCTGCAACACAATGGCAAAAGCCTGGACATATCTCATCTAAACTGTGACCACTGACATTGTAGCAGCCACGGCAGGGACCTATGTGAAGTCTGCCAACCAGCACTAGAAAAATGCATTAGACCATAAGACCTAAGCGGTACAGGAAATGTGAAGCCTCAATCTGATTCTAGGGCTGGAAAGCAAGGCCATGTGCTGCATGTTCATCTCCTAATCAAGGGGAGGAAAGGTGTTGCCTTCACGTATGTACTGAACTGCACCAAAACATCTAAAGAGCCAGAATGTATTAGTTTGTCACTTCTTCAGATTGAAGAAAGTAATACAAAAGTTTAAGAAGGAGGCATGTCCTGAAAAAGTGCTCCAAGAATAGGAGCATGCCAGGATCCGGCTGTCCTCGAGGTACCGGAAGACTTGTTTACGATGCATCCTTTGAGTAGCTGCTACAACCACTGAAACTTTGTGAAGAGACTGTGGGTAAAAGAAAGGCAAAAGGGCAGGGCCAGAAACTGTTAGTGGTTGCCCAAACTACAAAGCTCTTGTTACTTCTGG
Source organism: Ambystoma mexicanum (assembly GCF_040938575.1). Taxonomy (NCBI): domain Eukaryota; kingdom Metazoa; phylum Chordata; class Amphibia; order Caudata; family Ambystomatidae; genus Ambystoma; species Ambystoma mexicanum. The sequence continues at coordinate 1,144,562,413 of NC_090927.1, forward strand.
TGCTGTGGATGGAGCGGAATGCGAAAACAGGCATCCTGGATTTGCAGGGCCACCAAACAGTCCTCGAAATCAACTGCTCAATGGAATTGGGCTAGAGCGCCAACCCTGAATTCTTCCTTGCACAGGAACAAATTCAGCAGTGTCAGGTCTACAATAGGTCTCGGACCACACCATTACCAGCCCTTCCCACACCCCCTGGGCCACCAGTTCAGCTGCCTTACTCAGTAATGACACTTCTTCCAGCGGGATATTATCTGGTGATGGACAGGAAAGGGAACAAAGTTTATCAGTAGGTCTTAGCGAGAAAGAAGCAGTAACTGTGTGTGAGAAACCTCAGGGTATTCTCCCGAGTAGACCTCGAGAATCCCTTAATCAGGTGGCCAGGAAAGGGCTGACGCTTGTCCTCGCTTGTCCAACCCTCGGGGTGGACAAGCGAGGGAGGCTCACCTGGGTAGGTGAGCCTGGGGTTATGCTCGGGAATAGCCCCAGGTGAGACGCGGTATTGTACCAGGGAAGGAGAGGACGATGATATACCTCAGGCCTTTGTAGGCTATAATACCCACCTTCCTCCCGCTGAATCTAGCTTACCCAAATCTACCATCCCCTCCTTATGTAACAAATCTCCTAGGATCCCACACCCCGTTGCATTCAGACACTCTCTCAGAATCCCCACTTTCCTGTTCCCTAGAAAAATAATTCCAATCGTCGTTATTCACGTCCCTCCGGTTATTCTATCCTGGACACCCATTATATGGTATTGACAACACATTACCATTCCCACAATTACCCCTGTTCAGATCACGATAAAAACTCTGGTCATTCTTGTTCACTCCACAACCTCTACCAACCACCCAGTAAGAGAACTATAATCCCGTATAACACCTTTTCTCCATCCTACCTCGTAGGATACTCAAGAACTCTACCGCCCCCCGTTTCCAACCTGAACACCTCTTTACCTTGTAACAGACAACAGACTTATATCAAATCTGTTTACCCGACATGTCCCAACCCAAGGGCCAGGCAGAGTCAGGCAATTAACCTTAATCACACACACCATGGCCCTTTCCTTTCCCCACATGGATAAATGATATGTTACTCACCGTAGTGACAAACGTACTCTTTTTTTTTGTTTGAACTCTTTATTGTTTTAGAACATATAACAACCAACAACAAACATTACAATCACTCTGGCACTACTTCTTGGATTCCGCCCATCTTTATCATCCGTCCTGGAGTGCTTCTGTGGCTGTCCTGGCCCGGATCGTTGTTCTCCTGTACCACTAAACACTCGTCCTCTCGGGGTCCTTTATCTCGTGCCTTGGACCACTCCCCCATATCTCTCTCGTGCGGGGGGGGACTCAACTCTTCTTGTCGGCTATCCCTTTAGTGTTCGTCCGACTCACTGGGGACATCTGTACCGTTCACTTCCTTCTGTTCGAATAAGTCTTGTAACAGGGAGTTCCATGCTAGTATCTTATGTCTGCTTTCTCCTTCTCCCTTCTGCAGTGCCCCGGTCCAGACAGTCGTTTCCACTAACGACCATTTCTTCAGGTCGGCCTGTTAGGGAGAATTCTCTGTTTAGGCTGAATTTCCTAACCTAGTGAGTCCCCCAGCAGCTTTGCTGGATTTTTGGGGTTTATTTTTTCTCCTGCCAAGAGTGAGACTCTTTTACCCTCACTCTTGGACATGACTTGAGAGTGTTTCTGTGACTTACTATGTGCTTATGGGCTATGGGGTATTTTTTTTCCCATAGGCTATCATTGGTTTTTTGAATGTGTGTTACACAGCACCCTCAGTGCAGTAACACAGGGGTTTCATAGAGACCCCCAAACATAGACTCCACACCCTGGGACTGACTACTGTCTCCCTGGGTCTGTAAAGTCACCATTGACTTTACTAGTCTTAATTTAGGAACTTAACCAGTACAAACCATCATACTGTGGAAGTACTGGTAGGGGCAATTAGATTGCCCCTGGGTCCGTTGTCGAGGGGGTACTGTCCCGTCCCCCCTCGCTGAGTTTCTGGCTGGTGGCAGTGGATACCACGGAAATATTCCACCGGAATATTTCCCAATGGGATTTCCCATTGATTTTAATGCACCAATTTTTTGGTGCAATGTTAAAGATACCGCCGGCTTATTTATTTAATATAAATTCACCGGTTGGGATTTTTTGCCAGAACTCGCCGCCAAAATGGCGTCTAGGTTCATTTCAGTAACCCTGAACCAGAGTCGAGCCTTTGTTCCACTTTTGGCGGGCTTCTGCACAGAAGCCCTCCAAAGTGGTGCCATTCTGTCTGGGTACCACAGTGGGTATGGGAGGGGGTTTAGGCACCCTGGACTGAGTTGCCTTGCCAACTCATGTCGCACTCTGGTGTGATTGGCCCAGGTGGTGAGCCACCCCGCTCACCACTTAGCATGTTTGAGTGACAGCTAGGCTGTATGAATGGGGGTTTGCTGCATAAAAGCAGGGTTTTTGGGACTGGTTCTTCAGAAGTCGCCACAGGACCTAAGAAGCCGAAGAGGGAGAAGCCAAGCCGACCTGCCAAGACGACACCACCGGTGGAGCCCTGCGGAACCGTCTCACCACTTTTTCTGACGACAGAGAAGATCTCCCGCCGGAGAGTCTTCTTCCCTTGACTGGTGGGGACAACCAGTTTCTGCCTCCTTTTCGCCACCCTGAAGCATCTCGTGGCCGCCTTGCCTGTGCCAAGCACCCCAGCAACCGGGATACCACTTTTTACCTCAACCGCGAAAGAAGGGGTAACATCCTTTTAACCGGAAAAAACTCCACGGCTGGTTTCTTCCCTGGTAGTGCAACGACCTCCAGCTTTCCTCCATGACGAGATCTTCTCCTCCTCTGGACGACGCCGAGACTTGCACCCACTACCAGGAACAACTGTCACCGCTGGAGGATCCTTTCCATTTTAAAGGTACCGTGTTCCGCCCGGCTTCCCTTGCCACCGATTGTACGGGGCTCTCGACCCTGGGTAAGCCTGGGACACCCTAACTAAACTTTTCTTAACTGAGAAAACCCTTTTCAACTCACCTGTAAAGACTTGTGACATTGTGTGATCTTGGGCATCTTTTCGCCTGGCTTTCCCTAGAGTGGGCCTGGCAACCGAACTTCCTTGCTCCTCAATAGACTGCCTTGCTAAACTTACTGTGAACCTCTGAAAAGTGTTTTACCTTGCTGTTTTCATTATTTCTGCCTTTTCCCTCCCTTTTTAACTAACTTGTTGGAGTGCCATCTAATGTTAAGCGCTCACCTCTGTTTGGAAATAAGTGGTGTTAACCTAGACTTGTCCAACAAATAACTAGGGATGTACATATAAGTAATAGTGACTGTGTTTTGACTTACTTACCTTTTCTGTGCTAGTGTAATTTATGAGTGTGTCTTTTAAATAAATAATTATATAATTTTACACCTAGCTCTGGTCAGTGTTTGCTTGAACTACTGTGCCTCTGTACCTATTGTGTATGCTCTGTATACTGCCTAACTCTTCTTGAGGGAAGTCTGACTGCTCAGCCACTGCTACCAGGTAAATCTGGGTGGTACAGACTGCTACCAAGTGGGTTTACTGCCAAACACCTCTAGCCTTAAATCTTTTGCAGTGGTCCCAGAGGGAACTGCACAGGTTTCTGTCTAACACGGCCCACAATGAGTCTATGTTCGGCCCCGAACTAGAGTTCCAAGCCATTGCTATGCAGCGCTTTGCTAAAATGCACATTAAGTCCTTCATCTTCGATACATGAGTCCTCCGTTTGTCTCCTCTAGGAAAAAGGCCCAGTAAGACTCTGGTGTCCATTCTTGCATGTGGATCCCCCCCCAATCGCCTTTTCTTTGACTTTGTCCCAAAGGTTCGTTATAATTGGGCATGTCCAAAACATATGCAGTATGTCTGCTTTTTCCGCTTCGCACTGTGGGCAGTTCCGGGTTCCCTGGTTCCCATAGTGGACATTCTCCTGGGCATGAGGTATGCCCTGTGCATGACATAGGGCTGTGCTTGCCTACATTTTGAGTTTCTAGAGACTTTCTTTGGGTACCGCTTCTGAAGTTCCCCTTCCCAGCGTTCTTGCGTTTGCAGTTCCTGCTCATTGATAGTTTTCAGTAGCTGTTCGTAGAGTCTGGAGTCCATATGTCCCCCTTCTGATACATCGTACCACGCATCTAGCGCCCCCCCACACCCAGTGTATTCTCCTTCTGGCAATTCTGGCCATCTCTTCTTGATTGTCCGAACCATGCTATTACACAGTATAAATTGGCCTCTGTGTATGTCGTGCTCCTCCGTCAGGGTTTGGTGTTCCACCCATTGTGCATCTTTCCTTAGGTCCCCAATCTGAGCTATGCCTTTGGCTTCCCAATGTCTCTGGTATGTTGCCAGGGTGTCGGTTCTCGCCCCGGCCAGTCCTGCGAGGGGGATATGCGTGGAGCAGGGGTCTTGCACCCCCTGGGTTCTCCATGCCTTCTTCCACAGGTTCAGGCCCAGTTTGACCAGGTTGAGTTGGGTTCCGATCAAGGACTTGTCTATCCATAACCTTTCTCTCAGGTAGTAATGTCGCAATGCTGATTGGAAGAGCAATGAGTATATTGATGTTTCATCTCCTATCTATCTGATGACGAATTGCAGCTGCCCTACAAGATAGTAATGTTCAAAGTCTGGCAGTCTGATTCCTCCCGCTTCATAGTCCCTTTGCAGTGTGTTCAGGGCTATCCTGTTCCTCCCCACTCCCCACAAGAATTCTCTTGCCATTGTGTTTAACTGTTGGTAGAATGCCTTAGGTATATCACGAGGGATGTTTGTGAAGTAGTATAACATGCGTGGCAATACCGTCATCTTCAACAGGGCTGCTCTTCCTATCATTCCATATGGGAGTGTCTTCCAGAAGTTCATGGCCTACTTTGTCTTATCGAGAGCCCCTTGTGTATTGAGTTTGTGTGTGTCAGTGGCATCGTAGTGCACATATATGCCTAGATATTGGAAAGTGCGTGGCGCCCATGTGAGACCCAGGTCCGGCAGCTGATTCGAGGGGGGTCTGGGAGGGCATCTTAAATCTGCTAGGGGGAACAGGGAGGACTTTTCTTTGTTAATAGCTATTCCCGATAATCTGTTACGCTCACCTGGTCTCTGCGGAGGCATTGGGGCACGGTTGCAGCCCTCCCGGGGGAGAGGTCGCTCAGGTCCAACTTCGCCCTCTGCGCTTATGTGGTGACTGGTGGTAATAGGTGATGCTGCTCGGGACTGCTCCTGTTGATTAGTTTTGGTGAGCACTCCGTCCTGCTGCTTCTGGCAGGGGCGCTTGTAGGATCTGGACCGAGTTCCTTCACTGGTCCCTTGCACGTGGTAGTCCAGTCCTGCTGCGACTAAGCCACTATACTTCAGGTAAGTGTTCCTGTTTGCCTTTGGCTTTCCTCGTCTGTTTTTGTTTTATTGTAAAGTTTGTTGTCTTGTATTGCTGTCCGTTCCACTTTTGATGTTTGCTCTTTTGCTTTCTTCCCTTGCAGGTAATGTTGCCGGTCCGGCCGAAGGTGCAGAGCTCGAGGCGGCAGCTGGAGGGAATGAGGACCGAAGCTGCAGTGGTACAGTAGCTGTTAAGTTGTTAACTAGGGGGCGCGCGGGGTTCAAATGCGGCGTGGCCCTAGGACGGATGTTCTAACCTTGTCTTTCTTCTTCTTCACAGGGTCCGAGTTCGTGGATGCGGAGTGCGGTGCTGCAGCGTCGGGATCAAGATCACTGGATGTCAAGAGATGAGTCTGCAGATGAAGCGTTGAAGCATCGGTTTCAGGGAGGTGAGTATGCAGGAGAATGCCTGGTTTCAAAGGAAAGTAAACTGGTCCAAGCAGCGGTGAGCGTCACGTTGCATGCGAGTGCACAGTAACGCAAAGCACCGGCCTTAAGGATGGAGCAGCTTATATAGCTGAGCTTCTGAAGCCCCGCCCACCAGGTTCAGCCTGCCTGCCACACCCGATGAGTCAGCACATGAAGACCAGGCCTACGGAGTACACCCAATGAGTGGGCACATGAGGATGTTCTCTGGAATAAAGGCTTTCAGCTCCTGGAAAAATAAAAGCACTCGTACACTGAAATAAAGTAAAAGCACTCCTGCACTGAAATAAAGTTTTCCTGCTCACACCTCTATATGAGCCTGGCGCCAAAGGCGCCAGGACTAAATCCAGCCAGGGCCCCTATGTTTATGGATCCCAAAGGGACATAAGTGAGTCAAGTGACCCATTGCCCCTATCACTAGATGGTGTGGTTTTTGTGTCTGGGGCCTGTGGCCATAACATAATCTGGCAAATGAGTCTATGGCTTCTGGTTAAGTGGACTTGCGGGTTTCCGACAAAGAGGAGCATGTCGTCCGCGTATAGTGAAATTTGGTTTATGACTCCACCTATTTCTATCCCAGTTTCTTTATATTCGGCCCTGAGGAAAACCGCCAGCGGTTCAAGGGCCAATATGCATAGCATCGGGGATAGTGGGCAACCCTGCTTTGTACCTCTAAAAATCTGCCAGGCCTCCGAGATATGTCTACCTGTTTTCACTCTTGCTCTGGGGTCCTTATATAGCAGTTTGGTCCAGCATAAGAATCCCTCTCCTATTCCAAAGTGGGTGAGCACGCTCAGCAGCCAATCCCAGTTCACAGAATCGAATGCTTTAACCGTGTCCAACAACGCTATTGGCGCATTCGCCTGTCTCTGATTCATCTGGTCTACTACATGGTGAAGTCTGCGCAAGTTCCACGTCCTGTTTCGTCCCAGGACATAGTCCGTCTGGTCCGAATCCACTAACCTGGGTATGACTCGTTGGAGTCGATTGCCGTGTGTTGCTGTTAGGATTTTTGGAATCTTGGTTAATCGGGGAGATCGTCCTGTGGGAGTCGCAGTCTAGCAGTAACTTTCCTGATTTAAGAATGGGTAATATTATAGATTCTGACATGCTGTCCGGTAGGCATGCTTTCTCATACGCTTCTTCGTAGGGTCCCGGAGATTTACCAGTTGGGAGATTGGCGATTACAGTTGTCAATTCCTCCACCGTGAGGGGGGCCTCCAGTATGTGAGCCTGCTCTTCAGTTAACTTAGGTAGACTGATCTCGGCCATGGCGTCAGCTATGTCACCTGCTTCCACCCCTTGGTTTTGGGTGTACAACCTCTTGTAAAATTGTGAGTGTGTTATTAATTCCTTCCTGGGTCCTCACCACCTCCCCTGTCTCATCTCTTACCACATTAATTGGTTACCTTTTGATCTCCTGCTTGGTAAGACAGGCTAGGAGCCTGTCGGGCTTATCTGCCTCCGCATGTAATCTTTGTATATATTTCCCATAGTCTAATCGAACCAGCCTCTCACATACAGTGACACTAAAATCTCAATGTTGTGAGTTCCCCCGGTTCTTCCCTCGTTATGCCTGTTAGCTGTTCAGCTCGTTCTATCTCCCCTTCTATTTCTGGGAGGTCCGCCAGGGGCACTTCCCTTGAGTCCCCCTGTTTTCCCAACTGCTGCTCCCCTGACCACCACTTTAAAGGCATCGCAGACCGTTCCGTTTCGATCAACACTCCCTGTGTTGGGTTCAAAGTAGTCAGCTATCGTGTCTTGGAAGTTTTCCTGGAACTCCCCTTCTATTAGAGCCTCTGCCCTCAGTCACCATGTTGGTATAAGGGCCTTCCTGTAGGTATGAGCCCACGCTGCTATTAATGGAGCATGATCGGACAGTGTTCGGACCTTGATGTGTATCCCTGAGATTTCCCCTAGGGTTTCAGTGCCCGTGAATAAGTAATCTGTACGTGTAAATGTCCCGTGAAGGGCGCTCTAATGTGTATACCCTCTCATTTCCGCATGTACCTTTCTCCAGATGTCCACCAAATTCAGCTGATTCAGGATCATACGTAAGGCTTTGGCTGGCAGTGCCGGTTTTCTGTATTTGTTATCCGACCTGTCCAGTAGTGGGTAGTGTGTGCAGTTGAAATCGCCTGCCCAGATGGAAGTCACTTCTCTGTATGGGTCCAGTTTAAGTGCTATCTTCCTGAAGAACTCTGTTGCGTCGTGATTTGGGGCATGTGTGTTTATTAGGCATATTTCTTTGTTTTCCAGCATTCGGTGTACTATCACTAGCCTGCCCTCCACATCACTTTCTTGTTTTAGAAGCTGGAATGGGACTCCCGGGGCTATCCAGATCAGCACTCCCCTTGCATAGTTGGAATATGTTGAGCTGAACATTTGACCTCCCAATTTCTTGGCCACTTTGGCTTGCTTCTCTGGAGGTGAGTTTCTTGTAACATTGCCATTTTTACTTTCAACCTGTTCAGCCAGGGGTATACTCTCAGTCTCTTGATGTAGGCGTTTTATCCCCTGATGTTCCAGGTTGCTATTGTAATTTCTTCCTGGCCCATTTTGTAATGACGCAAACCCACATGCTTTGCTCCTGTTTCTCCGGTTCTCATCCGTGCTGTCTTTCCCCCACATTGGCATCTCCTCTCAGTTTCTTCTGAGTCAATGTCATTCTGTACAGGTGTCGCATGGGTCCTCGGACTGGGGTTTGTGTGGTGGCCGTGCTTCTTTTGACATGCTACGATTTCGTCGCCTCTCGCGCCTTTCCATCTTCCTCTGTGTGTGGTGCTTCCTCCTCTAGTCGTGCCGTCTACCACCCAACCAAACAACTCTCTAATTACAACTGTTTCTTTTTTTTTAAACCTTTATTTAATTCTGGCAGCACAGTGCATCACATGTACTGGGACCTTGTCACATACAACATTCTTTACAACAAACAATAACATACATCGGCGTTAGATTCATGATACATAATTCATAACAATTATCAGGTTGTTACAACGCAGGGCAATACAACATTTTTACTTAAGTATTCAATTCACATTTTTGTCGCTCAGATACGAGCACAAGCTCATCCATGTGTTGCACGGCCTAGACCTAGGAGGGAGAGTAGATATGTACATGTCTTCGCATTCTTGGGACCAGGTTAATGCGGCCAACCATTCTTTCCTATCAGGGGGGAGCTTGTCTTTCGAGTGCAAGAGAATCGATCTTTTAGCTATCATACAAGTAGTAAATGTACAGAGGGCCTTGCTGCGGAGCGCTGGCCATATACCAAAGAGTGGGCCAAGTGGGTCGTGTTCCAGTGGGGTTTCTATTATTTCCACAATTGTATCAATTACTCGGGACCAGAAGTCCCCTAAATTGGGACATGACCAGAACATGTGGAGGTGGTCTGCTAGTTCTTGTCTGCATCTAGGGCAGCCAAGGGCTTGCGATTGTGGCATTTTGGAGAGTCTGGCTGGCATGTAGTAGAGTCTGTTCAAGATTTTGAATTGCATTAATTTGAATCTGAAGTTAATGGAGACTTTCTTAGTCAGGGCGTACATTTGTACCCACTGCTCATCAGTTAGTTCACATTCCAGATCACGTGCCCAACCCAGTCTTGCTTTCAACACCGGGATTGAGTGGGACTACTGGACTATCTTATACAGTGTGAAGAGGATGTGCTTACAGTCCCCTGAGTTGGCGATGTAGGCTAAGCTAGGATTTTCTGAGGGCTCATTCGGGTAGGATGACCATCTGGTCGAGACGGATGAGCGCATTCTGTAATATTGCGGCTGGTTCTCACTGGTATTAGCATGTCCCGGTTTCCAGGTGTCAGGGGTAATAAAGCTACTCCCTGGGAAGACGTCTGCAAGATAGTTATAGCACAGATTTCCCCATTTTAGCTGGATTGACTTGTCCTACGTCAGACTGAGCTCAGGGAATTTCCAAAGAGGTAGCCAGCGATAGTATGGTTGTTCAGTTCCAGTAAGAGAGAACATTCTCCATGCTCTTAGAGTGGACATAACCAGGTCGAGTGGGTTGCCCCCCTCCCCCAATAGTGTTGGTTCAATACGAGCATTTTAAGATCCGATTCCCCTGCCGCCATTCCCTCAAGTCTGACATGTGGGGGAGGGGGGGCTGGGTTAATGGGGTACCAAAATGTTGCAAACTGGGATTGGGCAGCTATCCAGTACAATTCCAGATTCGGGGCAGTGAAACCCCCTCTCTCATATGGAAGTATGGGAGGATAGCTCAGCGGCAACATGCTCGTCTTGGAAGCAAGACGACACAGAGCAACACAGGTTAGATCCCCACCAAGAAACATCTGGGTGTTAAGCACGTTATAAATAACCTATCATAACCTAAGTGTCATGTCCATCCATTTCTTCCGTACCGCTCCAGAATGCCAGAGGAATTGGGCGAGATGTCCATGTAATTATGTGAAATATGCTTTCCCTGGCCAGATCAGTATGTTGGCATATACATATAACATCTTGGGGAGTAGGATCATTTTGGTCACTGAAAGCTTGATGGCTGGGGATAATGGGAGAGGTCTCCAGAAACTCATTATGGACGCTGCATATTCTTTAAGCATGTCAAAGTTGTCTTGAAGTAATGAGTTGTGAGATCTCGAGATGGTGACCGCCAGATATTTAATTCGGTTGGGTACCCAGAGAAGGGAGGATAATTTCTGACAGTCAGGGCTCAAGTCGAGGGTACACGCAGGGGGACAGAGTCCACCCACTATATTCTGAGTGTGGACTCAGTCCCGCCAGCTAAAAGAGAAACATTGGATACTCTCTTTGAATTTAAAAATAAAAGCCAACCTCAGGAATCAAACTACAGTCGTCAGGTTTGTAGGCCGGACACTTCAACATTGCACTATATAACCTGATGAAAAATAAACAACTAAAGGTGAAATATCCCATTTCAGCACTGCAAGTTCTAGGGAAAACACTTGTTTTTGTTCTTTGAGTTTGAAAACGTTAAACGGTGTGTAGGTTTTAAAAACACTATTAGAAGAAAATATCCTGTCTTGGTTTTGTGTGTGTCTGTTGATTTTATGAAAGGCAAATGCCATTCGTCCTGTTCAATTTGCTGGTTATGCAAAGCCAATTTAATTAAATGTGCATATTTCACCTTGATATGCTAATTTCTGGCAACGTCACATCCCATTGCGTTTGTTGATGAGTCCCCCAACTTTAATTTTTAGGACTGGACACCTGCTGACAGTTAAATATTTTACTGGTGAGAGGGAATATCTCTGACTTTGAAGCATTGATGGTGAAGCCCGAGAGCTCGACAATGTGGGTGATGTTCTTTATGATCGGGGTGAGGTTAACTAGCCGGTCCTTTACGAAGAGCATAACATCATCTGCGTATAGCGAGATGATTTCAGGGCTTCTCGCCAAGTGGAATCCCTGGTGTCCATGGTTTTCCCTAATAAATACCGCCATTGGCTCGATGGCCAAGTTGAAGAGGATGGGGGAAAAGGGGCTGCCCTCCCGGGTTCCCCTTTCCAACTGGAATGGGGAAGATGTGTGCGAGTTAACTCAGTCCCTAGCTACTGGTTGAGTGTATAGGAATTTAATATATTGACGCATCTTGGGGTCTATTCCCATTGCTTCCAACGTTAGGAACATGTAGTCCCATGCAACCATATCAAAAGCCTTTTGGGCATTGATTGTGACTGCGACCGCATGGGTGTCTGGGTCTAATCTGGCGATTATATTAAAAAGTCGTCTGATATTAAGTGAAGTAGACCTACCAGGTACGAAACCAGCCTGGTCGGATGTATCAGGTGGGGAGTTAATGGGAGGAGTCTGTAGGCCCGGACCTTAGCAAATATTTTGGTACCGCAATTTATGAGGGAGAGGGGCCTGTAGGAGCCACATTCATTCGTGGGTTTATCTGGCTTCAGTAATACAGTGATTACGGCCTCCCTCAGGGATTCCGGGAGGATGTGGCGTTGTAGGTACTCTTCCGACTGTAAGTGAGAAGGAGAGTCAAAGCTACCCTAACCAAAGGCGTGACATAGGGTCACCAGGTTTTGCAGAGGAGCTAGGTAACTGCTAGCTCAATAGACAAAAAACCCACGGATGCGGGAATGACAAAAAATGGGTTTTTTATTTTACACTAACAGAGAACAAAACAAATATACAAGCTGCGCCGTGGCGCTGAATATATGCATTATTGAGCATATTTTTGTCTGCGTTTTTGTGAGTTAGTAGGCAGAGTGACAAACAGTATAAATTTCAAGTATTGTTTTAAATGACAATACTTTCAACATTGTTTAACATTGTCGTCGACACACAATTTTGTGTTTCTGGTTCGGTATAGATTGGAGAGAAGCAGTGGCTGTGAAACTTGTAGCAGCGCTGCTGTGAAAGTACCGAACGGTCTTCAGGACAATGATTTCAAGTCGGGTCAATGTTAAAAGAAGGGCGTCCACCTATGAATGACAGGGGACTGGGTTAGTTCAGAGAGTGATGTCTAGGAAAACATGTTAAAACTGCAAAAGAGGGGACCTACCATGTGCGGGTAAGTGGCCGTGTTAAAATTTGTCCAGCAGATGAATTGTCTGGGAGGCTGTCTGCAGACGTCAGAGGCCTGATGCTAAAGTTCAGCACATTCACCCCACTAAGTAACTCCATCAGAAAAATGATCCTCAAACATTGGGACAAACTACAGACTGATTCCTTCCATCCAGAAAAACCACGCTTTGCTTTTAAACGGAGCCGGAATCTAAAAGACCATCTGGTGCACACCTATACAGAAGTCGAGACACCAAGCCAGCAACAAACCGCGCTATGGCACCTCCCAGCGATTAAAGGACATTTCAAATGTGGCTCCTGTTCTGTCTGTCCATTAACAGCCAATCTCAAAACCATTGATCTGAAAGGTAACTCCTGGGCCCTCAACTCTTTCACTAATTGCAGAACCAAATGGTCGGTCTACATAATCAAATGTCCATGTGATCTCATCTACGTGGGAAAATGTAAGAGAGAAATCAGGAAACGGATCTGTGAACACCGGTCTTGCGTGCGGAACCTAGTTGAAGAAAAACCATTGGTGGCACAATTTAAAGCAAAAAACCATACTCACAACGACATTTTCTGGGCAATACTACAAACAGTGGGTAACCCATTCTGGGGTGGCGATAGAGACCTAGCCCTACGCAAACTTGAACAGAAATGGATCCATCGCCTAGATTCCGTCAGACAAGGGTTAAATATTTCTATTGAGTGGAACCTCTTTTTCAACAGTTAGTGCTTATGATCAATCTTCTAATTTTTGTCTCCCATCACAAGGAGGTGCCATGTTTTTGCTATTTTTCTTTGGGTCCCTTTGGTTAATTCGCTTGAACCAATGTGTCAACTGGCAACACTAGCTTGTGCGATACCTACTATAACGGCCATCTGCTGTGCTCATCACACGCTCCTTTATACACAAACAGACGTGTGGCCTAAAGTATGCAAAAACAATTCAATGTTTGATGTTAACAATAATGTTTTTTTCGCGAAAATTACGTATGGCAAATTCTAGCCATAGATGAGTAATGTTTGTGCCAACAGAATTGTTCCACATGGAATATCATTCTATCGCGAATGGTTTCCATCAAGTAACTGTTAAGCAAATGTGTACCTATGTTACCCAATTCAAATTGTTTCAAAATAGTCGTCTATTTGAGCAACATGTTAATGCAGCAATCCACACGAATCATCAGCTCCCACTACAATATGATTCTCAATATTGTGTGTCTTACAAATGCTTGTAAAAATAAAAATATGCATGGCAATTAAGCCATAAAAGAAAATGCGTGGTTTTATGTTAACAAATTGTTTTTTGACATAAAAATCTTTTTATCGGTTTTTTCGGGATGACAAAACACTACTCGCATTGGATATACCTTTCAGACATTAAGTCTGCTTAGACATGCGCAGACCGTACAGCGCCTTTCCATTACAACCTCGGCTCCTGTGACAGCACACTACTCCCTCCGGACATGCGCGGTCCCCTGCTATCCACGGAGACACGCACAACGTGATCACATAATCACTACAAGACATGCGCACTACACCCCGACAGTGAAACAGCTCTTTTCTCACTGTTGGGAAGATCTCCATGCAAAAGGTAATTATTTTTTACGTTTCCACCCGAGACGATTTTTTGTATCTTGGCTTTACACTATAGCATAGCCACTCATACGAGCAATTTTCCGCCACCCTATGATAAATAACATTCATAAATATTTTTACTTTAGTATCAGGCCTCTGACGTCTGCAGACAGCCTCCCAGACAATTCATCTGCTGGACAAATTTTAACACGACCAAGGCGGCCACTTACCCGCACATGGTTGAACCCCCCCTCTTTTGCAGTTTTAACATGTTTTCCTAGACATCACTCTCTGAACTAACCCAGTCCCCTATCATTCATAGGTGGACGCCCTTCTTTTAACATTGACCCGACTTGAAATAATTGTCCTGAAGACCGTTCGGTACTTTCACAGCAGCGCTGATACAAGTTTCACAGCCACTGCTTCTCTCCAATCTATACCGAACCAGAAACACAAAATTGTGTGTCGACGACAATGTTAAACAATGTTGAATGTATTGTTGTTTAAAACAATACTTGAAATTTATACTGTTTGTCACTCTGGCTACTAACTCACAAAAACGCAGACAAAAATATGCTCAATAATGCATATATTCAGCGCCACGGCGCAGCTTGTATATTTGTTTTGTTCTCTGTTAGTGTAAAATAAAAAACCCATTTTTTGTCATTCCCGCATCGTGGGTTTTTTGTCTATTGAGCTAGCAGTTACCTAGCTCCTCTGCAAAACCTGGTGATCCTATGTCACGCCTTTGGTTAGGGTAGCTTTGACTCTCCTTCTCACTTACAGTATCTCCTACCCTCTTGAGTCAAGCCCCCTTACAAAAAAAAGAGGGTCGCCCTTATATCTCTCTTCCCTTCGGACAACCCTTTGGTTGTTGGGCATCATTAATTGGATACACATTCAACGGAGAACGTCAACATCGTGAGTTTCTCCGGTGACCAATACAAAAATCTTTTAGAGACTCCATCGCTACTAGGTGTAACCACAACACCAATATCTCCGGTGAAAGATCCGGCACTCAATGATCTAGACATTTTACTACAAAAAAAGAAAAAGCTCATCCGCACAGAATCACATGGCCAACTAATGCTAGAATATTTGAAAGCTGGCGTTATCCCAGAAGGCCTACAGGTGAAAAATATACCTTGTGTCTTCTTAGACAACCCACGCTTCATGAAACAATTCAGTGGCGTTGGTAATAAATGTTCACGCGACTGGATTATCCTAGTGATAAAAAACGGCAGAAGAAGAAACCAAGTCACAGAGTGATGAACTCTCTGTCTTAGAAGATAAAATTAAAAAAGACTCTGTAATTCCAGACATCAAAACCCAACTGGAAAAAATTGAGGAAGAAATCAAGAAATTTCAGAAATTTACTATTGACAAAAAATTGTGGAAACTCCAAATAGATATCAAAAATTACAAAGAGGAAAGAACCTATCCATACCTGGTTCCAGGGTTCTACAACCAACTAAACACAAACACATCCAGACAAAACCCACGAAGACTCCAGAAGAAGAAATTTGTGACATTCTCCAACAGTTCTAATAGCAGTGACTCTGATTCTACAACAGGGGGACAAGCGAACCCCCAACAGGCATCAAGTTTTCAAGGGAGGGGACAACGAAGCAGACCTCGCTACCAAGGCCAACACCCAATGCGAACACGACAATGGGTCCCACCACAACAAACATGGTGATCCCTATCTTTAATCTCAGTGACCACATCTTGTCCATCAACGAAATAGAAGTCTTGACTAAAGGTCTCAGCTTTATACCAAGCGCCAAAGCAAACCCCTTTACCACAGAGGTTGAATTGCGAAAATTCTTCCGCACTATACGTCTACAGTATTTTTTCAGGGACAGTAATGATAAGGAGCCTCCAAAATCAATGGGCCTAAAACCCCCATCTGCCTTCACCCCTCTCGTCTCTATGATATGTCCTGAAATACTATCCTTTGAAAACCGCATCATCCTGGAATTACATAAGACCTTCGACAAACAATTACGTTTCAAGAACAACCTCTCAGCCGCACAACGACTCGCACTACAAACACTAGAAAATAACAAGACCTTCCTCATTAAACCAGTCGATAAAGGAGGAGGGATAGTCCTCTGGAGTCAGTTCTTATACGACAAAGAAGTCACCAGCCAACTTTCTAACACAAGATTCTACAAACAGCTACCTACCAATCCCACTTCAAGGATACTGTCTGAAATAACGAGTCTCATGAACCATGACTACGACGAGGGTTGGATAGATGAAGACGAGAAGGCTTTCTTGGTCAATCAACACCCCATCATTCCAGCATTCTACTTGTTTCCGAAAATTCACAAAAACCAAACAAACCCTCCAGGCAGACCTATTGTGGCTGGCATCAGTTCAGTTTTAGAACCGTTATCCATCTACATAGATTACTTTTCAAGACCCTTCATTAGCAAAATGCCATCCTATATCCAAGACACCACGGCCATGATAAAGAAGCTGGACACTATACAAATAGAACAAAATGATCTACTGGTAACCCTTGATGTAGAATCTCTCTACACCAGTATTCCACAGATGGAGTGCCTTCAAGTTCTAAAAACCTACCTGGACAAAAGAACCAAAACAGAACCACCTACAACATTCCTCCTTGAATGCACCAGATTGGCACTTATGGAAAATTACTTCATCTACAAACAGACCTTCTACCACAATGTCACGGCACCAGCATGGGAGCAACATTTGCCCCTGATGTAGCTAATTTATTCATGGATGCTTTTGAGAAAGACTCAATTTACAACGAAGCAAATCCCTTTAAATCAGCTATTGGTAGTTGGCTTAGGTATATAGACGATGTGTTTATGATTTGGAAAGGGACAGAAGAATATCTACTCGTCTTCTTACAATGGCTCAATACACAGAACAACTGCATAAAATTCACCATTGACCACAGTAAAACAAACATACCTTTCCTAGACCTGGAAATCTATAAAAATCAAGATAACTCTTTAGGGACAACTCTCTACCGAAAACCGACGTCCGAAAACACCCTGCTAGAATACTCAAGTTTCCACCCATCAGGTCTCAAAATGAATCTCCCGTACGGACAATTTTTACGGATAAGGAGAAATTGCTCCACCCCGCAAGAATATGAATCAAAAAGTAAAGAACCAGCAATTCGGCTAAAAGAAAGAGGCTACCCCAAACACATAATTCGACAAGCTCGACAACGTGTCAAAAACACAAGCAGAGAATCATGCTGAACACCAAGCAAAAGAAATCAATCTACAACCAAGATGACATGCGTGACCACATTCACCCCACTAAGTAACTCCATCAGAAAAATGATCCTCAAACATTGGGACAAACTACAGACTGATTCCTTCCATCCAGAAAAACCACGCTTTGCTTTTAAACGGAGCCGGAATCTAAAAGACCATCTGGTGCACACCTATACAGAAGTCGAGACACCAAGCCAGCAACAAACCACGCTATGGCACCTCCCAGCGATTAAAGGACATTTCAAATGTGGCTCCTGTTCCGTCTGTCCATTAACAGCCAATCTCAAAACCATTGATCTGAAAGGTAACTCCTGGGCCCTCAACTCTTTCACTAATTGCAGAACCAAATGGTCGGTCTACATAATCAAATGTCCATGTGATCTCATCTACGTGGGAAAATGTAAGAGAGAAATCAGGAAACGGATCTGTGAACACCGGTCTTGCGTGCGGAAACTAGTTGAAGAAAAACCATTGGTGGCACATTTTAAAGCAAAAAACCATACTCACAACAACATTTTCTGGGCAATACTACAAACAGTGGGTAACCCATTCTGGGGTGGCGATAGAGACCTAGCCCTACGCAAACTTGAACAGAAATGGATCCATCGCCTAGATTCCGTCAGACAAAGGTTAAATATTTCTATTGAGTGGAACCTCTTTTTCAACAGTTAGTGCTTATGATCAATCTTCTAATTTTTGTCTCCCATCACAAGGAGGTGCCATGTTTTTGCTATTTTTCTTTGGGTCCCTTTGGTTAATTCGCTTGAACCAATGTGTCAACTGGCAACACTAGCTTGTGCGATACCTACTATAACGGCCATCTGCTGTGCTCATCACACGCTCCTTTATACACAAACAGACGTGTGGCCTAAAGTATGCAAAAACAATTCAATGTTTGATGTTAACAATAATGGTTTTTTCGCGAAAATTACGTATGGCAAATTCTAGCCATAGATGAGTAATGTTTCTGCCAACAGAATTGTTCCACATGGAATATCATTCTATCGCGAATGTTTTCCATCAAGTAACTGTTAAGCAAATGTGTACCTATGTTACCCAATTCAAATTGTTTCAAAATAGTCGTCTATTTGAGCAACATGTTAATGCAGCAATCCACACGAATCATCAGCTCCCACTACAATATGATTCTCAATATTGTGTGTCTTACAAATGCTTGTAAAAATAAAAATATGCATGGCAATTAAGCCATAAAAGAAAATGCGTGGTTTTATGTTAACAAATTGTTTTTTGACATAAAAATCTTTTTATCGTTTTTTTCGGGACGACAAAACACTACTCGCATTGGATGTACCTTTTAGACATTAAGTCTGCTTAAGACATGCGCAGACCGTACAGCGCCTTTCCATTACAACCTCGGCTCCCGTCACAGCATACTACTCCCTCCGGACATGCGCGGTCCCCTGCTATCCACGGAGACACGCAAAACGTGATCACGTAATCACTACAAGACATGCGCACTACACCCCGACAGTGAAACAGCTCTTTTCTCACTGTTGGGAAGATCTCCATGCAAAAGGTAATTATTTTTTACGTTTCCACCCGAGACGATTTTTTGTATCTTGGCTTTACACTATAGCATAGCCATTCATACGAGCAATTTTCCGCCACCTATGATAAATAACATTCATAAATATTTTTACTTTAGCATCAGGCCTCTGACGTCTGCAGACAGCCTCCCAGACAATTCATCTGCTGGACAAATTTTAACACGACCAAGGCGGCCACTTACCCGCACATGGTAGGTCCCCTCTTTTGCAGTTTTAACATGTTTTCCTAGACATCACTCTCTGAACTAACCCAGTCCCCTATCATTCATAGATGGACACCCTTCTTTTAACATTGACCCGACTTGAAATCATTGTCCTGAAGACCGTTCGGTACTTTCACAGCAGCGCTGCTACAAGTTTCACAGCCACTGCTTCTCTCCAATCTATACCGAACCAGAAACACAAAATTGTGTGTCGACGACAATGTTAAACAATGTTGAATGTATTGTCATTTAAAACAATACTTGAAATGTATACTGTTTGTCACTCTGCCTACTAACTCACAAAAACGCAGACAAAAATATGCTCAATAATGCATATATTCAGCGCCAAGGCGCAGCTTGTATATTTGTTTTGTTCTCTGTTAGTGTAAAATAAAAAACCCATTTTTTGTCATTCCCGCATCCGTGGGTTTTTTGTCTATTGAGCTAGCAGTTACCTAGCTCCTCTGCAAAACCTGGTGACCCTATGTCACGCCTTTGGTTAAGGTAGCTTTGACTCTCCTTCTCACTTACAGTATCTCCTACCCTCTTGAGTCAAGCCCCCTTACAAAAAAAGAGGGTCGCCCTTATATCTCTCTTTCTTTTGGTACTCTTCCCACACCTGCAAGCGAACTAGAGACAGTATTGCTGCATATTCTTGATAAAATTCAGCTGTCAGGCCATCAGGGCCCGGCGCTTTACTTTTGGGGAGCGCAGAGATGACATTTGCTATTTCCTCGATCGTGATCGGGAGTTCAAGCTGTTCACTGGAGTGAGGGTTCAGGGAGGGCAGTGTGATTTTCTGGAGGAAAGAACGCATCTCTGCGTCTCCTTTGGAAGGGGGAGCTGTGTAGAGTTTATGGTAGAAATCCCTGAACACCGTCACCACCTCAGTGTCTGCCCATCTAATGTTAGCCTGTGAGTCGAGTATGCAATCAACCTGAACGCTGCCGCACTCAGATCTGACCACTCTCGCCAGGGTCTAGCCTGGTATGTCTCCTTCTCTGCATCTCCTAGCCGCTGCAGGACGACTGAAAAACCGGGTTTCTATAGTGGCCTGGGCATTAAAACTCTCTAATTCGGTGTGGATTTGGGCTATTAATGCAGGGTCTGAGGTCCTGGAGTGTTCTTGTTGTAGGTGTTTAAGTTTGCTTTCTGATTGGTCAAGGTCCCTCCTGTAAACATTAAAAGACTGCCACCTTGCATCCTGGGAAGTAGCCTCAGATGTGTTTGTTGCAAAGAAGGTGTCTATGTCATTTTTTATGTCAGCTCGGAATACTATGTCCCGTAGGGCTCCAGATTTAAATCTCCATGTGAGCCTCTCAGGAGTATCTCTAAATTTCAGGGGTAACAGGACTGAGGAATGATCGGAGTGTGTACGGGGCCTAATATCTACCTTGAGCACTTTCCCCGATTAGTGAGCTGGTGACTAAGAAGAGATCTATTTGGGAGGCCATATCGTGTGCCGAGGAATAATACGTGAATTCCCTGGCAGAGGGGAACATGGTCCTCCATGCGTCTCGAAGGTCAAACGTTTGCATAACGGATAGTAGATGGCGGGCATGTTCATGTCCCCACCCCAGATTAGGGGAATCCCGTAGTATCCCGCGAGGATCTCCTTCAAGTTGTTAAAGAATTCCGGGGAGTCTATATTCGAGCAATATGTGTTGACAAGTATGGTCTCTAACCCCTTGAGAAAACAGTGTATTATTATATATCGACCCTCTGGGTCAAAGTGGGATCGCTTGACGCACAGTTTCAGGAATTTATGGATAATAATGGCCAACCTCTCGATTGGGTGGAGTAAGACATGTAGTATCAGTTTGGCCCCCATTTGGGGGCTATGTTGTGACATGTGTTATCCCTAGTATGCATCTCTTGTAGGAGTAAGACATTAGCTTTCTGCCTCTGTGCATAGGCGATTATTTTGTGGGATTTCATAAAGTTTCCCAGCCCTCGGACGTTCCAGCTCAGGATCCTAACCAGTTGCGACATCTGTTAAGTGTGAGAACGTGTCCTGTTGTAAGTGCGTCAATGTAACTATGTGCCTGATGTGTGTAGTCCATATTCTGCAGCATCCGTCTGCCACTCTTTTAATAGTTAATGCCCTACTTCTCCTATGGCTGGCGCAACTGGTGCTGCCGGTATTTCCCGTTACATAACGAGAACCAATGACTGTCTGCCCCTACAAACCCCCCAACCCAGCAGTGTGAACCCCCACCCCCATTTAGCCAACCGAGCATAAGGAACCTTAAATGAAACATGATCAACAAGCAACTGCAAGTGGGAGCACTGTTACCGTACAGCCTTAGCTACTGGCTGAGGCAAACGTCCCATTCCCATTCCCATTCTGAAGCTATTATTGGGTTGGAAGGCCGTTATAGAGTTCTATCTGCACATGTTAGAAGGACTGCCGCTGAAGCAAAACGTAGTGTTCATAATAAGGAGAGTCAGTTGTCTTGTTCTGCCGGGGCGTCAGCTGGATTTGTTTCCGGGATTTGTGCCTCGATGAATTTGATGGCTTCATCCGGGACAGTGAAGAAATAGTTTGCCCCGGAACTGTAGCTTCAGTTTTGCTGGGAACAACATAGCATATTGGATGTTCCTTTCTCTGAGCAACTTTTTCACCCCAGTAAATTGGCGCCATTCAGCCTGCACCAAGACTGAGAAGTCAGGGAAGATCCGAATAGTCTGGGAGCCCAGTCGGAGTTCTTTATTTTCACGGGGCAGCCAGAGGATCACATCCCTGTCTCAGTAACTTAGTATTTTGGCAATTACGGGTCTAGTGAAGTCTTCTGGTTTCAGTCTCAGTGCAAGCACTCTGTTGGCTCGCTCAACAGCGAAGAATGGAGATATGGAGGGTTGGTCAAGTAGGTCTTTAATGAGCTTTTCAATTGCTAGTTCCAACTTGCCCATAAGTGCATTTTCCGGGACTCCCACAATACGAATATTGTTCCTGCGGGAGCGGGATTCTAAATCATCGCATTTGCTCTTTGATTGTTTCATTTCTTTTTAAGAGAGAAGCCACTGTGTCTTGAAGTGTGCGGATATTATCCTCATTGGTGCTTATTCGACTCTCTGCTTCCGTAATGTGAGCCCCTTCGTGGGCCAGCTGGGTTTTGAACTAAGCCACCGTAGTGTCATCCAGCTTTTCATGTACAGCGGCGTACCCCTTTGCCATTGCCTCCATGATGCCCGACAGGTCTGGTGTGGGTGGGGTTGTAGAAGCTGTGGGGGGTGGTCCTGGGAGAGACTGTTCCTGCAGAGTTACGTTGTTGCGCAGAGTCGCCTTTGCGAATGTATCCATCGCGTCCGTTCTCTTGCTGCCGCCAGAGCCTTTGGTCATATCCTTTGGTTGTGGGGCGTTCAAGGGACCTAGCTTACTTATGGTCCTGGGTAAGTGAGCCAGATAGTACGTGTCTGCACAGGAGAGCCCTTGTCAGGGAGGGTTGCTGTGGGTGCGTCTTATAGTAGATTCAGAGTGTCCAGCTTGGTGAGTTGTGTCAGGCCGGCCGATGATATGGCAAATTGTGAGCGAGTGGAGGTATAGAATGACCACTTTCAGGAGTCGCGAAGTTGGCCGTGGACCTTGTGTGAGGTCGGATTACAAGCGCTGTGATAAGCTTGCTCGCTGGCTCCCATGTGTTAGCTGGTTTAGCCCTCCATGTACTGTGAGCGCATACAAAGAAATCCCATAGGGAAGGGAATGGATGAATACGGAGCGTTGAGCCTCCCTGGATGTATGGCTCAGAGCAGAGACATGTGCAGTTTCAAATGGAGGGACACATATGACTGGTGAGCAGACTGCCCAGGGGGGTGTCGCGTCATGCCGAGCCCGGCGAAAAGCGAAGTTAGTCGAGCATTCCCCCGTACACTGGGGGCCTTGGGATATAGCCGCTTAATCACCCCGGTTTCAAGCGGAGTCGGTGTTCTGGTGCTGTGGTAGGCAATGCCTGCCGGGATCCGGGCCCAGGACGTGTATGAGGGCGAATGGTCACACTGGCTCAGGCGGTATAGCTCAGACCTCCGGAACGTTCCAATGCGGCATAGCATGGATACGCGTACTCGTGCTTGTCTTGAACATCTTTTCTCCCCGGAGTGGATAGAAGCTTGCGTATCGCAAGGCCGGGGGCACGCGGCCCAGGACCCAGGCTCTAATGGTCAATAAAGGCACCTCAGCATCTCCCACCTTGCCGAGAGCAGCGCACAGCTGGATCATGAGAACAATCGGGGGGTGGGGGCCATAGGTTACGGCGATCCGGGAGGGCTCCCCTTAATGTCTGTGGGAGTCTGCCACTCCTTATGCTGGTAACTGCTGGATGATGGGTCCGAACTGGGGAGTCCCCACTGGGTCGTTAACAGTCTGGCTCCAGTGTGTAGCAGCATATCCGCTGCAGAAGCATGTGTGTGAGTAGAGTTTTCTCCGGTGTCTCCTCAGTACGTCCCAGATTATGGGATCACGTTAGCGCTCCACCACCTTCAGGCCTCTATAAGCAAGGCGCCATACCCGCGCTGTCGTGGCTGGCAGGCAGTATGCACAATAGTGCGTGTTCAAGCGTGTTCCACTCAGAAACCTCTGCAGCCAATTTTCAGGACCGGGCCATTGGCATTGAGGGTATTGTCGCTGGTATGGGGGGGGTCTTCACATGTATTGAGTCCGAGACAACGCGGCAGGGGTCGGCGCGGGCCGGTGAGCCGGAATCCACGTGGTCTGGGTCCCTCTGGTAGTGTCGCACTGCAGCCTCCATCCACTGATGCCCCTCACCCGCACCAGGTCTCGTAACATGGAATCCAGGGCCCCACGGCACGTGTACCTGGGCCAGAAGGTGCATGTTAGCTGACCAGTCTAGTAATTACAGCGGTTATGAGCACGTTGGGCCGCTACCTTCTTCAATTTTCCGCTGTGGTACGGAGCATAAAAGCTAAGCAGCCATTTTAGACGGCTGCTCAACAGCACCCCCCCCCTAACTACAACTGTTAAATGCCCAGCCCCCCTCCCCCTGCTCGGGCGCTGTCACATCTCTCGCACCACCCTCCATCCTGGCGGTGTGCTCATTGCGGCGTGATGCCTTGAAACTAGCATCTTGAGTTATGTCACTCCTTGGGGTCTGTAGTCATGGCGTCCTGTGGGTAGTCCTCAGGATGTGCGGACTCCCGCTCTTAAATGTGCTGGTCCTCATGTTTCGAACTATACTGCTATCATTGTTACGCTGTGTGCCTTATTGGTAATGTCTGTTGTCTGTTCATTTTCAGCTCTTAGTTGTGGGATGCCCTGCTGGTCCATCCATTCGTGGGTCTCCGTCAACGTTTCGAAGAGGTATGACTTGCCATTGTGGATAACCTTCAGTTTGGCGGGGTACAAGAGCATGTATCTAACATTAGCTGCCCTGAGCCGCTCCTTGGTTGGTCTAAATTGTGCTCTTTGCCTCTGTACCAGCGCTGTATAGTCCGGGTACATTGTTATCCTAGCAGCGTTTCTCGTGATCACTCCATCTTCTCTCGAGAATGTCAATATCTTCTTTAAAGTTCATGATTTTCGCAATCATTGGTCTGGGAGGTGCCTCCGGCTGTGGTTTTCTGGTTAGGGCTTATGTGCTTTTTCCACAGTGAAGTTCTCTACATAGTTTGTGGGGTCTGTGCCTTCCTCTCCCTCGGGCAGCCCACAATATGTTCCGTCGGGCCCTCCCTTCCGCATCTGCTACCCTCTGTTCCAGGATTAGTATGTGATCCAACGCTTCCGACATTTGTGTGTTGGTGGTCATGATGTTCGCTGTGTTGCTCTGGATCTGTTGCTCCGCCGTATTGACTCGATCTGCTAGGGCTCTCACATCCAGCCTTGGAAGCCCCACATCCATGATGCCCTCATCCATCTTATGCTCCAGCAATTTCTTCAGTGCGGCTATGGCGTCGAGTATGGGGCCCTCCTCATGTCTCCCCTCTGGTTGTTTGGAGCCAGTTGCACTCTTACTGGTCTCTGGCGCTGCAGGCTGGACAGTGTATCCTTTACGGGCGTATGATTCCATGCTGGTCTACTTGCCCCTTCCTCCCTTCTGTTTCTCTGGCATTTCTATCCTCTGTGGTCGTGTTGCGCCTCTTGACCCATTGCGTGTGTTCCGGCACTGGTTAGTCTTGTGCTGATCCGGGTCTCCCTGGTATGTTAGGAGAGGCTACTCCGTTCTGGTGGTATCTTTGCCGCCTCCGATGTCGGGATAATCAGCTTCTCCTAGGATTCACCTCGGACCCAGGCACTGTCGTCTTCTGGTGATTTCTGTGGATATGCTGCCGTGCTTCTATAGCAGGACCCCACTTTTCCCTAATCTGTGTGTTGTCATGCCGGTCTGGAACAGTAATTTAATGTCTCCTCTTCTGGTTGAGGTATGCTTTCCCTCTTCTCGCCTTTAACTATATTGGGAGCTTCGGTGTACCCAAGCGCTCCAGCGCCTGCTGAAAGTGGTGTGCCCGGTTGCCACGTTTCCTATGTGGTAATTTCTTTTCACCCTTTGTCTGTACACCGGTCCAGAACAACCTTTGTCTGTAGTAAAGCAGTGCGTACTTTACTATGTTTATAGTTCTCGACTCGTGTCTGTCCCGATTAGGATCGAGGCACCCCCTTGTGGCGTTTAGCTGTGGTGGTATGGGTCGGTGGATTGTGCCCTCCCATGTCTGAGAGATTATTCATATACAATTCAAGCGTTCCTTGCCCACTAGCGTGGGCCGCCTGCTTATGTTGCAGCTGCCAGTGGCAATGTAGCCCTTCTGTGGCGCAGCTCTTGCTGTTTCACCCACCTCTTGTTTCTCCGCTGGTTACTGTTGCCCCCGCCGTCCGCGGTATCCCGTTAGTGTTGGCCTCTGCCTCACGGGCCCTTCTGCACATTTGTCTTGGTTCTTCCTCTCTTATCAGGGTTTTCTTCGTTCTTCGAACTTCGTTATTTGGGTATTTCCCAGGGGGGGGGGGGGGAGGGTCCTCTCTCCGGTGTGCTGTACACGCGCTGCTATACTTGCTATGCACTTGATCACTTGCGGTTCAATGCACTGGTCCAGTTAATTTTTCGGTGTCGCTTGTTGTGTGTGCTGCCTCTGGCTTGGGCCATTAGAATGAAGCCGGCACCTCCTTCTCTTGCGCCAGGGGAGTTAGTGTTGGGCCTCGTGGGTTTTTGGCTCGACCTAGTGGGTGCGTATCCTGGGTTCTTGCAGGCTCTTTCTCGCCTGCTTCGGGCGTTATTTCGGATCTGCTTGGGTTATGCTGCTGAGTCCCCGGGGTGCGACCGGCACACGTGTGTTGCCGGGGTCTCAGGGCTGGGGGCCTCGCCCTCCACTCCCCGTCCCTTCCGTCTCGTTCCGTTCCATTTATTCCACCGCCGCTCTGCTAGCAGTTTGCTCACCTGGTGGTTCTCTGTGGCGGCACTTCTTCCCACTCGCCCGATCGTGGTACTTTTAGGGTCCACTGCCTCCGATCTCTCCGCGTAGCAGAGCGCTCCCCTGGCGCTGCTACAGTGAGCGCTTGCCAGCTGGGTTAACGAGTCGCGCCCGCCATCTTGTGAAGTGGCACGGTGCTTGTTTTGATTCTCCTCCTGTCCTCTTATGGCTCCGATTTCTTTTGCGGGTATCTCCCCAGTCGATCTCCAGACCTTTAGGCACCTTTTCTTAGTGTTGCCTTGAAATACAGTCTTGTATTATGCCAGCTAAATGGATCAACATGCCAGATCTTTTGGGAGCTCCGAGGTGCTGCTTCTTATCGCATGGCCGCCAAGCCACAACGCTGACTACGCCCTTAGTCACCTTTCCTCCATACTGCATGGGCGTCCTTTCCTAGGGACTGGAGACAGAAGCTTTTTCACCAGAAAAACCCTTCTTCCCCTTTAAATTTAGAGCGGTGTGCGGCCCCGAGAGCATGCGCTACCCTGTCTCCGCTCCCTGGCGCCACACCTCAGTCCCCATTGACATGGCGACAATATTTAACATTGCCTAATCACACCAGCATTATTAGGGGGGAGGATGGTGGGACGTATGGAAGAAAGGGAACTAAGGACTAAGAGTAGGTTAGTCACTACGGTGAGTAACATAATTACTCTTACGTCCCGTCCCCTTTTCTCCATACTGCATGGGCGATTACAACTGAATGTAGCCCCAGGGTGGAGAAGAGACCCTCCTCAAGCAAACAGGTTCCTTAGAACCGCCTGTCCGAAGGCCGCGTCTGATTTAGAGCCGGCGTCCAAACAGTAATGCTTACAGAAAGCCGAAGGGGTGGCCCAGGTGGCCCCCCCTACTGATGACCTGCCACGGGACCTGCCGATGGAATGCCACGGCCGTGGCTTTGGCCCTGACAGCATGGGCATGCATGTTAGCTTGTAGTGGCTTGTGCTGCCCCTCGTAGGCCTCCTGATGACCGCAACCATCCACCTTGCAATAGAGGCCTTGGATGCTTGATACCTGGGTCTAGAGACCCCAAAGGTGACAAAGAGTGTGTTCGACTTGCGAAAGCCCTTGGTCCTGTCCAGATAGAATTTGAGCGCTTGCCTGACGTCCAGACAGTGTAATACTCTCCGAGCCTTGTCCTTGGGGTCAGCAAAGAACGTAGGTAAGACTATTTCCTCGTTTAGATGGAAAGATCAGGGTACCTTGGGTAGAAACGCTGGGTGCGTCCGCAGGACTACCTTATCCCTGTGAAAGGTGGTATAGAGTTCTAAGGTCAACGACGCCT
Organism: Ambystoma mexicanum; assembly: GCF_040938575.1. NCBI lineage: Eukaryota > Metazoa > Chordata > Amphibia > Caudata > Ambystomatidae > Ambystoma > Ambystoma mexicanum. The sequence goes on from NC_090927.1 coordinate 1,144,590,076, forward strand.
GGATCTCACTGACTCTGCGAGCGGAGGTGAGGCCCATCAACAAAGCTGTCTTAATGGTGACCAGCCTGATGTCCGCGGATGCCATTAGCTCAAAGGGTTTGTGCGCCAAGGCGCCCAACACTACATTGAGGTCCCACACAGGGTGTGGCTTCCTAAGGGGCGGGTAAAGCCTGGACAGGCCCGCCAAATGCTTCTTGACTATCGGGTTGGAAGATGAGAAGACCTCCTCCTCCGAATTTCTGTAGGCCCCTATGGCCGACAGATAAGTGCAACATGTGTCCACCTGTACTCTTGAGTGCGCAAGGCGTGCCAAGGAGGAGAGCACATCATCCAGCATGCAAGTAAGGGGGTCCATCGCCTTAGAGTACGCCCAATGGCAGAACCATGTCCATTTACTCTTGTATTGGCTCCTGGTAGCCTTGCTCCTGGTGCCCTGAATGATCTCTAGATTAGCCTGCGAAAGGCTCAGGTGCTTGAGGGAGACTTGCTCAGGAACCACGCTGTGAGGGCTAACTTCTGTGGGCCGGGGTGGAGAACCCTGTCCCCCTGCTGGGATACGAGATGGGCTGGCCCCATCGGGAGGTGAATGGGTGATCTGTCCGAAAGGCTGAGCATTTCGGAGAACCACGGTCTCGCCGGCCACCAGGGAGCTATCAGAATGATGCTGAGGTGACGAGATTCCTTTATCTTGCGGATCACCCTTTATATCAGGGGAGTGGGAGGGAAGGCATAGACTGTCATGCCGTCCCACTGTATCTGTAAGGCGTCGCCCAGTGAGCCGGGGCCCCATCCCTGCCAGGACGTGAACTGCTGGCACTTCCTGTTCCTCCAGGAGGCAAAAAGATCCACCTGAGGATGCCCCCATCTGCTGAAGACCTCCCGCAGCACCTGGTCGTTCAATTGCCATTCGTAATTGTCTGCTCCCAATCCGCTTCCAAATTGAGGTTGACGGCCGTGAGGTGGATAATTCCCAGGGCCCACAATGGGGGAGACCTGGTACCCCCCTGCTTGTTGACATAGTACATGCTGGTGGAGTTGTAAGTCTGGATAAGAACGGTCTTGCCCCCGATGAGCGGGAGAAAAGCTCTCAGGGCCAACCAAATGGCCCTGGTCTCCAGCCAGTTGATGTGAGACTCCTGTTCCTGCCGGGTCCAAACTCCATGGACGCTGTGGGTGTCCAGAGTGGCCCCCCAGCCTTCCAGGGAGGAGTCCGTACTGATGGTCACCTGCGGAGTCGGCTGCTGAAAGGGCTTTCCCATCACAGGTTGTCCTCCTCAGACCACCATGTGAGGTCTGGGTGGAGAGAAGGAGGGATGCTGACCAGCTCCGCTTGGGAGCCCCCTCTCCTGATTCCATGAGGCTGCGAAGTGCAGCTGCAACCTCCTCATCCTGAGTCTCGTGTTTGGCACAGCCAGAAGGACTGCTGTCATGAGCCCCAATAAGTTCTGATACCACCAGGCCGAGGTCACTGTTTGGTAAGGAAGTGCGTAGTGGCTCTCTTGATGGCTGCAATCTTGTCCTCAGAGGGAAAGACCTTCTCGGAGCTCGTATCCCAGATGAGGCCCAGGAATGTCAGGCTCTGCGTGGGCTGCAGCTGAGATTTCTTGAGGTTGATATTAACCCCTAGGTCGTGGAGTGTATAAATTAGTGCGGAGGAGGTGTGGGTAAGCCCCTCCGGGGATCTCGCTCTGATGAGCCAGTCGTCCATGTACGGGTAGATGTGCCCCTGGGCCCGGAGGAGGGCTGCCACAGCATTCATGAGTCTGGTAAAAACCCTGGGGGCTGATTTGAGGCCAAAGAGTAGCACCTTGTATTGAAAATGGCAGCCCATGATCCTGAAGCTCAGAAAGGAGCGATGCGGCTGCCAAATCGGGACGTGTAGATAAGCATCCTTCAGATCCAGGGAGCAAATCCAATCTCCCTTGTCTAGTGTCTCCACAATGAGTGCTGGCGTAACCATCTTGAATTTATGAAGCGGGAGGGAGAGGTTGAGGGTGGATAGGTCCAACACAACTCTCAGGCCAGCCTGGTTCTTCTTTTGAATGGTGAAAATCCTGGAATAGAAGCCCAAGCCTTGCTGGAAGGATGGGACATCCTCCAATACCTGGCTCTCGACAGGCGCCCGGATCTCAGCCAACAGAGTAGCTGTCCCAATCTGTGGGAGTGGAGGGGAGGAAGGAGGAGAGGGAGGGACCGGTAGGCGGTACCCCAAGGATACTACAAGAGGATCCAGGGGTCTGAAAAATTCAGGTGCCAAAATTGCACGTGGAAGGCAAGCCTGTCACCCACTGGAGACACGTGGACCCTGCTGCGGAAGAGGGGGACTGTAAAAAGCATTTGCCCCCCTCCTCCTTTCGTTATTTGCGCTGGTGTTGACTTGGCGAGCGATCAGGCTGCCTCGTCCTCCGTTCCTGGAAGCCCGGAACTTGCTGAACGACCGCCCCCTGTCAGAGTGTTGGTGCGACTGGGTGAACGCCTTGGGTGTGGCCTTTGTAAGGATAAAGACTTTGCGGTTTGTGAGCTGCTGTTCTTTTTATCTAACTCCTCATCAGTGGTAGAGTGAAAGAGGTCACTACCCTCAAACCGAAGGTCCAATATGCGTTCCTGGACATCAGGGTTAAACTTAGTTGCCCGAAGTCAGGCCGCACTTCTCATGTCCGTGGCGATGCATATTGCCCGGCTCTGCACTACCACCTTGGCTTCTCCCAGGCCCGCCTTGAAGCGTGCCTGGCTCTGCACCAGGAGTTCTGGAAGGAAGTCTGCTATTTCCCACCAAAGCCTCTGGTTAACGTCTGCCAGCATGGTATCCGCGTTGGATTGACGCAGGTGCAGGGAGGCGTTGGAGTACAGCTTCTTGCCGTACGCCTCCAAGATCATCATCTCCTCCTTGCCTAGCAGCGCCGAGAACGAGGTGGCCGTGGACAACTGAGGCTTAGAGTAGAGTGACGCTGCAGCGATCACTGAGGAATGTGGTTGAGGGCACGCCGACAGCAAGAGTGGATTCCCCTCCATCTGTCCATACTTGGCATCAAGGCGCCTATTGACAGGTTGGGCCGAGTGAGCCACCCCTTTTTGGCCAGGGCAACAACATCTTTCTGCATCGGGATACCCATTTTGGTAGGGGATCTTAGGGTGAGGACTTCTGCCAAGAGCCCTTCCTCTGGGTACTCTACCTCGGGTTGAGGAAGGCCCAAATATTCCGCCAAACCTGGCAGCCTGTCGTGGAAGGCCTTCGCTGACGACGGCGTGTCAGGGTCCTCCTCCTCATCTGTGTCAACCCAAGTATCTGGCTGGTCCGGAGCGGATGGAGGAGTGTTGGGCCCTGTGGGCTGCAGTGTAGAAACCAGAGCCGGAGGCTGCTGTGGAGCCGCCAGAACTGTGGGAGGCAGGGGAGCTGGAATAGTAGGAGCCAGCAGGGGCAGCTATGGCTGCGCAGGGGCCTGTGGGGCACCAGAGCCATGGGAGGAATGACCATGGGCGCCGGTGGAGTGACCGGAGGGAACATGTCCCTGATAGCATCCCGCAGAATGGCCCTCATCAGGGGAGTTCGCCTCAGCGCCAGGAACCTTTTTAAGAACCTGTCTTCGGAGGCTGACGAGGTGGCAGGTGATATTGACGGAGTGGCTGGGGGCTGCAGGGGCCAGAGCGTACTCTGTCTAGGCTGCAGGCGGCACCTGTCCTGTGCTGCCGATGGATAAACTGTAGGCCACATACCTGGTTGACACCAGTCCCACCTTGACACTCGTTCTTCCGCTAGATCCGTTTTCAGGAGTGGCGTCGGATGGGCGCAGTGTTGTCTGGCGCTGCAGTCATTTTGTCAAGCTGCGTGGCACGGTCGTGGTGCTTGGCTCCCTGGGCCCGACCTCCTCCAAGACTCTTGGTGTTGGAGCATGAGGCCTACCCTGCACCTCAGGCCTAGGCCTGGAAGGCGTGTTGCCCTTGGCAGATTCGCAGATAGTGCTGCGTGCAGGCATCCCCTCAGACATTAAGCCGGTACAAGGGCGTTGCCCCTCATGCGTACACCTGGTAAAAGAACCTTGCTGTCCCTCAGCACTGCTTCCGGAAGGATCTGATGACCGTTTTGTCGTGAGGCCGGTAGCTGGACTAGCCTCAGTATGAATGCTGGTGCAAGAACCTGAGAGGTTCCTCCCGCTCAGGCATTTCCCCGGGAAGGAGTCGCCCTTACGGGGTGCGATGGAAAATAGCGTCCCTCCCTTGGGCCTCTATCTCTGTTTGACCAAGTCCTTCAGGTCCTCTGTTGGCGACCTTTCAAAGAGCTCTGTCCACCTAGCTAGCATGTTCTTCAGTGCGTGTGGATGGACACCTGTTGAGGCCCGCTGATGTCGACATGTGCTGGGGAGGAGCGTGAGGCCGGAAGACCAAGAACCCGAATGACAAAAAAGAAGACAAAAAGATAGAAGAATAATCCGGGGAAGAGTGCGTGGAATTCCATGAGCAAAGACAAACCCAGGAGCGCTGGTGAAATCGGCCTGTTCCCGTCGACGCGGAAAAGGGGACTGAGGTGTGGCACCGGCATCAGGGAAGCGCATGCTCTCAGGGCCGCACACCTCTAAATTTAAAGGGGAAGAAGGGTTTTTCTGGTGAAAAAGGTTCTGTCTCCCGTCCCTAGGAAGGGACGCCCATGCAGGTGGAGCAAGAGAGCACAGTACGAGCAAGGAAGAACATACGACGAGACAGCTATCCAGACCCGGCAGTTCAAGAGGAGAAGAAAGGCAGCGAATATCGAGAGGTTTACAAGGAGAGACCCGTGAAACCTCTGCAGAGAGAATCGTAAGACCGAGGACAATAGCCCAAGTGTGCTGCAACAGATGTCAACGGTACACGAAGTGGGTTGACGCTGATAAGCAGGAGCGAGGGAACCTCCTGCTACCGTGGTACTGGCCTTGACTACAGCAAAGAAGAAAGCGAAGCCGTTCATCACAGCCGGTGAGTCGAGGGGAGAGCCAATAAAAACGGGGCTGTGGTGAATGAAAGTCGCAAAGTAAGAAAGTTCAACGGGCAGCTGCCGAGGGGGATTGTGTTACGCTCACCTGGCTCCCACAGGGACGTCGGTCGTACCCGGACAGCTGCGGTCTCCACCAACGTGATGCATAGTGCAGAGATGACTGACTGGACTGGCCCTCCTAATCTTGTCTGCTTGACCCATAGAAGTATTCTCCTGCAAGTGGAGAGATGGATTTAGCCACCCGTGGATTCAAGTGATGGCACCCCCCACAGCCCTCCCCACTAATCACCTCCGAAGTGCCCTCTCAACAATCTCACCTTATATTCTTGAAAGATGAGCTCTCCATCCTGCATGGATTGCAGGGGCGCGTTGATGCCAGTTACTTCACTGGTTTGAAGGCGTGGGAGAGTTCCGGAGAGTATTGACTCTGAGGTTCCTGGCGAGGACCAGTAAGTATCAAGTTCATAGAATTCAATATGTCCGATGTTCACTCTTGTCCCCCCCCTTCCTTCCTTGTCTTGCAGCTGAGATCGTGAGAAGATGCTCTCGTGGCAGCTGGTGGCGCTCAGGTAAGAGTCTGTATTACCCGACGCTGTCCGGTAAATGTTGCACGTGTTTAACGTGTTGTTTTCTCTCTCTTTGCAGGTGCGGCACATGAAGATGTGGAGAGTTATAGAATAATGCCTCCGGTGGTAAATCATGTAAGTCTATGGTGATAAGAGTTATATTTGTTGGTTTTCTCGGCTCACCTTGTTGTTTTCTTTTGTCCCCCAGGTGCTGGATTTCGGCGAAGAAATGATGGAGGCAGCGCCGAATCGAAAGATGCTGCGAGGACTGGTGAGTATGGCGCGGCGCTGCAGCTGGAGATGCGACGCGTACCGAAATGATGTTCTTTCCAGGTCCGGAGGCGAGATGGATCCGGAATCAGGTGAGGAATTCAAAAATAGTTTGTTTTCTAACCTTGTCCTTTTCTTTCCTCTTTGTTTTAGGAGCTCCAGATTCGAGGCGGGCGTGGCAGAAGACTGGATGCTGACTGCAGGCACGGTGAGCGTTACGTTGCTGGATGCAGAATAACGCGAAGCGTGTGCTGCTGTTCGGGCGTGGTTTAAATAGCCTCCAAAGTAGTTCCAGGTAAGAAGTTCCCCAGAACCACGCCCGAGTAAAAAATAGTCCCTGTAATAAAATAGTCCCATCCAGGCCTCACATTGGCTTGGACTCACTTGCAGCATGGTCTGCATCAGGTAAGTAAAGTCTATGAGCCTGGCGCCTATGGCGCCAGGACTGATTTCTATGATGAGCCTGGCGCTTAAGGCGCCAGGACTGAACCCAAACAGCCCCCAGCCGGGGTGTTGGGGTTTTAATAAGTATCTGGATGCCTGCTCCCGGAGCTGATGGGCTTGGTCCTGATGCCTGGGGGTAGGCATCATGACAGATCGGCACCACAGCAGTGCTGCTCCAAGAAACTCTGGTCGATCCCTATCTGAGTAAAAATACAGAAACCAGAAGGCTGTAAGAGAGCCGCCAAGTTAGATCAAAGTGGTCATACAGGAGGGTCAAGCAAAATCCCTGTACAGTTGAAAGCCTTTGATCTACGAACTTGATAAAGCAAGGGAAGTGAATCCCGCAAACGAATGTGAGGTTGGCAAGTGGGAACCCGGAAGAGGGATGCTGACGAGAAGGGTACAAAGTCTATTAAAGTCCCAAGAAACAGTGTGTTGACAAACGTGAACCCCACCGAGGGATGTCCACTATGAACTACTGCTTGAAATCACATTAAGAAGACAAGGAGAAGTGCACTGCCCTGCTTGTCATTTTGGGGGTCCGAGCCCGGCCGAGGGAGACCCAAGAGTGGAAAGTTAACACCCATAGTTCACTGAGAAAGAACTGTTATACAATTTGTGGAATACAATTTGTGAAGGGTCAGCGCCCAGAAGAGGGGAACCCTGTGGTGAATCTATCACCTGTGAAATACGTAGAACAGAACTTTGTGTTTGTTTGTTATTTTGTTATTTGAGAACCTATCAGGCCCTCGGAACCAGGAGACACAACCATTGAGGCCATGAGATCAATAGGAACAAGGGTCAGTGCCAGGAAGAGGGTGACCCGGGAGTGAAGAACCCTCACCCTAAGCTAAACCAAGAAACATACTCATTTTTTTTAAGGAACTTTTTGTTTTGTTATTGAATATGTCAGGCCCTCGAAGGCAAGAGACTTTCAAGGAAACCAGACTTGGCCATCGATGGTCCCGATAGCTTGTTTGTTTAGTATTTATTATGCGCGCCGGACCAGAGGGTATCAGGGCGCAGGCAATAAGAAGTCATACAGCTTGGTACATAGGTCACGTTAGTTACAAGGTAATAGCAAACATCAAATCTAGGAATAATTGGTATATAAATGCAAACAGTCCTACCACAGGTGGTGGTAGGAAAAATATACACAATAGGCAATATAGGCATATTTAATATAAGGAAAAATATACGCAGTAGACAATATAAGCAATCACTATCCCGAAGAAATGTACAGATATTAACACGTGTGGTCGAGGTCTTCAATATAGTTCAATATACAGTTATTTACACATGTGGTCTAGTTCTATAAGTTTATTTGTCAGCATTCTCTAGAAGCCATATAATCAGGTTTTGTCTGAATTTAGTGAAGGTTTGGTCCATTCTAAGTGTAGTAGGTAGTGAGTTCCACATTTGTGCTGCTTTGACTAGGAAACTGGTGCCCCCAACAATAGATAGTTTAAAGCGAGGCACCTGAAGGCAGTTAAGAGTTCACTAGTCTTGTAGGTCTGGTAGAGGTTTTTCTAGAGAATCCTTCTATTAGATATCGTGGTGCTTTGTTGTTTAGGCTCTTGAGGATGAGGGAAGCTGATTTTAGTTTAATTTTCTCAAGTGTAGGTAGCCACTTGTATTTCCTTCTTGTTTCAGAAATATGTTCTTCCTTAGAAATACTAAGTGCAGCTCTAAGGGCAAGTTTTTGAAGTATCTGTATTTTATTAGTGATATATTTATTTGCTCCAATGTATAGGGCATTGCAGTAGTCTAGTCGAGATAAAATGAGAGCTCTAGCTAGAGTTATACAGCTGTGAGATGAGAGGAAGTGTTTGCCAGCTCTAATTAGTTTGCAAGTGTAAGCTGTCGAAGAGGCTAGGGAGTTTACATGTTTGGTAAATGTTAGGGTGGAGTCTAAGTAAAAACCTAATGTTTTTACTTCCTTGGCGACCTTGACAAGGTTCCCATCAATGATGAATGAGTAGTTTGTGCCAAGTCTGGTGAGAAGAGATGCGGATCCCAGGATGAGAAGCTCTGTTTTGTTGTCGTTCAGACAGAGGCTGTGCGTGGCCATCCATGTCTGAACGATGCTGTAAATTCTATTCACCAATGCTAAATCCTTGCAGTAATCCCCCGTAAGTGGAAGGAGGATCTGGGTATTATCTGCTTAGTTAGTGTAGGTGATACCCAGACGGTCCAACTCATCAAATAACCTGTGTATCACTGATCAGGCCCTGGCTTGGCTGATCTCTTTCCTCTCCGATCGACCCCCCAGGTCCAACTTGGGTCCTTCCTCTCCTATCCCCAGGGGTCTAACCTCTCTTCTTGGCTGTTCAACCAATACCTGGCACTTCTTGCCCATCGCATTGCCGTTCTCTGCCCCAACTTTCAGTGCTATGCGGACGACACTTTTCAGGCTCCCTTCCGCCACCTGGCCTCCTTCTCTCATCTCCGACTGTCTGCTATTCAGGAGTGGTGTGCCGCCAATGATCTCTGCCTTAATGCCAGTAAGACTGAGATACTCCTCATCGGCACACCTGCTCCCTCCTTTCTGATCGCTCTCTGGCCGGCCTCCCTTGGCCCTCTTCCTGCTCCCACCTGTGAGGCTAAAAACCTTGGGGTCATCTTTGACTCCACACTCTCCTTCTCCACTCACATCTCTGACGTCTCTAAGAAGTCACACTACCAGCTGCACCGCCTAAGAGGTATTCTTCCTTTCCTCTCGTTCCCCCAGAAGCTCACGGTCTCCAGTGCTCTGCTTCTCTCTAGATTGGAATATTGCAACAGCCTCTTTCTAAATCTGCTTGCTTTTACTCTCTGCCCTCTGCAACTCATCCAGAACAGGACTACGAGACTTGTCCTTGGCCTCAAGCCCAGGGATTGTATCTCTCCAGGACTGAAATCTCTGCCCTGGCTCCCAGTGGCTGCAAGGATTAAGTTCAAAATCTTCTGCATTAAACACAAGGCCTTCTGGGGCTTCAATACCTTCAACTCACTCTTCCTAAATATCTTCCCTCTCAAGCTCTTCGCTCGTCTGCCTCCAACTCCCTCAGGGTCAGTCACTTCTCCAAGCAACAAGTTGGTGGTAGATCTCTTTCTCCGGCTGGGGCCTCCCTCTGGAACAGCCTCCCTGCCTCCATGAAACGTGGGGAGAGCCATCTCTGGTTCCGGAAGCACCTCAAGACCTTCTTCTTTGCTTCTGCTTTCTCTCCTCCTCTCCCCTGCTGAACTGGCTGAAACAGCACTGGTCACCTGGCTACCCCCAGTACACAGGCCCAGGTCCCCTCCCCCACCAGCTGCACGCCTGCACTGGGGGGGCTGTTTCTGTTTCAAGTCTGCATTTGAGTCACAAAAAATGTCTAAGTTTTCTAACAAATTTAAACATGTCAATTTGGAAGTTCACAAAATCAGTATTGGCACTTGGAGCAAAAGATAAACCTTTATTGAGAACTTTAATTGAACTTTGAAACTTAAACTAAAGAAATTCTTTGCGACTCAAGCGCAGCCTTATGTTTCTAAACCTTCACTTGACCCCTTGAGCGCTTATACTGTAACCGGTATCGCCAGTACAGAACTTCTTATGTCTTTGGATCAAGATACTTGCTCTGACAGAGGTTCCATATGTAAAGAATTAGGCGTTAAAGCCTTTGATTTGCCATTAGATGCAGATTTTGATCCTACGCACTATTTGAAAGGAATTATCCACGTAATCACCGCGTTGGCGTTTTGCAGATGCCAATTTATACATTTCTTTTAAGTTGTGCCAGACATTAAGTGCAACCGCAGTTATCAAGATACAATACCTTACAGGCCAGCAGCTGACCATCTATCAATTGTTTTAAGACCATTACAGTCAATATACCAATTCCTTAGGAGAAGGGTATTGAGAACGACCTCTGGGTCGAAACATGTGTCGGCTGACAACACCAGGATTAAATTGAAACTTTGAGACAATCCATATTGAACATATCAATTCATTTCATTCATGAGACTAATTGTGATTACTTAGGAAGGCAGTGCGCTAGTCACCATTATTCAACCCAATTTTCTGTCATCATATTTTCAAGGCTCTGCTTTGGGTGGGCTTTGTGGAAGGGTGAACGCTGCATGCTGGTTGTCTAATTTGAATAGAGTGGTCATAAGCGCACAGGAAAATTTTCTAACCCAATCCCTGCATTTCTCAAATTTTTTAGAGTTTCCTGAATTTTACGTGGTCTTCTGTTATTCATATTTATTCATATTTCATTTGGGAGCAAGTTATAAAGTCTCACCACTATCCATGAGAATGCTGATCCTTTGAATTTGTATTTTGCTTATTGTTTCGGTTTGAGGCAAATTACTCTCAATAGCGTCTACATTTGACAAATTCATCATCCCTTTTTCGGCAAGAGTTAGTCATGTCCGTGCACAGGGTATCCGGGTTCAAACACTGTAGAGACTGCAGCTCCAAGATATCAGTTACAGAGCTGCACAAAGTGTGGTGCTACATTTTCCATTGCCCAGTAGGATCATAGGAATTGCATAGACACAAAGCATTTCTGAGCTGGTCAGAGCACAGAGGAGCATGGTGGGCACACTATGCAATCAATTCTCTTCATCACAAAAACTGTAGTGCTCATTGTTATTTCTCAATTACATTTTAAATTTGTTTTTTCCGGACTCACAGCTGAGAAACATCATGCTTAGCCCGCGTTGTAGGGAAGCATTTCAATCGCTAAGTGCCTGATTTAACAACTCACGACAGCTTCCCCATAAAGTGAGTTCAAATAATTGTTTACAGAATATATTAAAAACGGGGTGTGAGAAGAAAAAATTCATCAACGAACGGTTTGTCAGTCCTGTTTTATATATTAGCTTCATAAACAGAAAATGGTGTCAGAGAATGCTGCTTGAACGTCAAAGTAATTTCAGTTCTCAACCATCTTCAAAGGGGACTTTTCTTCTTTGAGTATATTGGCTATTTTCAGAAAGGCTGGATGGTTTCGTTTTCCACAGCATGATATCTCCATCATTAGATGGGCTCTATTTTTTGATCTGTGTTCCATTCAGGTTTTTCAAGTCCTGAACCAGCTCTCTCTCTGCTGCAGCCAAGCCACCACTTTTTTCTTTGAGGCAGCTCTTGCCCATGGGCCTCTGTCACGTTCCAAATTATTAAAACTAAACTCCTGTTTCTCTCTTGAAGATTTGTTTCTCCACATTTGTGATAACGTTTCTTTCATCATGTATTAAAGAGTTTAGCTTGGTGCTCTGTGTTTGGCATACTGTCCTTTGTGGTCAGGTTGATTCCCTGCCTGACCCTTTTAGGGATGTCATGCGCAACTTCCCCTATGCCCTAAGTAGACACTTACAGGGTTCTTGGGATGTTCGTTCTAGTATGCCTGACTATTTGTGGAACTGTAACCACGGGTGGACTTTCCTATCAGGGGCTACAATCTTTATGCTTCTAACAATATAATTATTGGGAATAGTAAGCAGTACATTCTTCAACACGCTTGCTAAAAGGGAATTTACTGTTGCCCTGCACGTTTACTGTAGATTTGCAAACGTATATCCCAGTTCCATTAGGCACACTGAATTGTTACCATGCTGACTCTCAGAAAAGCAACATGATTGAAGTTTTCCAAACTTTCTGGAATTGAAAAACCCTTGTTGACTACCTTTAAAACCACTGGTAAATGTTGGGAATTGATTAACATCATTCAGTTATCTGCCACAGAACTTGCATTCGTGACCTTATGAATCACAGAACAGATTTGCTGCCTGTGACAAGATCAGGCTCATGACCCTATCAAAGGTGAGGGAGGAGGACACTTCTCTCCCTTGGGCAATAGGCTGACCAGAAGAAAAGCCTGAGCCATCCCAGGCCCAGATACAGGAACTTGGAATTGCAGCGGTCCCAGTCCTTGAAAACCTTAACTGTGCGTTGGACGTTAACTGTCTGCTCTTCATCACATATCTCACTGTCTGCTCTTCATCACATATCTCCCCTGCTACTCTTTCTGGCCATGCTTCTCTCTTTTCAATTTCAGGACTCCATCTCACACAATACAACAGTGAGAAGACAAAAAAAACAGACTAGCAACAAACAACCAGAAAACCCGTAAATCAGCAATTCATGAAGACTGAAGCAGCACCATGTCCCCACAAGGACTAGCATCCCAGAGAAGCAGCTACATCCCCATACCAACAGAAAATCAGTTTTCCCTTAATGTAGCAAGGCACAATAGAAAACCAGCAGGAAAACCCTCTGAGTGATGAAAACCGTGCTGGAAAAGGAGGAGGGGATTAGAGTTATTTTTAAAAGCCTCTCACCTGGGTCCTGAGAGAATGACTGGCACTGACTGGTGCAGAGTGTCTGGTGATCGTTGCAGCCAATGGGAAGAGGAGGGAGTCGCTTAACCACCAGCCCTACACTATAAAAACAGACAGCAATAAGGGTTGCAAAGGTGAGGTCACAGGAAGAGGTGAAGGTGGACCAAGAGCAGGTTGCGAACAGACAGCAGAGCAGAGAGTTGGTAGCAGGTAGTAAGGTGAAGTACTATGTGAAAGAGAGGTTTGCATGCAGTGTAGTGCAGAAACTGGGGTGGGTGTCTAAAGAAGGTGTGAAAGAGAACAAATGTAAAATTGCTTTTTGATATCACAATTCCTGCCAGAGTCCAGCCTCTAATCACGGAAAATGGCATCAAATCCATGCTGCTCTGCATTGTCTTGTTTCCAAGACAAGTGCGTTGCCCTTGCGCTATCCTTCCAGCTGAGAGAGATATAGTGTGAGCGTTGGAAGTGGGGTAGTGCTAGTTATTGTTAGAGGGAGTCCATTTTGTGAAAGAGTAAGGCTAGTAGAGAGGGATATAGGAGTGGGTTGTGAGGAGAAGGGTGTAGGAGAGAAGTGTGGAAGGATGAGAGTAAGTGTAGTACAAGGATAAGCCGGACACCATATCCCTGTTTTTATGCAGAGGAGAGCAGTAGTAGTGCAGAAAGAGTGGTTGTAGCAGGATAGACTTAGTAGTATCAAAGGATGGAGGCAAGGGCTAGAACTGTAAGTCAACGGAGGAAAGTGGGGAGCAGTAACAGTGAGAGCAGCAGTAGTGATAGTGTGGGGAAAGTAGAATTAGTAGTATTGAAGAGGGAGAGTAGTAGTGCAGAGAAGGTTGAGAAATCGTTGAGGGAAGAGTGGCAGGGAGGAAGGTAGTAACATCTGAGGGCGGAAGTAGGGGGTAGGAGAGAGGAACGCGAGAAAGACAGTGGAAAAGAGCATGGGGATGAGGGAAGGCAAGTGGCGTTGGTAGGACAGAGGAGAGCAGGGAAGGATGAGAGTAGTAAAGGGAGATAGTGGGCTTGAGATCTTACGGCAGATCCATATACCATCTCTTTAGAAATAACCATTGGGAGTGTAAGGCCAGTTTGAAAGTCCCAAAGGGGGTCTAGGTAGTCAGCGTATTAGGGAACCGTCACTAGTCTAAACCAGCTACAAGACATTAAGGGTTAGCGGTTTGTAGCAATAACCAAGGGCAATGGATGCCTGGGCTAGGGCGGGAATCCCACATGTTTGCAGGTGGTGGAACCTATTAATCTACCTGCCTGTTTATGCTCACCCACTGAGAACAGCAAATTCACCATCTGTTGTGAATTTAATCAAACTGCTGACACTTACTTACTGGTGACTGTAGTATTTTAAGGCCATCTGTGACATGCCTGTCACAGAAACCTGGCGTACGGCTTATCTGCACCCCAAATGGCTCTTCTTTTATTAGTGTGGCTATATAATTGGTTCGACAGCCTTCATCTTTCTCTCTGCTGGGAATATGTATGCCATTAACTGTCCCCCAGTACTGGCAAGACAAATCATGTGAGCCAAATTTCCGTATCAGGATACACTTACTGCACACACATGTAGCAACACCCCGATTGTGTTCCTGGTTATATAATTTTGTAGATGAGTGTTCACTTTTTTATTTTTATATTCAATTTTTATTGGTTTTTCAAGGCAACAAAGGGCTTATTCATAATATAAACACTGGACAGCTGCCTCCTTACAAATTCAAACAACGAAGAAAAGCCATGAACCTCTGATGCATTCTCCCCCCCCCCCCGCTTTCCCCCAAACCCCTTTTCTCGGGACACAATGTCCGCTTTCCGTGTTTCTCCTCTTCGGGCAGCGCTGACCGGGCTTATGACCGTCAGTGTTTAGTCGACTCTCCTTAGTCCGGTGCAATGTGTTCTATACTAAGTCTGTTTTCGGGCCGAGTGGAGAGCCCACGTTACCCTCCGGTCGTGTCTTCGGTGTTGACGAAAACCTCCATGAATTGCAGCCAGTCAGTCTCTATCAGCGCACTTGATCCCTGTATGGCTGCCGTTAGTCTCTCCAGAAAGTAGAGGTCCTTGACCACTGCCATCCATTCCCTTCTCGTTGGCAGGGCTGCTCTTTTCCATGTCCTAGCCCGTGACGCTCTAGCTGCCAACAATAGGGAGTGTGTCAAATCCGGTAATTTCTCCCAGCGCTCAACCCTTTGTTGGTGACCAAATATTAGCAAGATTGGGTCCTGCGGGTAATCCCCCTCCCTCGCCTCTTCGAGCCAACGAAGCACTTCCGACCAGTAAGCTTGGACTTTTTGGCATGTCCACCATATGTGCCAATAGTCTGCTTTTTCCCCGCATCCATGCCAACACACTGGTACAAGGTCCGGGAACATCCTAGAGAGGGTGACAGGGTCATATTGCCACCTATGGAGGAGTTTGATGGCGTGAGTATTGTAATGGCACGAGATCGATGTCTAGAATGCCCTCCTACATAGTCTCCCCCATAGACCGTCCCCAATGTCCTGGCCCAGGTCCCTTTTCCATTTCCTTCTGAGGCTTTTGGTAGTTCCCTCCCTGGGGGTCAAGAGAGCTTCATATAGGAGGGAGATGAGCCGCTTCATTTCTATGTGGGAATCTAGGATTTGTTCAACCGGGGTGAGCTTTCTTTGTATGCATTGCTTCAGCTTTGGCTTCATTAGGATTCCCTTGAGTCGAAGGTATTAGAGTGGTGAGAGTCTACCAATTCCCAGTGCCTCCTCAAGCTCCTGGATAGTTATGAAGGAGTCCTCCCTCACCAGCTGGCCGACCCTACAAAGTCCTGCGTCAAACCAGGACTGGTAATGTTTGTGGCCTGGGATTTCCTCCAGCACTGGCGTGGACCAGATATGACTTAGTGGCGAGGGCCAATTGGTCACTTTCTCCCCATCTCCCTAAACTAAGGCTTTCCACATGGTTCCTAGTACTGGGTGGTCCCTAATCCTTTTTGGGAGCTTTTTCAATGGAACCCATAACCATTTGCCTACTGTGACTGGGCTTAGGTAGGAATTTTCAATATAGACCCATTGTTTGTTGGGGTCCTTTCTAAGGTGAGGGGCTAAAGCCCTAAGCTGGGCCGTTCTGTGGTAGGCACTCAGATCTGGGAGGGTGACTCCCCCTCTTTCCTTAGGGAGGGTGAGGGTCTCGTAACCTATTCTGGGTCTCTGGCCCTGCCATATAAACTTCGTTATGCGCCTCTTGGCTTCCCCAAGGTACGCTTCGGGAGCCTCTAGGGGGAGCATCTGGAAGACATACAGTACTCTAGGGTGCAGATTCATTTTTGTGGCATTTATTCTGCCCATCCAAGAGATTTGCCCCTTCCCCCAGCCTTCCATGTCCCTAAACAGTTTCTCAAACAGCGGAGGGTAGTTTGCCTGGCTCAGGTCCTCGCTGGGTCTAACAATATTGATCCCCAGGTATTTTATCCCATCTGTACAAATTTGGAGACCCAGGGGGGACAATTCGGCAATATTTCTATCTGCGTCTGAGGCAAAGGGAAAGATCATTGACTTGCCTACGTTGACCTTGAAGCCTGAGAAGCGACTGAACAATTCAATTACCTGCAGGGCGGCTGGGACTGATCGTGTGGGCTCCCCTCAGGTGGAGAAAAATATCGTCTGCATAGAGGCTGAGTTTGAAGGTGCGGTCTCCCACGTCAATGCCCCGTACCGTAGGAGAACCTCTGAGGTATTCTGCAAGTATCTCCATGGTCATGGCGAAGAGGGGACAGCTCTGCCTTGACCCTCTTTGGAGGCTAAAAATAAGTTGACAGGTGTCCATTGTCTGTGACTCGGTCTGATGATGACACATAGAGCTTTGATGGCTTGCCTAATCCCCATTCCGAACGCCAGCTTCTCGAGTACCGCATGTAAGAACCCCCAATCAACCCGATCAAACACCTTCTCGGTATCAATGGACACCAAAATCGGGTTCTCCCCCTTCGGTGCTGCCACCCTCATGAGGTGCAGGGTTTTACGTAGGGTGTCCGCCCCCTGTCTCCCCTATATAAAGCCCACCCGGTCTGAGTGGATTAGACCCTGCATATGGCCGTCCAGTCTCGTCGCGATGATCCTCGTGAATAGTTTTGCGCCCACATTGAGGAGCAAGATTGGTCTATAAGAGCAGCAATCCGCTGGGTCTTTCCCCTCCTTCGGGATCATCGCGATTAGAGCTTTGCCAAATGACGGGGGCGCCCTCCCTGTCTTCATTATATCTGAAAATAGGCCTGCTAGGAATCCCACCAGTAGACCCGAGAAGGCCTTGTAAAAGCCTGCGGTAAACCCGTCCTCCCCCGGGGCCCTACCCAGCTTCAGACCCGATATTGCTTTGAGCACCTCCTCCTCTGTTATCGGGGCGTCTAGGGCCGACGCCTCTGGAGTTCCAAGAACCGGGAGAGTGACCATCAAGATATCTCTCCCGTGTTTCCTTCTCTACCTTCTCCTCCCTCCCGTACAGGGTCTCATAGAAGCTGGTGAATTTCTCTGCTATGCCTTCCGGGTCTGATCTTTCCCCCTCTTCACCACTCACAATTCTTATCACCCATCTGTCCGCCCTTTGGCCTCGAAGTTTAGCTGCCAGCATGGCATCGGCCTTGTCGCCTTTCTCATAGTATCTCTGACGCAGGTGTTGGAGTCCTGCTATGATTTTGCCCAGCTCTAATTCCCTCAGTTCCTGTCTCTTATCTCTAGCTATGCCCACATCCCTCTCTTTCTCTCTCTCCTCCTTCCCCTCTGACCTTTCCAGGGTGAATATCTCTGACCTTAACCTGTGAGACAGGAGGGTCCTGACCGTCTTCTTGGAGGCTCCTTCACTTATCAGCCTACCCCTCCAGGTTGCCTTCACCACCTCCCATACAATTTCACGGTTCACTTCTCCCGTGTCGTTTAGTTCGAAAAACTCTCTGATCCCCGTTGACATTTCCTCTCTAAAAACAGCATCCCTCAGTAGGAAATCATTACATTTCCATAGGGATTCCCGGGGTTTCAGGCCTGATATGATAATGTCTGACCAGACTATGTCATGGTCTGACCAGCTGATCGGGCGAATCTCAGAGGCGTCTATTCTGCTCATGTACTGATGCCCGTGAACAAGTAATCTATTCTTGTCCTAGGGCCATGGACTGCAGAGTAGAAGGTATATCCCTTCGCCAATGGATGTAGCTCCCACAATATGTCCACCAGCCCCTGCTCCCACATCAGGTCCCGGAGCCCCCCCATGCGGCCGTCCCCCTCTGCTGCCTGGCGGGATAGTCTTCCCACTATGGTCCAACTCCCGATCCGTCCACATGTTGAAGTCCCCACCCAGGAGCATGAGCCCTTCCGCCTTGGCCATCACCTCTCCCATGGCCTCTTGGATGAATTCCATCTGGCCTAAGTTGGGGCAATATATGGCTGCTAGGGTGACTCTAGAGTTGTGTAAATTACCGGACACTACCGACGTTCTCCCATCCTCCCTCTCCCACCGGGTTACCTCTGTTAATTTTTGGTGCCTATGGAGCAATATCCCTACACCGTCTCTCTTTGTGTGGCCAGACGCCCAAAATGTTTGGCCCACGTGGGATCCGGGGATGGCCCTCTCTTCACCCCTCACTGTTCTGGTCTCTTGTACGAAGAGAACATCTATGCTAGCGTTCTTCATTTCCTGCCCCAGGAGGGAGCGCTTTGATGGGGAGTTAAGCCCCTTGACATTGAGTGAGCCTATTCCGAGTGTCTCGACCCGGCCCCTTCTCTCATTGTCGCCCATTGCTTCCTTTTCTTGCGTTCATTAATTTCCCGGTCCTGTGGGCGCTGCCCCGTTCCCCTTTGGAGTTGGGTATGTATTGTGCACCAGGGGCCCTCCGGTTCTCTTCTAGCTCCTGCCGATTCCGGGTGCCCACACCGTCTCCTTCCTCCTGGACATCTCCCTTAAGCACCTGCAGCACCTGCGAGGCCTCTTTACCACTTGTCACTCTTTAGTCTACTCAAGCTCGTTCGAATGATAGGGCAAATGGGAAGGACCACCTATATCTTATGCCCTGGCTTGTGAGCCACTGGGTGAGCGGGCGGCACTCTCTTCTGCGGTGAAGCGTGAGGGTTGATAAATCTTGATAAATCCTGATTGTATCACCTTCAAAGATGAAGCTCCCCAACCTTTTTGCCTTCTCCAGGACCTCCATTTTCTCTCTATTGCGGAGAAACCGCACCACGATGGTCCTTGGGCCTCCCCCCGCACCCTCTCCACCTCGATGTGCTCTTTCCAGCTGGACTTGCTTGCCCCCTTCTAGCGTGAAGAGTTGGTTTATAAGGCCTTGGACTTTCCTCCCCATGTCAGCTGCTGTCTCACCTCTCTCCTGGGTCACGCCCATAATGCGCAGGTTGTTTCGACGCTCTCTGTTTTCTAAGTCATCCATCTTTAAAATTATGTCCTCCTCTCTGATTTCTAAGTCAGTTAGCCTCACCTCATATTTCATGTCCAGCAGGTCTGTCTGGAGGCGATTATTTTCCATCCCTTCCATTTTCTCCTCCAGGGTGTCCACTCTCACCCTGAGGTCTACGAAAGAGACCTGTATGTCCGTGCGAATTGCTTTAATCTCCTGGGGAATGTCCCTGAGATCGTCCTTTGTAAGTGCTGCAGGGGGGGGGGGGTTACCTACCGCAGGCATGGTGGCTCTGGGGGCCTCGTTCTAGGCTGAGGGAGGCCGGCGAAAGCGCTGCAGAGAAGAGATCGCCCCAGAGAGTGGGGACTGCTCCAGGGTCTGGGTATGGCGAGGCACCTAGGGGTGGTGCCTCTATGCCGGTTCTCCTTATATTAGTCTCAATGTTCTGGACAGTGCGCCCGCCCTGTTCCTTTGACGGCTTGGTGATAGCCCCAGGGCTCTGTGGGAGTTCCGTGCCCAGGGCCGAGGCCTGCTTTCCTGGATGGGCCCCTGGTACCAGGTCCGGGGGGTGGGGGGAAAGAAGTTATTTGGAGGCTGGGGCCTCCCTGGCCCTCTGCCCAGCTGGGCTAGTTTCTAGGCTTATTTTCAAGGAGGGGTTGGGGAGGCGGCCCCCACTGCTGGGTCCTCTGCGTTCCACTCCCCCCCCCGCCGCCTCCTCACCTTGTTTAGCCCACTGTCTCCGCGTTGGGCCCTGCGTGTGGTCTCCGCAGCCTGGGGAGCCTCGCTGGTGTCTGCGGGGCCGGTGCTCAGGCTTGGGCTCCTCCTCCGTGGGCACTGCAGCTTGCGAGAGGCCGGATGGGTCCTGCGCGTAGCTCTCCTACGTTTCCCCCGCTCTGGTGTGCCGCTCCAGGGAGTGGGCCCTGGGCTGGTTCCGCTCGGCTCGTGGAGCTCCTCGTCTTGGCGGGGACCGCGTCCAATGGTCCTCCGCCCACGGACACTTATGGTCCATCGCCGCCCCCAGCCCGCGCCCTCTGGGAGTTCTCTGCTGGTGTGGGGGTGGGAGGGGGACAGATCTTGCAGCTGTGTATAACAACAACATACACAAATCTATGGCTGAAATGGCCCATTTAAAGTTCAGGGTATTAAAAACTGGTACCATGAGAGGAAATGGCTTACTGCCTAACCACTTTCCGTCAGGAAAGATCTCAAAAATGCAGAAGGAAACTGGAAAAAGGAACAAAGCTCTACAAGCCAGTGCCATACTCTCAAATTGGTATATGACTTAGAAATTGGCTATTCTTGAGTTTAAAAAAAGCCTCTTCTACTCAACAGATTGCTTTAGCCATTCATCCGAACAACTCTTTCAATATGCTATAAAAAAAGCTTGCACCATAACTGCACAACCTTCTGAGGATTTGTGTAATCTGTCATAGCATTTTTGACAAAATCATTCAAATCTGTGAACATATATTCACAATCTTATGCGTAAACCATTTGCAGTCGAAAATACACTCTCTGTGGGTGAGTTACCCCAATCTCCACCAATGTTAATAGCCTTTAAACCATCTCTTTTGTCGATTTCTCAATATTCATCAGTTAGATGCTCGCAAATTACCCAGGGGAGGGGTCCTGTGTCTGGCCCCTTTTTTTAAAAATATGTATTTCATGCACCTCCCATGATCGGATTCGGGTTCAGGGAGCAGTATTTATGAATCATGAAAATGCACTACCAACATTCTGTTTTGTTTACAGGGTAAGTGGAAGTCGCCTATGAACAGCTTCAATAAATATTGAAACTTGAATGGAAGCTAGTTCTACAAGTCCTTAAAAGATTGAACTGTCACTTTTTCTACTGAACATGCAGCATCTAAAAATCAATGACTTTTAGTCCTCCATTTCTAGATTGCACGCTTACACCTAACACTGGGTGTGTATATCTGGACTCTCAGCCATGTATGGATGCATAGATAAATTCCATCCGCTGTGCCACAAAATATCTCATGCTGCTCAGGCAACTGAGATCTCTATTACTGAAATCACATTGTGACACCATTGTAAGAGCAATAATTGAAGGCAAGTTAGTATACTGCAATGCCCTTCTTATGAGTGTCTTGTGGCAATGACTCCATCGCATGCAGGTACTACAGAATGCTGCTGCTAAATCATTAACAGGGACATGAAAAAGGGATCATATATTACTGGTACTCAGAAGACTACACTGGGTTCAATAAATGCAACACTCATTCACTGACACTTGCTCATAGGATTGTCTGTGGGACTGCCCCAGTGTCTTTGGGGTTAACTTTAGTTCCACTACCCTAGTAGAGATCATCATTAGAAAACGAGGCGTGTACACTGGTATTGGCTAATTTTATTCTCCACTCCACTCAGATCAAGGTGAATGGGGTCCTGTGAAGCCCGCTGAATTTGCGAAGGGGAACCCGTCAGGGGTGCCCATTGTCCCACCTCTTCGCCCTAGCGATGGAGCCCTTGGCTGCCTTAGTGTGCCTTTCGAGGCATTATTGTGGGGGTGGAAGTGGCGGGCTATCATCATAAGCTGGCGCTATACGAACGTCTTTGCCCCAGATCATATCATTACTGGACAGATTTCGGGAGGTCTCCCGGTTTAAGATTAATTACTCGAAATCTACCATCCTTAATATAACAGAATCATGGGAGACGGTAGAGCGCCTGAAATCTAGCTTTCCATTCTTATGGGCTTCCCATTCTTTGAAATACTTGGGTGTTCATCTTCCAGCGAGATAGACCAACATATGCAGCAAATATTCCACCGCTGTTCACTGGGGACAAACAGGATATGGTAACCTCATGGTTGGGCAGAATAACAGTAATCAAGATGACCCTACTGCCAAGATTGCTATACACATTTCAAGCGTTACCAATTTGGATCCCCCGGGCAGCACTGAAAGAACTGCAGGCTCACATTTATACGTTTATACAGTCCAAAAAAATGTCCCAGAGTTGCTCGCCACATGCGAGGATAGTGGGGGGTTTGTGATACCAGATATCGAGAGCTACCTTTTTGCTGCTCAAATCGCACCCGTCCCAGAAAGTCGAGCCGCAGAGAATAATCCAAACCATTGGCTTGCTATCGAACATGAGGCCCTGAGATCCCCTATACATCAGTGGTGCTGGTTCCCCGCAAAGAGTTAGAAGACAGGGTAGATGAGGGCTTTCAACAGCAAACACTACAATGGAGTACTGGAATAAGGCAGCACAGCGACATGTTACAAATACCTTTCCCTCTGCTAGGACAGGGATATGGGGAAACAGCAAGTTCCCCACCCAGGTCTGGGTAGAGGACAGCTTCTTCGATGTCTGAGGGTGGGCTGAGCATGTTGGGGCAAATGTTTCAGGATAATCGCCCTCTCACGTTTGACCAATGTAAGCAGATCTTTTTGGTTAATGAAGCAGATAGATATGGATATATTCAGCTCTGGCATTGGGTCGCCCGGGACAGTGTAGCAACCCAGGGGAAGCGCAACACAACTACCTTTGAGGATTTATTCATAGGCGACCCCCCCCAAGAGCAAAAATGGCATCCCTACATAGGGTGCTGAACTCCAGGAGGTTTAAGGCCCCACACTGGTACATGACTAAGTGGGAGGAGGAAGTAGGTAGTCCCATAGATGAGTTATCTTGGTATAATATCTGGACATGGGCGGGAAAGGCTTCTCAGGCGGTTTAACTCAAGGAAAATGGTCTTAAAATACTGTGCAGGTGGTACCTGACCCCAGAAAGGCTGCACAAAATGAATCTGCAGCTCTCTCCCCAATGTTGGCACTTTGGGGCGACCCCTGGTTCTTTTATTCACATGTGGTGGGTGTGCCCTCCGATTCAGGGGTTCTGGGGAAAAGTAGTTGCCGAAATCAAAGAGATTTGCGGATTCGAACTTGAAACTCGACCCCCTGGTGGTGTTATTTGGCAACGAGGATTCCCGAGGACATTACAAATTAGGTGCCAGAGGTTCTCGTTTGGTCACCCACTTATTGGTGGCAGCAAAACAGGTCATAGCAAAGCATTGGAAGAGATGGGGGGAACCGGACATTAGGGAATGGTGGGCACGAGTCTCGTATGTGGTAGCAATGAGCAAAATCGATGGGGCAATACAAGGGCGGATGCCAGAGTACTTAGCGGACTGGTCCCCATTAAACACATATATGAGCGAGCATGATAGCCCCAATTGCCATCATAAGCCCCATGAAATGTATCATTTTCACTGTTATAGGCCTCGGAGCATGACTCAAATCACGGGGAGAAGGCACCAGACGTCACCAAAACTTGTAGTTGTACGAGGTTCTTGTATGTGTTGGAATTGCTGAGTATTGTTGCACCATTCTTATAGTTTTATAGTTTTTATTTGATTTTTTCTTAGTTTCCTTACCTTCAATGCAAGGCACAGACTTTATGTCTATGTTCTGCCATGATTCACCGCGAGCACAACTGGAGTTAAGTTGTAGAATTGTATGTTCATATTTGCACAGGATTAAGGCATACATTACTGGTGATTGGTGGACAATGTAAAGTGTTTAATACAGTTTAAATGATTTAAAAAAAAAGAAAACGTGGTATATTATGGCTGGCTGTTAGGCAAAGTTTGTATGCAGTACCCTCTGGGAACACTACAAACAACTCTGACTGCAGGTATAGGAAACCCAACCTTTGGTATAAGAATGTACTACAAAGTTTTGGTAGCGTGTTGAGCAGCCAGGCTTATCTCAGGAGGGGTCAATGTGAGCTGTAGTGTAGTTACACAGAGAATTACAGTTACAAGTATTCAAATAAACTCTTACACTCACATTAATAATAGTTTATTTAAGAAACCTTATCAGTCAGTTAGAATAAGCCTTCTTCAGAAGGGAGCAATATAATAGTAACACTCAAATACACTTCATGAAATACACACTCCTAATAACTCCAAATCAGTGGATACCCTTTTGGGATGGCCCACAGACACTACCTACATCCTCAGGTGACTAATTGCTACGGTGCTGGGGACATTAATATATCACTGTTGCATTTAGGATCATATAGTAATAAGTCAATGGAAATGATTAGGTAGAAAAAACAAGAGACCACAAATATTCTTAAGAAAGCAAATACTTTTGGATCCCCCCCAAGAAAAGTAATTCATTACAATAGGCTAGGCCAAAGTCAATGGGCAAAAAGTCTTATATAGGATGAAGCACTTCTGGTAGGTTCATAGAAAAGTCTTTGCACAATGTTTTAGAAGTCTTTGAAGAAAAGATAATCAAATGTAGGGCCACAAGCTGTGAGTAGTAGAAGCTGCAAGCAACTCTACAGCAAGAGGTAAGTTCTCTTAGACTTTGTACAGTACCTTTAAAATGAAGAAAAGATGCAGCAGATGATTCCTGTTCCTGTGCAGCTCTGCAGTTCTCGTTGTTCCTGGGCCTCAGTCATGGGGACAAGAGGGAGGATGTCGGGGGACTCCTAGACTGCACTGGGACGGTCACAACTCTCAACCGGCAAACTTCACTTTCAGTGGCTGTTCAGTGTTTCAGCTCCTCACATCAACCGCAAATAGCAACATTGGGGTTCCTGGCTCTTGATGGACTTTCCTTGCTTCTGGGATCCCGCACTCTGTTGAGGGGGGCTCAGGCTCGGTCAGTCCTGCTTCCTGGGAGCCCGGAGGATCTTCCCGGAGCTCTGGGCCAGCTTAAAAGCAACGCACACAATCTGGTGTTCCTCTCCCTGGCTATACGGTTTCCAGCAGCAACTCTGTGTAAATTCAACCAGCTCCGAGATGGATGTCCAGGTGGCTTACTTTGGAGTTGATTGTTCCCACCAACTCAAGGGGAGAAGTCGTCCTTGCAGGGGCTTGTCTGTCGATGCGAACTTGGCGTTTTGGCACTGCAGCAGGGCTTCACCGGGCAAACCAATGGTCCAGGAGTTGCAGCAGGTGTCCTTTTCAAGTTCTTCTTTGGTTCCTTCGTCCAGTGGTCGACTCTGCCTTTCAAACCAAAGGCCTCGCCTTTTATTCAGTTATTCATTCCAGTTTAGCCGTCAGTCACCCAGCAGGGTGGCTGTCCTTAGCGGACAGTCAGCCGGCCAATCCCCACAGAGTGCATTTGGGTCTCTTGGGTCTCTTAGGAGACTAACTACAGGGAATTTCGGGCACCTCCCACACTTCCTGCCTACCCCAGACACCCTGGAGCCAGAGGCAGGCTTCACTCGTGAATCCCGCCAAAGGCAAAGCGGACAATGGGACCAAAGCTGGTTTGGCGCGCAGAGTAAATCTCAAGAAGGACCTTTCCACAAAGAAATGGGGCAAAAAATACTGGGGCCATTTTGACAAAAATGGCACCCTTGGGTGCTTTACTGCAGCTGTGAACGCAGCCCATGGTAAATGCACACCACAGTAGTTAAAACAAAACCACTGCCACCAGCCATTCAGTGTGGAAAGGGTAACATAAAAAATGTTACATGAGAAGCTAGACAAAGGGGATACTAGGTAACCCCTACAGCACCCTATTGTAAGATAGGGTGTGCAGGGTCTACAAAGCTACACATGTAAGTAAAGTCAATTTCACTTTACTGCTCTGGGAAACAGTAATTTATCCAAGAGAAGGTATTCAAACCTTTGGGAAATCTGAAAGACTTCCGTGTCACTGCACTGAAGGTGCTGTGAGATACAATGTAAAAGATGATGCCTATGGAGTTTGTCAGACTCCATAACCAAATGAAACGCAGTGTACAAAATCACATTAAGATACATGAGAGAGTGGGAAAAAGAGTCTCTCTCTCTAGGTTAAAAAAATCAAGTCCTCAAAATCCAGCAAAGTTGCTGGGGCTCTCTAAGGTGGAGGGAATTAGCAACATTCTGAGAATCCTCCCTAACACCGCTCCATGCTTTAAGTTGTTTAGTGCAGGGCCTAAGTGTCAGAACTTCTTGACTGGTGCACTTGCACATATTAACAATTTGAACACCTTTGGGAAAATCATCAAGGCTCCTTTTGCAATTGTTTATATTCATCCCCTTCTTGCTGCCGATGTGCTTTGATATCTTATGGGTCACTAGCACACAATAAAATAATATCCTCAAGAAACTAATGAAGGACTGGCTACTGGCAACAGAGACCAATGAGCTCTGCAGACAACAGCGTTGAAGAATCAGCATGTGCAAGTGCTCAAAAGCGAAAACGCCCTGTCCATTGCAGACCCTGGTACGCAGCATATGGGCATCTGCGTTAGCAGCAATTGAAAAGACCTATACTGGCCCGAGTGGATGCAGTAGGCCTGACACAAATATCCAAACATTTAATGCCAAATTCTTCCCAATGCGTCCGAGTCTAGGCAGTAATGCTGGTAACTGCACCAGAACTAGAGTACATGCTGACTTCTCTTTCAGCTCCAACTCCTGAGCTACGGATTTGTGTCTGCAGTTCCTGTACAAGGAGGAGGACAAGCGTTTTGATGAGGCAGAACTCCTAGAGTAGGGCCGCTTCCTCTTTTGTTGCTGTACTTTTCACTTCCTTTGACCCAACTGAGATTCCTCCACATTCTTAGGAGTGGAAGGAGAGGCAAAACCAAGTTACCCGCAGAGACCATGATGGCCTTTGCGAAGGGGCTTCAATCAACGCTTTGTCTACTCCCTCACTCTATGCCTTTAGATGATTAGATGCATGGATTGGCAGGAGCCCCAGTATTTCACGCTGTGAATCACATCCAGCACTCAAACACAGGGTCTGTGCAGATTAAACACAGACTTCCCTAAATCCTTACAGGGCTGAAGCCCAGAGGGTTTAAGGCGAGACATGACAACAGCAAGATGTTGTGCTCCGGAGGCCAGGTTGGAATTGCGACAAAGTAATAAAGGTAATGGGGAGCGGGAGGTCCCTATATGCGCCCCTAATATTACGTCCAGAGTCATGGCCACCGACAACGCTAAACTAAGCTGCTACCAACCTGCCGTCTGTGAAAAAGGGTTGATGATCCAGTCTGCATCGGGGTTAGATATTTCACAGATGAATAATATGTGGGAGAAAGGTATCCATCAGTAGTCTTCTATTATGGATAATGCCAAGCTGGACTTTGATGGATTGATTTTTTTCAAATGACTGCATCGCTTGGCATATTCTGATCTCACCCCACCCCTACAGTGGTGTGCCTTTATAATGTAAACCACAGCTGCCTGTAGGCAAATCAAATCATTCTCCTTTTATGATTAGTTTGATTTCTTTGGGCAGTGCGTGAAAAAATGTACACTTCCAGTGCTTTCCTTGGAGTCTGTTGGTTTCAATAATTCATAACAAATGAAAGGTTACATCATGACTTGAAGCTTGTTCGCACCTAAGAGTTTTGGAATTCTACCTTTTGAGCTTTAGTCTCCCCAAGCAGGTCACACAGAAAGGAAAGCCCACATGTATTCAACAGAAGCAGGTCCATTAGGCTTTTCCTTTGGCACTTGCTAGCATTCCTTTCTATTTTTGCATCTTCAAATGTTTTCCTTCCATCAGAACCCTATTACCAATAGGTTCCAGTGTTTTGTTAAGTATATCTCCTAACCCTACCATTCTCAATTCGCTCCAGCAACATCATCCATTAGCAATTTCAGTGACCCTTGTCCTGTCTACTATTTTAAGGCATAGTATGGGTTGACCTGAAATGTTTACGTGCTAGGTTTACCAGGTGGAAAGGGTTTCATAAGTGTGTACCCACATTCAAATTTTGAGCACCTGCTAACAGTCTTCTTATACAAGGTGTGCTGAAATCACACTGCATTCTCCTCCATTAGGAATAACAATGGGCCTCTGTGGATCTGGTATGCCCATTAGCTGTGTAAAGAGTTACACAGGGGATTATCAGAGACCCTCCATATTCCCCAAACTGTCATGCAGCTTAGTACTAGGAAAGGATGCAGCCTTGTCCACCTATTCTCGGCGGTATAGTATTATATCAGCGCTCCCCATACACACCAACATGGCTTCCCTGTATCCACTTTCCCTCCCAGCGAGAAACAAGTAGATTGCAATGCCAGCAAATCAAAGCAAAGCCTGCCTCCCAAACACCAGATTTTCCCATAGGCTGTATGATTCATACACTAGAGTAGCAACTGCTCAGGCGATCTATTAAAATTCTACCTACGTGACCCATACCCTCAAAAAAGCAGACTCACAGATACAACAGTTGAAGCCTCTTCTGGCTGATAACACAGCGCAGTGCGAGCTAGAATAAGCATTTGGAGTATACGCCGGATGCATGGTCAACCAGGCACTTCCATCCGATTCCAAAATGTTGTCTAGAGGTATTAAACACTCTGCTAGTGTTCAGCAATGATTAATTAGGTTCCATCACAAAAGGAGGGGTAATAAGCATAAGCAGCTGGGGAAATAAATGGGGAGAAGCTCAAAAAGGTGAGAAAGTTGAAGAATCAAGGGAAAGTCAATCATCACAAGGCGGGCGATGAGATGAATAAAAGAATACCATCAGGGGCCTTATAGGCTTGTCAAGCCAATCCGGAACACTAAAATTCTTCAATTGGCAGCAGGAAGGGTATCAGGTTACCAAGCTGGAGACGGTCAGAAGTAACCATAAGGTAAGACCAGATCAAGAGATGGAGAAGCAGCTGGAAGCCTGGTAAGAACTAGATGTCAGACATTAGATGAGACTGGACCAAAGCAAGGAAGAAGGTGACAAGTCTGCTGAGGGCAACATCATAGACCCTGGAAGGAGCCAGCACCAGAAGGACTTCAATAGACTGTTAAGGGACAGAATCTTTTGCCCATGAGGGCGACCCACAGCCGGAAAGTAACAATTTATACATAAAGCCTGTTCCTTTGCAAGACGAGGGGACACTTGCTGGTAGGAGTATGTTTAAAGTTATCATCTGTCTGTGAGGGTGACTCAAAGCTGAGAATATTTACACGTAGTCTTAAGTACGAGCCAGGTTTGGGAGACTACTTGCTAGTAGGAATGTATCAGAAGACATCACCATCAGCCCACGAGTGCTACCCATGGCTGGAGTGGAGAATATTTATACCAAATCAATACCGTAAACAAGGGGAGAGAAATACTTCCCGGTAGCAGGTGGCCAAAAAGAGAGGCTGAGCACTATACCCCTGTGACGGAGTTAGAGCCAAGAAGCTTGCAGGGGTGCTATAGATCCCAGACAATGTGTATTAGACTAGGAAATCCTGAACGGACTGGCAATCCCTTAGATAGGCCTGTGCACCAGTTGTTAAGTGAACCCATACTGACATCCTTAGTATAGTTATCCCTTTTAGTTGGAGCCCTGTGCCATGTAGGTGTTAACCCAACCTCATCGTATTTCTTGTGAATAAAGGTTTTGAAATACATTACTGTACTACGTTTTCTGTTGATCCTTTATCATAAAGGGACATTTGCCAATGCTTAAATACGCCCAGGTATGGGCCTCAAACAGCAAAAAAGCAGGGTGAGGTGGAGAGTTTCAGAATAAGGTTAGGATAGTGTCAGACATACCTCTGTGGGATAGGATGGGAACATGTGGCATTGTTAAATCAGAAATATACACCTTTATACCTTCTTGTGTTTGACTGCAAAGTGGGCAGAGGTTCTACACTTGCCAAACTTGCAATGACTGCACGAACTTTCAATGTAAATAATAATGGGAGCAATGTTGATGAAATGTTGAATTTGGGGATTGAGGACCTATACGTGATACATAAAGTTATGATGAATTTGACACGAATTAAAATATTTAAAAAAGAAAGAATAATAGTATCAGACTGTATAGAATGAATTTGCCTGCTAGCGCAGTCAACTGATGCAGAGGTGTCGGGGCACTCTTAAAACATTACCCGGATAAAATTTAAATACATACACAGATTTTGCTTCATATGCCACTGTGTAAAATGGGATTAGTTCAAAAGCCCCCCCCTTTTTTTTAAACAAACCAAAAAAAGATGGATTTAGAAAGACTGCTCTGTGACTGCACAGAGCGTTCTTTCTAAATCAAACTGTCATGCCCCTGACGTAAACGAGTGCGCGCAGGGGCTGACAGGCTCCGTGAGCTACAGTGAAGTCGTCGCAGGCGTAAGAGGGGAGTTTTTGTATATATGTGTGTGTGTGTGTGCCTGTCTGTGTGCTTATGAGTGGGGAGGATGCGTATATTGAGGTGTGAAGTGGTGGGTGGTAAAATGGTGGGTTCGGGGAGGATCGGTGGGAGATTAACTAGAGAATCAGCGGGAGAGGGTGAGGGTAAGAAAGGAAAGGAGGGGGGCAGTATGTCATATTTCCGCATTTTGAATCCAACACAAAAACGGGCCAAACAAATCTGTCTTTTTTGGGTTTGGGCTTTAAAAAGCAGAAATATGACATAGAACCCGTAAAATATAGCGAGGAAGTACCTGGTTTCGAATATGAGACAGTGAGTTAGTGGCTGATGTGCCCAGTTTGCCTGGTTAAAGTTTTAAAATCGTCTGACATTCCAGTGGCAGTGTGTATGTTAAATGTTAAAGGTATTTATACCGCACACCGTCACCAATGGTGTTGGTCCCAAGGCGCTCTGGCGGATCTGCAAACAAGAAGGTGGGATGGGTTAGTAAGGTGAAGAGGGAGTAGGATAGTGAGAGGAGTGGTGTTCTGTTGGCAGCTTCAACTCGGTATACACTGAGTGCTGAGCTTTGGTACGAGTATCGGATTTATGTCAGTCCTCGTGTGCTGGTGGTGCGGCTTTTGTGTTGTTGCGGTGTTGTGACGTGCGTGCGGGTTGTTGTGCGAGAGATGGTTGTGTGAGTTTTTTGAGTGAGATATGTATGCAGAAATGTTGAGCTTTTTTTGGTTTGTGGGTTATATGACATTTAACATGCTAATATTCACAATTCTGTTTAAGTGTGGCACTTGTTAACCTTCACAATCCCATGCAGGTGCGGTGCAGGCCAGCATTCACAACTTTATCCAAGTGTGGCACTTGCTAACCTTCACAATCCCATCAAGAAGCGACTCAGGCTAATGTTCACAATTATATCCAAGTGTGGGACATGCTAACATTCCCAATTCCATTAAAGTGCTGCACTTGGTAATCTTCATAATTCCATATAAGTGTAGCAGCATGCTAACATTCACAATTACATCTAAGTGTGACACTTGCTAACCTTCATAATCCTATCTAGACGAGACGCAGGCTAATGTTCACAGTTCTAAGTGTGGCACTTGCTGACCTTCATAGTTCTATCTAAGTGTGGCAGATGCTAACATTCACAATCCTGTTCAGGTGCGGCGCAGGGCAGTGTTCACAATTCCATCTAAGTGTGGGACATGCTAACATTTGAATTGCATCCAAGTGTGCCACATGCTAACATTTGCAGTACTATCTAGATGCGACACAGGCTAATGTTCACAATCCCATACAAGTGTGGCACATGCTGACGTTCACAAACCTATCTATATGCTACTTAGGCTAATGTTCACAATTCTATCTAAGTGTGACACATGCCGACAATCACAATACTATCCATGTGTGGCACGTGCTCACATTCACAATCTTGTCTAGATGCAACGCAGCCTGAAGTTAACAGTTCTATCCAAGTGTGGCGCTTGCTAACCTTCATAATTCCATCTATGTGTGGCACACGCTAACATTCATTCACAATCCTATCTAGATGCGACGCAAGCCGGTGTTCACATTTCTATCTAGATGCGACGCAGGATAAAGTTAAGAATTCCATCTAAATGTGGCACAAGCTAACATTGTTACACCTGTCTAAATGTGACGCATGCTAATCTTCACAGTTCTCTCTAGGTGTGGCACTTGTTAACATTGGCAAGTATGTTAGTATGTGATGGAAGGCAACATTTAAAGTCCATCCATGAATAGATTTAGGCTGGTGGTCACAAATCTCTTTAAATATACATCCTGTAAGTCTATGGCAGTCCACATTATGGAAAGGTAAGGTAGAGTGGCGGGGGCTTTCTGGAGTAGAGTAATTGCTCTACTCCCCACCCATGCCACACTTACAGTTTTTGTTGGTGTCTGTTGGCTTCATTGGCTTCCCCTGCTGACACCTGCAGACACGCTTTGGAGCCGCCACTGTAGGAGCCGCCCTTTGCCTCGGGCCCTTAGCCACAGGGGCTGCCAGGCAGAGGGCTGCCCAGGCAAGGTCAGTTATGATCAGGTGAAGTGACCAATCAGGGTCGAGGGGCGGGCAGGGAGGTGGACAGAAATGGAAGCGGGCAGCGGGAGGTATTGGAGAAAGTGTGCGGCGGGGCTGGGTAACACCAATTTAGAAAAAAAAAACAGCGTGCAAGGGCCTAGGAGTGTCGGATGGACCAGCACTCACCTGAGGCAAATTGGGCCAAAATGGACATACGGGGCAGCACGGCTCACTAGACCTGGGACACAGAGAGCACAGCCCCAATCAGGGTCGAGGGGCGGGCAGGGAGGTGGGCAAAATGCAGAAAAGGAAGCAGGCAGGGGGAGGGAGTGGAGAAAGTGCGGCGGGGCTGGGGAACACCAATTTAGAAAACAAAAACAGTGTGCCATGGCCTAGGAGTGTCGGATGGACCAGCCCTCACCAGAGGCAAATTGGGCCAAAGTGGACGTTATGGGGCAGCACGGGTCAGTAGGCCAGGGTCCAGGGTCGAGAGGGAGGTGGGCAAAAATGGGAGCGAAAATCAGATGAGAAACGCTGATGCAGGGTTGATGGTAATGGTTTGTCACTAGGTTGGGCTGGGTGAGAGATGTCTCTCCTTATAGGTAAGAATGCAGCCTCCGCGGTGGATGCTGCCATTTCTGGCATCATAGTTTTCAGCGCATAGGCATATGACATCTTTCTCATCTATTGTTAAATGTCACACAATTATAAATAATACGCCAATCAAATCAACAAGGACATGCCATCCACCCCACTCACTAGTTCTTTAAACGCATCTACAAGAGTCCGAGGTTAGTACACTTTCAAAGCTGGTAAGCTGACATTTTTACTTTATCGGCTTAGGCACCGCTGCACAGCCAGACAGCTTAAAGGTACTCTTGGTGCACTCTTCGAGCATGAGGGTCCAGTTTTAAACAGTCCCAAATGTTTGCAGGCAAAGCGTTGCTCAGTCAATCAGACAATAGCAGGAATGGCAGGTAAAACAGTTAAAAACATGTTTTCAATAGAATCTGGTGGAGAGAAGGTCATTTCTCGCAGCCACCACAGTCAACCAGCTTCACCAGCTTAACAGCACTCTTGGTGCTCTCTTTTGACTATTAGGTGGTGCTAAAGCACCATCTATACGTCTAAACTATTGCATTGGTGTACCTCAAGAAGGGGGATGGGATCTGAGGGGGACACACAGTATGTGGATGTTGTTTAGTTATTTACCCATCCATTGAATGCCCTTGGCCACGCTAAACCCCCATGGCAATTTCCACCCACTACCAGTCCCAAAACACATCCTCCAAAGATCTCTTTGATCTAGATATATTAAGCAGTAACATCAAACTTTGGCCTGCCAGTGTTCTTTCTAACCAGTCTTCTGAGAGTTAATGACTTAATTGCAGTTGTAAATGTGTTACTGGTGCAATAAACATGTCATACCAAGTTCTTTCAGCCAGTTGATTTATAAAAAGTATGTATGTCCTTGCACTGAAGACCTGGCAAAAACAAGCATTGGTAACGTCAACAGTTTTGGCCTGTGTATAGTTATTAGAGGACTGCTATCATATGTCCAGGTACTCACACTATTTCCCAGCAGTTACCCTCTTATTATCAGGAGGTACCATTATGGTAATGAAGAGGAGCGACTGAATGCCTCTGCAGGAAGTCCCAACCCCCTCAACCTATATGTTGGAGGCCTAAAATTGTGCCATGTTTGACACCAGCAGTGACCATTCTGTGGTGAATTTTCGAGAAGGAACAAGTTACTTACCTGTAACTGTTGTTCTCCAGCATGGGTCTGGCATGGATTCACATGCTCATGAATATTCCCCGTCGTCAGGCTGGGAATCCTCGGTAAAGAAAAAACCAGTATCAGTTTCGTTTCTGATCTGTCTTTCGTAGTAATAACCAATCACTGGTCTCTGCGTCATACTGACCACAGCCAATGACTGCCCTCTACCTAAGCACCGCCTCTGGCAGCCATCTTCAGATTTGGAAGCACGTGAAGTGGCAGTATGACCAAGTGAAGAGCCGCAGAGGGGTAGGCGGGAGGGTTCGCATGTGAATCCATGCCAGAACCATGCTGGAGAACAACAGTTACAGGTAAGTAACTTGTTCCTTCTCCAGCATGGGGTCTGGCATGGATTCACATGCTCATGAATAAAGAATACATAGCAGTACACACATGCACAACCACGGGAGGTGGCAAAGGCTCAACATTAAGCATTGCATCAAACTCAACATTAAGCATCTTACCTCCCCACCAGGCTCACCTCAGGCGAACAGGTTGCGCAGCACTGCTTGGCCGACCCTGGACTCCTCCCTGGAATCCCGATCGACGCAGTAGAACTTCGTGAAGGTGTGCGTCGACCTCCACGTAGCAGCCCTGCATATGTCCAGCAGGGGCACACCAGAAAGGAACGCCTGGGTAGCTGCGATCGCTCTGGTGGAATGGGCTCTCGGACGGCCAGGCAGCGGTCGGTTTGCCAACCGATGACAGTACATGATACAGCCGGAGAGCAATCTGGAAATGGAAGCCTTCGAGAGAGCCTTCCCCTGATTGACAGGTCCCATGAGCTTGGTCAGCACCACGTTGAGCTCCCACGCCGGGGCCGGAGCCTTCACCGGCGGGAACGATCTGAACAGTCCCTTCATGAACTCTTTCACCAGACGATGAGACCACAAGGACGTCCGCCCCGTGGTTCTGGTGTATCGGGAGATCGCAGCAAGATGAATCTTGATGGACGCGTGTGCCAGCACAGCTTTGGCCAGCGTCAGCAGGTACGGCAGTACTTGGGGAGCTGTAATCCGTAGAGGGTTAATCTTCTGTGCGTGGCACCAGACAGAGAACCTCTTCCATTTGTGTCCGTAGCATTTAAGAGTCGAGGACGCCCTGGCCTGCGCAAGAACCTCTCTGCAGTCGGCCAGTATGTCGTATCCTTCAAACTCTAGCGCTGCAGGAGCCAGGCCTGCAAGTTCAGCGATTTCGGGTCGTGGTGGAGGATGGCGCCTCCTTCCCTGGAGAGCAGATCCGCGTCCACCGGCAGCTCGGTGAAGATCCTCACCACCTTGCCCTTGAGGGACGGAAGGAAGGACCTGAGGGCCCAAAACACTGCACGGAGCTCCAGGACGTTGATATGTAAGGATTTCTCCGTCGGGAGCCAAAGGCCTCTTGCGTGCAGACTTTCGGTGTGCGCTCCCCACCCTTCCAGGGAGGCATCCGTGGTCACTGTCTCCTGGTGGGCTGGGGTCTGGAAGTCCATGCCCGCCGTCAGATGCGCGCGGGTGCCCCACCACCGGATCGCTCGTCGGAAACTCTCGTCGAGTGTGATCCTTTCCTCGAAGCTGCCCGTCGTTTGGATCCAGTGCGCGTCCAGGAAATCCTGCAACGGGCGCATCCGGAGCCTGCACATGGGATGAGGTAGATGCAGGAAGACATCATTCCGAGGAGGGACTTGATGGACCTCACCTTGGCCGCGTCGGCCACCAACATCCGCTGCACCTTGCCCAGGATGGTCCTGGTCCTCTCCTCCGACGGGGAGGCCAGAAGGGACACTGTGTTGAGCCTCGCTCCCAGAAACAAAGCGTCTTGCGCGGGTACCAGGTGGGATTTGGCGTAGTTCACAGAGAATCCCAGGTCCGTGAGAAGTTGGACGGTCCTTGCCGTGTGAACCACGGCGAGCTCCCTTGTCTTGGCTCGGATGAGACAGTCGTCCAGGTAGGGGTAGACGTGGATCCCTTCGCGGCGCAGCTGCGCCGCCACCGGTGCGAGGCACTTGGTGAACACCCTGGGTGCCGACCGTAGTCCGAAGGGGAGGGCTTTGAACTGGTAATGAAAAACACAAACCTGAGGAATTTTCGGTGCCCCTTCAGGATGGGAATATGGAAGTAGGCATCCTCCAAATCCAACGACGACAGGAAGTCTCCTTCCTCCAGCTGACCCAGGACGTGCTGGAGGGTGACCATCCGGAACTTTTGCGCTTTGATGAACTTGTTCAGACGTCGCAGGTCCAGGATGGGGCGCCATCCTCCCGTCTTCTTCTTCACGAGGAAGTATCTCGAGTAAACTCCGGAGCCCCGAAGCCTCTTTGGGACGAGTTCGATGGCGCCCTTCCTGAGCATCGCCTTTACCTCCAGGAGAAGTTGAGGGACGTGAAGTTCTTTCCTGGCCACGGGGGGGACGCGCGGACACTTTCTTTGAAACTCGAGCGCGTGGCCCCGGGCCAAGGCGTCCAGCACCCAACGGTCGGTGGAGATGGACTCCCACACGCTGACGAAGCTCGCCAGCCGGCCTCCCACCGGGCTGCTTCGGTGGGGGCCCGACCCCACGACCGGTTCCATCCTGCTTCGACGAGGCTTTGCCGCCTTGTCCTTGGCGACGACGGCGGGGTCCGCCAGATTTGCCTCGTCCTCTGTAGGCCTCCTGAGACGACGAGCGGGCCGCTTGACGGTAGGAGGAGAAACCGCCGCCGGAACCTTTGGAGGCGCCCTTGCCTCCACTGCTCCGAAAGGGCGTCCGTCGTTGTTGCAGAACTCCAAGGGCCCGGGCCGTCTCGGTGTCCGCTTTAATGGCCTGAAGGGAATCGTCCACTGTTTTCCCAAACAGGTTGTTCCCATCGAAGGGCATGTCCAGGACTCTGGTCTGAACGTCTTGACGGAAGTCCGTAGCCTTGAGCCATCCACGCCGCCTAAGGCAAACGCCGTTGCCCAACTGGCGGAACCCAGTGTCGGCGATGTCCGTCGCAACGGTAATGGCGTGGTCCGAAGCCACCTCACCTTCCTGCAGGATCTCCAGGGCCTCTGCCCTCTTGTCGTCCGGCAAGAAGTCCAGCAGGGGAGCCAGTTTGTACCAGAGCTCCCTGTCGTATCGGGCCACGATAGCCAAGGCGTTGGCAGCTTTAATCGTCGTCGCTGCAGACGAGATGACTCTGCGTCCCATAGCGTCCAATTTCTTTCCCTCGCCGTCCGGTGGGGAAGTCGATGTGGAGGCCGCACCCCCCCCCCCGCTTTTTTCCTGGCCGCCGCGGAGACGACGGAGTCCGGGGTAGGCTGCGCCCGGAGGCACATGGGGGCCGTGTCCGGGACCCGGTACTTTTTCTCGTACCGGTCTCTTCTAGCTGGCGTCGTGGAAGGGTTCTTGAGGAGGGTGAGGCCCTCATCCCAAATGTCGTCCAATAGAGGCACTGCGAGGACCGTCTTCCTCTTGGCCTCGCGCCGCTGATAAAGGAAACCTTCCTTCTTCTTCTCCTCAGGGCAGAGTTGGAAAAGCTCGGATGCCCTGGCGATCATGGAGTGGAACGATCCAATCTCGTCGGGCGGAGAAGCCCTGGTGGGAGGCGACGACGGTACATCCTCGTCGTATACCTCGTCGTCCGTACCCGTCGCTGCCGTGTCAGTCCCCGTATCATCCCCTCGGGTGGACGGGGAGGAGGGCTGGAAGGGGCGCGACGGCTGAAAAGGAGGAGGAGGGTGGATCCTTCTTTTCTTGGTAGGGGGAACCCCAGAAGGTCCCGGTTCTGGGTCCCCCGACGGGAGAGGTTCCGTCGGCAACGGTAGTCTCGTCCTTATCTCTGAGCATAAGGACTGTATAGCCAACAAAATGGCCGCCGAGCTGTCTCGTGGCGCTGGCAGAGGGGAATCCGACGGGCGATCAGGGGCCCCGTCGGTACCCTCGACGATGTCGTCGTCACCTGCGTCGGGATCCATCCCGACGGGCCGGTCTTCTTCCACGCCGAGGCCGTGGCTTAAGACTTCGACCAGCTCCTCCTCCGAGGTTGAGGCCGAATCTACGACGACGCCCTGCCCCCCCTTTTTCTTCCCCACGGGGGATTTCACGGGGTCCTATCGATGGGCACAAAAGAGGACTCCCTCCGAGGTGGCAGGGAGACTCTGAGCCCCGAGGTCGCCACCACTGGCGTAGCCTCCACCGGCTGAGCCAGGGCCGCCGCGACAGACTCGATAGAGGGCTTGGCCGGATGGATTAAGGCCTTCAACCCCTTAGGTGCGCTCACCGCCTTATCCTTGAGGGGGGGGACAGTGCCTCGCTCCCCCTCCGCCTTCGAGCTCGACCGGGGCCTCTCTAGGAGCCTCGCCGGGTGCTCGGCCTTCCTCTTACCCGACCCAGAGCGTTGGCTCGTGGTTGATGGTGCCGGGGAGGGTGCGCCCAGCCTGGCGCCCGTTGAGCCCGACCGTTCGGCGCTCCCGGTGCCAGCGGACTCGCGGTGCTTGGCCTTATGTTGGACCCCCGTCGCCGGGGCGTCCTCAAAGGTCTTAGAAGACCGCTCGGATTTCTTCCTCTTCTTCTCGCCGGACGGGCTCTTCCCTTCCAGCCAGTTGGCGAGACGTTGATGGCGGTCCTTCATGGTCCGCTCCGACATGTTGCCGCAAAACGCACAGTCCTTCTCCACGTGCGTCTTGTCCTCATGTAGGCAGTAAAGACAAAAAGAGTGTTCGTCCTCCTTGAAGACGTTCTGCAGCTGGCATCCAGGGCAGACCCTGAACAGCTTTCCGGGCGTCGAGCTTCCCTTCTCCTGGGCCATGACCGGGCCTGAGAAACTTCTGGAGTCCTCCAAAAGCGTAGCTCGACGAAATCTTCACCCTTGAGGGGCGCAGACGAATCCGACACGGGTGGAGCTTGAGGCTCTTTTGACCGAAAAAATGACGTTTTTGAGAAAAAACGTGAAAAAATAGCACTAACGCTCGAGAGCAATAGCACGAGGATCCCAACACATGAACGTGCGGTAAAAATCTGAAGATGGCTGCCAGAGGCGGTGCTTAGGTAGAGGGCAGTCATTGGCTGTGGTCAGTATGACGCAGAGACCAGTGATTGGTTATTACTACGAAAGACAGATCAGAAACGAAACTGATACTGGTTTTTTCTTTACCGAGGATTCCCAGCCTGACGACGGGGAATATTCATGAGCATGTGAATCCATGCCAGACCCCATGCTGGAGAAAAGGTATCCACTAAGAAAACCCTTTCAGATGTATTCCCGAAGAGATGACAATCTAATGGAGGAAATCCATGAAGGAATATGAAAAGAGCAAGAAAAGGAGCTGGTGACATCACAAGAACCGAAGTGTGACACACACAGAAGAATGGCTGAAGAAGTTATATGGCCCTATAGAAACTGATGACGAAATAAGGAATTGAGTAAACGTTCATATGTGAAAAGAAGATTGTACGTGTGAAGAGCACTGCAGAAAATGAAAGCTGTTTTATAATTGTACAGATGCAGCAACGCACGTAGATCAAGTAATCCTAGAAGCCGGCTACACGTAACGAATTGACTGCAGGCAAAGCCGCAATTGTATAGTAACTGGAGATCAGTGTCACAACTTTAGTAACCTTAAACCCATGGAGAGAAGAACCAAGAGCTGTGTCACAACAAAGAATTAACCGAGATCATGGATGAGTCTGGAAGGGCTATCCGGCCTGGTGTCAAGGCCGATTACACCCACTTCAACATATTCTGCATGCTCACAATCATTTATGAATTTTACCTACACCTATTTGACAAGCATTTAGAGGCTAAATCTTAGCATAAATCAACATACGCTACACGATTGAATGCTCCTTATTACTCCCAAAGGCAGTTAAGTGCCTGTCCTAATTTTTTCCTAATCCATGATAGGGCTAGCACCCTGAAAGAGCAAGAGTAAGTCAACAGACTTGACTTATGGCAGACTCCATGCTCTGGCAATATGGCGAAGTACACT
Source organism: Ambystoma mexicanum (assembly GCF_040938575.1). Classification (NCBI taxonomy): domain Eukaryota; kingdom Metazoa; phylum Chordata; class Amphibia; order Caudata; family Ambystomatidae; genus Ambystoma; species Ambystoma mexicanum. The sequence continues at coordinate 1,144,629,829 of NC_090927.1, forward strand.
TTTGCATGCATACCAGGGGATCCATTCATTGCTTTTACTGCCCCATCAAGCCTTACTAAGAAATCTGGACATCATCATTTTTCAGGTGGCATATAGCATGTCTCGAGGTTGCAATATTGTGATTTAGGGTCATAAACGCAGTAGGAAACGTGGCACTCTTTGGTATAATATGAGAACAAGTGATATGCAACAAGATGATAAGCAGTTTGTCTATGGCATCAAGTCAATAGGCCATATGCAAAGTGAAGGGGAGACCCTATGATAGTGGGGCTTAGACCATATTTTGTGCTTCAGATGGAAGGATAAACAACATCTTTATCAGCAAGACATGCATACAAACTTCACAGTGATGTGGTACATATTTCAGGACCAACTTCAAATTATTAGTATTATACTAAATGATGCCATGCCTTTCCTTCAGGAGGTTGTCATGCTAACAAAGTAATGCTGAATCAGTGCAACAGTGAGCAATATGATGCTTTTAGTAAACCGCTGCATGCCACGTTCACACTCAGTTTGCTGATGATACACAGGTTCTCGTCAAGACAAATATATTTCACACTCACTTGATTTTGATGATGTCCATGCCAGTCAACGTGAGACTAACTTGATCTCCCGCTGCTGCCCAATCAACAGGCTCATCATGCAGTGTGATTCCTGGAAAATAGTCAAAGCAAAAACATACAGTCAAGAGTCAGGGTTCAGTGATTAATAGAACATTGATTTGCTGATTTCCACACTATCGTTAATTACTCGTGACATTTCAGGATTAGTGCTCTCCAAATAAGTTCACAACACAACAATGGATTGAATGGAGAATTTCTGTTGGTACTTTCTTGATTTTATTTCATTGGAACCCGACATCCTCCAATGGGACAATCATCCTAAATTTAAGTATACATACAGAAAGTGAAAATGACATTAAAGTAGAATAGAACACAGAGACAGTGTTTACTAATTTACAATGTATGATCATTAATTGTGTGTTACATGCGTCTCCGTGGCTGCATTAGGGATTACAAATGTGCTTCCTGAAATGGAGTGAGTAACTATCGCAGTTAGTGTTTAAGAAAAATGATGATTGGTGTTAGAAGTAGCAATGAGTTAAGCAGTCCTAAGTTTGACACTTTCAATTGGTTTATTTTTTTCCTTGGTATGGAGATGGTGTTGCAACAGTTGTCACCGATTAAGTAAAGAGCTCTCATTAAGGTAGATTTGTAGTCAGACGTGAAGAGCAAAAGTATTTTTTTCAAGTGGTTGAGCTCCGATAAGTTGCCCTTTGTTGCGGCCCTCTGTGACGAATCTGATGGACTCATCACTGTTTTCCCAGCAGTGACCTCCTCCCATGTGGCCTGGGGATGGCAGCCGCTATCTGATTCTGAACCCTGAGGGTGGCTATATGAGGGGGAGGAGGGGGGAGTTACATGGGGGGAGACAACCTCCAGGGAGATACCCCGAGTCCATCGGGTGAGACGCGGTATCCCCATTTCCCTTTACAGGATGAATCTGCCATTTCGAATGGCCCATTGTGATATCTTCCCTCTGCACCCAAAATCTTAAAGGCTGATTGTCAGCTGGCAGATCCCCTCTGTAGAGGGAGACAAGAAATCTTTTCCTCACACTGTTCTGGACAGGCTTCCATCTTTAGCTCAAACACACACGACATCCTTTCTCAATAATGTGCCTTTATGTGGAATGCATAAGAAAAACTATACAGGAGTTAAAAAGAGTCCCAAGACAACTATGGACTCCAACTCCCATAACCACCCAGGTACTGAGACGAGGAGGAGGACAAGGGAGTTTGTGCAAACTTACAAGTGCTTGAAGTTTAACATACAAACTAGTTGTTTTTCAAAACCAGCAATCAGCAGTAGATTTAAAGCCAGCAGCCATCCTGTCAAGTCGAGCAGTGCAGGAGGAGATATTGCTCCCCACGCTGGGGCTCAGGAACACAAGGTACACCAACAGAGCTGGCACAACGAAGAGAACCGCTGGGAGAAGAGGAGAAGTACCACGTGTGAGCACAAAGGGCCTTGGAGACCGCATTCTGCAGCCTGGGCCGAGCAGGAGAGTTGGTGTGTGCCCACGGAGTCATGCAGGACGCAGAGAGAACATCCGCAAACAATGAACTGGAAAGTGGGTGAAGTAATCATACCACGGAGGCACGAGCAACAGAGATGCTGGGAACAACCACTGAGTTTGCCCAAAGCAGCAAGGGACCCCGGAGCGTTCGGATAAGCACGCCATCAATTGTTTGAATGCTACAATATTGCAGATGCAGAAAGTGCACAAAGGTTGTTTAAATGCAGTCAAAGCAAACTAGCAAATCAGCACTAAATAAGAACAATGTTTGGTTTAGGTCAATTGTACTGAAAAAAAATGCTTGCAACGACCAAAAGTTCTAAAAATGCTACCACCAAAGGTTCGAACACCAAAAGTTCGAACCTTTGGTGGTATCTGTTAGGGAGAATTCTCATTCTATTGCTAATTTCCCTTACCTAGTGAGTGCCCCAGCAGCTTTGCTGGATTTCTGGTGTTTGTTTTTCCACTTAGTAAGCGTGTACCCTTTTTCCCACTCTTACTTGTGTTTTGCCATGTGTCTTTCCTCTGTTTTTGTGATTGTGGACTTTGAAGTACACCACTTCAGTAGCCCCTTTCTTTTGTGTGTTACACAGCACTTTCAGTGCAGTGAAACAGGGTTGTCTTTTAGACTTCCCACTGACTCCATTTCTGAGGCTGACTACTGTCCCCCAGAAAAGGGTAAAGTTGCCATTAACTTTACTTAGTCATTTAACCACAGATCCAGTATACCCCATCTTACATGGAGTACTGGAAAGGGTTAATCCTTAGCCCTTTTTATCTGTACCGCCTAGAGCATTGTTTCGCTCTTTTAACATTTAGACTTGGCTGGTGGCAGTGGTATCTACCCTAACTTTTCTACCGCAATTATACTATATAAACGTGGTATTGTTTTAGGCTATTATATTAGCCTCAAACTTAAACCCGCTTGACCAAATACTTTTTCTTTTGGCTCCGGTTGGGTTTATTCACCATTTCTTTTTGTTAAAGTCCTTCTTGTGTTTTACTTTGAGCGGCAAACCAGGTTTGCCTTCTTTGTGCACTGTCTTTTGGCGGGCTTCTGCCAAGAAGCCCTCCTCTAGGCGCCTGGGTGTCTAGGTGGGCTGAATGTAAAGGAGGTGTGTAGTCACCCCCTGCACAGGGTATCCTAGGAAACCCAAGTTGCACTTTGCCATGATTGGCTGAGGTGGTTATCCGGGCTGGACAACGCCCCTGCTGCGTGATTGATAGCCAGGCTGTGTGAATGGGCGATTTTCGCATAAAAGGCAGGTCTCTTAGGCTAGAGGTCAGAGTCGCCACTGGAACTACAAGGAACCGAAGGGAAGCGGAGAAGAAGTCGACTGCTGCAACTATCCCGTCCCGGTGAAGCCCTTCTGCAGTCCCGAGCTATCTACCCTTCGATGACCAGAGAAGATCCAGTCCGGAGTCTTCTTTCTTTGAGCTTGGTGGGGATAATCAGCTCATCTTCTACAGCCAGAGGATCTTCTCCGTGGTCGAAATCGCTGCACACTGCTGTAGTGGTCCGGATAGCCATCTGAAGAGCCTTTCCCGTTTTTAAGGAGCGCACCTTTTATTCACCGTCGCTGCTGCCGGCTTCAGCCCTGTGTGGTGCAGACCCCTCCAGACGTCGTCCTTCGGATCGAAGCTCCAGGAACCGTGGGTCTGCAGGAAACTACCAGGAACAACTGCCTTGGCATCAGCCTCTTCATTGAATAAGGTACTGTATTCTGCTCGAGGAATTAGGGTGAATCCCTCTTCTTCACCTCCAAGGCTTGCCCTTGTCTTCCCTCCTTCTTATAACTTTAGATTCCTCTGTTGACAATATCCAAGTACTCCTGGCTACGTTGAATCGTGAACTATCCGACTGTGTGATCCTCGACAACAGGAACCCGGTTCCACTTGACACTGGCTCCGGCCTATTGACTCTTGAATTTCTGTCTAAGAGTGTTCTCTGGTTCTGTCTGCCTCGACAAAAGTATTGCCTGTTATTTTTGCCCCCAACTCTCTCTGGGTATCTCAGGTGCTAAGTGTGTGTTTGCCCCGATAACATTTCTTGCCGCGGATACGTGTTTCTTTAGTAAGACCGAACTGTCATTACTGTCAAAAAGTGATCGCAAGTGTATTCCCGTAACGTCTTTTGTTTCACAACACCGGTCCGTTCAAACACAGGGTACTTACCTTGAAGTTATACCGTACAAAGTGAATTGGTTAGTCATTGTGTATTGTACGTGTGGTTTTTGAATTAATAGAAGTGTTGTGTTTATAACAAATGGTTTAAAAATAAATGTACTTATATTTTTTTTACCTGAAACCTTGAGTCAGTGTTTGCTTGAGTCACAGTAATTGTGGTCCCTTTGTGTAATCTCTGCTACTGCTCATATACTCTTGAGATAAGCCTGGCTGCTCCGCTACTGCTACCACTTTAACATAGTAGTACAGGCTTGTACCAAAGGTAAAACTTGTATTGCCACCTGTAGTCTTAATTGTGTGTAGTGGTCCCTAAAGGCACTGCACAGGATTCTGCTTAACAGTAGCAGTGTAAAAAAACAACGGGGGCTGCAGGGGTGTCCTCCGCATCGCCCCGCTCACTATACTTTATGGTATAGTGAGCGTGGGCTGCGGGGGACACCCCTGCAGCCTTCCGTTTAAAAAAAAAAAAGATAAGGACCCTGCAGCGCCGGTTCCCGATCACTGAAGTGAAAGGTAACGGGCGCTGCAGGGAAGCAGCGTGAAGATGAAGGGAAGTGGGGTTTGTGTATGTTGGGGTTGGGGGTGTGTTGAGGGTCTGGGTGGGGGTGTGTTGAGGGTCTGGGTGGGGGTGTGTTGAGGGTCTGGGTGGGGGGGTGTTGAGGGTCTGGGTGGGAGGTGTTATGGGTGTGTTGTGAGTGTGGTTGTGAGAATGTATGTATGTTCGCATGAGAAAGGTGCAAACTTTTGGTAGTTCGCACCTATCTCATGTGAACGTTTTGCCCGCGGTAGTTTCAGCTGCAGGCAAATCACTTGGATTCCAATGTTTGATTGCAGACAAGTGCAAGGAACTCATGGTGGCAACAGTAAAGACAGACGCAAGTGATCACAGTTCGAGGGTATTTATTAAACTGCAAAAGCGGGTGAGATAAACTCCTATTCTAAACCTGAATCTAAGATGGGAGCAAGCTTCGACCATCAAATGAAAATAAGGCAGTCCTAGTGGCGTTGTGTCAAATAAAAGGGCCTATACTAAGAAAAACCTATTGCCAATCCTTACGCTAATTACAAAAAGAGTGTGGGATAGGATTCATAAGAAAGAAAGAAGTGTTCACAAATAATGTGTCAGGATCCAATAGTCTGGGGGTCTCCCTTCCCCATGTGTTAGGCAGAAACCTGTGCAGTTCCCTTAGGGACCACTACAAAAAGTTTAAGACCACAGGAGTAAGCAGTAAACCTAATTGGTAGCAGCCTGCACCACCCAGATTTACCTGGTAGCTGTGGCTGAGCAGCCAGACTTCTCTCAAGAAGAGTTAGGCAGTATATAGAGTATACACAATAGGGCTAAAAATACAGTAGCACAAGCAAACACTGACCAGAGCTTGGGTACAAAAGTATATAATTATTTATTTAAAAACACACTTGTAAAAATACACTGGCACTAATATGTCAAGCAAGTTCAAACACAGTCACTATAAGTATATACACCTCCCTAGTTAATTAATGGACAAGTCTAGGTTAAGACACCACTTATTTAGCAAAACAGAGGTAAGAGCGTAACCGTAGATGGCACTCCAATAATTTGGTTAAAATGGGAGAGAAAAGGCAGAATAGGAAAAACACACAGTACCAACACTTTTAAGAAACCAAAGCAAGTCAAAAAAGGCAGGGTCTACTGTAGAGCAAAACGTTCATAGGCCAGGCCCACTCTTGGAGAGAGCAAGGAGGAATGTGCCCAAGATCACACAGTGGAAATGCACTCAAAGTCTTTGCAGAAAAGTCAAAAAGAGGTTGGATCAAGTCAAAAAGGTCCGAGGTCACTCCAGGATAGAGAGTCAAGGATTTACGGGACACCTTGGACAGTCTGTTGCAAGGGAGACCAGGTGGGACACAGTACCTGAAATGGTGAGAAAGCTCCAGCGGGGGCAGTTCCTGGCAGCGGGTGCAAGTCGGGGCTTCGTCCAGAGGAAGAGAGGATCTCGACGTGGAGGAAAGCTGGAGGTCGTTGCACTGCCAGGGAAGAAACCAGCCGCAGAGTTTCCCGGTTAAAAGGTACTACCCTTTTATTCGCGGTAGTGGTGAAGCGTGGCTATCCGGCCACCGGGGTGCTTGGCACGGGCGATTCGACCACGAGAAGATCCAGGAAGGCAAAAAAGGCAAACTGGTTGGTCCCACCAGCTCAAAGGGAAGAAGACTCTCCTGGAAGAAGATCTCTGTCGTCGGGAAAGTGGCGAGTTTCGTACAGCAGGGCTCCACCGGTGGTGTCGTCGTCGTAGATGGCTCAGCTTCTCCCCTCTTCGGATTCTTTAGGTCCTGTGGCGACTTCTGAAGTTCCAGTCCCCAAAGCCCTGCTTTTATGCAGCAAAACCCCCATTCATCAGCCTAGCTGTCACTCAAACATGCTGTAATGCCTGCGCCATAGGGGCATACATTGGCGATCATTATGGACTAATTATTATTCATTTATCTGCGGAGAACTCTTGGATCAACCGTTGTTCACTTTTTAGACCTTGTTTCCCATTTGCGAGACTTTGGTGCTTTTCTATTTTTCCCAACAAACTACACTTACCACAATGCACTTGGCTATAACTATCTATTCCTGGCCATTCCTATTCGTCATCTTCGGAACTACAATCCCCAGAAGCCCTAGGGATCAGCTCTGCTTCCACCAGCTCAGGAACAGAGAGGGAGGAGGCAGATTGTATGCAGGTGTGCTGATCCAGGTGCGACCAATTAGTCTGCCTCTGTGCTGGGCTGGGCGGTATTAAAGCTGCTGCCTGCAGGGGCTCAGTCTCTTGCAATTAGAGTCCTTCCGGCACCTTTTTGCTTCGAGCTATTGGATTCTTTGTATGCGGTTCCTCCTTACTCCTGCTTTGGATCCTGTGCCCTGCCGAGCTCTCTGCTTTGCAGCTGATCACGCTCTGCTGCTATCCAGCCTCCGCATTTGCCCTTCCGGGCATCTGCCTTGCAGCCGATCACGCTCTGCTGCTACCTTCCGCATTTGTCTTCCAGGCTCCTGCCTTGCAGCCGATCACGCTCAGCTGCTTTCCAGCCTCAGCCTTTGCCCTTCCGGCATCTGCCTTGCAGCCGATCACGCTCCGCTGCTACCTTCCGCGATTGTCTTCCAGGCTCCTGCCTTGCAGCCGATCACGCTCCGCTGCCTTCAACCTACAGCCTTAGTCCGCTGGGTTCTCTGCCTAGCAGCCCTCTACAGTATTCTGCAGCCTTCTACAGTCAGCGGTCCTGCTCCTCTGAGCTTACTCCTTGCTGCCCGGTCCTTCGGGCTCCTTGCCGCGCAGCCTGCTTCTCTCCGCTGCCAACAGCTCTTGTACTCGGGGCTTCCGACCTTGCAGCCGATCTCGCTCCGCTGCTTGCTACCTACAGTCTTTGTCTGCTGGGTTCTCAGCCTAGCAGCCCTCTACAGTACTCTGCAGCCTTCTACAGTCAGCGGCCCTGCTCCCCTGGGCTCACTCCTTGCTGCCCGGGCCTTCTGGGCTCCTTGCCGTGCAGCCTGCTTTACTCCGCTGCCCTAAGCCTTTTCCCTCTGGGCTCCCTTCCTTACAGCCCTGCTCCTTTGGGCTTGCTCATTGCTTTCCTGCTCCTCTGAGCTCTCAACCTTGTACCCTACAGTCCTCTGCAATCCACAACAGTTTACCAACATTATTTACTTTCAGTTATTGCAGTCCCCCTGTTTCCTGACTGCTGCTCCCTTGCTTTCTTACTTGTTTTGAACCCTCTGTTCTTTATCCCAATCCAATCCTGTTATACGACTTTCCCTTCATTTCCTTCTGCTAGTTTGATATGGACTTCCTTTTTCCTGGATTTGTCTGTTAGTGTCTTCTCTTGTTCTGTTTGTAGACCCCTAGTACAGAGCTTGTCTGTTGGTTTTCGTCAGGCAACCTCTGCCCTTTCCCTTGTCTCGTTTCTGTGTTACAGACACCCATAGCTGTTGTTCCAAGCCATGAGCAATCAGCGTGGGCCTTTGTTATAGCAAACTGTGCAGAAGGCTAGAGTTTTTCCTAAGGTCCATGGAATACTCTCTTCCTACATCTGCATACACCCCTAGAGGGAATCCATTCTGTTGTACCTTATTTTCTTGCTACACTTGCCTACTCTTCGTTCTCATTACTTTCAGCTGTGTGTGTACTTATCTGTCCACATTACTTCGGGACAACCACCCAAAACCCTTCCTGGATGTCCTGTGCCACTCTTTATAGAGTGCCATCCATGACACATGCTAAGTGGTGAGCCGGGCGGCTCACCACTGGGCCAATCACACAAGAGTGCGACTTGAGTTGCCAAGGCAACTCAGTCCAGGGTGCCTAATCCCCCTCCAACACATCCTGTTGACCCCAGACAGAGTGGCACCATTTGGAGGGCTTCTGTGGAGAAGCCCGCCAAAAAGTGTAACAAAGGGCTCGACTTGGGTTAGAGTTTCAGAGGCGAACACAAACGCCATTTTAAAACCGAGTCTTGGCAAAAAGACCCAACCGGGGAATAAATATTAAATAAATAACTCAGCGGTATCTGTAACATTGCACCAAAAAGTGGTGCACTTAAAATGAATGGGAAAATCCCATAGGAAATATTCCGGTGGAATATTTTGCATGGTATCCACTGCCACCAGCTAGAAACTCGACAAGGGGGGACTGGACAGTGCCCCCTTGGAAAACAGACCCAGGGGCAATCGAATTACCCCTACCAGTACTTCCACAATATGATGGTTTGTACTGGTTCTGTTCACAATTTGAGACTAGTAAAGCCAATGGTGACTTTACATGCCCTGGGAGACAGTAGTCAGTCCCAGGGTATGGAGTCTATGTTTGGGGGTCACTATGACACCCCTGTGTTACTGCACTGAGGGTGCTGTGTAACACACATACCAAAAACACATGAAGCCCGATGGAGTAAAAGACCCCATAGCCCATTAAACACATTACATAGTCAAAGGACATTCTCAAATCATGCCTAAGAGTGGGAGAAAAAGAGTCTCACTCTTAGCAGGAGAAAAAAATAAACCCCAAAAATCCAGCAAAGCTGCTGGTGGACTCACTAGGTTTGGGAAATTAGCCTTAACAGAGAATTCTCCCTAACACCATGTTTTAAGCACGGATAAGGTGGAACCTCTGAGCACATCACACTTCTTAGGCTTCTCCAGCACGAGATCAGTTTCGCTCTCCACCTTCAGAAACATCAATAGCCAAGTCTCTCTTCCTGCAAAAAGTCTCTTGCCTTTGAGGGTCGGAAAATAACAAACCAAAAAGTTCCTTTTATACGGTCATTAGGGTAATAATGGCTCACCCTTGGTTACCCCTCATCCGGGCGTAAACCCCTTTTCGAATCGGATTAAGCAAAACAAATACAAAGTTTTTACAAATGGGCTTTTGGGTGTTTACTTTCCACCCCTGGATCTCCCTTCCTTTGGGTTCGGATCCCTCTCGGATGTCAGCCTCCCTTCTTTGGGTTCACTATGGTTTTTCCTTGGTTCACATATCTTAATGTCTTATTAAACAATCCTTCAGGCGTCGCCCCTTTCTCTCGACATCCCTTGGCCGGGTTCACTCTTGCCAACTTTTGCTAAAACAGTTCACACTGTGGACATCCCTCAATCGGGTTCACTTCTGTTCACACACTGTTCATAGGGACTTCAGGCTTCGCCCCTTTTTGTCAGCATCCCTCCTCCGGGTCAAAGACTTTTCGACTGTACAGGGGATTTTGCAAGGCCCCTGTATAACCCCTTTGTCCGCTCCTTTGCAACCTTTTGGTATCAGCAGTTTCAACAAATACGGGATTGACCAGAGTCTCTCGAGTAAGCACCCACGTGGTGCCGGATCCCTCTGCAGCTTGTCTCCCCTTTTCTAACAGTTCTCTGAACTTCCCTTAAATTGCTACTTTGTGGCTTTTGTTCAACACAATTCGGATCTCCCCTCGACTCACCGGCTGTGATGAACTGCTTGGCCTTTCAGAATAGCTGAAGTCAAGATCGGTACCACGGTAGCAGGTGCCTCCCTCTGTCCTGCTTATCAGCATAGGCACGCTCCGTATACCGTTGACATCTGCTGCAACACACTTGAGCTATTGTCCGCTTTCTTATAATTCCTTCTCCAGAAGTTTCACGGGCCTTGGTAGGTAAGGGCAAAGTCGCTTCTCTCCTTGTCACCCTATCGGGTCACGCTGTCTTTCTCCTTCTCTTGAACTGCCGTGCTGTTTTGGCTTTCTCGTCACGCGGTCTGCCTTGCTCGTAATGTGCTTTTGTGCTCCACCTTTTATCCCTGTGGGGAAGGGAAAGGGCCGTCAGGTGTGTGTGCTTCTGGTCAATTGCCTGACCATGCCTGACCCTTGTATTAGGATATGTTAGGTAAATGGCTCGATTTTTATGCCATTGTTTGTGGTGTGAGAAAGTATCTGTGTCGGAAAAGGGGAAGTGGGGGGGTGTTTAGGAATATCCTACATTGTAGGAGGGGGAAAAGGTGTTGAAAGAAGGGGGATACCGCATCTCACCCGTCGATGTCCCACTTCCACTCTCCAAGGATCCCCCTCCATCCAGGTGATCCTCCCTCACTGGTCCACCCCCAGGAACTGGATCCAATAGCGATGGCCATGTCCTGGCCACCAGGATGACAGATCCCTGGGGAAAAGCCAGGGAGACACCTTCAGGTTTCTCACACAAGACAAAGTTCAAAGGCCAAGTTGGTTTGAATGCAGACAAGACAGAGTATTTATTTACTTATTGGGTATTTATAATGTGCGAAACAGCAAAAAGGTGTTTCAAGGCACAAGTGTGAAAGAAAACTCCACTACGTATAGATGCATGCAATACCAAGGTGGGGAGAAGATCAGAAAGAACTTTGTAACACTTTAAGAAAAGTCCTGGCAAGTGAATATGCAAGGCAGAGATTGTGTTTAGATTCCTGGCAGGGGAGTATACCAGAGGATCTGAAAAACCTTTTTAAAAAAAAGTCCTGGCAGGCGAGTACACAAAGCAGTTGAAATTGTATAGAGATTCTGGCAGGGTAGTATACAAAGTGGTCTACCAAATGTTAGAAATACTACAGAAAGACTGTTGCAGAAACTATTTTGTTTAAACAAGAAGTTTGTGAAACCAGTGAAGACACAAAGGAACTATTTGCTAAAGAGACACGTGTCCAGTTGGTTTAAGAATCCAGGGGAAGGGTCCTTACCTTGGAGAACATTTTCATTGGAGTTTTGAACACGTTTGGGGCAACATTCAAACAAAGACATGTCCTTGCACCTTTTGTTGTTTTGTTTAGTGTGAGGGTCAGAATATGACTATTTGTACACAAGGACACCTTTTCTTTAACAACTGGCATCCTGACACAGACAGACTCTTAGTTTTAGTTTCTAGGTAGGGAAGTCTCCCTTTAGAATAGGGCTAGAGAGGTATTATCCCAATCCCTTTTTGTTTAATAAAAATATTTGATTTTGAGGAAAAGATAATTTTGTGTCTGGCTCTCATTTCTGAAACCCCTCACTTGGGGGCTTGAATCCAAGAGCCAAATCAGACATTATTACAAAATTGCAGACTATGGCTATTGATGTTGATTTCTGGCCTACAGTTTTGGTTCGGGTTCAGTGGAAGTAGCCCCTAATAAGGAACAAGTTACTTACCTGTAACTGTTGTTCTCCAGCATGGGTGTGGCATGGATTCACATGCTCATGAATATTCCAGTCGTCAGGCTGGGAATCCTCGATAAAGATAAAATCAGTTTCAGTTTCGTTTCTGAACTGTCTTTCTACTAGTAACAAATCACTGGTCTCTGGGTCATACTGCCCCCAGCCAATGACTGCCCTCTCCCTAAGCCCCTCCTCTGGCAGCCATCTTCAGATTTGGTAGCACGTAAAGTGGCAGTAGGACCAAGAGAAGAGCCGCAGAGGGTTGGAGGGAGGGTTTGCATGTGAATCCATGCCAGACCCATGCTGGAGAACAACAGTTACAGGTAAGTAACTTGTTCCTTCTCCAGCATGGGGGGTCTGGCATGGATTCACATGCTCATGAATATAAGAATACATAGCAGTACACAAATGCACAACCACGGGTGGTGGCAAGGCTCAACATTAAGCATTTCATCAACTCAACATTAAGCAACTCTTACCTCCTCACCAGGCCCACCTTCAGGCGAACAGGTTGCGCAGCACTGCCTGCCCGACCCTGGACTCCTCCCTGGAATCGCGGTTAACGCAGTAGAATCTCGTGAAGGTGTGCTTCGACCTTCATGTAGCAGCCCTTCAGATGTCCAGCAGGGACACATCAGACAAGAACGCTGTGGTAGCAGTGATCGCTCTGGTCGAATGGGCTCTCGGAAAACCGGGCAACGGTCGGTTTGGTAACCGGTGACAGTGCATGATGCAGCCGCAGAGCCATATGGAAATGGAAGCCTTCGAGAGGGCCTTCCCTTGGTTCACAGGTCCAAAGTTCAAGAACAGTTGTGATGTCTTCCGAAGGCTCTTCGTGCGGTCCACGTAGAACTTCAGCGCTCTAGCTACATCCAGCAAGTGCAAAGTCCTCTAAGCCGGCGAACAAGGCGACGGGAAGAAAACAGGTAACACCAAGGGCTCGTTGAGATGGAAGTCCGACGGCACCTTGGGCATGTAGGAGGGGTGTGTCCTCAGCACCACCCTCGTCTCGTGGAAAGTCAGGTATGGAGGTTTACAGGAGAGGGCCTGGATCTCTCCCACTCATTGTGCGCAGGTGATGGCCACAAGAAACGCTGCCTTAAACGACAGGAACTTCAACAGTGCCGAATGCAGCGGCTCGAATGGTGGCCCCCATGAGCCTGGTCAGCACCACGTTGAGCTCCCACGCCGGGGCCAGAGCCTTCACTGGCAGGAACGATCGGAACAGTCCTTTCATGAACTCCTTCACCAGACGATGGGACCATAGCAACGACCGCCCCGGAGTTCTGGTGTAGCTGGAGATGGCTGCCAGATGGATCTTGATGGAGGCATGCGCCAGCCCCGTCTTGGCCAGCGATAGCAAGAACGGTAGCACTTGAGGGGCCGTAATCCGCATAGGATTAATCTTATGTGCACGGCACCAGAGAACCTCTTCCATTTGTGTCCATAGCACTTGAGAGTCGAGGACGCCCTGGACGTTGCAAGCACCTCCTTGCAGTCTGCCGGGATATCGTACCCTCCGAACTCTAGTGCTGCAGGTGCCAGGCCTGCAGGTTCAGCGACCCCGGGTCGTCGTGGTGGAGGATGGCGCCTCCTTCTCTGGCGAGAAGATCCGTGTTCGTCGGCAGTTTGACTGGGGGGGGTCGCTGACATGTCTGGGAACCAAATCTGCCTCGGCCACGCTGGTGCGAAGAGGATCATCCTGCACCGGGACTGTCTGAGTTGACTGATGAGTAGCAGCAGCAATGGCAACGGCGGGAACGCATACAGGAACAGGCCGTCCCAGGGGAATGAGAAGGCATCGCCCATGCTCCCCGGCTGGGGAAACCTGCTGGCGAATCTCCGGCACTTGACGTTCGTCGCTGTCGCGAATAGGTCGATCTGGGGATTGCCCCATCGTCGGAATAGGAGATCCACTTGGTCCTGCCGCAGCTCCCACTTGTGACACGAGCACAGCTCCATGCTGAGTGAGTCGGCGATGGTGTTCTTTATTCCCGCCAGATGGAAGGGTACCAGAAACATCCCTTGGGCGACGGCCCAGTGCCACAGATCCTGTGCTTCCTTGGACAGGGTTGGGAATCTGGTGCCCCCCTGCTTCCTGGTGTAAAACATCATGGTGGTGTTGTCGGTGAAGATCCTTATCACCTTGCCCTTGAGGGACGGAAGGAACGACCTGAGGGCCCAGAACAAAGTTCGGAGCTCCAGGACATTGATGTGCAGAGACCTCTCCTCCGGGAGCCTAAAGCCTCTTGCGTGGAGATCGCCGGTGTGCGCTCCCCATCCCTCCAGGGAGGCGTCTGTCATCACCGTTTCCTGATGTGCCGGGGTCTGGAAGTCTATGCCCGCCGCTAGATGCGCGTGGGTGCCCCACCACCGGATCGCTTGGCGGAAAGTCTCGTTGAGTGAGATCCTGTCCTTGAAACTGCCCGCCGCTTGCATCCAACGGGCGTCGAGGAACTCCTGCAGTGGTCGCATACGCAGCCTGCATAGGGGCACGAGGTAGATGCACGATGACATCATGCCGAGCAGGGACTTGATGGACCTCACCCTGGCCACCGCCATGGACGACAGCCGTTGCACCTTGCCCAGGATGGCCTTCGTCCTTTCCTCCGATGGGGAGGCCAATCGCGCCACTGCGTCGAGTCTGGCTCCCAGGAACAGGGCGACTTGCAACGGTACCAAGTGGGATTTCGCAAGTTGATCGAGAATCCCAGATCCGTGAGCAGTTGGACGGTCTTCGCTGTGTGATCGAGGGCGAGTTCTCTTGACTTTGCTCGGATGAGCCAGTCGTCCAGGTAGGGGTAGACGTGAATCCCCTGCAGGCGCGCCGCGCCGCCACTGGTGCTAAGCACTTGGTGAATACCCTGGGCGCCGACTTCAATCCGAAGGGAAGGGCTTTGAACTGGTAGTGCCGCCCCTGGACCACGAGTCGTAGAAATTTGCGATGTCCCTTTAGAATGGGGATGTGGAAGTAGGCATCCACCAAGTCCAGCGACGATAGGAAATCGCCTCCCTTCAGCTGTCCCAGCATGTGCTGGAGGGTGACCATCCGGAATTTCTGAGACTTGATGTACTTGTTTAGACGACGAAGGTCCAGGATGGGTCGCCAACTGCCGGTCTTCTTCCGGACGAGGAAGTACCGCGAGTACACTCCGGAGCCTTTTTGGGACGAGTTCTATGGCTCCCTTCCTTAGCATCGCTCGTACCTCCAGAAGTAGTTGTGGGACGTGGTTTTCCTTCCTGGCCACGGGTATCTCTTCCAGGGTGTGCCCGCGGGCCAGGGCATCTAGCACCCAATGGTCGGTGGAGATGGACTCCCACACGCTGACGAATCTCGCCAGGTGGCCTCCCACCGGGGTGCTTGGGTGGGGGCCTAACGCCACAGCTGGTTCAGTCCTGCTTGGCCGCGGTCTTGCAGCCTTGGCAACGACGAGATCCTACTGTCTTGCCGCGTCCTCTCTAGGCTTCCTGCAACGAGTAGCGGGCCGGGCCGCTTGGCGGTACGAGGAACCGCAGCCGAAACATTTGGAGGCACCTTGCTTGCCTCCGAAGTTCCGAAAGGGCGGCCGTTGTTGTTGAACACCACCCAAGGCCCGAGCCGTCTCGGTGTCTGCCTTGATGGCCTGCAGTGACTCGTCCACTGTCTTGCCGAACAAGTTGTTCCTGTTGAAGGGCATGTCCAGAACCCTGGTCTGCACGTCCTGGCGGGAGTAGGTGGCCTTCAGCCAGCTGCGCCAACGAAGGCAAACGCTGTTGCCCATCTGGTGAAAGCCGGTGTCAGCGATGTCCGTGGCCACCGTAAGGGCGTGGTCCGAAGCCACATCGCCTTCCTGTAGGATTTCCAGGACCTCAGCCCTCTTGTTGTCTGGGAGGAAGTCGAGCAGGGGAGCGATCTTAAACCACAGCTGCCTGTCGTAGCGTGCCTCAATCGCGAGGGCGTTAGCCGCTTTAATAGTCGTTGCCGCCGACGAGATGACCCGCCCTCCCATGGCGTCCAGTTTCTTCCCCTCGCAATCCGGCGGGGGAAGTTGAAGCCGTCGCCCCCGCCGCTTTCTTCTAGGCCGCCGCAGAGACGACCGAATCCGGGGACGGCTGTGCCCTAAGGTACATGGGGGCGGAGTCCGGGACCCGGTACTACTTCTCGTACCGGTCCCCCTTAGCAGGAGCCATGGACGGGTTCTTTAGGAGCACCAGCCCCTCGTCCCAGATGTTGTCCAGTAATGGAACTGAGAGGACAGTCTTCCTCTTGGCCTCCCGCAGTTGGTAGAGGAAACCTTCCTTCTTCTGCTCTTCGGGGAAGAGCTGGAAGAGTTCAGATGCCCTGGTGATCATGGCGTGGAAGGAGCCAATTTCGTCATGAGGGGAGGCCCGAGCGGGAGGTGATGGAGGTCCATTCTGTCGTCACCACCGTTGTCATCTGTCCCCGTCGTTGCCGTCTCCGTTCCCGTCTCATCCCTCGGAAGAGGGGAAGCAGGTGAAGGCTGTAAAGGTGGGAAAGGAGGAGGGGGATGAGTTCTCCTCTCCTTGCTTGGTGGGTTTCCCCGACGGTCCAGGTTCCGCTGGATCGTCCGCTGGGGGTAAGGGCAACCTTGTCCTTATCTCTGTACACAAGGCCTGAATAGCCATCAAGATCGCTCCTGAGTTGTCTTGTGGCATAGGCGCCGGTTGCGACGGTTGGGGAGTAGGATCCACCGTCCCCTCCACGGCCCACGGTTCCTCGTTGGCACTGCCATCGCTTTCTTCGTCCACCTCGTCGGGATCCCTCCCGTAGTACCGGACCTCCGTGAACTTCTCTTGTTCAGGATATTTGCGATGCCAGCCAGCTCCTCTTCAGAGGTGGTATCTTTGTCCGTAATGGCCACCGCCCCCCCCCTTTCTCCGTCCGGCGTTTCACGGGGGTCTTATCGATAGGCTGAAAAGAGGATTCCCCAGTGCGGTGGCAGGGAAACTCTAGGCCCAGAGGTCGTCTCCACTGGGGTAGCCTCCGCAGGCTTCGCCATTGCCGCCACGACTCCCTCGATCGAGGCCTTAGCCAGGTGAACCAGGGCCTTCGCGACTTTGGGCGCGCCCGAGTCCTTCACCTTGGGGGGAGGGTCACCGCCTCGCTCCCCCTCGGCTGTCTCCGTCAGGATCGACCGGGATTTCTCCCAAAGCTCCGATTTCCTCTTCCCCGAGCCAGAGCATTGGCTCGTGGTTGAAGGCGTCGGTGATAATGCGCCCTGCCGGAGGAGCCCGACCGATCGGCGCTGCCGGTGCCCACGGACTCGCGGTGCTTTGCCTTTTGTTGGGCCCCCGCCCCGGTGTGCCCTCAAAGGTCTTAGAAGACCGCGCAGACTTCTTCCTCTTCTCACCTGCTGCTGGGCTCTTCCCCTCCAGCCAGTTGGCGAGTCGAGTACGACGATCCCTCATTGTCCGTTCGGACATGTTCTTACAAAACGCACAGTCCTTCTCCACATGCGATTTGTCGTCGTGAAGGCAGTAGAGGCACAGAGAGCGCTCCTCCTCCTTAAAGACGTTCTGTAGCGTGCACCCAGGGCAGCTCCTGAACAGCTTGGGTCCAACAGGCGTCATGCTTCCTTTGTCCTGGGCCATGACCACGCGGGGTAGGCCTCAAAGATCTTCTGAAATCCTCTGAGAAGTGGAAACTCGACGAAAAGATGCCCTTGAGGGGCATAGAAAGTTCAGAAAACAGGTCCCCGTTAATCGGAAGTAGAATCGGTGGAACTTGAGGCTCGATTGACTGAAAATATAAGCGTAAACTCTTCGAAAAAACACAAAACGCAGTAAAAGCTTGAGAGCTAAAGCACAAGGACTCCCAACAACACTTGAATGTTGTAAAGACTGGTAGGGGGTGTCTGTACTTCCGCTCTCTATATGGTAGAGGAAAGGCACAGAGGACCCCAGCCAAGATTCTCTATTATTGGTACGTGGTCGAGCAATCAAGGCCTAGCTTCTCAGGAGGTGATGCAGGCTGGTTCTTAAGTACAGTGTAGTCCCCGAACCCCCACAAAGGAATGTCCACACTAGGGGTGTCACGGTATTAGTTTTATGACGGTACGATAACCTTCTTGCCAAATGACGGTATATCATGGTTATCGCGGTATAGCAGGTGGAGTTAACTAATCTTAACAAATATTTTCTAAAAGGTCATAAATTGACAGATTTAGCATCACAAACAAAACCAGGCACCCAGGGCCAGAATTGGGCTTTTCAACATACTTTCCACTGAAATGCCTTGCTTCCACCAAACACAAACACACGTGTAGAGAGGAGGAGGGGGGGAGCCCTGCTGCAACTGGCAAAGCAAACTGAATAGCTTTACTTAAGTGGTCATTTAGGCTTTATGATCCCCCACTGGCTACTGGTGAAGATGAACATGTTGCCATCTTGATAACCTGCATGCCACCGATCAATGGAGGCTGATTGTAGTATACGCTTGTGCGCATATACACACACAGACACACACACACACACACAGACGCGCTCTCTTTACGTTACAGCCTTTAGTTTACTTGCGGGCCAAAAGGTGTTCAGTAATCACGGACATGTTACCCTTTGGTATGGCAGCAGGGAATACCCACAGAGATGAGTGAATTTCGCAGTGTGACTTATTATATGTAAATTCAATGATAGAACCAGGGAAATCCCCCATTGCCATATGTTTAGAGAACATTATCCATTATAAATATATAAACCCTAAAGCCGCCAACCCAAAGTAAACCCTTTTCCTTCCTGGCACTGTATCTATTCTTCCTATTAATAACATATTGATTTTGTGTCAGGCACGTGTGGTTTATGGAACGGCATTAAAAACTGCTCCAACTGAAACTACTTGGCAGACGGCACATCCAACAGTGCAAGACCAAGACTGCGCAGCACTTGCTAACTGCAGCCTTTCCAAATCAGATTGAAAAGCACACTTTACGGTATGAACGGTATAAACAATGTGACGGTTATTATTGTTCAATTAAGTGGTTCACGGTATCTTTAACGGTATACCGTTATACCGTTACATCCCTAGTCCACACACTGTACTACTGAAAACACAGTCTTTATATAATTAATATTCAAAAGGTATGTACACGATCACAATAACGCACTTTGTACTCGGAAGTCAATAATGATAAATATATACAATTTTAAAGCGGTACCACCAATGTTATCGAATCCCATTAAAGTGCATCAACTGTATGGTTAAAATGTCACACAGATCAATAACGAGGAAACCAGCAATAGAGATAGGAAGGAACGCAAGAAGGTTGAAACAGTAGGCAGAATGCTGACCCCTACCACGAGGCACAGTTCTGTGTGGCGATCCTCCCCACCTGGGAAACCTGTAAATAAAGATATATAGCACAAGCCCAGTCCATATGTTCAATAGTCTCACTTCTTCCTATAAAGGTTTTACCCCCCCCCCCCCAATGTACCTGGTGGAGTAGAGTTCTCAGACAATGCTTCGACCGATCCTTCTTGAGTGACTCCCTTTAAGGCCGGAGCCACGGATCGTCGAGAGGTGTCGAGGAACTCGGCGTTCGGTGTCGGGGAATCGACGGCCCTTCTTGAGTGCCCTCACTTTAAAGCAGGAGTCACGGGTCGTCGAACGTCCGACGGTGAACAGGTTGAACTACGGCAGGGAAGCGACAGCTTCGTCCCTAGCGGTACTCATCGACGACAGAGCGTTGGCGTCCTGCAAGGAAGAGGCGTGCGGGGCACCTCTATGACGATAGTTCTGGACCGCAAAGAGATGAACTATGGCCCAGCAAGGGCGTCGAGTCGTCGGCGTCTCTGTGGTCCTTAGGTGGCGGGAAAACCACCGGTGGATGCTCCTCGGCGCGTCGACGGTCGGGCCTTCTCCAGCGGGAGAAAAGCGGGCGACGATGCAGACGAGAGCGTCCGATGATCAATGGAAGTTCTTAGGCAAACGGGAGCACGGCGGCTCCGGTCGGCGACGGCGATCGTCGACAGTGGCGGACAACAGTCCGAGTGCTTCTCCTTGGAGTTCTGCAGCAGTCCCCGTATCGGGTCGGCAGCCTGTCGAAGGTCTGTCTACCAGGGAGCGTTGGCAAAGATCAGCTGTGCACGATGGTCCCTCGTAGCTCGGGAAGAGGGCACCTTACCAGGTCCTCTCTGGGCCAGTCCTTGGAGGCACAACAGCTTTCAGATTGTGAAGGAGAGCAACAGTAATTCTTCTCGTCCAGCAGGGCTTCAAGGTCAAGTGTCAGTTACTCCAGTTACTCGTCATAGTGGACTTCAGCTTCTGAACACGATTCCTAGCAGTGAGAGGTCCCCAGATATACTGTTGATCTCCCATTCATTCCGCTGGGTCACACTCAAGCATCCAATCACGACTACAGGCATTCATGCAAGCAGGCAGCCAATCAGCATATTCGTCACACACTCTATTTACCCAGGTCCGACCCACAGGAGGTACCCACAACATACATCACCGGGAAGGCTCCAGCTAGTCTGGCCGGGCCTTCACAACACCACCATATATGGCATTTCCACCCAACAGCCAGTCAGGGGGAAGGGACAGAGTCAGGGCTTCCTAGGTCTTTGGGGAAACAAGGTAATGGGTAATAGAAAGCAAGAGGCCACTGAGGCCATCTTGTTTTCCATCAGGAATCAACTGATCCCAATGGCAGGGCCGGGGTATCCCAAAATGGAGGATACTCCGCACACCTGTCAAATTCAGCATGGAGCTGCCACCCGCCCATACCATGCTCTGCGGGCCACCCACAGGTGCCCAAAAACATACACTAGGGGCACAGGGTTGGACCCCCACCCATGGGTGCCATAAGGGTATTCCACAGGTCCGTTTGCCAAACCAAAAGAAAGAGAGCTGCACCGCCAGGAGTCCCACATGAACTCCTGCACGGAAAACACGACAGAACACACAATAAAAAGCAGTAAAGGACAAGGATACGGAGGCCCTGTCCCTCCGATGCATTTCCAGCATCACAGTCGCCCCCCCCCCAGACTGAGGTGGAGGGTGCCTAATCTCCCACGGGATAGACACTCTCATCCAGACGGTCAACATACCTTCTGGAAAGGCCATCTGCATTATCGTGACTCTTCCCTGGTCTGTGCTCTATGGTGAAGTCCAGCCCTTGCAGGCTAATGGACCACCTGAGCAGTTTCGGGTTTTCACCCTTCATTTGCATAAACCACTTCAGGGGCTTATGATCTTTTTGGACCTTGAAGGTATACCCCGTAAGGTAGGGCCTAAAACGCCTAAGGCTCTAAACTATACTAAAACATTCCTTTTCAACAGTAGCCCACCTAAGTTCTCTACCCTTGAGTTGTTTACTGATGAATATGATAGGATGTTCTCTCCCTTTGTCATCTAACTGGGACAAGACAGCTCCAATTCCGGTGTCGCAGGCATCCGTCAGGACAATAAAGGGTCGGCTGTAGTCAGGCGCACACAACACGGGTGCCCGACACAGACTTTCTTTCAAGCCATCAAAGGCCCTCTGACAGTCTTCAGTCCAATTGACCTTCCTAGGCTGCTTGGGTGAAGTCAGTGCTGTCACTGGTGCAGCTATGGTTCCATAGTCCGCCATGAAATTGCGATAATACCCGGTGAGGCCCAAAAAGGCTCTCACCTGGGTTTGAGTAGTGGGAGTCGCCCAGTCCTGTACATCCTGTACCTTACTGGGGAGAGGTTGGATTTGACCCCCTCCTACCTCATGACCAAGATACGTGACTTTCCCCTGAGCTATCTGGCACTTGGTGGCCTTGATAGTGAGGTTAGCCCTCTTTAAGGCTTGCAACACTCTACCCAGATGTGTCAAGTGCTCTTCCCAAGTGGAACTGTAGACGGCAATGTCGTCTAAATAAGCCACACAAAAGGCTTCCAGCCCACTGAGAGCATGATTGACCAATCTCTGGAAGGTGGCAGGGGCATTCTTCAACCCAAAGGCATGACCCTAAACTGGTAGAGTCCCTCTGGTGTTGAGAACGCCGTCTTTTCCTTGGCATGGTCCGTCAGAGCCATTTGCCAATAGCCTGAGGTGAGGTCAAAGGTGCTCATAAAAATTTGGCAGCACCTATGGTGTCCACAAGCTCATCAGCCCTGGGCAATGGGTGCGCGTCAGTTTTGGTGACGGCATTGACTCCTCGGTAGTCCACACAGAACCTCCAATCCTTGGTACCTGCCTGGGAACTTGCCTTGGGGACAAGGACCACGGGACTGGACCAGGGACTGGTTGAGGGTTCAATAACACCCAGATACAATATCTTGGCAACCTCAGCCTGGATGTGGTACTTAACCGTATCTGACATTCAGTAGCTCCTGCTCTTGACAGGCACGCTGTCACCAGTGTCAATCTCGTGCTTACACCACGGGGTAAGGCCTGGTGTCAGCGAAAACAGAGAGGCATACTGCTGGAGCAAAGTCCGGTAGGCCCTCTGCTGCTCTTTTGTCAAATCTGGAGAGAGCTGCACTCCCTCCACTGAGCCATCCTGAGGGTTGCTATGCAGCAAATCTGGAAGGGGCTCACTCTCATCCTCTTCTTGCTCTGAAGATAGCAAGAGACATGAGACTTCTGCTCGCCTGTGGAAAGGCTTGAGCCTATTGACATGGAATACTGAGGGGCCACCCCTGGCATTCCCATGTCAACCAGATAATTGACCTCGCCCATCTTGGAGATTATCCTGAAGGGTCCTGTCCATTTATCTGCCAATGCCCGTGGCTTGGTAGGCTCCATCACGAGGACCTCCTGACCCGGAGTCCAATCCACTTGGGATGCTTTAAGGTCATGCCAGTATTTGTTCAATTCTTGGCTGGCCTTGAGGTTCGCCGTTGCTTGACCCATCATCTGTGTCATCCTCCGTCTGAGGCCTAACACATAGTCCCCCACTTGCTTGGCGGGACCGGGAGGGGTGGCTTACAAACCTTCTCTGATCAAGGCGAGGGGCCCCCTCACGGGATGTCCAAAGAGTAACTCAAAGGGACTGAAACCAACGCCTTCTTGAGGTACCTCTCTGTAAGCAAACAGCAGGCATGGCAGGAGGAGATCCCATTTCCTCCTTAGGGGCTCTTCCAAAGCACCTAGCATGCCCTTGAGAGTTTTATTAAATCTCTCAACCAGACCATTGGTCTGGGGGTGGTAATAAGTGGAGAACTTGTAGGTTACCCCGCACTCTTTCCACATGGTTTTCATGTAACTAGACATGAAGTTGGACCCTCGGTCAGAGACAACCTCCTTGGGGAATCCAACACGGGTGAAAATGCCCAGGAGGGCCCGGGCAACCACCTTGGCAGTAACAGTCCGAAGGGGTAAAGCCTCAGGGTACCTGGTGGCATGATCTACCAAAACCAGGATGAACCGATGTCCACCTGACGTGGGAGGGTCAAGGGGACCGACGATGTCGATGCCCACCCTCTCAAACTGTGTGCCAAACACTGGCAATGGCTGCAGTGGGGCGATGACACTGCCTCCAGTTTTGCCAGACAACTGACAAGTGGGGCAGGTCCTGCAGTGGGACTCCACTTCTACTCCCATCCGAGGCCAGTAGAAATGGGCAGAGAGCCTCTGCTTAGTCTTCTTGGTACCAAGATGACCAGCCAAGGGCACCTCATGCGCCAACTGCAGTAGGAAGGGCCTGTAAACCTGGGGTACCACCAACCTCTTGAGGGCACCAGGTTCAGGCTTAGTGGGCTCACTAACAAGGAGCTCACCCTCCCAATAAATCCGGAAAGTCCTAGGCACTTCTCCGTGTGCCTGGGACAGGGCCTGTTTCCTCAGACCCTCGAGAGAGGGACACTCTCTCTGTCCTTTACAGAAGTCTGCCTGGGAGGGTCCCCCTTCGGCTAACAAGCATTGAAGATCGGGATGATCCTCAGGGTTGAGAACCTCTCACACAGGAGTCTCTTCTGGCTCTTCTCCCACAGGAGTTGAGAGGGGGTTTACCACTGGACCCAGCCCGTCCGGAGCACAGATCCCAATGGGTGCTGTAGGAACAGCAGGAAGAGAAGGAGCTCCCTCCACAGAGGTGGCCTTCTTGCTCTTCCTTCGTCTTGCCTTAGGCCGCGCCTTCGGCTCGGGTACCTGACTCACAGCCAGACCTGGTGTCACCTGTAATCTAGTGACCGCAGCAGCAGTCATGGGAAGACCATTTGTGATCAATCCCAACTCTACTAGATCGTTACCTAACAGAATGTTAGCAGGGACATTGTCCTGAACCAGGACAGGAAGCTTTGCTGTCTTGTCTCCAATTACGAGTGTGACTCGGGCTACAGGCGATAACTTGGGTGGCCCACCAGCTAACCTGGTGGTTCTCAGAGGAGCATCTATATAGTCCTCTGGCTTGAGCAGGGTCCTGCCCACCACTGTCATGCTTGCCCCAGTGTCTCTCAAACCAGTAGAAGGCTGGCCATTCAGGAGGACACTTCTAAAAAATCTACGGGTGTTCTGTGGGATAGTCGCCAGTACTTCCGCGTACTGGTCCCAGGCCCCAAGGGACACTAAGGAAATCTCTACGGGAGCACCAAAAGTGATCCCTGTAGAGGAGGGTAGGACAGTGGCCTCCAACTCAGACATGGGGTAAGGGTAGGTCAGGCTGACAGCCTGTACTCCAAGTGCCTTACCTTCACCCCTTTTGTGATCCAGAGCCCCACAGTCCCAATAAGGGCCGGGAATGCGGGGTACGGTACTGGAACCACCGGGAGCCTGCTTTGCAGCAGGTGGACCACTACTCTTATTCCCACCCACAGATGACTTATCCCCACTAGATTTTTGGGTCTTAGGAGAGGAGGGTTTAGGTTTATTCGACTGACTGCTTTTGGGACTCCTCAGCTTTCTGAGAGGCCCCTTTTTCTTTGTCCTTGTCCTTCCCACTGGAGTCCTTAGGGGACACCCGGTGGGAGACCCACTTGTCAGCCAACCTAGCCAGCTTAAAGGGATCCAAAATGTTCTGGTCAGCAACATACTGACGCAGCTCTGGTGAACAGGCTTCCGAAAAATGCTCAAAAAACCACAGGTGGGACAATTCAACCAAAGTTTTCACCTTGTAACCATCAATCCACCCCATCATATTCATGTGCGCAGCACTCACCCAGTCAACCCAAGACACATTCTCTCTTTTCTTAAAATCCCTGAACCTTTTAAGGTATTGGGTAGGTGTCTTGCCAAACTTGGCAATCAAAGCAGATTTCATACACTCATACTGACCCCTTTCTTCCACACTCAGCTTCAGAATACAGTCATATCCAGTTTGAGGCACTCTGCTTAGCAAACACTTAGCCCAATCTCTTTTGTCAACATCATGAATTGCACAAGCCATTTCAAACGCTTCAATCCATTGGAGGATATCAGAACCCTCCGAAAACACACCAACCAATTCCTTCATAAATTTAGTTGCCGGGGACCTGACACTCTCACTGGGTTTCGCTGAAGTCTCCACTCAAGCTTTCTGTAGCTGGATTCTCTGACATTCAGTGTCCTTGTCTTTGAGTTCAAGATCCCTATTCTTGAGTTCAAGATCCCTATTCTTGTGCTCCACTTGTTGAGCCAACTCCTCCTTAAGCTCAGCATCTATTTCCAACTTGCGATATTCAAAGGCCAATTTCATCCTTAATAACTCAAGCTCCAAGGTATTGCTGGGGTTCGGAACAGAGGCAGCAGGAATGGTGGCATTCCCAGAAACAGATTCAGTAGAAACCCCAGGGGCAGAGTCCTCATTGGTTGCATTGCCCCCCTCATCAAGAGTTTCACCATCGGTCTGGTAGTCCACCAGGGCAGCTATCAGCTCAGCCCTAGACTTATCCACCAAGTCTAACTCCCTGGCTTCACAAGCACTCTGGAGAGCCTCTAAGCTCATCAGAGTCAATTTACCATTCGCAATAGACTCCATTGCTTGTAATGCAGTTATTTTGTACACACCCAAACATTAATCTAATAAAGTGCAGATATTTTGTACGTGGCACAGTTATACACTGATTCTTAAAACCATAAGCATCCCACCGCTGCCACCAGTGTAAAGACTGGTAGGAGGTGTCTGTACTTCCGCTCTCTATATGGTAGAGGAGAGGCCCAGAGGACCCCAGCCAAGATTCTCTATTATTGGTACGTGGTCGAGCAATCAAGGCCTAGCTTCTCAGGAGGTGATGCAGGCTGGTTCTTAAGTACAGTGTAGTCCCCGAAACCCCACAAAGGAATGTCCACACACTGTACTACTGAAAACACAGTCTTTATATAATTAATATTCAAAGGTATGTATACGATCACAATAACGCACTTTGTACTCGGAAGTCAATAACGATAAATATATACAATTCTAAAGTGGTACCACCAATGTTATCGAATCCCATTAAAGTGCATCAACTGTACGGTTAAAATGTCACATAGATCAATAACGAGGAAACCAGCAATAGAGATAGGAAGGAACGCAAGAAGGTTGAAACAGTAGGCAGAATGCTGACCCCTACCACGAGGCACAGTTCTGTGTGGAGATCCCCCCACATGGGCAACCTGTAAATAAAGATATATAGCACAAGCCCAGTCCATATGTTCAAAAGTCTCACTTCTTCCTATTAAGGTTTTACCCCCCCAATGTACCTGGTGGAGTAGAGTTCTCCGACGATGCGTCGACCGATCCTTCTTGAGTGACTCTCTTTAAGGCAGGAGCCACGGATCGTCGAGAGGTGTCGAGGAACTCGGCGTTCGGTGTTGGGGAATCGACGGCCCTTCTTGAGTGCCCTCCCTTTAAAGCAGGAGTCACGGGTCGTCGAACATCCGACGGTGAACAGGTTGAACTACGGCAGGGAAGCGACAGCTTCGTCCCTAGCAGTGCTCGTCGACGACAGAGCGTTGGCGTCCTGCAAGGAAGAGGCGTGCGGGGCACCTCGATGACGATAGTTCTGGACCGCAAAGAGATGATGAAGAACTGTGGACCAGCAAGGGCGTTGAGACGTCAGCGTCTGTGGTCCTTAGGTGGCGGGAAACCCACCGGTGGATGCTCCTCGGCGCATCGACGGTCAGGCCTTCTCCAGAGGGAGACAAGCGGGTGACGATGCAGATGAGAGCGTCCGATGATCAATGGAAGTTCTTAGGCAAACAGGAGCACGGCGGCTCCGGTCGACGACGGCGGCAACCTCTGACAGGCGACATCTTTACCCAGCACGCCATACCCAGGAACACCTTTCTACCACAAAGAGTTGCTGCTGGTCATGGCATCAGCTGTCTTCTCTTCCCCACAGCTCCTTAGCTCCTCCCTCTCTCATGGGAGTCATCTTCACTACGAGCTTTGTTTAATCTACAGGTTTCTTAAACTAATGGGGTGGGATTCCTTCTTCAGTTTAAGGGCCCATGTGTCATTTTAAGCTTCCTTTTATCTTCACTTAGCAGACAACACTTCTGGTTTTGCTTTAACAGGTTTGACTTCTTCACACAGATTTCTTCATCTTAAAGGCCTAGCTCCCTTCTTGAGCTTCCCTTCAAGGCCCTGCTCCTCTCTTCAGCCCCAGGACCCAGCTCTCCCTCCACCTTATGGGCAGTTTATCCTTCCTATATAGGGCTTCATTCCTCCCTTTTGGTGCCCTGGGTGATGGGTCTTACTTGTGTTTTGGGGCAGTGTTGTACTTCCTTTACAAATTCTTCCTGCACCCCCAGCATCAGGCTTCTTCCACTTTCTTCAGTTTCTTGCTCGCATGTTCTTCTTTTCAATCCCATCCTCGTCGTCAATGTTGTAAAGTGACTTCCAGGCTTCTTGGGATTACTTATATGTTTATTACAAGTACTTAAGTCACAGTTACATGAAGTTATATACATAAGTGGACAGGACATAACACTGGCTCCCATCGCCCAGGCTGGGGAGCTCTAACTGGCTGGGTGTGGAATCCTTGGGTAAACATTCCGACATTCACAAGGCAACACTCCACATGATATCACCAGCTTTCACATGCAGAGACAAGCGCATCACAACATGCATTGCAAGTGTGAAGTACTGAGGGGTTAAGAAGAAAGCTCTGCAGTGATGTTTCCATTCACCAGTCAAAGTATCATTCCCCAGTCAAGCAGCACAGGGATGCGCTGCTGTTTACCCTCATGTGAAACCAAAAGTAAGATTTGGGGAAAGTATGAAGCCCAGTAAGCATCCTCCCATGTAGGAGTGTAAGTCTGCTTTGAGTTCATAAGTGGGACTTGGAGAAGGATGTGAGACTGCGGACAGTGAGCTGAGGGGTTCCCCAACGAGCCACTACGATGTTAGGGAAGATTTTGAAGTGACAGTCTGGAAATGTGAACTAAAGGTTAGACCCAGGCAGCACTAGTCTGGTAGCGTATGCTCAGGGAAAGGGATGCAGGGAAAACTGCCTGCGTGCCACTTTGTTTTCAAGGATCAAAAGCGGATCGTGTTTTGGAAGCAGTGAACCGTTTTAAAATATTGAAGTTGAAGGGTGACATGCGCTGGGTCGAGGTACGTGGTATGAGTGACGTTTGGCTTATGAAGATCAGCATTGCCCCGAGGCAGAAGTGTGACTGGTGACATCACAGCTGGTCTAAGGGAGTCAGCGATGCCATAGAACGCCAGATTCAAGCATTATGTTCGTATTAGAATGCACTCACCATGCCAGATTCCAGCCGGTAGCCGAAGCCGTTAACCGAGGCAGGATGAAGAATAAAATAAACAATGTTATGAGGAAAGAACCCTGCAACGTGCATTGCCGTGCACAGGAAGAGGAGAGCTGAAGGCATTGGGCCATAAAATGAGTGAATAAGCCTGAGTGCGTTGTGGGGTGAGAGGAGAGACCCCCTTACGAATCATCTTCACAGTGTAGTTGGAGGTGGCGCCTCTGCCAGTGTATTTGGAGGTAGCGTCTCCGCCAGTGTAATAGGAGGTAGCACCTCCACCAGAGTAGTTGGAGGTAGAGCCTTTGCCAGTGTGATTGGAGGTAGAGCCTTTGCCAGTGTGATTGGAGGTAGCGCGTCCGCCAGTGTGATTGGAGGTAGCGCCTCCGCCAGTGTAATTGGAGGTAGCGCCTCTGCCAGTGTAATTGGAAGTAGCGCCTCCGCCAGAGTATTTGGAGGTAGCGCCTACGCCAGAGTATTTGGAGGTAGCGCCCCTCCAGAGTTTTTGGAGGTAAGACCTCCGCCAGTGGAATTGAGTAGCACCCCGCCAGGGTCCCAGT
Organism: Ambystoma mexicanum; assembly: GCF_040938575.1. NCBI lineage: Eukaryota > Metazoa > Chordata > Amphibia > Caudata > Ambystomatidae > Ambystoma > Ambystoma mexicanum. The sequence continues at coordinate 1,144,658,864 of NC_090927.1, forward strand.
GTAGTTAGAGGTAGCACCTCCACCTGAGTAATTGGAGGTAGCGCCTCCGCCTGTGTAAATGGGGGTAGGGCCCCGCCAGAGTATGTGAAGGTAGCACTTCTGCTTGTGTCATGTGGTAGCGCCCTGCCAGAGTATTTGGAGATAGCGCCTCTGCCAGAATACTTGAGGGTAGCGCCTCCGCCTGAGTAATTGGAGGTAGCGCCTCCGCCAGTGTGATGGGAGGTAGCGCCTACGCAAGAGTATTTTGAGGTAGCGTGTAGCGAATCTGCTAGAGTATTTGGAGGTAGCGTATCCACCAGTGCGATTGGAGAGATCACCCCAGATGCTTGAAGGTGTAGGTGGGTGTGTAGGGTTAGTGGCCTACAGAAGTAGGGAGAGTGTCCCTCAGAATTGATATTCCCAATGCTGGTGATGGATGTGGAAAGGAGGGGAATATACTGTGTTGTGCTTGTCCGTGTGTGTTGACGTTTGAGAAGAAGGGAGATATGTTGTGTCTATTTGATGTATCTGTTGGTGCAGTGTGAATCAGTAAAAGAAGGAGATGTGTTGTGATGTGCTTGTCTCTGCATGTGAAAGCTGGTGATGTCATGTGGAGTGTTGCCTTGTGAATGTCGGAATGTTTACCCAAGGATTCCACACCCAGCCAGTTAGAGCTCCCCAGCCTGGGCGATGGGAGCCAGTGTTATGTCCTGTCCACTTATGTATATAACTTCATGTAACTGTGACTTAAGTACTTGTAATAAACATATAAGCAATCCCAAGAAGCCTGGAATTCACTTTACAACAGCGGACAACAGTCAGAGTGCTTCTCCTTGGAGTTCCGCAGCAGTCCCCGTATCGGGTCGGCAGCCTGTCGAAGGTCTGTCTACCAGGGAGCGTTGGCAAAGATCAGCTGTGTACGATGGTCCCTCGTAGCTCGGGAAGAGGGCGCCTTACCAGGTCCTCTCTGGGTCAGTCCTTGGAGGCACAACAGCTTTCAGATTGTGAAGGAGAGCAACAGCAATTCTTCTCGTCCAGCAGGGCTTCAAGGTCAAGCGTCAGTTACTCCAGTTACTGGTCCCAGTGGACTTCAGCTTCTGAACACGATTCCTAGCAGTGAGAGGTCCCCAGATATACTGTTGATCTCCCATTCATTCCGCTGGGTCACACTCAAGCATCCAATCACGACTACGGGCATTCATGCAGGCAGGCAGCCAATCAGGCACACAAGGTATTCAGGCCATTCACTTCTCGCCAGACACTCACAACAAGTTATGTGTATTGGGACAAGTACCGAGCCATTAAACACTCCAAGCTGCATTCATTCCGGTTTCGGGCAGGGCTGTCTCAGTCATTGTGTCAATCACCAGATACTAGACAATGCATATTCGTCACACACTCTATTCACCCAGGTCCCACCCACAGGAGGTACCCACAACATATATCACCGGGAAGGCTCCAGCTAGTCTGGCCGGGCCTTCACAACAACACCATATATGGCATTTCCACCCAACAGCCAGTCAGGGGGAAGGTACAGAGTCAGGGCTTCCCAGGACTTTGGGAAAACAAGGTAATGGGTAATAGAAAGCAAGAGGCCACCGGGGCCATCTTGTTTTCCATCAGGAATCAACTGATCCCAATGGCAGGGCCGGGGTATCCCAAAATGGAGGATACTCCGTGCACCTGTCAAATTCAGCATGGAGCTGCCACCAGCCCATAACCTGCTCTGCGGGCCACCCACAGGTGCCCAAAAACATACACTAGGGGCACAGGGTTGTACCCCCACCCATGGGTGCCATAAGGGTATCCCACAAGTCCGTTCACCAAACCAAAACAAAGAGAGCTGCACCGCCAGGAGTCCCACATGAACTCCTGTACGCAAAACACGACAGAACACACGATAAAAAGCAGTAAAGGACAAGGATACGGAGGCCCTGTCCCTCCGATGCATTTCCAGCATCACAAACGTGCGGTAAAAATCTGAAGATGGCTGCCAGAGGAGGGGCTTAGGTAGAGGGCAGTCATTGGCTGGGGGCAGTATGACCCAGAGACCAGTGATTGGTTACTAGTAGAAAGACAGTTCAGAAACAAAACAAACTGATTTTTTCTTTACTGAGGATTCCCAGCCTTATGACGGGGAATATTCATGAGCATGTGAATCCATGCCAGACCCCATTCTGGAGAAGAGTAATATCTGTTCCGAGCCATGCAGAAAGCCCCAGGCATTCAATTCCTGAAAAGGTGCTGGGCATTATGATGAATCCAGCAATGTCATCACTTCCTCTCCTGGGAAACTCTCTTCCCTTGTGGCCAGGGAAGGGCAGCCGCTACCTGATCCCAACCTTGGGGGTGGTTGTCCGAGGGAGGACCACATGCAGGGGAGAGGACCCTCATGGAAGGGAAGGAAACTCACTCGTAAAAACATGCTATTCCCCTTTCCACTCAGGGTATGAAATTCTCCTAAGTTTACTAACCTTTATGGCCTATTGTAGTACAGATCTAGTCCACCCCCTCTATACTGACAACAGGGCTCTTTTTGACGTCTGCCAAAAACTGAGACGAGGAAGAGCCCGAGAGTAATGCAGAACGCAAAAGCTTTGGAACTAGAGACGCGTTCTAGAGGTTGGAAGCATCCCATAGGTGCAAGGACATTTAAAACCCTGGCACCACAAGGAAAATGGAGATCCACAGCACTGATGCGGGTGTGAAGCGAGAAGCAGACCAGCTACAACAGGGAGAAGAAGGGCTCCTATTGGCGTGGTCACAAGAGGTCCAGAGGGGAAGAGTTCGCGCACCCAGACCTGTTGTGAGTGAGGCTGACAAGAGGTCGTCCATGCATGGCGAACACCGGAGGACAGGCGGGACGCCAACAGAAGGAGGAGGTGCCCAGCTGGAGAAACTGAGGAGTATTCTGGCGAGGGCCCTGTGGAGAATCCGATGGGATTACCCCCAGAAACCTGGTCTGGGAGTTTCTCATGTGGCCTGGGGAAGGCAGGTGCTCTCTGATCCTGACCTTGGGGGTGGTGGTGCACTGCGGGAGGATCACAGGGTGGGGTTAATCGGACCAGGACGACTGGGAGGAACCTCTTTTTAACTTTCGATGTAACCTTGTCCTTTTATTGGCTTTTTGTCATTCTAAAGATGTAGCCAAGGACTACATGACCCAGAATCCCTCAGGTACTGTGAAGAAGAGGGCTAAAGAGGCATACAGGAGCTCAGGTCAGGCCGGCAAGCCTAACAGCTCTTGGCAGAGTCAGGCAATAAGTTTAAAGGGCTTGTACCTGAAACCAATTAACTCACCTGAGGGGCAAAACAGGCTGCTGCAGGCAGGAGCAGTAGAAATAAGCTTGAGTGGAAGATGGAAGGTCAGCAGTAGCAGAAGTAGAAGGAGCAGAGCCTGAGGCTGGCAGTTCACAAGGAAGTGTGACCAGAGAAGGTATGCAGGAGTAAAGGAAGAGCAGATTTCAGCTGCAGGCTTGGAGTTGGTCCTGTGCTCACAAACCCTGTTTGGCTGTGTCAGCATTGGAAGAGACTGGAGGAAACAGGCCGTCTTTCCAGGTGTGCCTAATTACTGTGAATGTAGAGCTGAAGTTGTGCATCCACCCAAGACCCATGTACAGGAGCAAGCCAAGGGGAACTGTAGAGCAGAAGTGCCTCCTTTGATAAGGCCGGACCGGAGACATCCGTGCAGAAGAGGGGTGTGGGTCCCAAGAGTGCCTGCAGCAGTAGTAGTTGAAGAAACTAAGCTGGGAAGCAGAAGCAGCCCGCAGTTGCAGTGATTGAGGAGTCCGGAAAGTGAAGCTCCATACTCCAGATCAACTAAAATACCTTTCCGGTAACAGTAGCCAGCTTTCGTTTCACTTGCGTGCATATTTGAGCGAGATAAACTTGTTCGTAGGAGTGGGTAGTGCTATTAACAGAGGAAATGTAACACAATGGAAATATCAAAGCTGAAACACCTGCTTGCTGGAACAGCCTTTTCTTTTCCCATTATTAAGCATAACTCGATGCGAGCAAGGCTCTTGTTAACATGGAGAACTCTGGTGGTGAAGCTTCTGAATCTTAATTGACTCTTCCGAAGCGTTACAAGCACAATTTGCACATCTTGTGAAGTAACGTGTGAAACATTGTTTCCCCAAATACCTTGGAGGCTAAGAGCTGACCGAAAGGTGGGAATGCGTAACTTTAAAGTGGCAGTTCAAAGGCAAAACAAAATTGCATGTGCTTAATTGTGTTTTTATTGGAAAACTGATCTCTTGTAACATCCCAAACAATGAAGAAGTTATAAAAGCAGTAGTAGCTGAGCAGAGAACAAGTACAGCCCACACCAATAGACCAACCCCGATTAGATCATATACAGATAATTTAAGAACTGACACTATTGTTTAAGAGTTGTTGAAGCTGCGTTACCCTAGAGACATCCAACACTAAGGGTGGCAAAGGTTATCCAAGGTTAGGAAGAGTGGTATTACACCTTGGGATAAGCACTGAAGAAACAGTGTCATTGAAGCTGGGTAAGTGGACTGTATGCTTGTTCAAAATAATTGAAGTTCGTAGCTACAAGGCAGAAGAAAGGCAAAGAGGCTGCCCTCTCTTACCACATGAGAGAGAAGAGTGCCTTGCCAACCAGCAGAGGTCGAAGAAATCTTGTGGAAGTTGCCTAGCCTTATACATTGCAGTAGCAGCAAAGCAGCAGTACTTTGGTTGTAAAATACAATTGTCAGGACTGTAGCAGTTGAATGTGGCATAAGCCAAAACGTCAACTGTGGGGAAAGGGAGCTTGCTCTCACAGATTCATCAGAGGATCTGCTGGAGAGAGAGTAATTCCTAAGTAGAAGCATCCTGATAAAACTGTATATGGCGGACGCTCTAGAAGTTTCAAATAGAAGAGTTGCTAAGCAGAAGTGATACTGAGAGCGAGAGGCTATCCAGGAATCTCATTGGTACTGTTGTTTTCTTTGTGGAACTTGGAAAGGGGGATATTTTCATCAAACGAAGAACTGCCACCAGTGGATTTTTATTTGTGTGAAGTTGTGTTTCTTTGGAACTTTCCAAGACTTTTCTTTCCCTTGGAAGAATTGACTTAGGGACATTTCTGGGGGAGAAAGTTCTGCCCAGGACAAGAAGTCGTCCTCCAAGACACTGGGTGTTTGGTAACCTTTCTTTTATATTGTTTTCATGTTAATTTGAATGTTTATGTTGATTAGTGGGAGTGTTAGTATTGTGAATGCTAGGAGGTTTTCCCTTATATTCTAGACAAAGCCAGGAATCCCCTGGTAGAGTAAGTTTAGTTAGGCTTTATTGTTTATTTTTGTTCAAAATAAAATGTTGAACCTTGAGAACACTAAACAAAGTCTTGAGTCTCGCATTGCTGAACCCTCACAGCCCAGTCAAACTGATCTCCTTCCACCAGGCTTTCATTACTCCACAAAAAGGGAACAACATTTGAGGTAGTAAAAGCTTTCAACTTCTCCTCTAGGACAGTTTTCCCTAAGAAGACTTAAAATTCTTAATCAATTTAGAACCATCCAAAGACCTTTTTTACACAACTCCCCCTCTCGGAAACAGTTAAATATCCATGTGCGTTTGAATAGATGACCTCTAATGCAAAGTCAAAGCGAGCAATCAGGAAATTATGATCACTATAGTTTGTCTGTTCAATCTAAAATAGTTGTGAGACAGGCATGGTATCAAGAGATGACACAAACAACAGATTTCAAATTCAACAGTAGATTCTTTATTAAGTATCAGGATGGTATAATGCCTAATTTGCCCTATAACTATGGTGGGATTTTCCCTACCCAAGGAAACGAAGGAAAGTCTATGTCTGTAAGTCCAAATCAAAAAGTCAGTCTGTGTGTCCAAAGCTATGCTTGCCCTCAATTCGAATACTAAATGTAGTGTAGGGTTATTCTAACTTAAGTCAACAGTGCTCAAAACAAAGTCTGGAGTGGCTTCTAGCTACCTTCCCCAAGTTCAGGATACAGTTCCCTAAATTGTTGGTTTCAAATATTCCAAACATTCCACCAGGACTTGGATTTCCCTTCCCAAAGTTCAAAGCACACTTGATTTCAATATACAATTTTCAATTGGGTTCACACTATTCCAATAGGAGCTCCGGGCTCCCTTCCCCAAGCTCGAAGTACTGGTTAACAAAAATAGTCTCACAATGTTCAGTAGGAGCAGAGGGTTCCCTTCCCCAAGCTTGAAACACTGGTACACCAAACAGTTTCATAATATTCAACTCTTTCCTGCTTTAGGGTTGCTTTCACAGATCTCTAGACTTGGTAGGGCTCCCTGGTCTAGGCGCAGTTGACAGAATGCATGGTCCACCCACTACAGGTCGCGCAACCAGCTGCCCTTGTCCAAGCTTTCCATCATCTTGACATGGGTTGTTTTGACTTTTCACGATTAATTCAAAAGACTCAAAAGTGTATTGGTTGTTCAGCTATCTTTCTTGGCACCTCTTTTAATCTCTTACCCAATTTCCACTTTGTCGGCTTTCACTGATAGCCTTTTTTTCTATTTGTTAAATTTTAGTTTTGCCAGTTTGATATTTTGCTCACATTTCACTGCTCCCCTCGGCTGCTCACTCACAGCTTTCAAAACCTATTTTCCGTAGTATTGACAGCTCTTGTTACTTTCTAATTGTCCTTAATGGGATAGTCCAGTAAAAAATGTTATTTTAAAAATAGATAGGCAACATTAAAAAAATATTCAAGCTCAAAATTCGCAAAAGCAACCACATGGGCGCATCCATTTTGTGAAATGGATGCCCGCCTGTGCTGGCTTTTGCTTTTGCGGCACTAATGAAGGAAAAGCCAGCCAGCTGTAGTAAACAAAAGCTACCGCTGGGTGGCTTTTCCTTCACTGGTGCTGTACGCGGAGGACGAGGACCGGAGACCAGAGCAGGAAAGCTGCAGCTGAATCTCGGTAAGTGCTATTTATTTATTTTTTTTAAATAAGAACTAGCTGCGGTTTTATTTCTAAGTTTTCCAGGCTGGAGGAGCCCGGAAAACTTAGAAATAAAACCGTAGCTTTAAATACATTGTATTTATGTTTGCGGTCGCTTTTGAAGCGACCGCAAACATAAATACAACGTTGTGTTTGAAAACGCTGTGGTTTTTCTTTCCAAGTTTCTCAGGCTCCTCCGGCTCGGAGGAGCCTGAGAAACTCGGAAAGAAAAACCACAGCATTTTCAAACACAACCGCATTGTGTTTCTGCCTGCCTTGGCTTTCACTTTGGGTCTCCGGTGCTCGGAGAAAGTGAAAGCCAAGGCAGGCAGAAACACAACACGGTTGTGTTTCTGCCTAAATCTGCTTTCCCATTTGGGGCTCTCAGGCTCCCCACGGGGGGCCCGAGAGCCCCAAATGGGAAGGCAGATTTAGGCAGAAACACTGCAGCATTTAGCATTTCCCATTTGGGGCTCTCGGGCCCCCCGTGGGGAGTCCGAGAGCCCCAAATGGGAAATCAGCTGTAGGCAGAAACACTGCGGCATGTAAACACAACCGTGTTGTGTTTCTGCCTGCCTTGGCTTTCACTTTGGGTCTCCGGTTCTCCCCTGGGGGAGCACCGGAGACCCAAAGTGATAGCCACAGCAGGCAGAAACACAACGCGGTTGTGTTTGAAAATGCTGCGGTTTTTCTTTCCGAGTTTCTCAGGCTCCTCCGAGCCGGAGGCGCCTGAGAAACTTGGAAAGAAAAACCACAGCGTTTTCAAACACAACGTTGTATTTATGTTTGCGGTCGCTTCAAAAGCGACCGCAAACATAAATACAAAGTTTTTAAAGCTACGGTTTTATTTCTAAGTTTTCCGGGCTCCTCCAGCCTAGAAAACTTAGAAAAAAAACGCAGCTACTGCTTATTTTTAAAAAAAAATAAATAGTACTTACCGAGATTCAGCTGCAGCTCCAATGAAGAAAAGCCACCCAGCGGTAGCTTTTGTTTACTACAGCTGGCTGGCTTTTCCTTCATTAGTGCCGCAAAAGCAAAAGCCAGCACAGGCGGGCATCCATTTCACAAAATGGATGCGCCCATGTGCTTGCTTTTACGAATTTTGAGCTTGAATAGCTCAAAATTTTACATAGGAAGTTTTAAAAAAAAAAGTGCTGGGGGGCGTGGCTTGGAGCCATGGCAGTCGGACGTGCTCTGTGAGAGCTCCCGGCTGGTGTCACGTCGCCACGGAAAATGCCCGGTGAACACTAGATCTTCTCGACCCACTCTTCAGCGATCGACAGCTGAGATGCTGCGGAACACTTGGGCGGCATGACGGAGCCCTACCGACGCGGATAGCAGAGATCTGCCGCCTGCGACACACCAATAGGGTGCGAGGGACGTGGCAAGATGGCGGCCGCCTCCCCAGCCCGGCACTAAGCCCGGAGCCTAGGGGTTGGGATCGGAGCACCCCGGGTGCGGGATTGGGCCGGCGGAATCCAGCGACTCGGCCATCACATCGCCCCGGAGGCTCGCCGGCTCCCTTCTGGGGCCCGGCTGCGCCCGAGGGTGAATCCGGCTCTGGGGGCCCCTCCCCCGCCTCTCCTGCTCCGGGGATCGGAGATCGGCGGTCTGCCGTTCCACGCCAGCCCCGCACACCAGCCGATCGATCTGGGCCGCGGTGTCTGAACGGGGGCTGGGTGCCCGGGGGGCCTCCTGGTTTCCTCCCTCCTCCCTCCCGGATAATTACTTCGGCGGCCCCCGTCTGCCTCCTGTCTCCTGTGGGGGCAGACCAGCAAATTGAGCCGATCCGGAGGACATCCAGCCGCGGCGGGCCGTCTGGGGACCCGGCCTCCAGACCAGCATCCCTGCGGAGCGACCCGGGGGGGCCTCCGGCCTGGACAGAGGCCGCAATTGAACAGACGCCCAGGGGCTGCTACGAGCTCGCTGCTCACCGGGCCCCCCCCTTGCCTCACTGCCATCGGAAGGAGCCTATTCCTCAACAGCTCCCACCCTTTCCACCTCAACTTCGGCCACAACGCCTCAACTTCAGCTACATAGCCGCCTGGATCTGCCCGCTTCAGTGTGGACGGGGCCCATTCACCTCGGGGCCACGGAGGTCCCATCACCCAGCATACCTCCCAGGGGGGGCTCATCTCCGGAAGTAAGGTAAACCTGGCAACTAACGACCCCGGGGTCTCCCCACGCTTCCTACCCTGCAGGTTGAGCCCGCGCCGGGGCTCCCATCAGCTTCTTCTTCACTCTCCTGAGCCCCTGGACTTCCTTTCGCCACACGCTTCGGGCACACCTCCAGAGAGGGGAGGTAGCCTCCCTAAAGCACTGCTACAAGGTAAGGCGGCACCTGCCGCATCTCGCCCTAACTGGACGCTCTGCTGCCCCCCGGGCCTGGCTGGTGGCCCCTCCGCCCCCGTCATAGCTGCAGGGGCGTCCCCGGGTTGCCATGTCCAAATCGGGCAAAGCCGCCAAACAGACTGATATTTCTACTCTATTAACAATGCCTCCTGCGGAGGAAAAAAGCAAGAGAGGTGAGCGCATGGACGCGGGGATGGGGAACGGCCTCCCCAATGACCAAGTATCACAGGCGGTCACGAAAGCAGACCTCCATGAGCTTCTATCGGCCCTCACCAGGGAATTCCAGAAGGGCACTGAAGAGGTCAAGACCCAAATTACCCGGTTAGACAAGAGAGTGGGGGAGATGGAGGCCAGAACCGAGGACATTGAGTCTACATTATGTGAGCAGAACTTTGAGATCGGAGAGGGGGCGGACAGGATCAGGGCCCTGGAGTGCAGGTGCGAGGCGCTTGAGGCCAGACAAGAGGACGCTGAAAACCGCTCGAGGCGGAATAACATTAGAATCCGGGGAATCCCAGCTGCAGTCTCAGAGAAGGAGCTCCCATCCTACGTCTCTGACCTTCTCCGCCACATTATCACCCTCCCAGACAACTCTCCCCTGGAGTTGGACAGAGTACACAGGGCTAGGCCCAGGCAGAGGTCCAATGGGGCGGCCGATGTCCTGGTCAGGATTCATTTCTATAAACTCAAAGAGGAGATCATGCAGGAAGCCAGGGCCATGGGCCAGATCCATTTCCGGGACTCGGAGATCGCCCTGTTCCAAGACTTAGCTGCTTCCCCCCTAGCCAAACGAAGAGCTCTCAAACCTATGGCCGACTGGCTACAAGAGCGCAAGATCCCCTACCGCTGGAGCTTCCCTTCAGGCCTCTCCTTCACTTGGGAGGGAAAGACTCAGCAAATTCCATCCCCACGGGAGGCTGCAGTGTTTATGAATCCGGACCTGGAGGGGGAGGTCCCAGGGGGCCCGGCCCGCTCCCCCGAGGGGGCCGAGGGGGGGGCTTCTTGCTCCTGGTCCCGGGTGGTTGGCCGACGCAGGATGCGCGGCCCTCCTGTTAGGGGGAATAAAACCAATACCAACTGAGAGGCCGATCTCCCCAGCTCCATGCTGGTCCTCTCCAGAGCCTGTCAACACACACTGGCCCGCCTTCTTGGGGGCCAGAGGGCTACCCCAAATACTCACATTTATCTGGCCTACTCGGGTCGCCGCCGACCTACCCTTTGTCCTCACAGCCGGGTGGGCCAGAGCTGCCGGCGGAGTGTTCTCTCGATTTGCAAGATCTTCACCACTACAGCATGAGACCCCGTGGTCTCCGACACAAATGGCGTCCGTGACCCAGCCGACAGCCCTGTTGGTAGAAGGCTGGTCTGGATACCTTTACATGTTAACTGTTTTAAGTTATGTTTTAGTTCATGTTGTTGGTTCTCCAAATGAGATTCGGAGCTTGGGCTCGGGCGGGAGGTGACGTGGAAACGAAGGTCAAAATACAAGTAATCGGAGTGCCCTCCTCCCTGCACGGCGGCTCCAAGGCAGTGGCGGAGGGTCCACTCAGCGCTGAGGAGGCCCCAGCTCCACAATCCAAAAGATGCCACATAAATCCGCTATCAATCCTACCTAATAATGTCTCAGCCGGATAAGGAACTCTCAATGCTGACCTGGAATGTCCAGGGTCTGAACTCCCCCCGGAAAAGAAAGTCTGTGGAGCATAGGCTTGCTCAACTGGCACCTGATATTATTTGCCTACAGGAGACACATCTCCTCAGGAGCGACGAACGTCGCATTGCCTTCCACCGATACAACAGAAGCTTCTTCGCTTCAGCGGATCTCAAAAAGAGGGGGGTGGCCATCCTGCTAAATCGGGACTTACCTTTGACCAATATCACCACCAAACGGGACCCCGAGGGCCGTCATCTCCTGCTAAAAGGCCTCTTGGTAGAACTACCCATCACCATCGTCGCCATATATTGCCCAAACACCGGGCAAAGCAAATTCCTGCGGAATCTCCTACCAACTCTGTCTGCCTTCAGAGAGGGTCAATTATTCATAGGGGGTGACTTCAATTTGACTCCCGACCCAAATCTTGACAAATCGCTCCCCCCATCGAATGATGATTTCAGCAAAGCCCTGGCCATGGCAGAATTCTTAAGGGAAACCGACACCATAGATGTATGGAGATTGGCCAACATGGGAAAGAGGGACTACACTTTCTTCTCCCACGTGCACCTGGGATACTCACGGATCGATCTCCTTCTAATCTCAAGTAACCTCATTCCCTGCGTCGAAGCCATCCAAATCGGGCTCAGAGCCCTCTCAGATCATTCTCCAGTCACATTGAACCTAAGGGTATCCTGCCTCCCGGAGCCACCCCAGAGTCAATGGAAACTCCAAGAGCACATCCTCTCAGACATCGCAACCAGAACTGAAATTGCGGAAGCCCTTAAGAATTATTTCAGGGAAAACACCACCAAAGACTCATCGCTGGCTATGATCTGGGACGCCATGAAACCTGTCATCAGGGGCACGGTGAACGACTGCACAGCCCGACTCAGACGTCTGGACAAAGTACAACAAGACGCACTCGAAGCAGAGGTGGCAGAAGCGGAAAACACCCTTAAACGAGGCCCGAACAGGAAAGCTAGCCGCATCCGCCAAAGGGCGAAACGTTCCCTAGAAATGCACCTGGCCGACAAAGCTGTCAGAGCGCTAACTTACACAAAACAGTTTTATTATGTGCACAGCAACAAAGCAAACCGGCTCCTGGCTCACAAATTAAAAAAGCTACAAACAAGAAACCTCATCCACAGCCTCGCTGATGAACAAGGGACTCTTCGCTACTCCATCAAAGAGAAAATGGGAATCATGGCTTCTCATCATAGATCGATTATGTCAGGTGCTCCCACCTCCGAAGTAGCACAAGCCAAATACCTAGCTGAAGTACAACCTCCCCTCCCAGGTCCGCAATTTGAGGCCCTGGAATCCCCCTTTTCGGCAGAAGAAGTCAGTGAAACCATAACCAAACTGAAAAACTCAACCCCCGGCCCAGACGGGCTCACTGCCCAATTCTATAAAAAATTTGCATACATCCTAGCCCCCCACCTGGCTACCCTATTTAACTCATTTCTATCCTCAGGCACGACCACTCCTTCCATGGAAGAATCAATCACTGTGCTACTGCCGAAGCCTGGAAAGGACCGGAGCCAGTGCACCTCATATAGACCAATCACCCTCCTGAATTATGACGCAAAAATCTTCACTAAAACCTTAGCGAACAGACTGGCCCCACTGCTCCCGTCTATCATCCACCCGGACCAGACGGGATTTATACCCGGCCGTTGCACCCACGATAATATAAGAAGAACCATCAATGTCATTGAATCAGCCAATAGGAGGGGGCAGGCAGCGATGGTATTATCCTTGGACGCACATAAAGCTTTCGATATGGTTGACTGGGGCTACATCCGAAATTCACTCGTTCATTTCGGCTTCGGCCCAAACTTTATAAAATGGACACTAGCTAATTACCAACACCCCTCCACCAGCCTCAGAATGAACGGAGTCAGATCCGACACGATCAAAATCTCAAGGGGCACTAGACAGGGCTGCCCCCTCTCCCCCCTGGTATTCGCCCTCTCCATGGAGCCATTTGCGACCAGAGTTCGCCGCAATGTAAAGATCCAAGGGCTGTCAATCAAGGCCCAAACATATAAAATCGCCCTTTACGGCGACGACGTCCTTCTCACCTTAGTCAAACCAGAGGAATCCATGAAGGCCTTATGGAAAGAACTGCTAGAATTCGGGGACGCCTCAGGCTTTAAGGTCAACCTTACCAAATCTACAGCATTGAGCATCAACCTACCTAGCCAGCTAGTAGCAGACCTGGAGGAAAAATACCAGATCCCCTGGGCCAAGAGGAACCTCCCATACCTGGGGGTCCAGCTCCCCAGCGCTCCCAGCAGACTATACAAAGCCAACTTCCCGGCATTCCTGAGAGAACTCAGAGCTGATATCAGACGATGGCAAAAGCAGGAGATCTCATGGTTCGGAAGAATCACGGCCCTGAAAATGAACCTCATCCCCAGACTCCTTTATCAGTGCGCTGCCATACCCACCATGATCCCGAAACAGGAGATCCAGAAGCTACAAAAACATGTCATGAGCTATATCTGGGAGGGGAAACAGCCACGCATTCCGCGAAGGATCATGCTCCGGGGCCGTGAGACGGGGGGCCTGGGAGCGCCCGATGTGGCAAGATATGTGCTGGCTGCTCAGCTCTCGTCAGCGTTCGCCTGGCTCCCTGCCACCTCCAAGCCCCGCTGGCTGGAGCTGGAGGAGGCCTGGAGCTCAAGCCCAATAACCTCGTTGCCGCACCTAAAGGAACCCAGTGCAATCGGGGACATGGGTCCTCTAACGGCGACTGTAAATACTGTAAGAAGCTGCAAGGCAGCAGCGCGACTCTGGAATCTCCGCAGCACGACGGGCCCCCTCACCCCAGTCTGGGGTAACTCAGATTTCACCCCGGGCTGTAACCCCAAGAACTTTGGGAGATGGAAGAATGGAGGGCTGGAGAGACTGCAAGATTTTTATGAGGAGGGAAACCCCCTAGACTTCGAGGCCTGCAAGGAAAAATTTGATGTGCCAGAGAGCGAGAGATTTAGATACACTCAGCTCCGCCACTGGCTCTCGAACAGGGAGGTGAAACGCCATGGAAGCAGAGCCCTTACCGCCCTGGAACTCACCCTCACCGGTCCCCCGCCAAAGGGCGGAATCTCCACCCTCTATAAGCTCTTGGACAGAACCGACCCATCACGCAAAGAGCCATATATGCTAAAGTGGGAAAACGACATAGGGAGACCTATCGAGGTGGAGGAGTGGAACCACATCTGGGCTAGAGCGAACAGGAGTTCGAAATGCGTTACCAACAAGGAAGGTGCATTTAAGGTATGCTTCAGATGGTATCGGACCCCAGAGATACTAAATAAATGCAATCCCGCAATTCCCCCGGCCTGCTGGAGAGGGTGCCCAGACAAAGGCACACTCTTTCATCTACTCTGGACATGTCCCAAGGCCACGGAGTTCTGGAAAACAGTGCTGGACCACATCAACAAAATCACAGGCCTCACCATCCCTTGGGACCCAGGCATCGTCCTACTTGGATCAAGCGGGGCAGACCAATTCCCCCTCTCCGGGCATAGAGCAGAGCTATGCTCCCACCTGCTCACGGCGGCAAAAATCTCCATAGCCAGGCTGTGGAAAAACCCAGAGGGCCCGGCAGTACAAATGTGGTGGACAAAATGTTGGGACATAATTGCAGCCGAAAAAATTACTGCCCTACGACTCGGAAACAGAGATAAATTCTCCCAAACGTGGGCTCCCTTTCTAGACTTTACCCAACAATTTCCAGGTCTAGCACGACAACCCCCTTCCCTACGATGGATGGACAAAACCGACTAAACACAAAAGGGGCCAAGGTCGTGCAGAGGTACAAAGTGGCCTAGGGTCTGGCCTGTCAGCGAACCCAGGGTTGTGGCTCTAGGGCCTAAACAATCTAACGCACTGCGAGCTGAAAACGATCAAGGGCCTAAAAGCTCACACAAAGTCCTCTTTTCATCCACGTTTACTCCATCTCGACCCACCAGGGCTAAACTAATCGCTTGCTTCACCCCAGAATCTCTCCCCTGACCTGTTGTTGTTATGATTGTTGTTCTGTTATGAAGGACATTGTCCTTGTTGATTTAACACTTGCACAACTGAACTCAAGCGCGCGGCGCGCAGCGCTCAGCGCTCTTTATGTACTTGCAAACATCCAATGCAATGTATGTATAAAACCAATAAAAATATATTTGGAAAAAAAAAAAAAAGTGCTAGTACTTTTTTAATGTTGCCTATCTATTTTTTAAATAATTTTTTTTACTGGACTATCCTTTTAATTGTTCAGAGACTTTTGAACACGTGTAACTTTCTCATATATGACAACTCTGATATACAGTTTCTAGACAATCCATTACTAGTAACGCATTTGTTTGTTTCTTCATTCTGTTTTGAAAGGAGGCCTTCGAGAAAGTGCTGATTGCATGCGACCACTCCGATACAATGTAGCTCAGCAACTTTCATTCCGCGCACCGGGTTTCTTGCATTCTCTAAAACTCACTGGTCCGTAGCTGTTTCTTTCAGTTTCCTCACTCACAAGACTTCTTATACTTGAGGTCAGGGTCTCACAGCCTGTCCCTCAGATACCCCATAGCTGATTTCTCCACTCAGGGGAACGAGCACTGTTCGGCCATAACGAAGGGACTGGCAATCTCCACGGCTCCCTTCTCCAGCCTTCACTGGCTCCATGGAGACACAGCTCCCTCGCCATGCATCCGCACTCTGCTTCACCTTGCAATCTTTCAGCGTTTTGGCGTTCCGTTCTCCCTTGGCTCCTCACAGGTTGGGCTGGCCTTCCTGCTGCTCTCCCTTTTGCTCCACCTTTTATACACCCGAGTCCTATCAAGGGGTTTCAGGTGTGATTCTTTTGCCTTGTTTGCCGACACCATTTAGACTAATGACTGGGACATCCCTGGCTTTCAGTCTTGTATTCTTCAAGATCCCTCTTCTTCGTCCCAGTACTATAGTGGTCTTTCCTATACGAAGTCTGCATTACTCTTTGAGGCGTCTTCCTCTTCTCAGTACTTTGTGTGAATTCAAGGGGAAAAATAGGACATGAACAGGAGCTGGAGTGCACACGCAGATCCAGCTGAAGAAGGTAAGCCCTACTGGCTACCAGGGACCGCCGACAACTCTCTGTGCAGACCCGCTCCTTAATTAACTCATCCTGCCCGCTTTGACCCATTGAGCAAGATAGAAGTATTCATCAGCTTCTCCCGTTTGAAAAAGCGTGGAAACAAATATTACATCCAGGAAATGCAGTTCTACACTGGATTGTCTTCCCACTCCTAAAATGGCTGCCGCTGCCTGATCATCCCCACACCGACCTCACCGTGTGATCCGGCACAGATCAGCTGATGGGTGCCTACCCCAATAACAGCCAATCCCATCCGCCGGCAGGCGGGAGCCGGTCTGTGTCGAAGGCGCTGTTAAAGGTACCTGACCGAGACTACCGAGCTACCAGTACCTACGCTGGAGCTGCAACCCACCTTAAGGTACATCCTCTTGGGCCAGTACATAATATACTACGGCCCTATTATTCCCCACCATTACCCTTTCCTTGACACCACCCTTCCACCAACCATACGACCACTAGGTGTTGCTTTTGAAGGGAAGCCCATTAAGTATGGCGCACTAAGGAGACCAAGTACAAAGACCCTGCTACCATAGTACCAGAGCTGAAGCGAACAAGAACACCACCACACTACGGAAATATTCGCTATGATCCCTATCCGACACCAAACTCTCTGTCGTAACCACGGCGACACACTATGAACTACCACTGATAGATGGATCCCACTCGATGCCTATTCCCCTACTATCATTGGTCCGGCTATTTTGCATCAAGTACCTTTGCAATGTTTTCTTAAGCACTATTCATGCAATAATAATACCGCCATCAACGTTTAGTATAATTATACTATGACTAATATATAGAATGCTTGCAGCTCAACTGTACCCTACTGTCATAACTGCTTAGCAAAATATACCCGACTGCCACCGATATCAGCAAGCTGTATCTGCTGTCATAACTGTTTAGTAAATTGTACTCGACTGCCACAGATAATAACTACTTGCACCTGAATTGTTCATCAGACTTCTTTGGATATAGATATTAGTATCTTGCGCATGTGGCAATAGGGTTAACAATTTTGCACCTATTGCCACAATTATTAGTAAATTGTACTTTGTAGCCATGATCATAGCATATTTTACCACACTGCCATAGATATTCGCAAAGTTGCACGGTGTTGCCACTAATGCGTTAAATTCGCATCTCGCTGTTATAGTCACTAGCTACGGTACCTTGCTGTCATAATTTTAGTAAACTGCACGCTGTCATAGATACTAGCTTGGTGTACCCTGTTGCCATAAATACGAGCGAAGTGCACCCATCCGTGGCAGATATTAGCAATTGCATCTATCGCCATCAATGTTACTATAGCACTAATTAAGTGTTGCTCTCCAGGCAGTTACTTATCCAGGCCTCATACCAACTAACGAACCACCAGATCGCCCAGACTTTAGGCTATCCACCTAATCAGCAGCCACTACCATGCTTTATAGTGATAATTTTGATAGTAAAAGCATCTACATACCAAAGTTTCAACAACAAAGTATCGGAAAAAAAAGTTTAAAACCCCTTTTTTTTACTAAATTAAATAAAACCCTTTGCAGTTGGAAAAAAAGCATTCAATTTTTTTTTTCGAAGCTTTATTTTAAAAAAAATGGTGTGTAGAAGCTTTTTATTCACAAGAATGACCGGATACCCACTACCATGGATACAGACCCCCCCCATACCATAGATGACCACCTACACTGTACGGGAGGCCTCTAGACCCCATGGGGTAATGGCCTGGCTAAACTTGGTTGTCCGCGCCACCACCCACTCCTTTGTCCCACCCCATTCTTGCCCAAAATCCCTCCATTCCCGCAGTACCCACTACATGTGCCTCAACAGAGTCCACTCAGAAACCACAGCAGGATCCCATCTGCTATGCCAATCAAAACAAACATCCCTCACAACAGAGTTAAGGCTAATATTCCTATGAGCACTCCCTGCATTGGACCACAACGTACCACACGACTGTGCTCCAGATATCCACTACATACTAGAATGACCACAAACCCTATATTATGAAAAGACAGAAATATAAGACTAGCGTCACGTTCTATCCCTAGCCATGCCAGCCTCATCACTCATGAAAAAATTCTTACCCTACTAGAGCAGTCAACTCACAAACTCAAGAGGCTCTACCTGAATCTAAGCACGAGCCTGCAAGGAATCTAAAGGGTGCATTCCTTAATGCTCGCTCCTTAGGAGCACATGCCATCGAAGTCCACAACCTCATCATAGACCAAGACCTAGACTTCCTAATGGTCACTGAGACATGGCTGCATCAAGCCTCTGGCCCTTTTCTAATGTTAGCCATCCCTCCTGACTATAATACAATTAGGGCTGACTGCCAGAACTCAACAGGAGTAGGTGCAGCTATTATTGCAAAAACTACTCGGAAACTTAGGCCATGCCCATTAAACACTGTGGAAGGATACGAAATGCTTCACATTAAATTGACTATGGACCCTAAAACTACCATCAACCTGCTCATAGTATACAGAGCTCCCAACCATAACCACCAGCCGGAATATGACATTCCCCTTCTGATCACACCATTCATTAAACCCAATATGTAATTCATTATTTTAGGAGACCTTAATCTAGGTTTCAGTGACCCACAAGACCACAAAGCGAATGCCGTCCACACAGCTATGATGGATCTGAATTTCACACAGTTAGTAACCACGCCTTCCCATGAAAAAGGTAGGATACTAGACTGGATACTGACACTTAATGTCCACATCACCACTGACTGCATCACACCAATTACTTGGTCACACCATCATCTGATCAGTTTTAAACTCAACACCCAAGTCAAACCTACCACCCACCTCACTAAGTTCAAGCCCATACAAATAGGAAATATCCAAAATATCACAGCAAACGCTTACTCCAGTACTGACAGAGGCACTAACAGCCCAATCCTACGCTAACCCTACCCCCACCAATCTTGCCAACAACTACCTTAAAACCACCATTGACCTATTAGCGCCGCTCAAAACAAAAATTCTAAAATCTGCCAAACGGTCTAATTTCTGGTTAAATGAGGAACTTGTAGCACTTTGGCAAAACAAAAGATCTCTTGAACATAGTCATAGAAAATCCCCCACGGCCAAAACTCCATGCTAGCTGCAATCAAAATCTATAAATCCACCATTATAGCTCATAAAGCCAATGCCTTTAACATGCGGATACTTAATGTTACCTCGAACTCCAAAGAACTTTTTACCATCCTCAAAGAACTGGAGAACCCCACCCTCGTGACTACTTCCACTAATTGGAGCAAAGAAAGGTGCACCACCATACAAAATGCCCTAGCCTCCAAAATAACCATGCTCAAAGGCAAAATCACAGCCAAGAAATTATTAGAAGGAAAAAGTTCACCCGCCTCCCCCTCTCATTAACAAGATTCAGGACGACTCGGCACTACAATTCAAAAACTAAAACCCTCCAATTGCAAAGGAGATTGCTTCCCCGCTTACCTAATCAAACTCTGTGCACCAACCATAACACCTATCATTATCGACTTTGTCAACTCCTCATTTCTCACCAACACAGTCCCAGCCAACATTAAAGAAGATTGGTTCACACCGCTTCTCAAAAAACCTTCTTTGGACTCCACTGTGCCCACTAATTACCGACCGATTATGACAGTTCAATTCTTATTAAAAATAATTGACAAAATCGCTTAGACCCAAATACAAAATCACTTTGAACAAAACCAACTTCTAGGTGCCAGGCAATCCGGTTTTAGGCCCAGTCATAGCACTGAAACGGCACTTCTAAGACCTTAAAATCCAAATGGATGCGATAAGAGATTCTGGAAATATGTGCATCCTTCTACTACTGGACCTATCAGCCGCGTTTGATTTGGTTGACCATGACAAACTATGTAACACGCTAGCCAATAATTTCTCATTTTCCTAGGAAACCACCAGTTAGGTCAAATAATAGCTCCCAACTCTTTATTCCTTTTTTCAAATTCACAAGAGCAAGAGGGTCTAGCTTCCCAGTAGTGGCACCTAAAATCTGTAAACCCCTCCCTCATAACACAAGGAATGAGGTTTCCCACCAGAAATTCAAAAAAACATTAAAAACCTGGCTCTTCAATAAATACAAACCCAGGAAATAGAATCATGACCCTGTTATATCTGAAGAGGGTATGTCTAGATTGGATGCTATGCTGTAACAAGTGATTTAGGAAGTAATGTTTGATTTACCCATGTGAAATGTAAACTTTAAGCTGTAAACTCGTTTTTCTGCAACCAGAGTTGAAGCACACTGTAACCTACGCTGCAATACCCTTGGGTTTGGCCGTATAACAAATGTAATAAGGAACAAGTAACTTACCTGTAACTGCTGTTCTCCAGCATGGGTCGGGCATGGATTCACATGCTCATGAATATTACCCGTCGTCAGGCTGGGAATCCTCGGTAAAGAAAAAAATCAGTTTCAGTTTTGTTTCTGAACTGTCTTCCTACTATTAACCAATCACTGGTCTCTGGGTCATACTGCCCCCAGCCAATGATTGCCAATGTAAGCCCCTCCTCTGGCAGCAATCTTCAGATTTGGTAGCATGTAAAGTGGCAGTAGGATCAAGAGAAGAGCCGCAGAGGGGTTGGAGGGAGGGTTCACCCTTCAATCCATGCCAGACCCATGCTGGAGAACAACAGTTACAGGTAAGTACCTTGTTCCTTCTCCAGCATGAGGTCTGGCATGGATTCACATGCTCCTGAATACAAGAATACATAGCAGTACACACATGCACAACCACGGGAGGCGGCAAGGCTCAACATTAAGCATTACAACAACTCAATATTAAGCATCTCTTACCTCCTCACCAGGCTAACCTTCAAGCGAACAGGTTGTGCACCACTGCCTGGCAGACTCTGGACTCCTCCATGGAAACCCGGTCGACGCAGTAGAATATCGTGAAGATGTGCGTCGACCTCCACGTAGCAGCCCTGCAGATGTCCAGCAGGGGCACACCAGATAGGAACGCTGTAGTAGAAGCAATCGTTCTGGTCGAATGGGCTTTCGGACGGCCGGGCAACGGTCGGTTTGCCAACCAGTGACAGTGCATGATGCAGCCGGAGAGCCATCTGAAAATGGAAGCCTTCGAGAGGGCTTTCCCTTGGTTCACAGGGCCAAAGTTCACAAACAGCTGTGATGTCTTCCGAAAACTCTTCGTGCGGTCCACGTAGAACTTCAGCGCTCTAGCCACATCCAGCGAGTGTAAAGTCCTCTCAGCCGGCGACGGGAAGAAAACAGGTAAAACCAAGGGCCGTTGAGATGGAAGTCCGACGGCACCTTGGGCATGAAGGAGGGGTGCGTCCTCAGCACTACCCTCGTCTCTTGGAATGTCAGATATGGAGGCTTACAGAGAGGGCCTGGATCTCTCCCACTCGTCGTGCAGAAGTGATGGCCACAAGAAAAGCATTCTTCCATGATAGGAACTTAAGCAGTGCCGAATGCAAGGGCTCGTATGGCGGACTCATGAGCCTGGTCAGCACTACGTTGAGTTCCCACGCCAGGGCCGGGGCTGTCACTGGCGGGAACAAGCGGAACAGTCCCTTCATGAACTCCTTCACCAGGCGGTGAGACCACAGCAACGACCGCCCCGGAGTTCTGGTGTAGGAGGAGATAGCCGCCAGATGGATTTTGATGGAGGCATGTGCCAGTCCCGCCTTGGCCAGCGATAGCAAGTACAGCAGCACTTGAAGGGCCGTGATCCGTAGAGGGTTGATCTTCTGTGCGCGGCACCAGACAGAGAAGCTCTTCCACTTATGTCCATAGCACTTAAGAGTCGAGGATGCCCTGGCCTTTACAAGAACTTCCTTGCAGTCCGCCGGGATGTCGTAGCCTCCGAACTCTAGTGCTGCAGGAGCCAGGCCTGCAGGTTCAGGGATCCCGTGATGTAGGATGGCCCCTCCTTCCCTGGCATGAAGACCCACGTCCGTCTGCAGTTTGTCCGGGACATGTCCAGAAGGTCCGGGAACCATATCTGCCTTGGTCACGCTGCTGCGAGGATCATCCTGCACCGGAACAGTCTGAGTTGACTGATGAGTCGCAGAAGCAAAGGCAACAGTGGGAACGCATAAAGGAATAGGCCATCCCAGGGTAAGGAGAATGCATCGCCCATGCTCCCCTGCTGGGGAAACCTGCTGGCGAACCTCCAGCACTTGGTGTTCATCGCAGTCACGAACAGATCGATCTGGGGATTGCCCCACCGTCGGAATAGGAGATCCACTTGATCCTGTCGAAGTTCCCACTTGTGGTAAGAGTGCAGCTCCCTGCTGAGTGAGTTGGAGACAGTGTTTTTCACTCCTGCCAGATGAAAGGGTACAAGGAACATCCCTGGGGCGACGGCCCAGTGCCACAGATCCTGCACTTCCTTGGATAGGGCTGGGGATCTGGTACCTCCCTGCTTCAGGATATAGAATATCGTGGTGGTGTTGTCGGTGAAGACCCGTACCACTTTGCCCTTGAGGGATGGAACGAAAGACCTGAGGGCCCAGAACATGGCCCGTAGCTCCAGGACGTTGATGTGAAGGGACCTCCCCTCCGGGAGCCAAAGGCCTCTTGGGTGGAGATCTCCGGTGTGTGCTCCCCATCCCTCCTGGGAGGTGTCCGTCGTCACTGTTTCCTGGTGCGCTGGGGTCTGGAAGTCCATGCCTGCCGCGTGATGCACGCGGGTCCCCCACCACCGGATCGCTTGACAAAAAGTCTCGTTGAATGGGATCTTGTCTTCGAAACTTCCTGCCGCCTGCATCTAATGGGCGTCGAGGAACTCCTGCAGTGGCTGCATCCACAACCTGCACAGACGCAAGAGGTAGATGCACGATGACATCATGCCGAGCAGGGACTTGATGGACCTCACCTTGGCCATTCCATGGTCAACAGCTGTTGTACCTTGCCTAGGATGGCCCTCGTCCTTTCCTCCGACAGTGAGGCCAACCGCGCAACTGTGTCGAGTCTGGCTCCAAGGAACAGGGCGTCCTGCGACGGTACCAAGTGGGACTTTGCAAAGTTGATCGAGAATCCCAGCTTCGCTGTGTGGTTGACGGCAAGTTCTCTTGACCTTGCTCGGATGAACCAATCGTCCAAGTAGGGGCATACGTGCATCCGCTGCAGGCACAGCCGTGCCGCTACCGGTGCCAGGCACCTGGTAAAGACCCTTGGAGCTGACTTCAACCCGAAGGGCAGGGCCTTGAACTGGTAGTGCCGCCCTTGGACCACGAAACATAGGAACTTTTGATGTCCTTTGTGTATGGGGATGTGAAAGTAAGCATCCTCCAAGTCCATCGACGATAGAAAGTCACCTTCCTCCAGTAGTCCAAGCATGTGCTGAAGGGTAACCATCCGGAACTTCTGTGCTTTGATTTATTTGTTGAGGGGTCGAAGGTCCAGGATGGGCCGCCAGCCGCCGATCTTCTTTCGGACGAGGAAGTACCGCAAGTATACTCCGGAGCACCGGAGCCTCTTTGGGACAAGTTCTATCGCGCCCTTTCTCAGCATGGCTCGTACCTCCAGAAGCAGCTGTGGAATGTAGTTTTCTTTCCTGGCCACAGGTGGGAAACAGGGGCACTTCCTCTGGAACTCCAGAATGTGTCCGTGGGCCAGGGCATCCAGCACCCAACCGTCGGTGGAGATGGACTCCCACACGCCGACCAAGTTCGCCAGCCGGCCTCCCACCGGGGGTGCTTAGGTGGGGGCACGACGTTACGGCCAGTTCAGTCCTGTTTCGCCAAGGCCTTGCCACCCTGGGCTCCTTGGCGACGATGACGGTATCCACCGGCCTTGCTGCCGCCTCTGTAAGCTTCCTGCGACGAGGAATGGGCAGCTTAGTGGTACGACGAACTGCCGCCGAATCCTTTGGCAGCACCGTGGGATTTGCCTGCGGAGGTCCGAAAGGACGGCCGTCGTTGATGGAGTGCCCAAGGCACGGGCCGTCTCGGTGTCTGCGTTGATGGCCTGCAGACTCTCGTCCACCGCTTTCCCGAACAAGTTGTTTCCATCGAAGGGCATGTCCAGTACCCTGAGCCAAGTGCGCCGTAGAAGACACTGTTGCCCATCTGACGAAATCCAGTATCAGCGATGTCCGTAGCTACCGTGATGGCGTGATCCGACGCCACCTCGCCTTCTTGCAGGATTTCCAGGGCTTCCGCCCTCTTGTCGTCCAGTCGGAAGTCCAGGATAGGGGCGATCTTGAACCACAGCTCCCTATCATAGCGGGCCACGATCATGATTGCATTGGCCGCCTTGATGGTCGTCGCAGCCGACGAGATTCCTCGATGTCCCATGGCGTCTAGCTTCTTGCCCTCGCTGACCGGCCGGGAAGTGGAGGATGACGCCATCGCCCCTGCCACTTTCTTCTTGGCTGCCGTGGAGACTACGGAATCCGGGGTCGGTTGCGCCCTGAGGCACATAGGAGCGGAGTCCGGGACCCGGTACTTCTTCTCGTACCGGCTCTCTTCGCAGGGGCCGTGGACAGGTTCTTCAAAAGGGACAGTCCTTCGTCCCATATGTCGTCCAACAGCGGGACTGAGAGTACCGTTTTCCTCTTGGCCTCCCGTCGTTGATAAAAAAAATCCCTCTTTCTTCTGTTCATCAGGGCACAGCTGGAAAAGCTCTGAGGCCCTGGCGATCATGGCGTGAAAGGAGCCAATTTCGTCCGCGGGGGGGGGGGGGGGGGGGGGTGGAGCCCGGGCGGGAGGTGGCGGGAGATCCATTCCGTCGATGCCACCGTCGTCAGTCCCCGTCTCCATCGTCTCCGTCCCCGCTTGCTCAGCGGGCTTCCCGACAGTCCAGGCGCCGCTGGATCGTCCGCTGGGGTAAGGGCAACCTTGTCCTTATCTCCGTACACAGGGTCTATAAAGCCATCAAGATTACTCCTGAGTTGTCCTGTGGTGTAGGCATCGGTTGCGACGGGAGCGTCGGCAGGGGTGTGGGGTCCTCCATTTCCTCTACGGCCCGTGGCTCCTCGTCAGCTCCACCGTTGCTCTCTACGTCTGCCTCGTCAGGATCCTTCCCGTAGGTCCTGACCTCCTTGAACTTCTTGTCCAGGATTGCTTTGATGCCAGCCAGCTCATCCTCAGAGGCAGTATCTGAGTCCATTAGGGCTACCGTGCCCCCCCCTCTTTCTCGACCTGGGGTTTCACGGGGGTCTTCTCGATAGGCTGGAAAGATGATTCCCTCCGGGGTGGCAGGGAAACTCTAGGCCCGGAGGTCGTCTCCACTGAGGTAGCCTCCACCGGCTTCGCAAGGGCCGCCACGACTCCTTCAATCAAGGCCTTAGCCAGGTGAATCAGGGCCTTCACGACCTTGGGCGCATCTGAGGCCTTCGCCTTAGGGGGAGGGTCACCGCCTCGCCCCCCCTTGGCTTTCTCCGTCAGGATGGACCGGGGCTTCTCCCGAAGCTTACCCGGGTTCTCCGACTTCCTTTTCACCGAACCAGAGCGTTGGCTCGTGGATGATGGCGTTGGAGACATCGCGCCCTGCCTGGCAGCCGAGGAGCCCGAACCATCAGCGCTCCCGGTGCCTGCAGGCTCACGGTGCTTTACCTTTTGTTGGGCCACCGTCGCCGGAGCGCCCTCAAAGGTCTTAGAAGACCGCTCAGACTTCTTCTTCTCACCTGCTGTTGTGCTCTTCACCTCCAGCCAGTCAGCGAGTCGTTTACGACGGTCCTTCATGGTCCGGACGGACGGACATGTTCTTGCAGAATGCACAGTCCTACTCCACGAGCGACTTGTCGGCGTGTAGGCAGTAGAGGCACCGGGAGTGCTCGTCCTCCTTAAAGAAGCTCTGCAGTCCACATCCTGGGCAGTTCCTAAACAGTTTGGATCCAGTAGGCATCGAATCTCCTTTGTCATGGGCCATGTCCAAAACGGGGTAGGCCTCAAAGGTCTTCCGGAATCCTCCAAGAAGTGTAATTTGACAAAATTCTGCCCTTGAGGGGCGGCCGAAACGGGTCCCTGTTGATCGGAAGAAGAATCGGTGGAGCTTGAGGCTCGAATTGACTGGAAAAATAAGAGTAAACTCTTCGAAAAAACGCAATACACAGTAAAAGCTCGAGAGCTACGCACGAGGACTCCCAACACTTGAACATGCGGTAAAAATCTGAAGATGGCTGCCAGAGGAGGGGCTTAGGTAGAGGGCAGTCATTGGCTGGGTATGACCCAGTGACCAGTGATTGGTGATTGGTTAATAGTAGAAAGACAGTTCAGAAACAAAACAAACTGATTTTTTCTTTACCGAGGATTCCCATCCTGACGACCGGGAATATTCATGAGCATGTGAATCCATGCCAGACCCCATGCTGGAGAAATATATTTTCTTTTTAAAAACAGTAGTTTCCTATAAAGGCTAAGGGAGGGGAGGGCAGGTCAGTGTTAGGAAAGGGGGGATACCATGTCTCGCCCTCCGGCACCATCTCCCCAATCCCCAAGGGCCCTCCACTCAGATGATCCTCCCTCGCTTGTCCATGTCCAGGGTTTGGATCCAAAAGCGATGGCCCTTCCCTGGCCACCTGAGCAGAAGATCCCTGGGGAGTAGTTGTGCGAGTGCCTTCAAGTTTCTCACATGTCTACACCTCTCAAACATACCAGCAGAGAGAACCAGATAGTCAATAGTTGATGACTTATTACAATTCTTTCATGCATTTTCCCAGTCAAATCACCTTCTATATTGCCATTTGCAATGAACAGATCCCAAACATTAAAAAATTGCTTCCGCTTATCCCAATATTTAAAAGTAACAGCCAGCCTGGCACCATGGTCCCATGCTCATTAGTAAGCAAACATTCACCAATGACAGTTGAAACACGAGAAAGAAATTCCTCAAGTCTGGAGGACTAGGGATTTCAATACAGGTTCAAAAGCAAAAGTGGATTATCTTCCATACAACTTTTCAGGTAGATTTTCAAAACCATTAAGCCTGAGGTATCAGCTGACATCACTTCCATTTTAGTTATAATGGAGCTCCTTACAGCAACCAAAAGTCCTCCTGAGAGGTGGCCCAGTAACTGGGGATGCAAGTTGCTGAATTATTGAAAACCCATCTGTAAACACATTAGTTGTCAACCATGTTTCTTGAAGAGTGAGGATATCAAAGCTATATTAAAAATGTAGCCCCTAAATGTGTGATTAATACAACTATTTGAAGCCCCCCCTATTTAAAGTTCCAGTCCAAAAGGGACATTACTGGTGTGTTAAAGCCCAGTAGCCTTTTCCCCCAGCCTCTTAAAGCCCCCTGCTTACTGTAAGGAAAGGCTTGGTATCATCAATGAAGAGTGACGCAAATGAGACAGTTCAAGGGTGTTTATTGAATTTTAAAAGGCTGGTTAAACGCCTATCTAAACCTAACTCTAAGGATGGGAGCAAGCTACAACCATCAAATAATGACGCAGTCCAAGTCGAGTCTTTCAAAATAAAAGGGCCTACGCTAATAAACCTTTTGCCAGTCCTTACTTCTAAATACAAAATGGTGTGGGACAATAGTGTATGCAAAAAAGAAAAAGTGTTCAATAAATATGTCAGGACAGTTGAGGAATTGGCCTCCTTTCCCCCACGCTTTCCGCACAGGACAAGCCAGCGCGCTCGAGCCTCATGCACACTCTGGCTTCCTCGGCACTAGGACACAGTTCAATGCTTCAGCTGGTCTCACACCACTCTGTCAAAGTCTTTAAGAAACAAAAAGGATTCTCAAAAGAAACATCCCTTGTCAAAACACAGGCTTCCTACACCTTGAAACAAAGTTCACTTTGCTTGTCAAAACACACAGACTTCTCTTACTTGTCACTATGGGCTTTCCTTTCTCCAAGTTTTTATCATTGAAGCCTTTCGAAACAGCATGGGGTTTTACTTAAACCATACCTAACAACTTCGACTTTCACAGTATTACCTTCTTTCCCAGTGACTGCTGGGACTTGTAGTTTCTTTTTATTACTCGTACAGTTCAATATCAAAGTAGCAGGACCTTCTGTGCCAAAGTCTCTTTGCCATTCAAAGTCTATTACTTTAGAGGGCTTGATGCGACAAACAAACATTCAAAGTTCCTTTCTCCTCAGGATTCTCATATGCACAACTTCTCTGGTGATTCACTGTTCACCCGGGGTCCCTCTACGCCGGGCTCGGACAAATGTATCTAATTTTCCAAACTTTCTTTTCTGTATCAAAATCGAGGACTTTCCACTGTGCACAGTATTTTCCTTGGCCCATCGCAGGGCCACTTCGATTTACAATTCTTTACAACGTTTCACTTTCGCCACTTCTCAGCTGGATACCTTATAGAGACCTTTGATTGGGCAAACACGTGGTGCCGGAACACTCTGACAGCTTTGCTCTTTTGTACTTCAAGTCCCAGAATGCACATTTAAGGTTTTGCTCCTACTTCGACAGTTCCAGGCACTTTTGGGATTCACACAAAGTTCTTGACACACGAGTCACAGAGTCTCCATCTCCATCTTTTACCCTCAGTGATGAGGTGTCAGCAAGTCCTCAATGGGCATTCACTTGAGGTTAGGGTCCCAGTACCTGCCCCTCCACTACCTGGGTTTCTGGAACTCGCACAGGAAGCAAGCACTGATTTAAACACTAGAGAAAAGTGTAGGTGGAGTGTAGCTGGAGTTTTGTTTCCCTGAGGCACGGCTCCCCCTGCCCCAATGTAGCCCCCTTTCGACTCTCAGGCTTCAGTGTCTTGGCAGTCCGTCCCCCCTTCTGGATTCCCAAGGTTCTCCCAGCTGCTAACTTCTCTTTCTGGTCTTCACGGTTCCCTCAGCATCCTCAGCTTGCTCAGAGTGTGCCTGGGTGGCTGACCTTTTATACTCTTTGAAAGAGTTGATTGGACTTAGGTGTGAGTAGTTGTCCCTCCCTGCCTGACCTCATTATCGGGACAACATGGAGACTGCCCATAGGAATCCATTGCCCATGGATTCCTAAGGGTAAACCTCATGACTCCCATCTGCCTCTTCTGCGTCCCAGTAGTTGGACTTCTAGAATGGAAATAGGGATTGTGGGAGTGTAGGTTTTCCTGGAGATCATGGAAAAACCATGTAGGTTTTTGTCAGGATGAAGGGGGTAAATGTATTGTGATGGGTACATTGATTTTCTATTGGGTTTTAATTTCCCTGGTCGTTTTCTCCTTTTTCTTACAGGAAGGTACTGAGGTATGATGGGACTCTGCTGACAATATCCCATGACAACATGATGTCAGGTAGGGGTGTATCGGAACCGGAGGAATACCACGTCTCGCCCAAGGACGTGTCTCCCATAGTCCCTGAGGACCCCCTGCCCAGGTGATCCTCCCTCGCTCGTCTGCCGCCAGGGTTGGGATCCAAGAGCGATGGCCCTCCTCTGGCCACCTGAACAAAGGATCCCTGGGAATAGACTGGGAGAAACGGCTCAGGTTTCTCATAACGCACCCAATAGCCATGTCCAATCAGCATTTGGACCCCGTAATGAATTACGAACAGGGTTTTCAAAATGCAGCATTTGGGAGCTAGTATGGGAGTTGGTACATGTTATCTCTAACACATCATCAGAGTCCCTTGACAAATTCGGCACGCTAAACAGTATTTTTTTCCCCAACATCCGTCATATACATTCCTTTGGGGAATATATCATATCAAATTTGGTAGATAGCTTCCACTTCATCAAGGATCATTTTTATGACCAAATTGGACCTGAAACACTGCTCTACAACATCCATCCTCAAATCATCAAAAAAGTAAGCCAAATCCATATCTTTAGTTGACAATAAACAAAGTGAGGGCACCTCACGGAGTAAACACGGTACATTAGATCTATTTAAGATTAAATCCACGTCTGTTTGAACTATCCGTTCAAAAATCAAAGACTTTGGCAAAACCTCCCCCACGTTATAACAAGACAACTCGGGAATTGTAACTATATTCCTGATTCGTTGATGAATTATCGCAGTGCATACGGTGTACTGCCAGGCCATCGGTGTGGTGATTTTCCACTAGTTAAATGGAACCACATCCACGATGTACAGCCCGGCCACCAACTGTCTGGCCACCCTTGCTAATATTCTGGTGTATTAATCATGGTAAAATGTTTGAAGGGAGTTCTACAAATTGTTGATTCACCGCATTTACCGTAGACCTCTTAAACTCCCCCGATGTAGACAGAATCTGCATAGTCTCCTGCTGTATAGTTAATTTTGAACGGGAAACTGGAAAATTTGGGCCATATGACCCTGAAATCCTGTTCGGCACCCCACCCTCATTCAACAAGCCCTCAGCTGGAGGCTGGTGGCTAGGGACATGCATAGCAGGATGTGGCACTTGTAAATTGGTCCCATTCATTTGAGTAGACACCAGATTTTGCGTTTCAGTACCAAGGGAAACTTGCGGGACAGAGCCATGGCTCTTTCGCTATTGGTGGACCAACATGGGCTAGTCACCCCTACTATTGGAAAGACCACCTCTATAGAATCATTGTATTCAAATGATGTTTGAGATGATGCATTCCTTTTCGGAGATAAGGAAATCTGATCATAAAAATGTTCCAACCTCGGTTATCATCATGGCACGACTTGGGTGTTTCTTAGCTTCAAATTCTGTGAGATGCATATCATGTACAAACATACAAGAGCTATTTATGTGCATTGTTCTTTGACCGTTTTTTACTTTTAAACTGCTTTTATTCAGCTGTCTCTGGGGCATCCATAGGACATGGTCTAGCGATCTTTTGCCCCACCCTTTGGGGAGGGCCTCGCTGGTTTGTAGCAGTCACCTGGTTCACTGAAGATTGATTTTTAACAGCAACCTTTCGTTCTGGGGGTGACTCTTTATTGCAAAGTTGTTACAATAATTCCTGCATGATTTGAAGTGTTACTTTTATTTCACTCAATTGAAGAGTATGTGCAGAGAGTTTTAGTTTTATGTTCTCATACAAATAAACAAAGGAACTTAAACCAAGGTTTAGAGCAGAAATTGAAGGTGTTGTTAAACGGTTTATAGTGATATAATCGAAAACAAAAAGGTCGAAAGTTAAAATGTCGAAAAAAAAGGTAAAAAAAAAAGTCACATTTTTTTAATTACTTTTTTTTCTGAAATGGGGGGTTCCCCCCAACCCCCCTTTTTTAATTTTTTTTTTGTTTTACCCATTTTTTTTATTCCCGGACCCCAAAATAAATATATAATTAAAAAAAGAGGAATTCGACTTTTTTTTTTTCTACATTTATTTTTCGACATTTTTGTCTTTCGACCTTTTTTTTTGTTGATATTTTGACTGCACACCGTTAATTTAACCTCGTCATCCAATCCGCATAGTATATGATGCAGCTCTCTGCCTGATCCCGGACAATTCATTGACAGGGACTCGCTATTTATTGATTCGTACACTGTCAGATGATGACATTTCATTTAGGTCTATTCATGCAATATCATGGTCGTAATCAAAGGTGATAGTTTGAGAACCACCCAAGATCAGGGAAATAGGGGCCACCTCTTCATTACCCATCAAATAGGAGCCAGCTTAATGACATCATTTATATAGTTTGTTTCCTCCTGCCCCAAGGGGCATTGGCTTTTATGCATACAAACCCCCGTACTTGTACCCGACGTTGAGCCAAAATCAACCATTTCTTTTGCTTTAGGACTGGTTTTTGAACACTGACATGAACAATATCAGTGTCAGTAATAGGACAGATAGTCTGAGGTAGGCTGGGAATTGATTGAGCTTCCATTTATATCCGTGATTAAATCGTTTAAGGGCATGATGCGCTCACTTAATACTGTTGTTAATCCACGTAGGGGTAAAGGAAGAGGCAGAATTATTACTTCATTTTCCATCACAAGAACAGACTCCTTTTCCGTGTTTATCGGGGACTTGACTGACTGCTCTATGGGGAGACCAGGCTTCTGAAATGGAGGGAGCACCAGAGTGTCGACGGCGATGTTCATGGAACTAAATTGACACGGTTGTAGAAAATCAACTATTTCCACTGAGCTGTTGATGACTGGCAATTCAGCCACAAAATCAGAGGGAGTCGTGCTTTCAACTACCACCTCACAAGTTTGCGAACTAATTTGGCCAGCAGTTGAATTCATATGGCTGCCCTCCCTCATGGTGTCATGATCACTCACAATAACAGATGCAATAAAACAATCATCGGGAGAGGTCAAAGTCGATGGCAACCCTAAATTGTCAATCATCGGCATACTAGCTTCTGGGGCTGACTTACTTCTGAGATCATACATGACCGTGACAGGTACCAGGAGAGAACAGCACTAATAATTAACTTACTTTTCAACTGATTGTTCACTTACAGAAATGTTGCCTCTGGCTCTGCCACCATCCAAACTGCTGAACTGCACACACGGCATACCAACAACCTATAACAGATGGAGCTTTTAAGTGGCTCTATAAAGCTTATCTGCCCTCCAGGAGCTGGAGCGGGAAATGCCTAGGCAGCAAGACAAATTCCGTGCCTCGCAGGGCAAGGAACTAGAAATCCTCCAACAATGCGATTGCTTAGAGGAAAGAGCCTGCGTCTACTGACATAAGCTGCACTGACACAGAGAGATAGGAAGTTTCCACAGCTGCTTATGACACGCAGAGGCAAGAGTGCGTGGATAGTGTTAGGGAGAATTCTCATTCTATGGCTAATTTCCCTTACCTATAGAGTCCCCCAGCAGCTTTGCTGGATTTGAAGGGTTTGTCTCTTTTTACCTGCTAAGAGTGAGACTATTTTTCCCGCTCTTAGGTATTTTTGCTATGTGTGTTCTAGGCTATTTTTGTGTTTAATGCCTATGGGATCTTTCTCAACCCCATAGGAACCATCTTTACTCACATGTGTTACACAGCACCCTCAGTGCAGTGACACAGGGGTGTCGTAGCGCCCCCAAACAGACTCCATACCTTGGGACTGACTACTGTCTCCCAAGGCATGTAAAGTCCCCATTGACTTTACTAGTCAATTTTAATGAACTAAACCAGTACAACCCATCTTACTATGGAGGTAGTGGAAGGGGTTAATAGTTTTCCCCTATGTTCATTTTCGAGAGGGTACCATACAGTCCCTCTCCCAAAAGTTTCTGGCTGGTGGTAGTGGTTACTGCCATAAATATTCGACCGCAAATATTTCCCTATGGGATTTTCCCATTGTTCGAGGCTACCACATTTTCTGACAGCCTCTAACATACCGCCGTTGTATTTTAATATTAACTTTACTCGGTAGGTTTTTATTGCCAGAACTTTAATATAACTTCTTTCTCGTGCCTTTCTCTATACTCCTAACCCAGGTCGGGGATCCTTTGTTCGTCCTTTTGGCGGGCTTCTGCCGAGAAGCCCTCCTTTCGGCGCCACTCAGTCTGGGGTAGGTCCATTGTGTGGGAGGGGGAGTAGGACCCCTGGACAGGGTTGCCTCAGCAACCCATGTCGGACTTTATCCGGATAGGCTGGAGGGTCTCCCGCCAAGATGACCACTCCACTGTGCGAGTCACAGCTAGGCTGTATGAATGGGGATCTGTTTGCATAAAAGCAGGGTCCTGAGGGCTGGAAGAGCAAGACGTCGCCACTGGGCCACTAAGAAGCCGAAGAGGAGAGAAGCCAAAGACATCTGCAACGACTGAACCACCGGTGAAGCTCTGCTGCAGCGTCTCACCACTTTTCTCCACACGACGAGAGAAGATCTTCATCTGCAAGAGCCTTCTTCCCTTGAGCTGGTGGGGCCAACCAGTTTGCCAATCGCCTTCCCGGACCTGCCTTGGTCGAATCTCCCGTACCCTGTACCCGGAGGCCGGATAGCCAGGCACCAGTCCACCCGGACCACGATTTAAAGGAGCGTACCTTTTATTCGTCGGGCAGCACCGCGGCTGGTTTCATCCATGGGTAGTGCAGTAACTCGAACCTTCCTCCACGACGAGAGCCTCTCTTCCTCTGCTGGATCACCCGAACTGCAGGAACTACCAGGGACAACTGCAACCGCAGGAACCACTTCTCCATTTTTAAGGTACATTGTTCCGCCAGGCCGCCCTTTCTTCGGGGTACCTACCTGTTGGGTTGGCCGCCCCTTTCTCAACATTGTCTTTCGCTTTCTGCATCCACCTTTTCAAAATCGTTAACCAAAGACTTGACTGCAGCTACGAGAACATTTTGCTCCGGGGCCCTTGCCCTGTACCACTGACTCTGGCACAGGCCTACTGACTCTGGCTACGTTTGTTAGATCTGCCTTCTTTAGATTGATTCTCACTGAGAACTGTGTTGGTGCACCTATTTCTTTTAACTACCCTTTTCTTCCCATTCTTAAACATTGTGAAGTGCCATTTTGCTCAGTTTTCATTTTAAGTATTGCCTATACTGATGCACTGTCTTGCTGAACTGGTTCACAAACTGAGCGGGGGAATGGGGGTGTTGCTAGGGTGTATAAGAAACTTTCTAGATAACTTGTGTTTTCCCTCCCTTGTGAGGAATTGTTAGAGGATCCCTTGTGTGTAGTCGTCACTGTGCCGTTTTTGCTCAGTTTTCACTCTGGTTCACTAGGTCTACAATTCAACTTGGGAGTGTGTATATTTTTCCTTTGACTTAATTTAACTTGCTTGATGACTGTGATACGTGTGTTTTATTAGAAGTGTATAAAATAAATATATAACTACTTTTTAATACAAAGCTTTGGTCAGTGTTTCCTTGTGCCATAGCACAGTAGGCCTATTGTGTAAACCCTGAATACTGTTCACCTCCCTCTTGAGATAAGTCTGACTGCTCAGCCACAGCTACCAACTAAATCTTTGTGGTACGGACTGATACCAAAGGGGATTTATTGCCCTCACCTGTAGTCCTAATCTTGTGTAGTGCTCCCTAAGGGAACTGCACAGGATTCTGCCTAACAGAAAGGAAACCCAGGCACCTTTTGGAATAATCGGACAGAGTGAGTGCATATGCCGAATCGATGCTCAGACACTAGAGCTGGGGAGAGAGCTCAGAAAAGGCAGACAATACACGTTAAATATTGTATTGCATACAACTTTATAGGCCAATCTAATAAGTGGATGAAAGCTAAAAGGGAAAGTGCCCTTTCTAATGCAACCTACGGAAAAGAGCACAAGTGTGAAAGAGTGCAACAGAAAGGTGGGAAATACATAAGACCCTCTCCAAGGGAGGATTTTGAATTAATACAGTGCAGCAAGGCCTAAGACTGCCAAGAGGTGTGTGACACATAATGGCGAAGCCAAGAGGCTAACAAGGAGAAGCCAGGAGAGCGTGAACTGGCACATAAAGCCAAGCGGCCGACAGAGAAACAAAGCAAAGGTGAATTTGGACACACGGGCAAATACAGAAGAACCTATGTGGGATGAAGAGCCTAGAGTTCCTGGTTGCGCGACCTGTGATGGGTGGACCATGTGGTCTGACAACAGCACTTAGAGCAGAGAGCCCTGAATTATGAAAGCCAAGGACATTGTGTAATATACCAAGAAGGCACACAGTAAGTGAGCTGGTGATGTAAACTACAAGGAGGGTCAAGTTGGCCTGGAGTTGTGTTCAACTTTGAAAGACTGAAATAAATATAAATTGCTACATTGAAGTCTTGGGTAATGGAACCGTGAGACTTGATGAACTACAACTGTTGTCTTGAGGACGGAGCCTCAAGACACCTTTTCTTTGGAACTGTGTTGCATGGAACTTGGGGAAGGGAAATACAGAGGATTGTGTGGAACTGTGTTGCCTTGAACTTGCGGAAGGGAACCCCAAATATTTGTGGAACTGGTGTGAACTTGAGAAAGGTAATCTTCAAACCTTTATGGAACTTTCTTGAACTTGGGGAAGGAGAGCTGAAAAGGAAGCTAAGACGGGAATAAGCTCAGAACTTTACGTTGATCACTATTTTGTTGATTATGGACATCCCTACACGTTGTTTAGCTTTAGTTGTGAGGGTAAGGATAGGTTTTGGACACAGACAGACTTTTAAGTGGAATTATTGGACTAAGACTTTCCTTAGTTTGGTTCAGGAACGGAAATCCCACCTTAGCATAGGGCAAGTTAGGCCTTCCTGACATTTACTTTAATAAATCAGTTTGTTTTGAACTTTGAATCTGTTGTGTGTATCTTGCTTCATGATGCCTTCACAGGTACCGGTTCTATTGTGCTCTTTGAGAGAAGCTGACAGACCTCCTCCAATAGGATGGGGTCGGAGGCAAGATGCTGGTGTAAAGGCTGTGGGACCAGAGGATTCGGCATGAAAGGGAGACATTAACCCTGTTCAGTGACTTTAAGGCCCAAGCATCGAACGTGGTCTTGACCTATTCCTTGCTGAACAGGAAAAGTCTCCCCGCCTCACAGGCGAACCATGGCTGAAAACCTCACAAAGGTTTTGCTCCTTGCGGAGCTAAGGGGACGGTAGCTGCAGCTGTTGCCCTCTCTGGAGGCTCTGCATCTAAGGAAGCTCATGCCCATTACTCTTCCCTGGGCAGCCTGACCTCTATCCTGCAGGGCATATAGGAAACTGAGGGGCAAAAACCCAGCCTCTAGAAGAAGATATGGAGGGCTGTTGCATGGCTAGGTGCAACGACTTTGCTGTGGCCTCCGATGCATGACATTTCTGGAGGACGTTGTCAGCTTTTGCCCCAAAAAGGTTTTGCCCATCGAAAGGCATGTCCAGTAGTTTAGCCTGGACATCATGTGTCCATCATCATGTGCGAAGCCGGATATCCTCATCCAAGACCTGCCCACAAAGTCAACTGTATCCGGTCCTGAACGCAGAATCGGTCGAGAAGCTTCTCTGCCACCCGTCACCATTGACATGAAGCCATCTCTCATCTCCCCTTCGGGGATATGTAAAGCTGCATTTGCCACCATGGACAACTGGTGGAACGAGAATTTTGTCAGGCTGCAAGAAGCATTTGCTGTGCAATGCAAAACATTCTTCCCCCAAGCGTCCAGTCTCTTCCATTCCCTGTCAGGTGGGAGAGAAGGACAGGTAGAAGACTTCAAATATACAGTATCAGCCTTCACCACTAGGCTCTCGGGGGAGGCATGGGTGGAAAGGGAAGCTGGGTCAGAAGAGGTAGGGCAATGCTTCCTTGCCAACTCCCAGTCAACTACAGATTCAGTGGCAGGCTTCTCCCGTACCTCCAGTACAGGGCCTCTACTGCCACACTGAAGGGAAGACACATTTCCTTCCCGGGACCCTCATCCAGGAGATTCATTTATTCAAACTGAATTTTCAGCCTGGACAGAGCGGAGAGCCCCAAGGTATCATCCCCCTTTGCCATCAGCCTCTGAAAGGATGCCTTCGGCTTACCGGGTGTAGGGGCTCAAAGACTAGCCTGTTCAGGGAGCCGTTTAGGCCTCTGACTTCTTGGAGGTTCGAGGCCAGCCCTTGTACGTTCTCACCCTCTTCGCAGAACACCTCAGGGAAGTCTCTCTCTTCCTTGGAGACCGAGGGGTACCTGGTTCCCCTCCTCGTTGTAGATGTCACCCATCTACGAGATGTAGGGCTTGAAAGGAAGAGGAGAATGTTCCAAGGTTCCCACAGCGCTGAGCCACATAAAAGAGGTCCAGGATGAAATCGGGACTAGCACTGAGATCTTGACACCCAATGGCGGCATCCAGCGGAGGGGAATCTCCCTCATCTTGGCCAGGCCTGAGCCTGTCGGGGAGAGGGAGTGGTCCGCAACGGATACCCTGCCAGTCACAAAAGACGTGGTGGGCCTGTTGGCACTGGAGCCAAAGGTGCGGAGACCAAAACCATGAAGCGCATTGGCGAATAGGTCAAGCATCTTTTGGCAAAATTGTTCCTGTTCCTACGGGTTGGAGGATTGGGTAGGAAAAGGTGCCATATCCAGCTCTGGAGAACCTCTGGATCGGAGGCTATTTTTTGGGGAAAATGAGGAAGAATGCCAATGCGAGGATCTCTCGCGGTGCTGCTTTTTTCCTTACACAGAGGGGACCTTTCCTTGGACAGAGGCTCTGCAGCGCATGACCTCAAACGAGACTGTGCATCACCCAACTTTGTCTTATGGACGAAAGTAAAAGGTTTTGCTGCCTGTTCCCAAAGGGCCTTAGGGTACATGGACTGACGATCCACAATCCTGGGTGTTGTGCTCCTTGCCCAAGCAGTACAAACTAATCCAGTGAGGATCCGAAACAGACATCTGCCTGCCACAGTCCACGCACAATTTAAACCCCGAGCCTTTCCCAAAGTTGGGCATGGCAACATCAAATTCGAACTATTCAATTGATAGCGAACAGAGTGCACGGAAAAAAGGAACGGTGGTCAGGGTGCATGGGGCCTCTACATATATACTGGCCCTGATGTGTCAGTCGAGTGATGCGCAGATGAGCCGGATGGAGCAGACGCAGAGCCATGCTACACCCCTCCCTGGTGGTGGGAAAGATTCCAAGGAACAGCTGCGCTGTGGATAGGATATCGTTGATGAAGAATCCATGGGAGGAAGGAATCCATTAGAGCAATAATTTAAAGGGAATATAAGAAATATACACATCTTTATTATGGACAACTTTCACGTATGATCACTTCCTCCTTTCGACTATGCCATTTTAGAAGCAACCTCACAATATGGTCCAGCTAGGAACTATCTGATTCTTGTGCTTTCATTTGATGATAAATACAGAAATTCAAAATATTTCATGTAGTTAATTAAGAATATTTTATGATGCGAATATTCTCCCTAAAGCTAATCTAGCTAAATGTCACTTTTCACTATCAGGTCCTGATAGGACATCCACCTGGTTCCCAAACGCTGCGTTTGAAGAATACTATTGTACTCTGAACTGAACCCAGTATACTGCAGATAAACTGAAAGGTATCTGGTTAAATTTTCGAAAACATATTTTCGAAATGCCATTTTGTCGAGAAAAAAAATGCGAAATGTTTTTTTCCAAATGTTTTTATTTTATTTTATGTTTTATTTTTGTTTCGTTAGTTTAAAAAAGTGTCAATAAAAAAAACAGGGAGTTGGGGGCGGAACCCCCATTTAAAAAATAAAATTAAAAAAAAACATTCGAAAAATAAAAATTCGGCAATTTTGTGTCGACAAAATGGCATTTAGAAAATATGGCGTTCGAAAATTTCACTATAAACCAAACAGAAAAATTAAAAAGCAGATACAAAGAATATTTCACACTATACATTGTAGGACAAGTTGTCAGATAAGCAACTTTTTTTCCAAATATTTTACATTTGTGATTACAACAGAGGTAGTGAATACTTAACACAGTCCAAGTGCCTTTCTTGTTGAGAAATCACTTTCATGGTTTCACACTTAGAGCCCATGTGTTACTGTTGGCATGGCAAACAGTTTCTTTTTTGCTTATGGTGAAATAGAGAACGATTCTCAGATTCATACCAAGCTCCAATCCAAATGTCTACCTGAAAAAAATGTGTGGTTGATCCTCCGACAGAAATAATATCACGTATATTTATAGTGTACCTTTCACTGTGCAGGATTCATTAGGCGGCATAGCCAGGAGTTTGTCCCCAGTTTGGACATAGCCAGCTTCGATTTTCCCAGTGACGCAGAATCCTGCTCCTTGATCTGTAAAACATACACAGTACATTAATTCCGACATGGCTTTGGCTTTCATTGTTGCTTTATTTTTGGTATTTTCAATTGGTTGTACAGTAAACAGAAAAAGAAAAACATAAAGGAAACATGTTAGAAACAAGTGCGACACTGTCCGCAACCCCAACCCCCACCCCCATGCCCCCATCCCCCGGTGATGTTCTTGTACAGGGGTTAGTGGATATTAGCAGATTCATCTTCATTCACGGGCTGGGATGTGTGGCGGTATGATTTCATTGGGGCCCTTGGGGGCGCCTCTCTTGAAGAGTCACTGTTCGCAGTGGACATCAAATAGATGATGTATGGGCCCAACTGTCAGGGGGTGGGGGGCGGGGGGAATCGAGCGTGTAGGGTGAGTAATTTGATGAAGTTCGATTCAGTGTCCCGACAATAGGAAATGTCCTTTAGCCATTGCTCTATAGTCGGCGAGGGTCCTTTCCCCCATGACATTGCGACCCTTCTCCGCGCCATCAACAATAGTAGCCCTCCTAGCTTGCGCGTTGTGGGCGGGAGGTGTTTGGTAAATCCAAGAAGTGTGATCTTGGGATCGGGCTCAAGGGGCGTACTTATAATTGCGGCTGTCTTTTCCAGTACCGCCTCCCAGAATTGATGTATAGCTGGACAGGACCATGCGAGGTGGACGAAGTCCGCTAGTGGGGCGTCACAGCAACTGCATGTCGGGGGGGCAGAGGGGTGGTAGGAGTGTATTCTAGCGGGAGTGTGGTATGCCTGATGTATGTATTTCAGGTGTATTTGTTTATATCTTGTGTTTAGCTAAACTTTCTGGGTCTGTGCTAGAATATAGTCCCATTCCTCGTCTGATATTGACATACAGAGGGATTTTTCCCACCTTGTTTTGGGCGCTGTCGGGATCGGGGACCTGTCGGTTAACAGGGATTTATATATCAACGATACCAGTCTACCCTCCCCCTGTGACTGAACAACCCCATGTAGCAATTGCCATGTTGGGGGCTGTCGCGGGAACAAGGGCAGTATAGCTTGGAGTGAGTGTCTAAGAAGGAAATACACAAATATGTCAAGGGCGGTGGTAGCTACGTGGGTTTTAGCCTGTTGAGGTGTAAGAAAGTTCCCTTCGGTGAAAAGGTCGCCCATGGAGTTTAATTGTAACTTGTCGGCCCAGTTTAAATAAATTTTCTCTGTGGTCAGGGGGATTCCAGGAATGAATCTTATCGGAAGGAGAGGGGAGAACCTTGTCTGAATATCGCATTTTTGTGCTATTTTTTTCCATATTGCGATGGTGGAGAGTACCGTGTTTAGAGTCGTGTGTGGTGTGTGTGTTTGGCCAAAGATAACTGCTCTAAGCAGGTTAGGGGATGCAAGTGCTCGTTCTAGCTGGACATGGGGACGGACAAAGTGCATGGCGTACCAGTGGCCTAAGAATTGGGCCTGTGCTGCCCAATAATATCGTTCTAGATCGGGAAGTGCCATGCCTCTGTTTGTCACTGCTTGGATTAGTGACTTGTAGGCAATTCTGTCTGGTTTGCCCGCCCATAGTAGTTCCAGGACTAGGCTCCGCAAGTTTTCAAGATGTTTCTGGGGCACCAATAGGGGGAGATTTACAAAGAGATAAAGGAGTTTGGGGAGTATCACCATTTTAACTAGCGAACCCCGTCCCCAGAGAGTGAGTGGTAGCGTTTTCCATCTGTTAATTTTCCCTTGAAGTGACTCAGTTACTTTGCCGTAATTGTCCTGGAAGAGATTTTGGTGGGTTCTGGCCATTTGGATGCCAAGGTATCTGACGTTTGTGTGTTCCCATTTGAAGCCATAGTCATCTGGGAATTCCTTGGTTTCTGGGGTTAGCAGGAATATAATTGATTTACTGTGATTCATTTTTAATCCGGAGAGGGTGCCGAATTTAATGATGTCGCGTATTATCAGGTTCAGGTTCTCAGCTGGGTCGCAGATGTTAAGGGCAATGTCGTCTGCATATAGGGATATTATTAATTTGTGTGGGCCAAAAGCCCCTATGTATGTGTAGGGCTCGGAGGTCCGAGGCGATTGGCTCCATTACTAGCGCAAATAGTAGGGCAGATAGGGGGCACCCCTGCCTAGTCCCCGCTGAAGGTCGATCGCCATCGATTTGGTTTTACCCAGAATTATATGTGAATTATATGTGACTGGGGTTGGTTATATAGAAGGGCAGTCAGCCTGAGAAAGTGTTTGCCGAGACCCATTCCCTGGAGGACCTCGAAGAGGAAAGGCCACTCGATGGAGTCAAAGGCCTTTTCGGCGTCTAAAAGGGCTGCTACCGCTTGGTGTGTGGGGTCCAATGCCTCCATGACTCCGAACATGCGTATGATGCCAAATGTGTTGCGGCCCGGGACAAACCCCGCCTGGTCTGCAAGCACCAGCGCGGGCATCAGAGGTGATGAGTCTGGTGGCGTAGATCTTGGCCAGTATCTTATTGTCGAGGTTGATCAGTGAGATTGGTCTATAAAAGCTGCATTCTTCTGTGGGTTTGCCGGCTTTATGTAGTAGGATCACATTCGCTTCACAGAGGGTCAGGGAAACAGTCTCAAGCGCCTCCTCGAAGACCTGCAACAGTAGAGGGGTGAGGACAGAGGCGAATGCTTTATAGAACTGTCATGATGCCTGCCCCCGGAAGACCAGACCAGGCCCAGCAGCCCCAGAAGCAGGCATTATGCCACTTGGAGCATGCCCAAAAGCCCCAGTTAGGGCCATGGGCGCCAGGCTCATTATTGATAACTTACCTGAAGCAGACCATGCTGCATACTCACCTGAGGCAGACCATGCTGCATGAAGACTCAAGCCAAATGAGGCTTAGGAGGGACTATTTTACTGAAGGGACTATTTTGTTACTTGGGTGGGGCTGTGGAAGAATACTTACCTGGATCTTCTTCCAAGGCTATTTAAACCACGCCCGGACAGCCACACGTGCTTCGCGTTATTCTGCTTGCTGCAGCGTAATGCTCACTGTGTTTTCAGCAGCTCCAGTCTTCAGCCACGCCCGCTTCAGTCCTGGGACTCCTGAAACAAGAAGAAAAGAAGGATAAAGGTTAGAACAGGAGTTTTAACTTTAATCCTTACCTGAATCCTGATCCATTTCGCCACGGAACTGAAAGACAGAAGTCTTTGAAGCATCGCTTCGCATTCCTACGGCGCCGCGCTGAACTCACCTGCTTGGCGGTACTTCAGCTTTCCATCACGCTCTCTCCATCTCGCGGCCGCCCTCCGACACCTAAGGAGACAAAGACAGCAAGGTGAGCAAGGGGACTCTCTAAGGTTATACAAGCTACCCCCAAGGACTTACCTGATTTACCACGGGAGGTACTCACCTCATCTCGGGTCGGCGCAGTCAACTCTGCTTCATCGCCGTACCCCGGCCCCTAAGGGGAAAACCACAATAGACTTACCTGAATCTTACCAAGTGCCATTTGGAAATCTTCGAGTGGATTAATCGGCAACCTGCAAGGAATCGGACAGAGTGAAGATCAGACATTTGAACTCTTATGAACAATTGGACTTTAGAGTCAATACTGGAACTCACCAATTCCTCTACGCCAGTGAAGTAACTGGTCATCAACGCGCCCCTGCGGTCGACACAGGATGGAGAGCTCATCCTTCCAAACCATCAGGTGAGACTAAGCAGGGGACATCAAGAGTGATCTGTGGGAAGACAACGGGAGTGGGGAAGGTGGGTTGACACTCAATTCCACGGGTGGTTAATTCCTCTTCTCCTTTGCAGAAGAATATTCTTGCGAGCCAGACAAACTAGGCTGAGCGGGCCAGTCCAGTCAGTCATCTCGGCGCTACACGTCACGCTGGTGGAAACAACAGCGGCCCAGTTCCGGTCGACGCCCCCGTGGGAACCAGGTGAGCGTAGCAAGAACTCGCCGATCAGACCATCCGGGCCTGGAGCTTTAGTGTTTGGAAGCTCATTAACAGCCTGGAGAATTTCTTCCAGCGTGATGGGTAGGTTTAGTGGTTCTCTTAGCGTGGCGTTTACCCGGTATAGTTC
This sequence comes from Ambystoma mexicanum, assembly GCF_040938575.1. Lineage (NCBI taxonomy): Eukaryota > Metazoa > Chordata > Amphibia > Caudata > Ambystomatidae > Ambystoma > Ambystoma mexicanum. The sequence goes on from NC_090927.1 coordinate 1,144,702,461, forward strand.
TATTTCATCAAGGTAGCGCACTAGCTCCTCCTGGCTGGCGTTGAAGTTGGCTCGGTACAGATTTTGATAGAAGGAGCAGAAGGTTTCTGCTATTTCTTTGTCGGTATGTACCAGGGTACCCTGTGGATTTCGTATCTGTTCTATCAGCGTAGGTTTTCGGTCTGCTGCTTTCAGCCTCGCGAGGAGGGCGCCCGGTTTCTGCCCCTCTCCGTACTGACGAATGCGGTGGCCTTGTGATAGGTATTTTAGCTCACGGTCTGCTGCCGCCCTGAATTTATCCAGTTCTTTTTTCAGTGATGCTAGAGCGTGTGGTTTGGACGATGTGATATGCACGTGTTCAAGTTCCTTTAGGCGGGTTTCGCTTGAGGACAGTTCTCGTCTGATGAGTTTCAGAATTCCCTGTTCTTTGGTTATGCAGACCCCTCTGACGTAGCATTTTAAGGCTTCCCACAGGGTTCCAGCAGATGACACAGAGCCCTGGTTGAGTTCGAGGAAGGATACAATCTCTGTGCTGAGTTCGTCTGCGAACACCTGGTCCTCTAGGGATCCTGGTTTGAATCTCCAGTAGCGTCTCCCTTCCGATGAATCCGGTGGGGTGCATTCAATTGTGACTGCTGAATGGTCTGATATTGATCTAGGCAGGATTTGGCATTGGTTCCATTGGAATTGGCTGTGCGCGGAAACCAATATGCAGTCCAGGCGGGAGCTTGTCTTGTGGACCCAGGAATGGAACGTGTAGTCCCGGGACTCCCCGTGTTGGCGCCTCCAGATGTCTACCAGATCGTATGCTTTACATATTTCGAGAATTTGGAGGCTTGCTTTAGAGGTAGTCGTAGACGAGGAGTGGCACCTATCCTTCAGTGGGTCAAGTGTGGTATTCATATTGCCTCCCCAGATAATAGTTGCAGACCCTGCTTCTCCCAGATGCGTCATTAACCAGTCGAAGTTGTTGGGCCCATCGATATTTGGCCGTAGAGCGATCTCTGTGTTTTCCAGGGTCCCCCGTACCAGGAGCGTTCCTACCCTCCTTGTCGCTGTTAGCCGATAGCAGTTTAAATTTCAAGGCTCTATTTATCAGGATTGCCACCCCTCTGGAGTATGAGGAATACGAGGCGAAGTATCTATGGCAGCCCCGGCTTTCAATGTTGTTGCAGTGCCACATCTACTCACAAATCACTACTCAAAAGTATAATTCAAGTTTGATTATAGGGTGGATAAATCATTTATTTTGAGAAACGATAGTTGAGAAAACGTACCCATGACATTTTTAAATTGCTAATTTAGGTTTTATCATGTAGAGCAGCTATGTGGGCACCGTTTAAAGTCATTATAATTTTGAATAGGTGCAGAGTCTAAACTGCCCTTGTGGGCTTGTTTGGAACACAATGCAAGGGAGTGTCCATTATTTCTCACTGCTGCAAAGGGATGGAGCTTGCAAAACTTGCAGCAGGTAAAGGGCCTGCTGGACACATGGGGAGTACTGTCAGTGTCCCACCTGCGTTCCTTCAGTCACCCAAGCCTCTTTCCTAGGTGCCATCTTCTTTTCGGCGTACCTTGGATGCCAGTCCCTCCTCGACCCCTCCATGTCTCCCCTCCCCCAAAACTCCTTAGTCTGCCCCCCCATCCCCACTTACTTGAAGGCCCTGATCAAGTCTCCACTCTTCTTCGGCCGGCACATTGAGACAGAAAAGAGATTTGGTCCCTTTTTTCTATGGTGGCAGTCATCTTGTTTTTATTGCCAAAGGAGATTGGGCAGGCAACATATGTTTCTGTAGTTAGCTGATGCAATTTCTCAGTGTAAGGTTGCCCTCTGCTGTCCAAATGGCAAAGAGCATCCACTTCAACAACAGCTACCATTTCAACAAACGGAATGTGCACGGTTCTATGCGGTCACCTTCACCTTCCACTATCGCAAACATTCGGAAGTTACTTCTTTCCACACCCACTTCTCCTCACACAGGGAAAACTGTTCCAGTGTCAATGAACACCCAATTACCAGCTCAATGTTTCAGTTTCTAAAGAGCGAAACCCTGTAGGACGAATGCCTCCTCACAAGCTAAAACTGAAAGTAAGTGCTGTAATTATTCTACCACACAATCTTATGCCATCACAGGGACTGTGCAATGGAACAAGGTTGACGATTACGCATCTACAAAGACACATCATAGAGGCCCGTGTGAGCGAAGGAACTTACATACTGTTCTTATACCACGCATATCTCTCATTCCATCTAATAGGTTTTGCCTTTTCAATGACTATTAATAAGTCACAGGGACCTACATCCCCTTCCTGGAAGTGATCAGTAGTAATTTCGATTTTTTAAGAAGGGGGACAGAAGTGACAAGATGAATTACTGACTGATATTGACCTTTAAGATATGTGAGAACGGTGTATGTTACACCGGGAACATCTAGTTTTTATGAAATTCCCAGATCGGGATATTTCAAACTACTACTTGGATCGCATATGTTTACACAATGTCACCCTGCATTGCTTTTATGATGAATGCAAATGATGCTTTGGTATGGTGCAGTCTATAAACATATCTTATAGCTACATTGAGATTAAGAATTACATTTATATTATCCATTTGATAAGAGTGATTTGATTTAAAAAATATATATTTTTCAAATGTATTGTGTTAATGACTCCATTTGTTTTATCAGTTATATTTATTGTGATTTGATAATAGCCTAATGAAATAAAAAAAATGTAAAAAGGAAGATTTGGCTAACTGACACACGCCCATCCGACAGACAGGACACTCACACTTAAGACACACACTTATTTATAACACATGCTGTTCCAGCCCCAGTTGTTCCAGAAACCTTTTGGTCACCAGGGTTGCAGCATGGCTCTGCGATTTCTGTGCCTGACGCCTCTACGTGCACCATGCCGAACTGGATGTTGGGCCACTATATATTGAGGAGCAGCACACCGTGACCTCAGTTCTGCCATTTTTCCCTAGCACTCTGAGGCTAAGGGACCGCAGAACGGATGGTGTACTGGCTATCTGCTGGCAGGAGCAGGCAGGGAGGGCGATGAGGAATCCGTGGGAGGAACACCCATCAGAAAGAATATTACCAAGAGGTAAGTAATTTGTTCTTCTCATGGATTCCATCCTCCCACGGATTCCTCATCTACGATAGATTCCCATAGCAGTACTTGTATCTGGAGGAAGGAGGCAGCAAGGACACCAGCTAGACCACACAACTCTGGAAGGCTGTCCCACCAAGACGGGGGTCCTGGCCTGAAAGGGAATCAAAGCAGTAATGTTTAGAAAACATGTGCAGTGACTAAGTTGCCACCTGACAGATGTCCAGGACAGAGACTCCCCTCTGCAGGGCAGAGTTGGCAGTCACTCCTCTAGTAGAATAGGCTCAGAGACCCTCAATGACATCCTTCCCAGGCAGATCATAGCCTTCCAAGACGGAGGGAATGGCCCAACCTGACAGGGTCTGTTTATTCACAGCCCTGCCAGCACAAGTCTCAGCATAACCAATGAAAAGCAGGTAATCTTTCCTAGCCTCTCAGAGAGACATAGTAGCTGAAGGCCCGTACTAGTTCCAGCCGATGGAATCACTCCTCTGCACTGGAAGGGTGAGACAGAGAAAATAAACACAGGAAGATGGATTTTTTGAGAGAGAGAGAGGACAGTCGGAGACTATCTTAGGAAGAAAGCAGTCTCTCACACTCTCAAAGGCACCTTCTCTTTTGACCTTTGAGAAAACCAAATAGGGAGGTTTAACAGAGAATGTCAGGAAACCACTCACCCATCTCCCGGTAGTGATGCCAACCAGGAAAACCACCTTAAGCGTGATCAATGTAACAGAGCAGGAATAGAGGGGCTCAAATTTAATTCCCATAAGGAATGTCAAAAGCAAACTTTAATTCCACACCAGAACCACAAACTGGGGTGGAGGAAACTGGTTATGCAAACCCTGCAAGAACTGCATGAAAGTGGGAATTGTGAAGAATGAGCCCTGTTCCAGGGATATCTTGCAAACCAAAATAGCTGCAAGTTATCCCCTAAGAGTATCAATCTGCAGGCCTGCTTGGTCTAAAGACAGCAAAAAATCAAAAACAAGGATTAACAGACAGGATAAAGGGTTCAGATCCCTCTCCGGGCACCAAGCCAAAAATATACGCCTCCTGCAGTCACTTTGTGGCGGTACTCTGAGCTAAAATGAGTGCATCGAGGACATCTCAGCCTCTCAGTAGCAAAGCAGGGAAGTTCAGGCTGCTGAGGTTCGGGTGGAGAACCTGCCTCTCTCTGATTGGGAGAGTAAGTCGACTCTCCCCGGAAGGGGGCAAAGAGGGCAGATGGACAAGTCCAGCAACTCCAGATAACACATCCTTTGGGCGCAGTCTGGAACGATCAGGATCAATGTGGTACCGAAAAGGCACAATTCCTGGGAACTAGCAGAAATACAAAGGAGGTTGAATGTCTATTCGACAGTCAGTGTGTTGCCAGAGGTCCCCGACAAGGAAATTCCCTGGAGCAGAACAACTCCCACTTACTGGTCACACTGGAAGCAAAGAGGTTCACTTGAGGAGTTCCCCAAAAGGAGATTTCATCCAGAACTTCCTGGCAGAGCTATCACTTGTGGGAGGCCGAAGTCTGCCTGGTCAAGGCATTCACTGTGACATTCTCTCTTCCAGTCAGATGGGAAACCGTCAGAGACACTGTTCTCCAGAGCCCAGAACTGCAGTCGCATTGCTTCTCTGCATAGTGGCAAGGACCTAACACCACCTCGCTTGCTGAGGTAGTGCATGGCCACTATGTTGTCCGTCAGGATCAGCATGGTCTTGTGTCTCATAGAGGCAAAGAGGTCGACTAGTGCTAGCATGATCACCCTCAGCACCAGCAAACTGATGTGTACCCGAGACTCTGACGGAGAAGACAGTCCGCTCACTGTCAGATCCAACAGGTGAGCGTCCCAACCGGTCAAGGATGTGTTGGTGACCTGTGAGGAACCCGAGGGTGTCCTCACTTCTTTTACCTCTGTGGCCTCCTCTCAGGTGGCAGGGAAAGGCCATCACTTTTGGATCCAACCCTGGCGATGGAGACGTGAGGGAGGATCACTTGGGAGGAGGAGACTTGGGGAGTGGGGAGAGGACGGCCTTGAGACATGGTATCCCCCATTTTCCTTTAACAACGAACCCTCCATCCCTCAAGCCTTTATAGGCTTTGTCAGCCTTTTCCCTGTCCTTCCTCTAAAACCTTCCCCAAAACACACAAGTATACTACTCGAACAAAGAGGAGGATAACTAGAACAACATATCCTCATTTTATTAATGCAGACACATCGACCTCAACCAAGTACTGAGACGAGGAGGAGGACAAAAAGAGTACTACAGGACTGCCGCTGTAGTGGTGAGCGGTCTATCCTTTTCTGAATAATCATTAAGGCAGGAACTTTAAAAGCCGGAGTCAGCTGTGGAGGCCGGGTCAGCTGTGTAGACCGAGGCAGCAGCTGGGAAAGCAACTCCAGGTCAGCGGTGTGGCAAGAGGAGCGCTCAAGACCCGTGTGCAGATGCAGAGATTTGCAGCAGGAAGCAAAGCCAAGGTCTGCTGGAAGCTGTAACAGTCTGCGAGAGCGAGACCAGCATGACCAAGCAAAGCAATCACAGGAATTCTGACCTGCAGGTGGAGCTTCGCTGCAACGCCATAAAATCCGTCCAGTGAGAGTGGGAGATACCCGGCTGGCAGGCGAATAGACGGTGAGCATGCTTTTGAATGCATAACCAAACGAAAACCTTTACAAGTGCTTTTCAATATTGCACAGAGCAACTACAAGTACTTCTGAATATTCAACTAACAAAGTCATTTCTGAAAACCGCACAAAGCCATTACAAGTACTCTTAAATAACCAACAAACTGAAAGTCATTAATAATACTTTTGAATGCCAAGCAGAGCAAGAGCAACGTTTGAGCACTCGTGAGTGGAGTGAAAGGAACGTTGTGAAGTTAACGGATACTACGAACTGTATTTGGTGAAACACACAAAGTCAAGATAACACCCAGAAGGGTATGGTGTGAGAAACCTGGTATTGGCCAACGCCAAAAGAGGTCAAGGACCAGCATGTAATATGGAAGCATTGGCTAGAGCCAGGAGAAGCCAAGAAAGGGATATCGGTTGCGTGACCTGTAATGGGTGGACTGTGTGGTCTGATAACTGCGCCTAGACCGAGGGCCCTGTAGGGAGACGCCTTTGAACGTATCCATCAAGAAGTTTATGTTTTGCAGCAAACTTTTATGTGCTTCTGAAACCAAGATACGGAACTGCTTATGTGAACTTGTGAAATTAACCAATATCAAAAGTGCTGAGAAGAGTCCCAAGAAACTGTATTGTTTTGAGAAAGCTAGAAGATTTGAACTCTTGGGGAAAGGAACCCCAGTATCTTGTGAACTATTTTGATCTTGGGGAAGGGGAAGATGATTACAAGCCAAGAGCTGGAAGGAGATCTGAACTTCATTTTGAACACTATTCATTTTGATGCTGACATCCTGCACATTGCATAAAGTTAGTTGTGAGGGCAAGTATAGGTTTTGGATACAGACATTTGATTTGCACTTACTGACACAAACTATCCTTAGTTTTCTTTAGCTAGAGAAATCCCAACTTAGCATAGGGCAAAATAGGCTTTACTCTATCCTGACTTAAGTGCATAAAGCCTTTTTTGCAAACCAAACTTGAACCTGTTGTCTGTGTCTACCTCATGATGGCTTCACAGACCACGGTCACCCAAGGCCAAGGTTGACGAAGCAATGCACCCCTCAGCAAGTTCTCTCTTATGTCATACCATGCATCCCGACCTGGACAGAAACCAACAAATCGTGGACTGCGACCACAGACAACGGAGGAGCCACTGAAGTGATCTCATGCACAGCCTCGCCTTCTGGCTCACTGGGAGGCAGGAGGCTATGAGGCCCAGAAGGTGCAGGAAGGCAGAGGTCGGGGCTTGGTCCTGTGATAGTAGAATATTGATCATCCTAAAGATGTTTGCTACTCGGTCCTTGGGCCTTACCTAGGCGAGTGTCCAAGACTACTCTGATAAAATCGGAGAGACGTGGACGGTGAAAACGGAGACCTTTTTAAGTTCGAGGGAAAAACCTGAGCTGTGCAATAGAGTGCATGTGCAGAGTAGGTGCTTCAAAACTAGGTCTGGGCAGCGAGCTCGGACGAGCCAGTCATCCTGTTAGGGAAAGACTTGAATGCTTTCCTCATGAGACGAGTAACCACCACTGCCAGCAGCTTGGCGAAAACCCTGGGAGTTGAAGAAAGACTGAAGGGCATGACTTTGAAGTGGTAGTGATGTAGGCGCACAGCGAACCTTAGGTACGTCCTGTGCTTCCGATGCATAATTATATTTGTTATTTTATAACGCGCGTAATAACGGGGACCAGTTTCTAAGCACGAGCCCTGGATTCAAACCTGCGTTGCTATGCGTTGTCCTGCTTACAAGACAAACGCGTTGCCCCTGAGCTATCCACCCGACACATAAAAGTAGGCACCCTGAAGGTCCAGTGATAGTAATCATTCCTGCAGATCGAGGGCTTACAGGGTCTGGGCTAGAGTAACCATCTTGAATTTGAGGAGATTTGTGGCAGAATATCTGACAGAGGTTTTGTGCCTTGTGGTGCAGATGGGACACTGGCAGCCGCCAGTCCTCCTCCTCTACCCTTACCACTTGTTTATCTCCAGTCTTGCAGTATTCCCGGGGTGCCTGGTCTCGGTCATGTGGGGCATAGGAGGGTGAGGGACGAAACCCCTGAACCCACAGAGACAGCACAGAGGGTTTTTGCACAGCTATAGCCAATGACTTTGATGTAACCTTTGACGATTGGATCTTCTGGAGGCCATCATCAGCTTTAGCCCCAAACAGGTTCTGTCCATCACAGGGCATATCCAATAGCTTAACCTGGACATTGTGTGCGAACCCTGACATCCTCATCCAGGGGTGATGCCTTATGACCATACTTGTGGGCATGGATCGACTGATACAATCAGTCATGTCCAGTCTCGATTGTAAGATATGACGAGAGGCTTCTCTGCCATCACTGACCATAGAGAGGAACGCCTGCCGCATCTCCCCCTCAGGGATGCGCTTAGCCGCATAGGCCACAGCAGACCAGAGACAGAATGAGAACTTTGCTAGGGCACTAGAGTCGTTAATTGCGTGAAGTGGGAGGCTGCCCATTACAAAAACCTTCTTCCCTCAGGCATCCAGACTTTTACTCTCCCTATCAGGGAGGAGAAACTGTTTGTAGTCACAGCCTGTACCACTAAGCTCTCAGGGGAGGCATGAGTGGACAAGACGGTTGGATTTAAGGGGCAGGACAATGCTTTCTAGCCAATTCTCTGTTAACCACAAGTGTAGAGGAGGGCCTTTCCCACACCTCTAGCACTGGGGCCTCAACTGCTACATTTACCAGTAGCAGAGTCTCCCTTTTAGGGCCTTCGACCATGATGTCTGTCAGCTCAGATACAATTTTGGGCCTGGACGGAGCAGATATGCCCAGGGTATCAGCCACCTTAGCTATCAGTCTTTGAAAAGACATCTGAAGATAACCAGGAGTGTGAGCTAGAAGAATGTCCTGTTGAGGAAAAGTGTCCAGACCACTGGCCTCCTGGAGATCCGAGGTCAGTAGTCACTGGATGTCTTCACATTTCTCACAAAACTTCTGTGGGAAGTCCCTCTCTTTCCTGATGACCAAAGGTTCCAATCCAAAGGGCACCTGTTCCCCCTCTTAGTCATAGATGTAAGACATCTTAGACATGAAGGCCTTCTAAAATGAAGAGGAGCATATTCCAGAGGGGCCTGACGTCCACTGTGCAGATCAGCGACATTGAGGAGGAAGTCGGAACCGGTGCCAAGACCTCCCTGCCTGAAGGCATGGTTGGATGATGCCTGGGAACTTTGTCCTTCTTTGGGTCCAGGCCTGAGCCTGTAGGCATGCATTAGTGATCCCCAGCAGGTAACCTGCCGGTCCACTAAGGACGCCATGGGATCTGTCTACACTGTGGCCAACAGCACCAAAACCGCTGGTGCCCTGGCGAAGATCTCTAGCTTCTTCAGGTGGAATTATTCCTATTCCTCCAGAGTGGAGTATTGGGTTGAAAAGGGTACCTGAGGCACCTTCTCTGGGGAATCCGTGGAGCAGTGGCTCTTCTTTTTTTGAAGAGCGTTGAATCCGGTTGCAAGGTTCAGCTTGGGCGCGGAATTGGTCTGCTTGTCCTTTTCCTTGCACAGTAGCATCTTCTCTTCGGAATACTGTTCCGTGCGACCTCACCCCTCACCTTGTGGACATAGGTGAAGATCTCCGATGCCCGTTGCTGTATAACCTTAATGTGCATGGACTGGCGCAACCCGCAGTGCTGGGTGTCGTGCTTCTCGGGCTGAGCAATTGAGGCAAATCCGGTATGAATTTGATACAGACACCTGCTGCCATAATCCACACACGGTTTGAAACCAGAGCCCTTTGTGTAGGGTTGGGCATGGCTTCTTAAGAAATTTTAAAAAGCTTGATGGGCGTGTTCCGGATAGCGAACAGAGTGCATGGAAAAAAAAAACTGAGGTCACAGGTGCAGAGTCTCGTGTTATACTGGCCCTGACATGTCTGGCACGTAGAGGTGTCAGACAAAGCCGACACGGAGCATTCAGCGGTCCCTGGCAGCAGAATAGTTTCCGAAGGGCAGTTGTGTTGAGGATAGGATTATCATAGAGGAGGAATCCATTACAATTTGATGATAGACATCATTATGGAGAATCTCAACTCACTTGTGCTTGTTGTCTGATACTGGTTCTTCACAGGAATTTAACAAAAAATGACTATTTTACAAAAAATCGTTTTGCAGATTTCAAAAAGAGAATCTTTCATGGAGGAATAGCTGCAAGCACCTGCCTTCTCATGCAGTATCCATCTTGCTAATGACATTTTTGAGGCAAAAGGATAACTTTGAATAACTCCATTCAATAACCTGTTTCGAAGTTATGTTCTTAGCCCCATCAATGCAATAAAGTAGGAACCTTTTTATCAGCTAAGGAAAAAAGGCATCCATCTGCTGGAGACATGGGACAATGAAAAAAAATGCAAAAGCACAATGATTAACATGGGAATCACACATGCAAACAATTATGAAAGGAAACAAGATATGTCGTAAGGGGACCCACGTAGAGATGGAATACTGTGGAAGGCACAAAGAGAAACAAGAGCATGTGACATGCTTTCCCTCTGAGCAGATACAATATCCACTAGGACAGCTACTTTTAAGAATAGATAGCGGAAAATATAAATGTGGGTATTGGCTCCGAACAGATAGAGAAAATGTTCTTTTATATCTAGCCCACGTTTCTATGAAATAGAATGGTTTCATAACATATATTAATATATTTCAAACACTAAAACATCCTATAGTCCTGAATAAGGCTGAAACAAAGGTTTGTAGGGCCACATATCTCAGGGAAGGGATTTTAATTGCAAAGGAAACACCAATACATTTCGCCCTAGACTGTGCTTTTCCCAAGGTGCATTGCCCAAAGCCAGCCAATACCCAAAAAGCAATGATCTAAACAAATATAGAAAATAAGATACCTATGAAGAAAGAGAAAACTGAAACCTCTAAACAAAACAGAAAATAACTACAAACAAAAAAGACTCACTAACCGATATCAAAGTTCCAAAATTGCAACAACAAAAAAAACTTCCATAGTACTGTGCCAACAAAATAATAAAAGGGCAGAGTTAGATACATTAAAATTAGTAATAATGTACTACAAAAACACACAAAATTGGAATTAAAGGGGAGTATACAAAGTGGTTGAATAACTCTTGAATAACTTAATAATATTTAAATTAAACTGGTGAACCAAAAAAAGAAAAGCCCTCATTTGACCAAGGTGAAACCTCAGAGTATCTACAAAGGGGAAGCTAAAATATGAAAACGAGACCAGTGAACAGAAGTTAGAAGATACTCCCTTGGAGGTAAAAGTGCCAGGTAATCATGCAGGGGCAAAACGAAGGAGAAAAACAACAAAGGACATGTTCCAGGACCCCATGTAAATAAACATAATCTATTAACATCTTGCAGTCAGTGCAGTGTTCAGACCTTCCGCAGAACACTGTGGGTACAAAATCCATTTGGATTCCTTTTGTCTTAAATAGAGTTCACTGCCCCCACCCTCTCTTAAGGGTATGTCTACTTAACACAATATATAGAGATGGGCACTCAGAGGGACGTTAATGTCACATACAAAAATTCTGTTCTGGCCGAGCATAGCCAGAAACTAGTAAAAGCCTTTCAGTTTAAACCACTACAAAGTATAAAACATGTCTTGCATTCTTAATGTTTCAATAGATCGCAATAGAATCCAGAAAATCAATGAAGTTCAAATAGTTTTAAATGCCAGGCACAAGAGCTAATTTTAATATTTTGCCCAATGTATTTCGGATGATCAGATCCATTGTCAGGGACAGATCTGTAAAAAGTAATATATATACAAAAAAACACTATTACATAAATATAATTCTGATGGAATGCCAACAGATCAAATGTCCAAATATAGTTACACTTGCCTTCATTGTGTCTATTGTCGAATATAAAAACAAGCTGAAAAACAAAATAAGAAAAAACTATATATTTGTCAAAAAGAAGGGGCATAGTGATGGACACATTTAAAAAAATATATCTTGTATAATGCAGATTTAATAATCAAAGTTGATCAGACCTATTCAACTCTTAATTGTGGAGCCTCATGGTCTGGTATCGGTGTGCTTTTTGTAAAAGAGCATCCAATGCTAGGTTCAAAATTTCCCATTAAGAAGTATCATTTATATTTTTATACAATTGGAGTTAGAACTAAAAAATTGAGAAAATAAGATAAAAAATTCTAATTCGTCCATAAAATGTAACCTGCCAAGTTTGGAGAATTAGAATGTGGAACACATCCATCCAACTTCCTCGAGATCAATTTGAGGATCTCTTGGACAGCGTTGGATCTGTATCTTAAGAACGCAGAGCGGCCCACCGCATGAACTGTAAAGTGATCACAGTAATGAAGTCACCGGCATGGTGACATTGTTGCGTCGGATGCCCCTAGGACAGAGAACAATGATAGTCTGTTTTGTTTACCATGTTAAGTGAAAATCTAAACATTCTGCCTTACAGAAAGTTTAAAACCTGAAATAAAGAAAGATAATGATGTTAAAAAGTAGATTTGTCATAAGAAGATGCAAATAGAAAATGTATTTTCATACGTACATCATGTATGTATAAAACATTGTGACATGTACCTAATTAAGTCTTGCAAAAAACATCTTGAAATCAATCACCATTTTGTTGGTTACAATCAGATAATTACATAAGGAATATTGGGGTCTGAAAAACATGGGCCTCAAATTTATTTTCCGATATTGCCTAGTGGTGTATAGAGTTATTACAAATAAAGGGGTATATTTTTGTGTCTGCAACGTCTTTTGATATTTATAGGACACAATTGAAGTTAAGTTCCTCATTTAATCGATCGTCTTGGAACCCCCAAGTCCAATCTGCTTATCCAGAATGCTTCCTTCTATTCTAGGCATTGGGAAATCATTTGTTCTGTGGCTGACTGCAACACCTCCCGAATGTGAAACTTCATTAGTATTTTGGGGATACGTTTCAATGAAGTTATGTGTGACTGGTGACTTTGGTTCTTGGTTCTCAGGTTGCAGCGATGTTCGTTCATTCCACCATAGCTTCACTTTTCTTTTAGATTGTCCAACTTAGTATAGTCTGCATGGACATCTAAAACAGTAAACAACATAAGAATAGAGGTTGCATAGATATCATAGGGAGCTTCCCTGGCGTAGGATACTCTCTGCTTCTCCAACTTCCTCCACTCGTCCCAGTTGGTATGCATGATCTCTTAAAGAGATATTCTAATATCCTTCTTCATGCTGGTAGGTTCCAGCAGTATTTGTAGTGTATGGTACTAGGCCGTGTGGCTTAGTGAGTTCCACAAAGAAAGTCCTTGTCCCCTAAGGGGGAGTTTCTCCCAGTGAGGTCCCACTTGCCCAGAACCCTTGGGTCTTGCGGAGCAGGCTCGCCTCCCTACCATCGATTCATCACACCTTGCAACCAACTTTCGTATCAAATCTTATCTTTGCTTGAACCTGGCTGGAGTACACTCTCTAAGCCATCATCCCACTCTGCCACATTCACCCTGTTTATCCATCCTGGACAAAACCACGAGTTCCGTTTCCTTCACCTAAGAATTTCCAAGCAGATAATTCCTATTAAGGAACATGAAACAAGCTGTATACAACAACCATCTTTATTACAACATATGCCCACCCATGTGCACACTGAAAAAGCTAACTTTACCCCATCCACAGTGCCATTAGATTGGCGATTACACAAAGACAGCCTGTTATAATGAATACTCTTGAGCAATAGGAAGTTACCATTTTCACGCAAAATAACCTGCACACCTATATGTATGATCAAACGAGATGTTAACCATTCACACCAAAACACACTCTCCAGCAAACTGATCAAATGCTTTGTGGTGCTACCTGCCACCAGATCCATTAAATGCCATTTGGATTACAAATCAACAAAGAAAATAAATGAATTAACTCCTACAACAGGCATTGTTATGGAACAAACTAAATTGACAGCTAAATCCTCAGACAGTAATTTTTTTTTTAAAAAATCTGCTAATCCCAATGGCTATCTGTGCCCCTTCTACACACAGTCACTATCTGCACATGGTGTCAGTCACTATCTGCACATGGTGTTCAGGATTTCACCATTTCATCTTCATTCATGACGGGCCACCAATAGTCTGACGGTAGTATATACTTGCTTTTGGTGGCCCCTAGATGCCCTTCCCAAGCCAAGCATAAGAGTTTCTTCTGGGACAATTGTTGCACCTCCCATCACCACCCATCATTAAACCCAAGTTTATCCATAACTCTACGGTATTTCTTTTCTTCTTGTGAGATTTCATACACGCTACCCCATCCATGCTTAACCAACTTTAACAGTCTCACATATTTATCATCAGCAATAGCTTGTTTCCAATCAGGACCGTCACAACATTGAAGTGCAAACATATTTAAATTTTCTTCTGGCCACTCTTCCACTCATTTAAACCTGCATCTTTGACAGAACGTCTAGTCAACACATGGGCCACAACACTGTCCTTTCCTTTTACAAATTCAATCTCGAAATTAAAATCTCTCATGCCGGAAAAACTCATTTTGAAGTCTTATGATCTGTTCAAAAGACAAACATCCTTGATCAAATGTACATAACAACACCTCAGCTCCCCAAATCCTCCTTTTAAAATGCATCCAGGGACATCGACTCACCAAAATGCCATGGGTAGCAGAAGTTACATCACAGACCTGAGGACATCACAGGAAGTGATGTCACTTGATCTTTGACCTGATGGCATCAGTGATATTACTGAAAGTGGATTGTGGGAGTAAAAAATTATTATAAGTTACTCATTACTCACCGTAGTGACTAACATACTCTTAGTCATTAGTCCCCTTTCCTCCATACTGTATGGGCGTCCCTTGCTACGGACGGGAGATGGAACCTTTTTCACCAGAAAAATCATCCTCCTCTACAAATTTAGATATGCGTGGGTGTGCAGCTCTGGAAGCATGCGCTCCCCTGACTCTGCCCTCAGGCGTCACTCTTCAGTCCCCTTTAACGCGCCGACAATATTGACATTGCCTAATGACATCAGTTATATTCGGGGGGAGGATGGTGGGACGTATGGAGGAAAGGGGACTATGCACTAGGAGTATGTTAGTCACTACGGTGAGTAACTTATAATTACTCCTACATCCCGTTCCCTTTCCTCCATACTGTATGAGCGAGTACAACTGAATGTAAGCCCAGGGTGGAGAGGTGCTCTCTTAATAAAACAAGTTCCTTAACACTGCCTGACCAAATGCTGCATCCGACCTGGTGCCGGCATCCAAGCAGTAGTGTCTGCAGAAGGCCGAGGGCGTAGCCCTTGTAGCCGTCTTGCTGATAACCTGCCACGGGACGTGCCTCTGGAAAGCAACCGCTGTGGCTTTAGCTCTGATTGCGTGGGCATTTTTATTTGCTGGAAGAAGTTTGCGCTGCCCCTCGTACGCCTCACTGATGATCGTAACCATCCACCTTGCTATGGAAGCCATGGAGCCTTGACAGCTAGGCTTTGACCCCCACGAATGTGATAAAGAGGGCGTCTGATTTGCAGAAGCTCTTGGTCCTGTCCAGGTAGTATCTCATTGCACGCCTCACATCCAGACAGTGCAATACCCTCTGAGCGTCATCCGTATGGTCTGCGAAGAACATTGGTAGCACCATCTCCTCATTTAGGTGAAAAGAAGAGACAACCTTAGGCAAGAATGCAGAGTGAGTTCTTAGCACCACCTTGCCCTTATGAAAACTAGTATAAGGCTCTGAGGCCACCAGCGCCTGGATTTCACTTATCCAGCGTGCCGAGGTGAGGGCCATCTTAATGGTGACAAGCCTGATTTCCGCAGACGCCATAGGTTCGAACAGTTTATTTGACCACATTGAGGTCCCACACCGGGTGTGGTTTCTTGATAGGCGGATAAAGCCTGGTCAGGCCCGCCAAGTGTCTTTTAACCACCGGATTAGAGGATGAAAATACCTCCTCCTCTGAGTTCCTGTAGGCTCCAATGGCCAGATAGGTGTGGCATGTGTCTACCTGCATCCCTGAGTGTGCGAGGTGCACAGATAAGGATACCACGTCATCCAACATGCAAGTCAACGGATCAACCTCCTTTTACTCCGCCCAGTGACAAAACCTGGTCCACTTGCTTTTGTACTGGCTCCTGGTAGCATTGCTCCTAGCCCCTTCTATAATGTCTAGGTTAGCCTGCGATAGGTGCAGATGCTTCAGTGCGACTCAGGAACCACCCTGCGAGGGCTAACTTCTGGGGGGCGGGGTGGATGACTGTGCATCCCTGCAGAGAGAGTAGGTGTGCTGGGCCCAGTGGAAGGTGTGCCACCAGGGCCTGATCCGACAGGCTGAGTAGTTCCGAGAACCATGGCCTTGCTGGCCACAACAGAGCTATCGGGATGATACAGAGGTGCCAGGCTTCCCTGATCTTGCAGATTACCCTGTGCACCAGGGGAGTGGGAGGGAAGGCATACGCATTCATGTTGTTCCACTGGATCTGCACCACTTTGACCAGAGAGCTCCTGCCCTGTCCCTGCCAGTCTTGACCTCTGGATGGAAAACCTGATGCCCCCCCCTCGCGCAAAAGCAGATCCTCTCGGCAGGGGAGATGGCGTGGAGGGCAGATGGACATTTCCAGAAGGTCCGGGTACCATGCTCTGCTGGCCCATTCTGGAGCAATCCGGATCATGTGGGAACCGAACCTCCGTAACCTCCGCAACACTTGAGGGATGACGGGGACTGGAGGAAACGCATACAGCAGCGGAAATGACCAATTGACCACAAACACGTATCCTAAGGCTCCTCTTGGAGGAAAAACCCTTGAGCAGAATCTCTTGCACTTCTGGTTGACACTGGTGGCGAAGAGATCCACTTGCGGGGTTCCCCAAAGGGCGAAGATCTCCTCAAGGACTTCCTGAGCCAACTCCCACTCGTGAGAAATTGTGCTCTGCCTGCTCAGAGCGTCCGCCGCCTCATTTTCGTCTCCGGCCAGATGAACTGCCGAGATCGAAATTCCCTGCTGGATGGCCCAGAACCAGAGCTGCATTGCCTCTCTGCACAACAGGAGTGACCCCTACCCCCCCCCCTTTTTGGTGAGGTAATGCATGGCCACTGTGTTGTCCGTCATGATTAGGACACTCTTCCCCCGTACTGAGGGCAGAAAATCATTCAGGGATAGCCTGATGGCCCTCAGCTCTAACAGACTGATGTGGAGTTTGGACTCCGACGAAGACCAACGACCGCTGGCTGTCAAAACGTTGGCATGAGCACCCCATCCTGTGAGGGAAGCATCAGTCACTACAGTCACCTCCGGCCGTGGTTGCCACAATGGTTCCCCCCTCATCAGGTTCCCTTTGTTGGCCCACCATAGAAGATCCCGGGAGACGAGAGTGGAATCTGAACGGGATCCGACATCTTGCCTGAGAACTGTGACCACTGCATCTTGAGAACCCATTGCAGGGATCTCATCCGCAGCCTGGCCTCTGGCACCAGTAAAATGCAGGATGCCATGAGGTCGAGCAACCTTAAGAATTCGAAAGCCGGGAGATCCTGGGCACGTTGAAACTTGTCCACCATCAGCACAATGTGATGAGCCTTCACCTTGGGAGGCAAGCACTTCCCCAAGGAGGGGTCTAACACAGCCCCGATGTATTGGAGCTGGTGGGAAGGTGTCAGATGCGACCTCTTGAAATTCAGGGAGAAGCCCAGCCTGTGGAGGGTGCGGCAGGTGAGACTGAGGTGATCAAACGCTTTTTCGGGAGAGCGCGCTCCGATCAGCTAATTGTGCAGGTAGGGGTAGACGTGAATCTGCCCTCGCCTGAGGTACGCTGCCACTACCACCATTAGCTTGGTGAAGACTCTCGGGCGGAGGTCTATCCGAATGGCAGGGCCTGAAACTGAAAGTGCGAGTCGCCGGCCGCAAACCTCAAAGTTGAAGTTGAAGGCCCTGGAGGACTTGAGAAAGAGTAACCATCTTGAACTTGTCCTTCCTGAGAAGTTTGTTCAACCAACGCAAGTCCATGATGGGTCTCAATCCCCTGTCTTTCTTCGGAATCAAAAAATAAGGGGAATACCATCCCTTGTTCCTCTCCGGTACAGGCACCAGTTCTATAGCGCCTTTCTCCAGCAGGGCTAGGATTTCCTGTGCAAGGAGCAGATCCGTAAGCTTCAAAGAGAGTTTCCCCCGTGCATTGTCGTGAGGCTGCTGAAGGAAGGGAAGGCAGTAGCCGTGGGCTATGATATCCAGAACCCATGCATCCGAAGTAATGGCTTGCCATTCTTCGAGATGCTGAGCCAGTCTGCCCCCAACCAGCGAACCATGGGACATGGCCTCATGACTGTTTGGCAAAGAGGCAGCTTCCTGAGTGGCTTTGGCACCACGATTTCCCCGTCCACCACAGGGACTTTTTCGCTGGCCCCTTTGGCTGGCGGCCCCTCTCGTTCTACCAAGGAGGAGTAGTAGGAATGAAAAGGCAGAGGTTGACGCACAGCTGTACTTAAAGATTTAGCCGCAGCTTTCAAGGTCTGCAACCTCTCAAGGCTCTCGTCAGCCTTGCTGCCAAACAAATGTGCGCCATCAAAGGGCATGTTGAGAATTCTGGCCCAGAAATGAAACAGATGGGATTTGAACACAAGAGCACAAGAGCCTTGACCAAGAAGTGTAAAGAATATAAGAAGACCTAAGGGTCACTACATAACAGACTGTTGTGATACTAAAATTTACCCCTGAAGAATTTCCTGGAATTGTGAAAATCTATATAGGAAAGAAACATGTTGGGTAGTGTGGATTGTAGAATGAAAGGATGTATGAATGACATAAGTGCGAATGAATAGAACGTTGCATTGGGGAATTTAGAGTACCCAGTTAGGATAGGTGAGGAAATAAAAACAAAATGCAAATTGAAAAGCTTGTCCTCTATTGATGAACTAATAAACAGCAAAGCTAGGTATTAGGTAACAGAGTGTTATGTAGGTAATGTTGTGGTAGGTAGTGCCATATATAGAGACAAATGTGTAATAATTGATCTTAGAAAGTGCAATATTTTGTATTAGAGATAATTATGAATGTATTTTTAGTGATGCTTTTATTGGAAGTAAATAAATTGATATTTTTGATAAAAAAATCAGTTGGAAAAAGTATGTTGTAATTTAATGAGTTAAACAGCATGCAAGATTGAGTCTGAATAAGGTACTGGAGAAGCAAGGGACACTTTAAGCATTAGTGTGGTATGTTTAGTCTTTTGACGCATTGAGGGTTGTCTTAAAGAGATCCAGAAAAATATTCCCTCTAGTCCCTCAAAGTTTTGTATATGGGTGTACGGTCGGTGGGCCGTGAGACTTATTTGAGAAATTGTTAGATGACAATGCAACCGACCTGGGAGGAATAGATCACGCACAACCTATTATAAAACATGGCAGCTGAAAGGTGCAAGAGTTACGATGATGGGTACATCACCGAACTACTTAGCAACTCCACACTGTTTGGTGGAGAACTGGGAGATACTTCAAACTTCACCAGTTGTTATGAGCTAACGCAGATAAAGAAAAGATTAATCAGACCCGAATTACATGGTAGCATAATGCTAGAATACCTTAGAAATGGGATCCTACCACAAGGGCTTGTGGTAAGAAACGAGCCAAGGATCTTCCTAGACAACAAAGATTTTCTGATACAATGGAGTTATATCGGAAATAAATGTGGCAGGGATTAGGTAATTCTGATAATAGATGCCGCACGCCAGACAACAGAGAAAATAGCGATTGACCTGCAGAAATTGGAAGAAGAGATTAAAAAGATAGTCCCGATTTAACAATATAAAAAAAGACTAGAAGAACGAAATGAAAACATTCAAAGAGGACAATACGAAAGAACGAATCAGAAGGTGGAAAAATGATATTCAACAATTCGCACATGAAACAGCTTTTGCATATACACAGGAAAATTACTTTACTAAAGAAAAAGATGATTTAGGAGCATCTCGAAATCAAAGTAAGGGCAAAAGAAGAGTAAGGTTTAGAGGCACATCACATAGTTCCAGCGAAGACAGCACAGGAGAAGGAACTAGCACAGGAAGAAGAGGACGCAACTCTGAATTCAATGCAGGCAGACGCGGCTATAGATGAGCACAGGGCGGTGCGAGGAGAATTGGCAATAGAGGCAACCCCAACACACTAACAGGAGTGGGACCCGGACCAACGAGTTACCCGGAGCATGAAAGCACTGTGGTAAACCTCTCCGATTACCACCTTAGCCAAATTGAGACCCAAACATTGGAAAAAGGACTAGGCTTTGTGACCACTAACAGACACAATCGCTTTAAGTTTAGGGAAGAGCTGACGGAATTTATGAGACAAATACATCTAAAACAATACTTTGAAGACAAATTGGAGCCCATTGAATTAGATAGTTGATTACACAACAAATCAAACTTTTGCCCCCCAATACATTCACAGACTGCGGAAGCGCGAGTCTTTGAAAGTAGGGTACTACAAGAACTTGCTGTACTAGAGAAAGATACCGAAAAAGAGAAGACCTTCCAAAATCTAAGCCAAGAAGTAACAACCACATTAAAGGGACTGCTCTTCAACAAGTCTATTATAATACGCAAAGCTGATAAGGGGGGAGCCACCGTGGTCCTAAATAGAAAAGATTACATCGAGGAATGTATGAGACAACTAGGAGATGGTCAAAGTTATCAGCGATTAGACGACAATCCCACACAGAAATTGGAAGCAATGATCAATCTGAAAGTGACAAAAGCGGAGGAGAGGAGATGGATAACAAAGAAAGAAGCTGAATTCCTATGAGCAGATAAACCGAGGATACCACAATTTTACATTCTCCCGAAAATTCATAAAACCCTAACTAGACCTCCAGGGAGACCAATAGTGTCAGGCTGCGACTCGGTGTTAGAACCCCTCTCTAGGTTCGTGGATCATTTCAGGCAACCAATGGTCAAAGAGATGTCTTCCTTTGTAAAGGATACCACGCAAATCATAAAGTTAGTAGAAGGTAGACCATTCAACTCAGTTGAAGAAATTCTGATATGTCTTGATGTGGTATCATTGTATACTAATATACCGCAGAGGGCCTCACTTGAGGTCCTGGAAGAAAGACTACTTATGGGGAACAGGGACACCGCAACCCCAGCCTCGTTCATCCTTTGGTGTGCCGAAGTAGCATTAATGGAACATTATTTCCATTTTAATGGCTGCTATTACAAACAGACACAGGGAACGGCTATGGGGGCTACATTAGCCCCAAGTATAGCAAACCTCTATATGGAGGCTTTCGAGATAAGTATAATCTATAGCGACAACAACCCCTTCAGAAACAATATCCAGGTTTGGAAGAGGTACATAGACGATGTTTTACTAATCTGGAAGGGCGATGAGAGTGAAGCAATTTCTTTCTTCAAATGGCTGAATGAACAAAATCAACACCTTAAGTTCACTGAAAACTATAGCAGAGAAGAAGTGAATTTTCTGGATATAACAATAAAAGTGGACACCAACAAAGTTATGTTATGTTATTTTGCATTTATATAGCGCCTTATATACCATTGGTATGGTCTGAAGGTGCTGGTAGGTTGAACTCCCTTGGGAACCGCAGTTCAGGTCAGTAGAGAGAGAAGAGAGAGTCCAAGGTGCCTGTGCGCACTGGGTATGTGTGCAGCTGGTGTGGAATTCCTGTGGTAGCTGCTTCCTAGTGGTAGGTGTGGTGGTTGAGGGATCAGGAGTATGTGTTCGATCTGGCCGGAATTATCCAGACCGAGTGTGGCAGCGTTAGGCCTGAGGAGAACGCCTGGCTGGGGGTGTGGGACCAGCAATGTTTACTTAGAGTGATGGGGAGTGAGCGGCTGAATGTTGATATGAGAACAGTTATACCGAAGGGTATCATAGTATCTCTCTGTTCTAGTTGAGTGGTGGTGTAAGGAGAGAGTAAGCGTGGGGCGTGATATGAGGTATGCTCTTTCAAAGGTTCCATGCATTCCAAGGTATAGTATGTACGTCACGCAATTCTGAGTGGTCAGGTCCGTACTATGCATTTTTGGACATTTCGGGCGTTTATGATTGCACTACACACTCACACGCTCTGGATCACCATGCGTGCTCTAGTCTATCTTCATTCTCTAGTGTGCTCCACGTGTGTTCCCAAGTACTCCATACGCATGCACTCCTGTCCTTTTCGCGCAAGTACTCCAGTTTACCCCGCGTATGTATTCGTGTCTGTCAACTCACACATCTGCTCTGTATACTCGTCCGCTCTGTATACATACACGCTGTGGGTACACTCATTTGATCTACACGCTCATCTGGTCTACACACTCATCTGCTTTATGTACTATTCTTCCGCACTGCATACTCATCCTTTCATCACACTCATCTGCTCTGCGTACCCATCTGCTCCATACACTCATTCGTTCCATGTGTACATCGGCATCATACACTCCTCTGCCACTCATCTGCTCTGTACTCATCCGCTTCACACATTCATCCGCTCCATGTACAATCATTTGCTCCATATACAATCATTCGCTCCTTATATATTCATCCGCTCCACTTACACTCATCTGCTTCATTTATACTCATCTGCTCCACGTACACTCGTCCGTTCTGCGTACCCTCGTCCGTTCTACACACTCGTCCGCTCCACACATACGTCTAATCTACACATTCGTCCCATCTACACAGTCGTCCAATCTATACACTCATCCAATCTACACACTCGCCCAATCCACTCATTCATCCAGTCTACCCACTCATGCGGTCCATACCACTCATCCGGTCCACCCTGACCATACTACTCGTCTGCTCTACGTATCTATCCGTTCAACACACTCGTCAGTTCTATGTATTTATCCGCTCCATACATTCATCTATTCAACATACTCATCCGCCCACACACTCGTCCGCTTCACATGCTCATCCGCACCGCTCACTCGTCTGCTTCACATGTTCAGTCACATACTCGTCCGCTCTACGTACTCAGCCGCTCCTCCACACTCATCCGCTCCTCCACACTCAGCCGCTCTCCACACTCAGCCGCTCTCCACACTCAGCCGCTCTCCACACTCAGCCGCTCTCCACACTCAGCCGCTCTCTACACTCAGCCGCTCTCTACACTCAGCCGCTCTCCACGCTCAGCCGCCCTGCACGTTCCTCCGCTCTGCACTCTCCTCGGTTCAGCAGGCTCCTCTGTTCTCCACTCTCTTCCGTTCTCCACGCTCCTCCTTTCCACACGCTCCTCTGCTCTCCACCCTCGACCGCTCTCCGCATTCAACCGCTCTCTATACTCATCCGCTCTCCATACTCGTCCGTTCTCCATACTCGTCCGTTCTCCATACTCGTACGCCCTCCATACTCGTACGCCCTCCACATTCATCGGTCTTCCACACACAACCACCAACCGCATTAATCATCTACACTCGACCGCTCTCCACACTCGACCGCTCTCCACACTCGACCGCTCTCCACACTCGACCGCTCTCCACACTCGACCGCTCTCCACACTCGACCGCTCTCCACACTCGACCGCTCTCCACACTCCTCCATTTTCCTGAATCATCCGCTCTTTGCACTCCTCTGCTCTCCACACTCATTCGCCGCTCTCCACACTCGACCGCTCTCCACACTCCTCCGTTTTCCTGAATCATCCGCTCTTCGCACTCCTCCGCTCTCCACACTCATTCGCTCTCTATACTCATCCATTCTTCTCACTCATACGACCTCCACACTCATCAGCTCTGCACACTCATCGGTCCTCCACACTCATCCGCATTACTCCTCTACGCTCTCCACACTCATCCGTTCTACACACTCATCCGCTCTACACACTCATCCGCTCTACACACTCACCCGCTCTACACACTCACCCGCTCTACACACTCATCCGTTTTCCAGACTCATCTACTCTCCGCGTTCATCCTCTCTACATGCTCGTTCATTCTTACACGTTCGTCTGGTCAGACGTCCGTCCAGTCTATACGTTCGTCCGTTTAGATTAGTCGACTGTACTACGCGCTCCTGTGATTTGTTTGTTTCTCTGTTTTCGCGTACTTGTCAACCCTACACGTACTCATCAACTCTACACGCTCGTCCACTCTACACACACAACCACTCTGCATACTCATTGGCTCTAGTATATTCATCTATTTCCTCTCATCTCCATATTCATTTGATCTTTCTAGTCGTCTGTTCTTCCACTCTTGCTCCCTTCAACTTATTGTGTTCATCTGTTTTATACACTTCGTCCGTTCCAGCTATTTCATCTATGTTCTTCATTACATTCCCTACACACGTTTCATTGGTTCAGATTTCCTAGTTTCCCAATGATTTATTCCTATTATCCACTTCACTGTTATGATCTGCATTACTCGTTTAGTACTGTTTGTCTTTATAGTTTACATTCAAGTTTATTTAGCTTTAAATTTCTTGCTTCAGGTTGATTGCTGGGTTGGTGTTATTGTGAAGAAGCTAGTTTGGAACCGGTTAGTTTTAGGGGAAGAGCCAGGTTTTCAGTAGTTTGCGGAAGGCCGTTAAGTCTTCAGTTAGGCGGATGTGGGGTGGGAGCGAGTTCCACAGGGTTGGTGCTAGGGCTGAGAATGATGATCCGCCTAACCTGACTGAGTTTGTCCTAGGACCTAGTAGGAGGCCGGCTGAGCTTGATCTTAGGGTGCGAGTGGGGTGGTAAGGTATTAGCTTGTCTTGAAGATATTGAGGTCCAGTTTTATGCAGTGCTCAATGGGAGAGGCATAAGGTTTTGAAAGCCACCCTACGGGCTACTAGAAGCCAGTGCAGTGTCTTAAGGGCTGGGGATACGTGGTCTCTTGGACCGAGCGCAAGTAGCATTTTGGCTGCCGCGTTTTGTGCTCTTTGGAGTTTATTTAGTTGGTAGGCATGAATTCCGAGGTATAGGGGGGTTTCCATAGTCGAGTCTTGATATGACAATTGATTGGACCGCAGAGACTCTGTTGGGAAATGAGAGGTATGGAAGGATGCGCCTAAGGTTTTTGAGGTGGTAGTGGCAGGATTTTGAGACATTGTTGACTTGACGCAAGAGTGTTAGGTCGGAGTCCAGGGTGCATCCAAGATTTTTCACTGTGTTGGAGGGTGTCGGTGAGTTGCCCATGGCGGGTGGCCAGGGTAGTGGGTGCGGAAGAAGATCGGAGTTGCCGCAGACCATGATTTCTGTTTTGGAGGGGTTTAATAGGAGGTGGCTTTGGGTCATCCAGAGTTCTATGTTAAGGAGGCAGGATGCCAGGTCAGGTCGGGAGTTGGGTTTTGAGTTCAGGAATTTTAGAATTAGCTGAGTGTCGTCGGCATAGTTGTAACACAGGATGTTGTGTGAACGAATTATTGGTGGGAGGGTGATCAGGTAGAGATTGAACAGGAGGGCGGATAGACATGCTCCCTGAGGGACTCCCGTGTCGACTGGTCGGGCTTGTGAGGTAAAGCTGGAGAGTGTTGTTATTTGGTGCCTGTCTTTGAGGAATGAAACTATCCATTTAAGGGCGGTTCCACGAATTCCTAGGGAGTGGAGGCGGTCTAGGAGGATTGAGTGATTGATCGTGTCAAAGGCGGCCGATAGGTCGAGGAGGATTAGTGCGGCGCATCCCGCGGAGTCTGCTGTCATTTTAAGGTCGTCCCAGATCGAGGTTAGGGTGTTTTCAGTTCCGTGACGTGATCTGAAACCTGATTGGGCGGGGTCTAGAAGGTTGTTGGTTTCGACAAAGGCATTTAGTTGAGAGTAGGCAGTTCGGTCAATGAGTTTGGCAAGGAACCTGGTGTTTGAGATTGGGCGGTAGTTTTTGGGCTCGAGCGGGTCGAGCGAAGGTTTTTTAATTAGAGGTTTGACGTGCACTATTTTGAATGCGTCGGCAGAGGGTTGCCCGGTGGCTGTAGTAGAGCCAGTTTGGTATTTAGAGTTTTTGTTCTTTCAATAGCTGTGTTTTAAAAATGGAGGGAGAGTGAGTCGCAGAGTGATTTGTGAGGGGGTCGGGACGGTTGTATTACAGGCCGGATTGGTGAATTCTGAGATGATTTTGTGGAGTTCTTTGCTTGGGTTTTTGCAGTTTAGGATTCGGGAGTTGTAGTGGGCTTTTTTTGCTTTCCGGATTTCGGCCTTGTATTGATATAGGTGTCGGGCCAAGGTGGTCCTGCTCTCGTGGGTTTTCTCTTTCTGCCATTTGCGTTCTAGGTATTTGTAAATTCGTTTAGTGGTCTTCAACTCAGGAGTGAACCATCTGGGGAAAGGGCCACAGCGGGTTGATGGTTTGCACGGGGGGCCAGTCGCAGAAGAGATCCGTTGAGCCATGAGTCAAAGACCTCAGGGGTTAGTTGGTTGTTGGGACGGTTAAAGGAGAACTTTATGTCAAACCGTATAAAAAGCCAACTGATCGTAATGCATTATTGCACTATACCAGCTTCCATGCGAATCATATGCGGGATAATTTGCCTTTTGGGCAATTTTTGCAGTTGAAGAAAAACAGCACTAATAAAGAAGACTACAGAGAAGGGGCCAACAAATTGAGAACGAACTTATATGAAAGAGGCTACCCTAAAAAATTGACAAACCGGGGCGATGAAGAGAGCTGATAATAACCATTGGCAAGCAATACTGGAACAGCAATCAGTATCCAAAGTAAAAAATGACAAATTCGTTTTTGTAAACACGTATACAAACTTGTCAAATCGGAATAAAAAAATCATATACCGAAACTGGATGATTATGGAAAAAGGAAAAAGCCCATTGAAAAAACACTAATAGCCTTCCGAAGAAGTAGGACCGAGAAGGACCAAATAATGCGTAATGATATTACAAAGCAGTATAAAATTCAACCTACCCTTACAGAGTGCTGGGGAATGAGAGCACCAGAGGGCCACGTCCCATGTGTCAGCTGTACTTGCTGTCCACAAACTAAGAAATCATCTCAAATAGATCTAGGATTTAGGAATGAGTGGAAACAGAAAACACCAACTAATTGTAACTCGAAATTCGTGGTCTATGTGATATGGTGCCCCTGTAAAAAAATCTATATAGGGAAGACTGCAAGAAAAATAAAAACTAGGATAACGGAACATAAGAGCTGCATAAGGAATAGAATTAATTCTGCACCTATGGTAGGACATTTCATTGAAATGATCCATAAACTAGATGAACTTAAGTGGTCTGCGGTCTATCAGGTGAAAGTGAGTAATGACATTAATGTCGATAGGAAGAAACTACTGACAAAAGAAAAATAATTGATTTTTCTAACAAAATGCTGTGAGACAGGTCTCAACGAAAGAGTTGAGTGATGTATTAAGGACCAATGACAATGGATACTACAATATGAAATACATGTATAGTTGTATTTAATCGTGCAGTTGTGATCTGAAAACAATTTAGGATAATATGCCTTTGTAATTGCCTTGCTCAGCCCCGGTTTTTGGAAACAGCATGTGAATATTAGAAAAATACATGAGTAAACATATATTGAGTACAGTAGTACGGGACCAAGAAATAGGAGCCTTACGATTTGTGCAAAATTCGTCAGCAACAGACTAAACAAACACGGAGCTGTGAAGATAAAAAAACAGGACCTACAACTCCGGAACGATGACGTGACGACATGCGATTGGATAAACAGAACCGCGCCTACCAACGAAAATGTAAATAAGAATACGGAAATAGCAACACGCCGGAAAGAGGAACCAGCAGTGACGCGGGCAAGTGTTTTCGGAAGAAGAAAGATTCAACAGACATCGGTAGAAGCAAGAGAGCACCGGCAGCGACTCGCAAAGAAAGAGCGATCCAGCCCTCCAGATAGAAAGTAAGTAAATCGATGGGGGAAAGGAATGATAGTCTATCAGAGAGCTACATCAATAAAGCAGTATCTCCTAAATTCAAATATGCGTTCGTCCTGCTTCAACAGGTGCCTTTTGCCGTATAATCGAGAAGTGGACTAAAGATTACGTGGGAACCCGGGGCTATCAAGGTTACAAACAATAAGTAAGTGATACACTTTAAACAGCCAAAGTAATGAGACTTTCTGCTAACAAAAGGGACGCAAGATGTAACACGCGATATTGTGTCTATCTTTACCCTGACTCTGTTAGAGTAAAAGGAGGAATCTACCTCGGATAATGATACTTGAGGAGCAAGCAATAGCTGGGAACTGCCAATGCGGGTGACTGGGAAACAGGAATGCATAACTAAGGTACACTATGAGTTATTTAATTAATTGAGTCGTGCAGATCACACAAAGGGCAGGAATGATCAGTCCCATTGAGAGTGGTGATAAGATACACCCTTGTATTTATATGTGTCCAAATAGGTGAATACAGAAAGATACATCACGGGCACCAAGAATAAAGGAGCATTCAGAGATAAATATCTGGATGGAGGAAGATAAACGACCTATCTGCAAAAGCTAGAAGGTAAATGCTTTACCTCTATAATAATATGGGGTTTGAGAAACTTAATATGTTAATGATGCCCCCTTTAACAATAGGGGTACTACTGCCAAATATAAAGAGGGTAGGTGACCAGCCTAATGGTAACCACCATAAGAAATGATGTTGTGCTGTGATAGTGTTCCCTTCCATACTGTGCATGTTAATGTTTAATGACTGAAAGAAGATATTCTCTTTTATGATAAATAGTATACCTTAGATGCAGTGATATAACTGCATAGAAGTTGGTTTAATAATTAAATCCATTCTTCATACACTTGCTTCTCACAGATACCTTTTTGGAATTCTGGCCCAGAAATGAAACAGATGGGATTTGAACACGAGAGCCTTGACCAAGAAGTGTAAAGAATATAATAAGACCTAAGGGTCACTACATAACAGACTGTTGTGATACTAAAATGTACCCCTGAAGAATTTCCTGGAATTGTGAAAATCTATATAGGAAAGAACCATGTTGGGTAGTGTGAATTGTAGAATGAAAGGATGTATGAATGACATAAGTGCGAATTAATAGAACGCTGCATTGGGGAATTTAGAGTACCCAGTTAGGATAGGTGAGGACATAAAAACAAAATGCAAACTGAAAAGCTTGTTCTCTATTGATGAACTAATCAACAGCGAAGCTAGGTATTAGGTAACAGAGTGTTATGTAGGTAATGTTGTGGTCAGTAGTGCCATAAATAGAGACAAATGTGTAATAATTGATCTTAGACATAAGTGCAATATTTTGTATTAGAGATAACTATGAATTTATTTTTAGTGATGCTTTTATTGAAAGTAAATAAATTGATATTTTTGATAAATAAATCGGTTGGAAAAAGTATGTTGTAATTTAATGAGTTAAACAGCATGCAAGATTGAGTCAGGATAAGGTACTGGAGAAGCAAGGGACCCTTTAAGCAGTAGTGTAGTATGTTTAGTCTTTTGACGTATTGAGGGTTGTCTTAAAGAGGTCCAGAAAAATATTCCCTCTATTCTCTCAAAGTTTTGTATAGAGAAATCGGGCCTGCACATCCGGAGCAAAACCCGACTTCCGCAACCACGCAAACCTGCGTATAACGGCGCTCGCAGCCATGGATCGGCTAACAGTGTCGGCCGTATCCAAACCCGACTGAAGGGATTCGCACATGGCATCCTTGCCGTCTTGCACGAGAGCAAGGAACCCATCCTTTTCTTCCCACTCGGGAATATGCTCAGCCGCTAAAGAAACACAGTTCAACAGATTGTGTCAAAACCTTGCCAATTAACAAGTTTCAAGGCCATGCTTCCAGCAGAAAATACCTTCCGGGCCCAACCGTCAAAGCGCTTGTTGTCCCTCTCCGGAGGGATGGTAGGGTACGCCGCCTGCCTCGAGGTGGCCGTAGCCACCTGAACCAAAAAACTCTCAGGAGTGGGGCCAGTAGATAAATGGCTGGGGTCGCTAACGGAAGGGCAGTATTTCTTTGTCAAGGATTTATTAACAGCCGGAAGAGATTCCGGGGGCTGCCAAGCAGCTGCCACCCTTTTCTGCAAGGTGAGATGAAATGGTAAAACTGGGTCAGAGGACGGACCTTGATCTAAGATGTCCGTTAGATCATCCTGCACAAAGTCTTCAGGAGGACTGGACCAGCCCAGGTACTCCGAGGCCTAGGCATGAGCCTCCGGTGTGAAGACTCTGCATGAGCCCCAGGCTCAGGCCTACCAAATTCTACTTCCGGGGAAGTGTCCAACCCACTGGCATCATAGAGGGTCTGCCTCAACTCCTCCAACTGACTATCTCCAGGAAACATCGGAGCTTCATCAAGTTCACCAGGCTCCTCAAATCCAGACCTTTCTTCCTCTTCATATATGTCAGCCAGAGGGAGTTGTGACAGAAGAGGGCCTAGAGTCCAAAACTGGCCTCAAAGACTTTGCCGTAGCCTTCCTAGGAGGATCCACCACATCAGGGTATTCCAAAGGCAAATTTTGGGAAAAAATCTCCAAAGGCGGCGAAAGCGTCGAAGGCTTCGACGCCAAAAGCGTCGACAACCTCGTCATCGTGAGCGCCGAAGGCTTCGGCGTTGACGTCGACACAGGTGCCGACGGCGCCGTGGGCTCATATGACGGCAAAGCGTCGACCTCCGAGTCGGACGGACACTGCGCCAAACGAGTCGACACCGGCCTCGAGCCCTCAGTAGGTTGCTGTGGTCTCGCTGGAGATGAGGACCGAGACCTAGAAGCACGTCTCTTGCGACATTTCAAATCCTTGTCCGTACGGGACCTCGAAGGCTCCCGATGCGAGTTGCTACGCGGACCCGAGCCCGAAGGCATGCGAGCCACGATACGAGACCGATCCTGGCCTGCTTCGGTAGAAGGCGCGACCGGACCCGTGCCCTGCGATTGAAAAATCGCTAACATTTGCTCTTTAAAAGCAGCCCATTCCTCCGGAGTCGAGGACTTCGTTGGGCATGCAATTTTCCTCGAGGCACCATCCTCCGAAGAGGACGGGGAAGGCGACCGGTGACGGTGCTTCCTAGAGTGTCGGGACGAGGAAGAAGAATGGCGGGAACCACTCCGGGACTGAGATTCCCCGGGACTCCTTCCGACGCAGAGAGTCACCCCTCGAATTGTCGGTGGAAACCCCCTTGGACGATTTGGAATTTCAGGACTGAACACGCTTAGAGCCCTTACCTACCTGGAGCTTCCCCTTCTGCTCCCGCAAGGCCTTGGCAGTCAGTGACTGGCATTTCGAGCAGTCGGTGTCGTGCGACTCGCTGAGGCACCACAAACAAATGCAATGCAGGTCGGTGATTGACATTTTCGACTTGCAGTCCGGCAGGTCTTGAAGCCAGACCGCGGACCGGAGGGGTCGAAGAAAAAGACATCTCAACGATGATAACACACGAGGTGCGCCGAGTTTCACGAAGCAACACGTTTGTGGAAAAAACGAAACTGAGGCTAAGGGCGCCGTACGTCCTATTTATAACATCCAGTGACGTCGCCTACAATGGAGGCCTTCGAGGGACATCGACCCGACGTCATCGACGCAGGACGCCCTCTGCTGAAAAAGTTTCCCAAGTGCACAGCTGTGGACATTACATGTCAAAGATGTGGAATACGTTGGAGGACACAATCCATTCGAAACCTCATTTTGAGCTTTGTATGCAGCACTGCCAGCAGAAATGCCGCCATGATGCCCAAAAGGTGTTGGTATCATCATGCTGAGGTCACTGCTCTGCTGAGAAAATGCCCAGTGGCCCTCTTGATGGCTGCAATCTTGTCCGCTGAGGGGATAATCCTCAGGCCCAGGAAGGTCAGACTCTACGTGGGCGCCAACTGTGACTTCTTGAGATTGATAGAAAATCACAGCTCTTGTAGATATCCATGAGGGCAGGAGGCAGTATGCTGGACTGCCTCCGGAGACCTTGCCCTAACTAGCCAGTCGTCTAGCTATGGGTAGATGTGATGCCCCTGCGCCCTGAGTAGGGCTGCAACAGCATTCATTAGTCTTGTAAAGACCCTGGGGGCCGAATAGAGGCCAAAGGGTAGAACCTTTTATTGGAAGTGAAAACCCATGATGCTGAACCTCAGAAAGGACCGATGGGGTAGCCTGATCAGGAAGTATAGGTAGGCATCATTCAGATCAAGGCAGCATATCCAGTCTCCTGCATACAATGTCCCTGCTATTAGCGCTGGATTAACCATCTTGAAGTTTTGGAGAGGAAGGGAAAGGTTCAAGGTGGAAAGGTCCAACACAACTCTCAGGCCAGCCTGATTCTTTTTGTGTATGGCAAAAATGTGTGAATAGAAGACCAGATCCCGCTGAGAGGCAGGGACTTCCTCCACGGCCTGACTCTCTACGACCGAGTGTATTTCCACCAAGAGAGTTGCTGTACCAATCTGTGGGAGCAGAGAGAAGAAGAGGGAAAGGGAGCCGGAAGCCCATGGATAATATACAGAGAGGATCCATGGGTCCGTGAACCTTGTCGGCCAGCAGTGAGCGTGTAGGGCAAGCCTGCCCCCCACCGGAGACGCATGGATCTGGATGGATTTGTCATGATTGCTTGCCCTCTGAGGCTGGGACTTAGGAGGGGGACTGGAAAAAGCTCTTGTGAGCTGCCTTGTGCTGCTTGCGCCTGTGCTGGCTCTGGGTTCTGTCCGGTTGTCTGGACCGTCTCTCTTGGAAGCACCTAATGGAAGCCTATAAAGCCTTGGAATGACCAACCCTTGCCTGAGTGCTGGTGATCTTGGCTGTATGTCTTAGGGGTGGACTTGGTGAGGATCGATAAAGACTTAGCAGTCTGCAAGCTATTCTTTTTCTTATTGAGTTCCTCGTCCGTTGTTGAATGGAACAGATCGCCCCCCTCAAAAGGAAGGTCCAGTATACGTTCCTGGACATCAGGGTTGAACTTAGTCATCCTTAGCAAAGCCATCCTTCTCATGTCGGTAGCAATACATATGGCACAACCTGAGGTATCAATGTGGACTCCATTTATGTCCTGTGGCACTATTTTGGCTTCAGCCAGCCCAGGCTCTACAGAGAGAGTTCAGGTAGGAAGTCAGAGATCTCCCGCCAGAGCCTCTGGTTGACCGCTGTCAGCATGGCATCCGCATTGGACTGGCACAGATGGAGAGTGGCATTGGAATAGATTTTCTTTCCAAACTCCTTCAGGATCTTCTCCTCCTTACCCAGGAGTGCTGAGGCTGATGTAGCCAAGGACTATTGAGGCTTAGAGTAAATTGATGCTGCCGCCATCATTGAGGAGTGTGGCTGAGGGTGCGTCAACATTAAGAGGGTTCCCCTTCCATTTGCCTAAACTTAGCATCCAGACGCCGATTGGTAGGCTGGGTAGAATGTGGCCTGAGCCATCCATTTTTAGCAACCGCCTCCACGTCCTTCTGTAGTGGGATCCCCGTTCTAGTCGTGGGGGGGCGTAGAGTGAGAACTTTTGCCAATACCCTGCCTCTGATTGTTCCACCTGTGGTTGTGGGATCCCCAAATACTCAGCCAGGCCCGCCAAACGTTTGTGAAAGAATTTGGCTGATAGAGTGTCGGGGTCCTCCTCCTCCTCTGTGTCCACCATTGTGTCTTGCTGGTCCGGTGCAACCGGATGAGTGCTGGGCGCAGTAAGCTGTGGCATACTGATTATCAGCAAAAGAGGCTGCTGCAGCAGTGTGGATGGGGCTGCTGTGACTGGTACAGGTATGGGAGCTGGTGTTGTAGGGACTGGTGCAGGTGCCTGGGGCTCTGCTGGACCCAGAGGATCTGCACCCAAAGGCGTTGTGGCTGCGGGTGCTATCGGCTGTACCGGTTGGAGCATGTACCTGATCACATCCCTAAGGATGGTACCCATCTGTGGGGGCCTCATGAGAGTAAGGAACTTCTCAAAACCCTGTCTTCACAGACCGGAGGAGTGCCTGATGGAATAGGCATAGGTGCGGGCCTTGAGTTTGCTGAGACCTAGGCGCACCCTGTCTTGCTGTATGGGGCGAGGTTTATCTGCCCTGAGAAGTCGATGGGTATGCTGTGGGCCAAGTGACAGGCGTTGACCAGTCCTACCTGGAAACTCGCTCCCCTACCTGGTCCCCAAAGGGAGATGGTGTCGGGTGAGCCGCCATTATTACTGGCCCAGCAGCCATTTTGTTTTGCTGCATGCCACGTGCCTGCATGGTGCTACTTGCTGCGCTGGGACTGGCTTCCTCCAGTACCTCCGGTCGGGGCCTGGTAGGAAGAGTGCCCTCGGCTATGGCACCGGTAGTGCTGCGTATAGGCTCCCCCTCAGACATCAGTTCAGTGTTAGGGCATAGCCCCTCAGATTGAGACGGGTCTGAGATGATGCCAATGGGGAGTACTATGAATTGATAGTGAGTGTTCTGTATCTTGATTCTTAGGTACTTCCTGTGTGCTGCCAACATTGAAATATGAAAGTATGCATCTTTCATATCCAAGGTGGCCATGTAATCCCTGTGCTTCAGCAACGGAATTACCTCCTGCAGAGTTGTCATCCTGAACTTTGGAAGCTTCACATACTTGTTTGCAGGGTACAGGTCTAATACAGGGTGCATGGTTAGATCCTTTTTGGGTACAAGGAAGTATATTGAATAAATACCCTCATTTACCTGTTATGGCAGGAGTATGATTGCACCCTTTTGCAGAAGGGACTCCACTTCTTCTTGAAGGATGAGGAGATGGTCTAGAGACAGATGTCTGCTCTTTGGCATGTGGTATTGAGGTGTTTGAAGAATCTCGATGCAATAATCGTCGCCTACAGTCTTGGGCATCCACGAGTCTGAAGTGATCCCCTTGTCATTCGTGGGTGAAGTATGATATCCAACCTCCTACTGGCCAGGCATCGGAGTGGACCCGAATCGTAGAGTCATTTGCTGGCAAGGTTGGGGGAGCCTCGGGCTGCTGCATTTCTCACCCTTCGTTTCCCATGATGAAACCCCCACAGTTGAGGGGTTTGATAAGCGATGGATGTTCCTTGGCCAGAATACCAAGGTGATCCGCTTGGACCATAGGAACCCTGAGTGGTGCGGGAGAAGGATAGCCCAAGAAAGGAGCAGCAAGTATTAAATAACCTGTGTTGTACATACAGTCTGCTAGAAATTTGGTTAAGAGATTCTAATGTGTCTTTAATATCTCATGTTCTTTATTTGCGATCTCAAGTGCGTCGTCCACTGCTTTGCCAAAGAGCCGACTCTTCAATGGGTTTGTTGATGAGCAAAACCATGCATGGCGTTTCAGAAGAGCTCCCTCTGCCAACACCCTGCCCACCGTTTCTGCGCAGTCAAGTGTGTTCTCTGGTGGTCAACTGCCGAGTGATGAACAGGTAAGCCTACGGAGCTCCCGGGCCACCGCAGGAATCCTGTCGAAATCCTGATGAATAACCCCCATGAATGGCGATAGTGGTGCAGGGGAAGGAAGCTGGACTTACCGGGAGCCACTGGTTCTAATTTGGAAGGTGGACACGCTGGAGGACCGGACTTAATGCGTGGTGACGTCTTGACGGCAGACGAGAGGAAGCGCGCGCAAGATGGCCCCGGTGGCGGAGTGTGGCTGTGAGAGGTGGCTCGCCGGGTGCCCGGACGTCTGAGTGGCATACCCGCTGCTGGTGGGAGAGAGGCACGGGGACGGCGGTCCTGCTCCGACGGGTCGGAGGAGCCGGGGAGCAGCGGAGTCGGTGTGCGGCGGAGAGCTGGGGGGCGCCCATCTCCCCCCTGGCGAGAGTCTGTGAGCCCGAGTGGAAGGAGGGAGGTGGCGAGGAAGAGAGTCTGCCGCCCGGGACTGTTGGAGCGGCCGGGCCAGCCCCTCCTCCTGAGCGGAACTGACCGGCCCCTCGGGGTTGGGGATCGGCAGCGGCCTGTGGGGTGCCGACGGCAGCGCGGCCCGCGGCGGGTACCGAGGAAAAGAAGGTACGCTGCGGGAGGACTGGAGGCGGTGGAGGGGCTAAGGAGGAGCTGACGTATGAGGAGGAGAGTCTGCCAACCAGGACTGTTGGAGCGGCCAGGCCGAGGAGAAGGAGATTCGCTACGGGAGGATTGGAGGCGGTGGAGGGGCTGAGGAGGACCCGACGTGCGAGTCGGTCGGAGGAGATGCAGCCCCTGGATGGTTTCCTCTGGCAGAGGCCCCCTGTCTATGGCAAGTGGGGGGTTCAGGAGTGGACCCCCAGGACTCTCCAGGTGATGCGGGCGCAGTGCAGGTGAGAGGGGTGATTGACCCCCCACGTTGGACAGAGGGGGTTATTTGACAGTGTCACCGGGTCCGGAGTGGCAGAGGCTCCCCTGTGGCTACAGAGCAGGGAGAGCGGTGAGGAAGGGGCGCGAAGACCCCTGCATCCGGGTTGGAGGAGTTGGGAAGCCCGGACTGAGGGGTAGCCGGGTGGCCCATCACTGGAGTCTGCAACAGGTGCCTCCAAAGGGAACTTGAGCGGGAAACTTGCCGCCTGGTGGCCCCTCTAGGACAAGTGACACCAGACCTTAGAGAGTGCACCTTGGTGAGGGCCTAAAGTACTGTGCTGTGACACCAGCGGGAGCTGGTCTGTTTTGGAGTGGGCCTCCCTGGTGACACAAGGGGTGGCTGTGAGTGCTGATTTTGGGATTTCAGTGTTGAGCTGAGGACCCGGCGGCTGAAGGGCGAGGTTAGCCGCCGAATTCGCCATGGGTAAAAGCCAGCAGCGAATGGAAAAGTATGCGGAGGCGAAGGACAGAGGGCACAGGCAAGATGGGCCTGGGCACCAGGCAGGGGAGGGACCTGCAGGAGAGAAGTGTGGTAACTTTGGACTCGCTAATGGAGGCGATACAGGTCTCCAGGACCACCCTTCAGGAGAGCATCAAAGAGGTGGGAGTGGATGTATCCCTGGTGAGGGCGGACCTTTGTAAAGTGTGTGAAAGAGTGACGGAAGTGGAGCAGAAGGTCAGCGCGGTGGAAGACGAGGTCCAGAAGCTCAAAAACCAGGTGGCGGGCCTGGTGGGAGCGACCTGAGTGCTGGAAGCTAGAGCAGAACATGCGCAGGGGCGCTCTAGACGTTGTAACATCCGTTTGGTTGGTATACTGGAGAGGGAGGAGGGGCCCAGTGCAGAGCTTTTTGTGGAAGAACTGATCCTAAAGGCTTTGGGGATTAAGGGTCGGTCTGCCCTTTTTACGGTAGAGAGCCCATAGGGTCCCGGGCCGACCCCCACCGCCGGAATTTCTGAGATCGGGATGCTATCCTGCAGGACGCCTGCAGGGTGGGCCATTACGAGGTTGGGGGCGCGAGGTTGCCGATCTTCCCGGACTTCACGCTGGAGGTGCAGCGCCAAAGGAGGTCAAATGATGCTGTGAGAGGTCGGCTACAGGAACTTAACTTGAATATATGATGTTTTTCCCGGCGAAGTTGAAGGTGTTGTCGGGGGGGGACGGGGGGAGACTTGGCTTTTTGCGTCCCAAAGTGAGGTGTGGGACTGGCTAGACACAAGGTTGCAAAAGGAGGATCACCCGCTCGGGGGTCCTAAGGAGGCGGTGCGCCAAGATGTTGTGGAACGGGGATAAGGCGGGAGAGAGGTGAACAGAAGCTACCACAGGTTTTACCTATTTGAGAGGGGGGGATATATTACTGGAGGGGTGGCAGGGGGACGGTAGTGGTCCCCCCAGATCAATCGACCCTATTGGTGGCTAACCCCGGGGAAGGGGAGGAAGGGGGGCTCAGCAAGCTAATGGGTCTACAGTTAAGGGGAGGGAGGAAGGGGAGGATGGGCCCCCAGGGTAGTGGGCTCTCCTATAGTGGTTGGGGGGTGTGGGAGCAGAGGGGGGGATTAGGGGGGTGCAGGATGGGGAGGGGGGATAAGGGGGGGTTGGAGGCAGGGGGGAGACTGGGGGGGGTTGGGCGTTTGGGTGCCAGGTTGGGGTCAGGCACGGGTGGGTGGGGACTGGGTATATGGAGGAGATGGGAGGTTTGGCACAGCGGCAATCAGGTATGTGGTAGGAGTAGGGGCGGTGGTGGGTGTGGGTATTAAAGGTGTTGGGAGAGGTGATGGGGTAACCTGAGTGAAGACACTAACTTCTTAAATGGGTAGTCTGGGGAGTGGGACATGGACTGTTCGGGGACTGGGGAGCTACCACAAGAGGCGTAGAGTGGGGGGAGTTCCTGAAGCGACAGGGGGTACAGGTGGCCTTGATACAGGGGACAAATGCGGGGGCAGTGATGGTGGGGAAACTGGTGAAAATGTAGGGAGGGCAACTAATTGGTATGACATATTCAACCCAGGCTAGGGGTGTGCTTATTTGGGTGGCTAGGGGGTACCACCGAAGGTGGAGGCGATATCAAAGGATGCGGTGGGTAGGACAGTACTTGCGCAGTGCTCATGGGAGGGTAGGGCAGTCTGCTTGGTTAATTCATATGTGCCGAATGTGACGGCAAGGAATATTTTCCATTTTCCCTCTGTGCTTTGTATGATGGGGGCGTATAGGGGGAACATGATAATTTGGGGGGGGGAGATTTGATTTTAATTGTCACCTAGATGAGGGGCTAGATGGGTCCGGAAGTAGGGAGGTGTCTAAGAGATATATGACGCACAGTCTTCGTGGGATAATGCAGGAACTCGATTTGGTGGAGGTGTGGAGGGAGAAGCACGGGGACGAAAGGGGGTACTCCTATTACTCTGGTGTGCACGGTTCCTATTCGCGGTTGGATTATATTGTAACAGGAAGGGAGCATTGTCGGTTTTTTGGCAAGACGATATATCTGGGGCGGACTCTATGAAAAGGGAGGCGTTGCGTGATGGGGCATTTGTAGGTGAGCTTAGAGAAGGGATTTGAATGTATTTCGAGCTGAACGAGGGTTCGGTGGAGTCTAGGGGAGTGCTTTGGGAGGCCTTCAAGGCGACTATGAGAGGGAAATGCTTCTCCATGACGGTAGAGATGCGTTAGCGGCTTCTGGATACGCTACGCCGCACGGAGGCTCAAGTGGCTGAACTAGACAGGGAGATGGCGAGGGGCGTGGAGGTGGGGGAGGCTTTGGCGCGGGAGCTGGAGCTGTATCAGGGTACCCTGGCAGAGCCGTCGCTCTTTGACAGCAGTAGGCGGGATGTTAGACTTCATGGGGAAGGGGACAGGGCGGGTAAATTGTGGCTTGGCTGATAGGTAGAGAACATCCGGATCGAGTCATAACCCAACTTAGGTTAAGCACGGGGGAGGTAGTGGGAACCCAGAGGGAGATCAATGAAACCTTTTTGGAATTTTATAAGGAGTTGTACACAAGTGAGGGAGGATACGTGGAGGTGGAGGTAGAGGATTTTTTGGAGTCTTTGAGGTTACCAAAACTTGGGAAGGACCAACGGGAAGAATTGGAGGCCCCGACTGGGGAGGGGAACATTCGCTGGGCGATCCGTACAATGAGAAGAGGCACAGCGCCGGTTAGTGACGGGTTCCCGGTAGAGTTTCATGCAGTGTTTGCTGACCTCCTGGTGCCGCAGCTCCAAAAGGTGTATGAGGAGGCTTTTCAGAAGGGTTGCCTCCCAGAGTCGATGAGGGAAGCAGTGATCACAGTGATCTTAAAAGAGGGAAAGGATCCGAGGGATTGCGCAGCATATCGGCCCATCTCCCTGTTGAGCGTGGATGGGAAAATCTTGGGGAAGATCCTGGCGGCCAGGCTTGCAAGGGTGGCGCCGGGTTTGGTCCATGCAGACCAGTGCGGGTTCATCGGGGGAAGGAATAAATCCGGTAACATCTCCCGTTTGCATCATATCATGGACCTAGTGAAATCACAGATACGGGAGATGACAATAGCTTTGTTCGACGCCATGAAAGCGTTCGACTCCTTGGAGTGGAGATGGCTGTTCAGGGTGTTGCAGGAGTTTGGGTTCGGGGAACACATTTGTAGGTGGTTGGCCCTCTTATATAAGAACCCGCTGGCGATGGTGAGGACTAACGACTGGGTGTCTGAAACGTGGGAATTGGAAAGGGGGACCCGGTAGGGGTGTGCGGCCTCCACAATTTTGTTCGCCTTGGCCCTGTTACCCTTGGCGGCATACTTGCGGCAGGAAATGATAGATGCCGGAGTTGAGGTGGGAGGTCAAAAGCATATAGTGTCCCTAAACGCGGACGATTTGTTGTTCTATGTGGTCGAGCCTAGAGTGTACCTGCCAGGCCTGCTAGAGGTATTGCGAAACTTCCAGCGTATGTCGGGTTTTTGCATTAATCCAGGGAAGTCGGTGTTGTTCCCGGTGGTGGAACTATGGGATTTTCCACCCGGGGATTTGCCGGAGTTGGGGATAAAGTGGGAGACGGAGTCATTTCGGTATTTGGGGATTTGGGTATTCCATGAGATGGTGGACACGTTTGTACACAACACAGGGAGGGCATTATCTAAAATAAGGGACTCGGTCCAATTTTGGAAGGTTCTGCCTCTTTCTCTGATGGGCAGGGTGGTGCTATGCAAAATGGTGATTCTGCCACGGATACTTAATTTTTTTACTAATATACCATATGTGGCCAAAAAGATGTTCTTTAGAATGCTGGATGTTAAGATTAGGGAGCTGTTGTGGGGAACGGGGTAGAGGAGGGTGTCTTTAGACATATTGCAGAGGAAAAGGGCAGAGGGAGGACTGGGCCTCCCAAATTATGAACAGTATTTTGTGGCGGCACAATTGCAGTCGGTGCTGGTATGGGACCTACCGGGTGGGGAGGCCCTTAAGGGACTGATAGGGGACCTGCCGCAGAGTTACAGGCCGGTTGAATTGCTTTGGCACCCACTGGGGGACAGGGGTAGAACCATAGTATTTGAGGCGGTGAGAGAAACGGGGAGGAAGTATGTGGGTGGCAGGGGAGTTGGAGGGTGGTATGAGAACCTCCCATGGGGGTTGATCAGAAGCTCCATCTGGCGATTGGGAGGGTAGGGATACAGAGGCTCCGGGAGAAGGGATGTGAGAAGGTGGGGGACCTTTTTGAAGATGGGAAACTACTTACCCGCGAGGAATGGTGCCAGAACTTTGATCTACCACAGGGCCTCTTCTTAGCATACGGGGCAGTGATTCGTAGGTTAGCGGAGATGTGGGCAGGAATTCCAGAGGAGCCGGAGTCTTGCCCGGTGCTCCGAGTTCTGCTGGAGCAGATGGAGGGTAGGGCGCGCATATCGCGGATTTATAAAGCCCTGCGGGAGGGGAACTCAGAAGGGGAGCTGAGGGTTAAGGAGAAGTGGGAGGTTGACATGGGACGTCAAATACCGGAGGAGGAATGGGCGCAGGTCTGGGAGTTGGTCCGGAAATCATCAAGGAATGCCCGCTTCCAGCTGGTCCAATTTAATATTTTACATAGGACATATGTGACTCCGCAAGTGCTCCATGCAATGAACTGGGAGCTATCGGACGACAGCCCCAGGTGTGGCATAGCGCAGGCGGGGTTTTGGCACATGGTATGGGACTGCAGGATAATAACTGAGTTCTGGGAGGAGGTCCTTAGGGGTGTGAATGAGCTTTTAGAGACCAGATGGGAACGGTGTCCGGAGATTTGTCTGTGGGGGAAGTTACCAGGGTGG
The DNA here is from genome assembly GCF_040938575.1 of Ambystoma mexicanum. NCBI lineage: Eukaryota > Metazoa > Chordata > Amphibia > Caudata > Ambystomatidae > Ambystoma > Ambystoma mexicanum. Next base: position 1,144,743,590 of record NC_090927.1, read on the forward strand.
AAAAGGCACAAAATACGGAATAGAATGGGCCAGTTTTTGTTGACGCTGGCTAAGCGCTGAATGGCGATAGCATGGAAGTGCCCACAGGGTCCGGCGATTAATCTGTGGCGGAAAGATGTGCGGAGGTGGGGCCTGGTGGAATTAACGGTTTTGCAGGAGGTGGACCCGGAGAGGGGCAGTGAGAATGTAACAATCCATTGGTCCCAATTGCTGAATGACCTGTCAAGTGACAATGACCTACGACCGCCGTGAAGAGGTACAGGTAGGGATGGGAGAGGCGGGGAGAAATGATGAGTGAGGAAGATATGAACCTGGGAATGGATGATGGATGTTTCCAACCCATAGAGGAAATAGGGATGATAGCTGACGATATGATGTGAGCATTGGAGGGCGTGGAAGCCCGCAGGACATATTCGGACTTTGGAAGGGGGGGTAGAGGGGGAAGGGCAGGGGATGATTTGGGTTCTTATTGTTGAAATTAAAGTTACTTAATGTGTTGGGGGTAAGGTACTGGGAGACAGGGGAGTGGGAGAGGGGAAGTGGGGGTTGTGAAGGTTTTTGAGCTGTTCTTAAGCCAGTAAAGAGTGTTTATTTAAAAAAAAAAGTGTGTTCTTTAAGACGTTTTTGCGTGACCTGACGTTGCCCTTGCACAATCGCAAGTAGTTGCGATTCAGTTGGTTCAGGAACATTCTGGAGACCCCATTGGACGTCACTGTAACTGGCAAGCAGAGTAGTATGGTTTGTAATGCAGGTACTGTAGGCCTCAGAAGTAGTAATGCGCTTGCCCAGGGCATAGAACTTCTTACAGTCTATCCAGGGGAGTCTCTGATGAAGACAGGCGAACGCCTACACGTGTTCTTGTCGTGGTGACCACCAGGGAGTCCAGGATGGAGTGTCCCTGAATAGAAAGTGGATCAGAGGTTGCAGGTCGAAACATCTTTTCAAAGCACGGATTCACCGCCCGAGTAAGGGAGGACGTAAGCAAAGAGGTAGCAATACGTTTCTTAAAGGAGTTAAGAAGTGGGTTAGCCTGACTGAAACATTTTATTTGAGGATATCTTCCACAAAGTTAGAGTGAGGCACAGCCTCCTGGAAAATATTATTGAAAAGCAGCCGGTCATCAATAAGAGAAGCCTCCCTGACTTGGGAGACAGGAGGGGCGTCCAAAAAGATATCAGGCTCAGCCTCATGAGCAGGGGTAGAAGGCCAATTCCCTTTGTCATCTGTAGCAAGCCAAGCATCTTGTTCGTGAGAAATGGGGTCTTGGGAGCCATCATCACGATCTGAACATAAAACACGTCATCACCCTGATCATACGGACATCCTAAAAAATGTCTTCAGAGGTATCGGGCAGGAGCCTCCTCACAGGAATGGGACCTTTTAAGAACTGCATCAAATTTACCTGAAAAGCCAATACATTCAGATACCTTGTTCATGCACTGTTCAAATCGTTCCCTAGTCCAGGAAGAAGGGGCTGGGTTTCTGGAAGTGGAAAAGCTAAGTCAGCCTGAGCAGGGACTTTGGGTCCCTATAGGGACTGTGAGACGGGGGTGGGGGGGTCTGTGTATAGCCTGAGGGCAGAGAAGGGTGTCTGGGGACCAGAACCATGTGAAAGGGCCTTAGAATGCGTTTCTCACAATTTAGGATGAGCCTAAAGAAACACGTTTCGGCACACTCTTTGACACATCGGAAACAGGTGTCAAAACTTAAGGGGAGGCACCCTGGGAAATGAAAGAGTAGGTACCATCCGCCAAGTACGACTTCGGAGGCACAGCGGGCCCTGAACCCTCACCATGCCCCCTCGGTCGAATGGGTCTGTGGGTGCCGGAGGCTTTTCCATTATACCGTCAAAGAAGGCTGAGGGGTTGTGTGTTTAACCTTGGAGTGAGAATGTGTGCCCTTGTGACCAGGGGGTGGGTTCCCTGTAGCAGTGTATTTGGCATGCCTAGTGGGACTGGGATGGGACTCCACAACAGTGTCTTCGGCCTCCGAAACGGAGCTGTGGCTGCTAGAGGAACCCTCATCCGAGGTGCATGAGCCGGTGGGAGAATGGGACTCGGCCTGCATGGCGTAGGCCAACCACCGCCTTGTGCACATTTCTTTATGCATCTTGGGCCTTAAGGCTTTGCAATGCTGCTCGTCATGGTAAACAATTATTACACTCCCCAGGAGTGTCTTTCCACAGAAACGTCCTGTTACAGGAAGGATAACATTTAAATGGAGTTCTCTCCAAAATAAAGTGGAAAAAGAGCAGCCGGACAAGTGAAGGAAGAGGAGGGAAAGGACAACAAAAGGCATTCTCTAAATAGAAATGTCACAAATAAGGGCCCCCACTCTCCCTACTGTAAGGCCAAAGCCTGAAGGCAAAGGCTGGCGGCAGCCATCGACAAGTCAATTGACGATTCATAGGACGGCAAACGGGAACATTGGTTGAAGAATCAGTTGAAGGATGTGACGAAGACGCATGGAACAGCATGGAACAGCAATAAATCTCGTTAATACGAACTCTGCATGAAAGCGACTGACCATAATGGCAGAAAAAAGCAATCTAGAGGGACTGCGATGCGTAAGGGATCATGGGTACACACATCACGATATGGATAGTGTTAGGTCGACGTCCCTTTCCGATCTTCGAAAAAAGATGCAATACTCTGCAATTACCACTAGATGTCGGACTATATGCACAGCATGTGATTCTAAGCATACTCATCAGCAATGTTCTTACAAATATATCAAGTAGGGTGTTACGCATCACTTAATTGAGACAGAAAAGTACATTACACCCAAATGTCCCTGGGCCTAGATGTCACCAGCAATATTGTCCCAAATAGTTCCTCACAATCATTGGCCTATGTCAGCTCTCTCAACCAGTCGTCCCTCTGCGGCACCATGTGATCCTTTCATTTCCATAAAATACAGTTTGGGCAATACACACCCCATTTCAAGAAAGTGCCATTTTCGTTTTTCATAAATGTTACCCCAGCTCCAGCGGCCTGTGTATAACATGTATATAACCTCAGCCATAGTGTTGTAAATCTGGCTCCAGAATTGGAAGAGTCTAGGGCAGTTCCACAGCATATGTAGTGTTTTTCCCTACCACAACGAGGGCATAGGCCATCATTATTCGGATACATTTTCTTGAGTTTACTGGACGTGTAAAGGAGCCTATTCAAAATCTTAAATTGAATCCAAGAGAACGTAGGGTGTATTGAAATTGTTTTAGTGAATGAGCAAATATTCCCCCAGGTATCGCCAGTGATGTCCAACTCACCCCCCCAATGTTCGCTAGCCTGGACCGTTGTTATCTGGCTACCGTTGTTGGGGCCACCACACCATTTTTCAGATGGTTTGATTGGGGATCCCTCCCACCATTTGGTAATCACTGCTTTCAGTCGAGAAAACTAATATCTCTATAGTAGTACCCCTATGGCCCTCTTTCCAAGTTTGCATCGTCAACTATTGACCTCCCGGGAACATATTTCCCAACGCACAGCATCCCCAAACCCTCCCAGTGCTTCTGGAGTGTGGTGTTCCAGGTGGATGGGAGGTTGGGGAACCACCATAGTGGCAACCATTTATAATAAGGGAGGGCTGTATCCATTTTCAAAAATAAGTTCTGCCATGCTAGAAGTGTAGTTCACACTGGGTGATATGCACAGTCATCATTATAGTCGCCTTGGAGAAGAACAAGTTACTCTCTTACCTGGTAACGTTCTTTTGATGGGATGGTCCGACGAACGTATTCCATATCTATGACAGTAATCACCGCAGCACAGCTGTGATGATTACTGTCATAGATATGGAATACGTCGGAGGACCCAATCCCCTCGAAACCGTGTTCCAATGTCTTCTGTGTCCACCGCTAGGCATAAGTTTAACATGTGGAGAGTGCTATCTTGCCCATACCAGTACAAAGTGTACTGCGTCTGGGAGGCTATTCAACATAGCCCAAAGTGAGAGCCTGCTAATCCTCCTCTATGGTATGGATGTGCCAGATCTTTCCACTTTTTCCAGACAGCTCCGGTGTGCCATCAACAATTAGACATGATGCCATGTATGGTTGCAAAGAAATTCTTCCTGGATTATATGGGCACATTGGCAAAAGCATAAATCAGTTTTGGAAGGATTAATATCTTGATCAGCCCCAGTCTACCAGCGGGCGAGAGTGGAAATTGCGTCCATTTCCTGAACTTGTTCAAGTATTCTACGTGCGTATAATAGTGGCTAGCGAGCAGTGCATCTTTTCCTCTGGATATGGTCACCCCTAGAAATTTGAACTGGTCGGGAATCCATTTTAGGGGGAATGCACCCTGGGGTCCAGAGGTGGCATCAGTTAGTGGAAAGATTTCCAATTTGCCATTGGGCTCCGATGGGGTGTATCCAGTGCTTTGTCCCATCTTGCCCTGAACCATGCTGGGGTGGTTGATCGCATGGTTTTGATGAGTTAATGCTGAGACCACACATTTCAATGCAAGGGGTTTGGTTACGAATTGGGCGAGCGGCTGGAGGGGTGAGGGGGTATCCTGGGGAACTCAACCCAGATGCCACAAAGGGTTTCTCGTTATCTATAGTATAACAACAGGGTGAAAGGTGTCCAGGGGCCTTGTCCCATAAGTTCCTCCCATAGAATAAACTTGCCATCCTGTACTAAATCCCCCAGGGAATGTACCCCCAATTTCTCAAACTGTGTTCTAAAGATCTTTTCCTGTGTGAGTGGAAGCCCATGGACGGCATACAGAGCAAAATCATCATGAAATACTCTATCCACATTGGTACCAGGGGTGATCTGATCCCATGCCCAGCGGGGCACATTTATAGGTTGAATCTTGCCCCTATGGGTGTGTCTAGGGGTTCCCCATAGGATGCCCTTCAAATCGTCAGGTCGGGTGGTAGCTTTCTATAGTTTAATATGTGGAAGATCCACCAAAGGTTGCTACCACCATTTAGAGTATTGTATCTTGGAGGCGAGATAGTATCAATAGATGTCCGGGTAATCCAGACCTTCAGCGGTGTATGGTAGAGTCAATGTATCGAGTGCAACCCATGCCTGTCCCCCTGCCCATACTAATCTAGATAGCAGTGACTGAGTGCGTTTCGAGTACCTGGCAGGTGGAATCAGTGAGATGTTATTAAAGATGAATAGCAGCTTGGGGACCACGACCATCTTGGCCAATGCCAGTCGTGCTGCTTGTGATAGGGGGGAGGTAGATCCAAATAGCGACTCTGCGCTCCAAATGTTCGAGGGCTGCGAGATAGTTGTCCTTGAAGAGTGTAGATGGGGAGGTGGAGACTCTTATGCCCAAGTATCTAATTCCCCCCAGGCACCACCAAAAATCAGTACCGACATCTATCTGAAGTGCTGTAGATGTAATAAGGAGAATTTCTGATTTGGACTAATTGATTCGTAACCCTGAGAATCTGCCGAACAATGCAATTTCCAGTACCAGGGGTTGCAAGTTTTATTTTGGGTTTTTAATGTACACCAGGTTGTCATCTGCATAAAGGGAAATAGTTGAAGTGTGTGAGAAGATCTACACCCCTCTATATGAATGGAACTCCCTAAAGGCGCATGCAAGAGGTTTGACGGTTAGTGCAAAAAGCATGGGAGAGAACAGGCATCCACGTCTTGTACCTCTAGTTGGATAAATGCTCTCTGAAATCAGCTGATTTGACAATATCGCGGCTTGTGGGGCCGAATAAAGCAGTCTAATCCATTGTATGTATTGAAGACCCAGACCGGTTCTACAGAAGATTTCAAATAGAAAGGGTCATTCGACAGAGTCGAAGGCCTTCACTGTGTCTAGTGCTGCAACTACTATGGGTACGTCATCATTGACATTGTTCATTAGTGAGAACCGCCGCCTCAAGTTATTTTGTGTGGATCTGCCTGGGATAAACCCTGCCTTGTCGGGGAGGACTATGGTGCACATATGTGGGATGAGTCTATCAGCTAGTAGCTTTTCCCTATCCTTGCGGATCGCCCAGGCAAGTGTGCGGCTGGGTCTACCTCCTTTGGAATATTTTGTAGCCAGTACCGGGTCCCCCAGATACCCATCCTCCCTGCTCGCGATCTCGAGGTGCTCAAGTCTCAAGGTGCTCAAGTCTCTTACTGGATAACAATTTCTCAGTCTGCGGATCCCTCCCACGACTCTATGTTCCATGTCTTTAATATCTTTTTCCAGGTTACAGACCGAACCCCTCAGGGATTTAAGAACTCCCCCGCCCCCTTCCTTCAAGATACAGCAACCACTAATGAAGACTTTAAAGGCCTCTGACACAGTTCTAAAGTCAAGCTACAAATCTGTGTTATTTGGAAATATTCCAGGATGTCTTCATGGATCCCAGCCAGGAATACCCAGTCTTCCAGGGCAGAGGGGCGCAAGCGCCACCACACAGGGTGTAACACTGTACCAGGGATGGAAATGGATACAACTATTGGGGAATGGTCGGAGAGCGTCCTTGGCAAGTTGTGTCGTCCCTAGCAGGGGGGCGGTCAGCATAATGTAGTCTATCCTAGATGGACTATTGTGGGCCCCCGAATAAAATGGAAACTCCCCGATAGTAGGGTCTTGGTATCTCCACACATCCCCCAGCCCAAATGATTTTGCTATGTCCCCCCCAAGCAGTGGCAGCTTTGGATAGGGTCGTTTGGGTTGTCATTGATCGATCTAGGTCCAAGGACATGGCGAAGTTGAAATCACCCACCCATATATTACCTCGTATGCAGAAAATGTATGAATCATTGCCGCACAATTCTGGAACGATTAGGGAGAGTTCGCATTAGGAGCATGTATATTAATGAGAAGAGTTTTGTACCCTGACAATTCCCCAGCTAGAAAGATGTAGCGGCCCCCAGAGGCACATATTTTATCATGTATGTCATGTAATCGAAAACTCAATGACTGGTGGATATAGATTGCGACCCCTCTGGACTGTGAAGAGTAGGAGGATCCATATCTGTGCACCCCAACCCCTAGCCTGTGGGAGAGAGCTGTAAACAGGGAGGTGTGTCTCTTGTAAGCAGAGCACAGCGACCCCATGTACTTTGACATGGTTAATCACCATTTGAAATTTGTTGTTGTTGGTGACCCCTCTGATGTTCCAGGTCATTACTTTTAGTGATTCACCCCCAATGGTCACTCACAGTAGGGCTTGTCAATGAAAAAAGGCAACATGACAGGTATATCCTGGCCAGATACCGCCCCCAACATACCACACATCTTTAACACTTATGAATCTGCAAGCTCAGTCGTCGACTGTGTAGGCACCATGAACATGAAACAACCCTTACCTGCCCCCACCGACACCAAAAACACCAGTATACCGGCATATTACCCATCCCAAATTAAATAAAACACATTTCCAAAAAGACGCAGTGGCTGCGCCAACAGGGTACAGGACGCGGAAGTACTGCTCACTCAAAACAGCGCCAAATCAAGTTTAACTCTATCATGGCGTCGACCCTGTTCTTTCAAGTTTCAGGGCTGGGATGCTCAGTCACATTACTAGAGGATAGGTATGTGCGTATATCAAATGTTAGGGTCCTCTTGGGTCTCAGGAGAGTCAGGTAGCCCAGACACAAAGTGGTCTGCCGATGCTGGGGTAGTGAAGAACCCGGTTTTCTCATTGTGGACAATGCAGAGTTTAGCAGGAAATAGCATAGCGTACCGGATGTTCTTGTTTGTAAGCTTGCTTTTAACCGCCTGATACGTCACCCTTTGCTCCTTGACCTGTGGGCTGAAGTCTGGGAACAGCCGCATGATGGAGGAGTCCCAACCGCAGTTTGCCCTTGTCCCGTGCGGCTCTGAGAAGGATGTCTCTTGTCTCTGTAATTGAGTATCACAGCGATAATGGGTCTATCCGGAGCCCCAGGGGGTGGTTTGGGGGCGAGAGAGCTGTGTGCCTCTCGACCAGGGACATGGAGGATATCAGTGGGCGCTCTGGTATGTCCAGTATGAGTTTTTGCACAAACAGCTACATATTGTCAATGTGTGTAGATTCCGGGACCCCCACTATATGGATATTGTTTCTGCGAGATCTCCCCTCAACATCATCATTCTTGGCTTCCAAACGTTTCACTGATTGTTACAGGGACACCACCTCTCTGTGTAAGGTTAAAAACCTATCCTCATGGTCTCCTATTCGCTGCTCCGGCCCCGCCATATGACAGCACAATTTGTCAATTTGAATGGTGGAGGTCTCAACCCTGCAGGTCAGCTTGTCTATCTTGAGCCCAGGGTGTCTGTACTGTTTTTTAAGGCGAGCAGAGTTTGATTTAAGGTGTGCACATTGATAGCAGTGACGGCCGGGGCTGCCGTTAATAGAGTGGGGGATGGTCCTGATGAGCAAACTGATCAATTTTCGTTTGGTCCCCAGCCTTCCAAAGGTTTGCTAGCGACAAGGGATGACACCCCGCTTAAGAACAAAACAGGGATCCCAGCAGGGTAGGCTATTAAACCAGTGGGCAGATAGAGTCTCACACCCACCACAGGGATATCCCAGGCCAGTAGTAGCAAGGAGGACATAAAAACAGCAGAGTAGAAGATATGTGGTGTCTCCCTATACGGTGTTGTTGCTCCCAACAGGAGAGTGGTACTCAGGCCAGACTTGCCCCTGTGCGCCTTAATCAGGTGGGTTCTGGAATGGGTGTCGCGTGGCACAGTATCAATCCAGCAGGAGGTCAGCGTGCCTGAGAAGGTAGGCACAGAGTGCAGGATGTGGCGTTGTGCCTGCAAGGTGGCCCAACCATCTCCCCCACACCCCAGGCTGGAGACATGGCTGGAGGGCGTGGCGCAGCCCAAAATGAGAGCTACAATGGAGCATTTAACATGGGGAGCGGGTCTCAACAGACCAGATGCGCTCACCCTGGTTTCAGGAAGGGCTCCCAGCAGGGCGCAAGCCGACAGTTCTGGGAGCGGGGTAACTCCTATGGAGCCAAACTCACCAGAGTGGTATCTCGGGCCACGTTGCAGATCCACAGCATCAGGAGGCTGGTCCTCGAATCCCCCTCACCCGGCAGCCCCCACTCAGATCTTCAAAGGCAGCGGAGGAGCTGGAGGCCTGGCCGAGTCAGTCCCCATGTCAGCTCTCCCCGCGTCGCAGCACCTGGCCTCGATGTCAGCCGCTGGGGCCTGATCAGCGGTTAGCAGCACGGAGACCGGGCATAAAAGGGATCAGGTGGTGCCCTGCAATGTTGTGGGCATGGAGCAGTTGTTCACAGCCCCTGATTGACACGTTAGAGCAGGATATTGAAGGATTTACGGTATCGCCAATTGCAAGCTCTTTCAGGCAGCCATCTTACTGCCACCAACAGCGCCACCCCACGTGTGGCAGCTCAAAGTGATTAATCTCAACAGCCACTGCCAGACTATGCGCAAGCATAGGCAATCAAGTTCTTGCTCCCACTATCAGTGCTCCCTTTAATTGTGGCCACAAGCATTAAGAACAGCGTTCCCAAGGAGTAATTATATTACACAAACACAACGTCATGCTGGATTCCTTCTGCCTATAAATGCTGCAATATTATATATTCTTATTATCCTACTTAAAGACACTCAATGAATCAGCTTTGGTAAGATGAAAGGCTGGGTGGGCCATACCTGGATCTTAACTGGAAAAGTGCAGGCTGGCCCCATGTCAGATGTGAACACCTAACTCATGAGTTATTAACATGTGTGAGGTGTCAGAAATGTGAGGCAGACAACTTCTTGGTAGAGGTTTTTCATAAGATGCCATTTTATTAACTAAAAAGGGTTTGACAAATGCATCACTATCCCTAACCTAAAGAACATGTTCCTGCCTGTCAAAATAAACTAAATTAAACAGTTATACATACATCAAACTCATAAAGGGTACATATGGCAGTTCAAATATAACAGAAATAACAGTTATGTCTAACATACATCTAATAACTGTATATCCTTGTAACCTGGCTTGGATCCCCTTCCCCAGATTCAAAGCAGGATTTTCAATCAACAGTTCAAAATAGAAAAGTTCAGTTTTGTAACAAAGTTCTGATTATAAAGTTCTTCTTGTTCCAAAAAGTATTTCACTTGGATTTAAACCAACAGTTCATTTGGATGACACATCTTTATCTCTCCACTTGTAGCAAGAGCTCAACATAACTTCTTCTTAATGAGCAAAGCACTCTCACAAGTCCTCTGCATGTAATTCCAAAACACTTTCCACTTGTGTCAAAGGGAGCCATACAACGTCGCCTTCTTAAGAAACAAAAACACTTCCACAATTCATCTGTATCAACAATAAATCTTGGGAGGATAGCTCAGTAGCAACGTGCTCGCCTTGCAAGCAAGATGACACGGAGCATCACAGTTTTCGAACCCCGGGTCCGCGCATAGAAACCTCTGGGCGCATTATAAATAACCTATCATATCAATGTATTGTCAGGAAATGTCTTCCTGGTCCACTAACCTGCCAGGATTACCACTATAAAGTCCCTATCCTGGTATACTCACCTGCCAAGACAAAAGTGGTAAAGTTTACTTCAAACCATTTCGGAAAGTCTTCAACTTTCAACAACTTCAGAATGTATTACTTCTTCAGGGAAGACATTATACAATTTGGTGCTGTTTGTTCCACTCTTGTGATTGCTACATACAATGGAGGTTATACTCCTCATACAATGGAGGTCATACTCCTCGCCTCCTGAATGCTTTCTATTATAGGGCTTCTTTCCTGCCACTCTTACTGTTACATCAAACACCTGCTGACAATGTCTCTCCCTCACACTTGCTCTTCTTTGGATTAGACAGTGCTTGGCGAGTTCTTTTCCAAATATTGCCTCTTCCACACTCTGGCAATAAGGGTTATAATTAGCTTGCAGCAGTTTTGCCCTCTCTTGGCAAGAATGGTTACTGCTAATTTGTTTTAGTTTTGCCCTCTCTTGGCTTTAGCAATTATGTTGGCTTTTATTGCAATAATTATAACCTTTCCTTTTTTGTCGGTTCCCAAAGTCCTTATCACGCCACTTTAACTTCTTTATGCCAGTTCAGTAATCAAAATAACTGTTAATGGCCAGCAGGCGATTACGAAGAGTATCGGGGTTACCCAACCAAACTCACTGGTGGCTGCATACGATTCTGCTTGCTCAGCTGCCACAGTGCCGTCTGCTTCCTCTACCACCTCCTGCCCGGCAAACTGCTTCAATTCACTTACCATGGGCTGCATTGGTCAGGAAAGGAGCGTTATTTGCTCCTTAAGCACTGCAGTGCTCGCCTGCCTCCAGAGCACAACTGACAATAAAGAGAGCCTCTCTATCCGGGGTGAAAGCTGTTCTCAACTGCAGCGCAACCTCTGCATACAAGGTCATCAAAAATAAAGACATCTCAAGATCATCATCCACTCTGACAATAGCAGCATCTCTGTTCCCCCCCTTCTTCTGCTGCCACTGCAACGTGGAGTCTCTGCAATCACTATACCTCCTACTTCTCCCAATGGCCTGCACCTGAGGGGGTCTTAAATACTCAAAGGTCCCGCTCTGGTGTGGGTCATGAGACACACTAGACCGCATATTGCAGCTTAGTGCACCTGAATCCCTTGTCCTCGTCCCAGTACTTTGGGCATTGTGGGACTTGAAGTTCCTAATGTTCAGATTACTTCTTTTGTTCTGAGTATTGTCTTCAATGTTATAATTAATTACACCTTCAAAAAGAGTTTTAAAAGGGCTCAATGATTGGTCTGAATTTAAAGAAATAGCTTCATCAGAATTTAACGTATTAATATTCTGATGTCCACATCTAGAATTCTCCTGTTCTTTACAAGAGTTTTCACTACTATACGTGTGTGCAACTTTGCAAAGAGAAGTCTTTCTCTTGATAAATGATTGATTCAGTTTTAAGGGAGAATCATAGGAAGCCAGAGCATTAATGTTCTGGTTCCTATGTTGATTATGACCATTTTCACAACCAACAAGATGGATATCTTTGGGAAGGGAAACCTCACTCCGACAACAAGCCATTATATACTCTGGTATTGCAGAAATCTCTCCAGTTGAGGAAGACAAATACTGCATCGCTACCAACTGAGTCTTCCTATTCCCTCGGGCCCTTCTCCTCCCAGGTGATTCTCCTGACTAATACGACCCCCCAGGATTAGGATCAGATAGAGGTTGCCTTCCTATGGACACCTGGGAAGAGACTTTAGGTAGGGTCTTTGTGAGGACTCCGCAGGATTCATCATACATGGTACAGGCTAAACAGTGCTTAGAAATTCCTGGTCTCCTACAGTCCTGCGGTATCATGTTCCTACCTGCTTGAACAGCGATACATTGGTGATGAAGCCACTATGGCAATGACACTTGATATTGTAGGTGATCTTCCAGGAGTTGCAATAGGTTACAGAAGGGAGCATGGATCAACTGAAGACATTGAATAAGAGACTTTTGGGGTCATTAAGAATGTTGGGTCTTTCAACAAATGTTTCTTCTTGCCCCTTGGATGAAACCAGAAAGGATTTATCTTACGGAAGACCTCGTAAGAAGACAGGAAGCTTTCAATATTCAACTCTTTCAGCATGGAAGCCTCTCCTCAGTATTCAAGGCTCTCATTGGATCGTGGGATCTTGGCATTGAAGGATCTCTTGATGTCAAGGAATCTAAACTTTGAGGAAGTTCTGATATTGAAGACACTCTCACAACAGTGATTCCCGTAAAGGCAATTACACCATAAATGTTAAACAATCAAATACATGTTCTGCAGTACATCAGAGAGTAACAATGTGTCACAGAAGGTGCTAAGGTAGTATATTCAACCCTGCTTACTTAGAGCATAAAAGCACCAAGCTGATGACTCTAGAAGCATGCTAGGATGGCTTACCTTAAGAAAAGAGCAAATGCAGATAGCATTTGGTCTTTTCCCAATGTCTGACCCAGCAAAGAAAGCACACATTACAAAAAGATCCAGCATAATGGCTTTGGAGGCAGGAGAAACTAAATGTCTAGAAAAACAGTTAAAATGATCTTATTTTCACCATAGAAATGCATTCAAAAGGTAAGGGGATAACGAAAGAGGTCAATTGGAACATATAAAAACCGTAAATAAGCAAAAAAGCTTATAAAGCTTTATCCAGCTTTCCGAGAGAGAGCTTTAACTGTCATTGTGGTGCATGAGGGTATGTTGGAGCAACTTGGCTGCCTCAAAGTAACAAAGTCAGTTTCCTGCTGGTTTTCCAGCTGTGATCACCCCATGTGCTTTTTACACATGAAATTAGTTTTCTTGCTATTGTTCAAATGATTTCAAATATGTTCAGTGATATGATAGGTTATTTATAACGCGCTTAATACCGAGAGGATTCTAAGCGCGGACCCGGGGATCGAACCTGTGTTGCTGAGTGTAGTCTTGCTTCCAAGGCAAGCATGATGCCCCTGGGCCATCTTCCCGAGTGTTTATGAATGTCACACAAATTACTCTATGGCCGATGGGTAGTTAACACATTTTTATTTTAGGTAGTGGGACAAAGGACCATCTCTCTCGCATCTCCTTTGGGATGTCCTCCCCAGCCCAGTCTTCTGTAACTCCTGGTTAGTACTACCAACCGGTAACCCCTACTTTCTAATTGCTGATTTAGGCTGCGGATGACACCCTAGACAATGGCTCTCTAAGCTCCCTCATGGACTACCTAGCTCCCTCTATTCTATCCCATTGTTAGTGTCCTACCGGGAGATGGGAAGTGCCATGCACTTAAGCAGTTGAATTTAGACTTGTTCACTCACGCCCACATTTACTTCTTCCGTCTACTCTTACTATCTCACCCTACAACACCTACCACTCTCCTGACCCTTTGATCTTCCACTCCTCGTAAACTTTGCTTCTACCCTTTGAGCTCACCACTGCACACACTGCACCTCTCTACTCTCCATCTTCCGCTACTACTCTCCTCCCCCAAAACGACTCAAACACCAGTCTTTCACTCGGTATCAACCACTTCACATTTACTCCATACACTAACTTACTCTACTCAGTGGCTACCAAAACACGAACACTCAAACTGCAGAACCACTTTCACTGCTAAATCAATTATATGATACAAGTCATTTATCTCACCTGCTGCACAAATCTCCTCCTCAAGCTTCCCACCCTCTTTCCTCTTGCTGATCTGTTGTTCCATCTCCACTATTGAACTCACCCAGATAACCCTCACTTCCCATTTCCTTTCACTTGCTTAATTCCCCTCTGACTTCCCTACCTGGGATGGGTATATGTGATGAGAATGCATAAGAAGAGGGCATAAGCCCTGCCAACTTTCTCCATAGGGCTGGCCGAACACTGTTGATGGCAGTGCAGAAGGACCAATGTTTATCTTCATGATTTGGGTCCCTTTCCTAAGAGATTTCCTGATAAGTCTGATTGAGTGGTATGGGTCGATCCACTTTTTGGTCTGTGGTGACGTAGGGGGCTTCTATGTGGCTGTGCAGATTGTCTGCACCTCTTGGCCACTCCATAGTGCGACAGTGCATGCATGCAGGTCCTGTCAGGAGCGGGAGGGAGCCCAACCCACCTGGGTGGCGGAGCCTGTGTGGTCAGGCCCCCTTCCCTGCCCTCGCTTACCTGAGGGTGGGCAGGACCACGGTGGACCCTGCTGTAGAAAAAGGAGGATTCGGCAGGCCGCAGAGCATGTAGTATGCAGCGGGGTGTGCCTAATGTAGCAATACTGGCAGGGGCCATGCAGCAGAGGACTGCCAGTATCCCTGGGAGTGCTACACTGCCATAAAGGAGAATGATGCTGCCTAAGCTTTAGGAGTTGACGCAGCATCCAGAAATGGAGCCTGCACGCCACCAAAAACCCACCATGGATTATTGTTTAAAAACAAAGGCCTTACTGGCAAAGTCCCCAGTAAACCACCAGGGAATGGTGAAATAAAAGCAGGCCTATCCTCAGCCCCAGGGAAGACGGAACAGAAGTTACCTTCTGGCTAGTGCAATGCCATTGTAAGAAATGCGGCAAAAGGGGGGCAGGGTTTAACAGCCCTTATCAGCCCTCGCAGACTCAACCCCTGTCACACGCCTGGAGACAGGTAGGTGATTCACCAGGGTAAGTAACCAATCCTAGGAGGGGTGGGGTATTTAAGTAAGCATGCAAGAGTGGCCGAGTGTGGGTTAGTTGGGTGAGGACATGAGATGGAGAAGGACATCTGAGAGACCAGAGAGTGGGAGAGGGAAAGGAGGGTGTAGGCTACTGGAAGGCAGGGGGTCTTTGAAGTGTTTGTGTGCGAGACTGGAGAGCGTTGGGAGTAGAGATAGAGTAGGAGCAGCAGAGAGGTGATAGTAGTAGTTGGCAGTAGACACAATAGGTAGCGGGAGTATCAAGTGAGAGGAATAGGAAGTAGAGTAGTAGTTGGTAGTAGAGGGGGATAGCGAGCGATAGTGAGTGGAAGCACCAGTAGACTGACTGTAGTAGGAGGAGAACGAAGCAAATATAGTAAAAAGATAGCGTTAATAACAGAGTAGGAATGGTAGTAGAGGAAGAGTAAAAGGAGTGAAAGGTATTGGGAGAATAGGAGTAACTAGCGGTAAGAGTGGAGAGAGATAGACTATAACAAGAACAATAGCGAGAAGGAAGGAAGTAGAGTGGAAGGAACGAGGAAAGAAAATGAGATAACAGGAGGTAGAGACAGTAAGAAGCGCAGGAGTTGAGAAGTAAGAGAAGTCAAATCAAAGGATGGAGGTAGAAAGGCGTAGTGAGAGACCGGAGGGACAGCAGTACAGCGGGAGAACTTCTTAGAAACCAAGTGTAGCGAAGGGTCATGTAGGAATGCATGTGTAAGAAGAGAGAGAGAGTGACACCGGATGAAAGGAGGAGCCTTCCAAAAATTCCCTATAGTACTAAGTGGGATAGTTTAGGGAAAGTATATAAAATCCCAGGGGAGTTAGTCAGCCGTCGTCTTAGGGAAGTCACCCTTAGCTTCAGAAAGAGGTAACATAATAGGTGGCACTGATATATAACTAACATCCCCTCTAAGGAAAGCCTGGGCTAGGGAGGGTGTAACCCGGCAGGAGGCGGTAACCCGGCGGGAGACAGAGGGACGGCCTTAGCGCCAAACTTCCTAAAGAAACAGCTTAGCCCTGAGACCTACCCAGGAATCCTTCAGACCAACAACTTGGAATTTTAAATAAATACCCTTGGAACTTCTTCCAGTTTCCAGCATGGTCATTTGTTATTTGTGGTGGGCCACCTCTGCTGCTGGGTATGAAAGTGGATTCTCGTTCACTCAATCGTGGGATAAAAGCATCTGTGGTGTGTGCCTTCCCTGGGTTTGCAGTTCTCCTCTGCGGCTCTCTCCCTCTTTGTGTTGGCTGTAGGCTTGCAAGCTTCTCTTGTCTGCAGTTTCAGGTATAGTTAGGAATAGAAAAAAACTAGCAAGCATCTATTTAAGGAGACAAGGCTGGAGACAAGGGTCTGCACAATAAAATACTAGCACAGTGGAGTGGTAGGAAAAATGGCTCCTCTTCTGATGCGTCTGTCCGCCCATGGATGGCTCCCTGGATGGGAACTGATTCTGGCCGAAAGGGGCCCTTGCCCACTCAACAAGGCCAGAAAACTGGCCTTGTGATGTGTACATGAAGAAAGCATTCTCAATCATGGGATTTTCAAACTTTTGGTGATTAAAAGGCAATGTACACTCTAACAGGATGGATAATTCAGACTTGCCTGCTTAGGCAGGTTTCAATTCTCTCTCCTTACATTCCCAAATATGACATTGATGAAGCTAAGCAGCAGTCTATTGGCTCAAAGCGCAATATCATTTTAAAGTGAACCAACCTTTAAAAACATCTGATGCGCATAGTCTAAATGGTTTTTCTACGGACCGTTGTGGTGACTTGAAGGAATCTAAAAAAAGAGAAACACAATGACAATTTAAAAAACACAGTCAAGAAGTATTTCAATTAAGACATTTATAATTTCATCCAGACACTTTATGCCTACTTTTTTAACACAAAAAGGAATGCAGTGCTCAACAAACTTGAAAGTTTGGTGGACTGTCATTCATTACCATATTTTGCCTCAAACTAAAAAACAAAAGATTACTCCCCCAAACCGTTTTGTATACGCTTAAATGAACTTCTGTGAATAGTGTCCTGTATTGAAGGCATAGCCATGGACAGTTAGCATATAAAAATAAATGTAATGAGGAAAGCGGAGGAGCAGGTCACATATCTGGTCCATGGTCTGGAGGATTGGCACACATCTGACTTCGCCACTGCTCCCATCTCAATATAATCATCAAAAGTAAATGGGTGAACATATAGATGATGGGTGAACTTCTAGGTGAATGGAAGAATGAACGGGTTGGCATTTTAAAGGAGGGAGCCAGGAAGAACAAACAAGCGTTTGGAACTGGAAAAACAGTCTATGGGTTGGCGACCTCCATGTTGGACAAGCAAATGAATAGATAAAAGATTTGCATAGGGGCCCAACGACCTGAATAGTCTCACCCCTTGATACAGACTGGACAGAGCATCGAGATGCTTCACAGCCAGAAAACTTCAAATATCTCAAGTAAAAAAAAAGACTAACACTAGCGCCGAATGACTTGACATGCAAGACCTGGCTCTTTGGAAGAGCCTCTCACACGGACATAGGGAAGAACAGAACTTTCTCAAAGTCACGAGGAATTCTGGGAAGCAATCCTTACTATATTATTAATGTGTTTGTGGAACATAAAAGTTTCCCCGAAACATGGCAATCTGTGGTAATATTTCCTATCTGTAAGAAAGGTCTCAGAGATCTGCCCAATTCTGTAGCCCTATTACACTTTTAAAT
The DNA here is from genome assembly GCF_040938575.1 of Ambystoma mexicanum. NCBI lineage: Eukaryota > Metazoa > Chordata > Amphibia > Caudata > Ambystomatidae > Ambystoma > Ambystoma mexicanum. The sequence continues at coordinate 1,144,761,368 of NC_090927.1, forward strand.
TCTCAGTTCAACGTTTTTGGTAGAGCTATCTTGGCTAGAATACAAGCTTGGGTATCCAGGGAAAATGTCTTCTCCAAATTTGAACTTGGTTTTAGAGAAGGCCTAGCTACAAATGAGCAGACCATAAATTGTTATTTGGTAGTAGCAAATTGGCTGTGGCTGAGGCAAGGGTCTCCCTCGTCTTTTTTTACCTGAACTTTGCCTTTGATAAGGTGAATAGGGACATTTTATGGCAGTGTTTGAGAGATTATAGTCGTCCGGAAGATCTAGTTCAAATTCTAACCCTTGTCCATCGAAATCTAAGAGTAGGTGTCAGAGATGGCAGCAATGGGCGTTGTACCAAGTGGTTCCCAGTAGAAACCGGAGTGTGGAAGGGCTGCGCAATGGCCCCATTTTTGTTCTCATTATGCATAAATAGACTCATGGACAGACTTGTTGCATGTAATGAGAATTTACCCTATTTTGGAAAATTATTAATTCCTGTACTGGCATATGCAGACAATATGTTTTTAATCACCAGAACCCTACGGGCCATTCTAATGCTCATTAATGTGTATACTCTATGGACAGCTTGTATTTGGATATCAATGTTAGTAAATCGGTTCTAACAATTTGCCAGACTAATCCTAGAAGACAGGTGGGTCCCTCTCCTTTTACAATTAAGGGTATAAAATTAAATCATGCAACATATGATTATTTAGGTATGACCTTTACCCCATCCCTTTCAAGTATAAAACACTACATCAGACAAGCAAACAGTATGGCCCGAGCAATAGGAGGTGTATCTCGTTTAACAGAAATGTTTAAATGTTCACCTAATCAGTTGATGCTAAAAATCTATACATTGATTCCAAGATGGCTGCCGACGCGTGAGGACATGTCTCACAGATCTCCGTGCAGGCCCACTCTAAACAGTGCCTCCTTTCACCTTTACAGGCTTTACGACAAGAGTTAATCCCCCCCCCACGCCTTTTATTTGAAGAAAGTCCTAAGGCGGCGTGAAACCAGCCAGCCGCGATACTTGCGGGGAGTGAGGGTCTCTCCAGGAGAAGAAAACACACACTACGGAGCACCGGCCCAGCAACGCCTGTGCTGTCTGCGCCATCAAAGAGGGTGCAGGGGACAAACAGAAGGTAAGCGAACAAAGCTAAAATCCTGAACACAATAAACCAGGATGCCTGGACAAGAGAAATTCACAACCCCTCCCCCCACCCCAATTGGAACTCAGGAAAAGTATCGGCACACCGGAGTGGGGGCAAAGGAGGGGCACAAAGAGCGGATGAGTAGAACTCCTCCCCAGCGGCTTATACCTGAAGCAAGCCCAAGGAGTCATGACCCTCGAGATCGAAGTGTGGCACTAAGGTGTCAGGAATTGGCACCCAGCTGAATCAAGCACTGGGCCAGCAGGTGCGGAAGGGGGAGCCTCGGAGCAGGAGGTTCTCCAAGCAGCCGTGGCTCCAGTAACAAAGAGGGACCAGGGAAAATCACAGTTGGGACAGGCGGCTCCCACAGCAGAGGTGAGGGACAGAGCAGCAATGCCCCGAGAAGAAGAAGTAAGTGTCGGTGAGGGTGGGGGAAGATTGCAAAGGGGTGCACCCACCCCCCCAACTAACAAACCAGCCAGCCGCATTACACACGAGGCGTGGGGGTCCCTCTGGCAAAGCAAGCGCGCACTACAGGCACTGGCCCAGCAACATCTGCACTGTCAGTACCATCAAGGAGGGCGCAGGGGGACAACAGGAACAAAGCGGACAACGGTTGAGCCCATTCACAAGAACCCCCCCAGTGGAACACAGGAAAAGTAGCAGCACACCATTGGGGGGGTGTAGGAGGGACACAAGGAGGAGAGGAACACTCTTGGAGTGGGCCAAAAACAAAAGTCTGACCGCCCCTCCCTCCACATTAGAGACACATTACTCAACCGGCAACCTCAACCTCGAGGGAGCCAAAAAGGAGCTACTCCAATGTCTAGGACCAAAGGCAAGACAGGCCTGAAACAGTGGCCGGAGGAGGGGCAGGGCTCCCTGCCATACAGCTGAAGGGGACCTCCTGGTGCCTCCCTCGTCCCGGAGGTCCTGAGGATAATAGAATATAGTCAGCAGAAGGATCTAGTCTAAGGAGGGAGAGCTTACACAACCGAAGTGAGGACCGTTACCACCAGGAGCACCTTAAGGAGGAGGAGGACACGGAGGAAAAACCCTACAGATGCCAGGGGCCAAGGCAAAAACCGCTTCGTTCAACTCCAAGGGGTCAACTGAACCGCAAGTAGGCCAACTGGAGTGTTGCTGGAGGCAGCAGCAGGGAGAGGTACAAGAACCAGCCATTGGGAAACAGCTAGAAGGTGGATCCAGGGGGAGATCACACACACCATGGCCCTGAACAAGGATGATCTGCAAGAATGTCTCAGAGGCATGGAAGACAGATTGATGAGCTCATTTCAGGATCAAATGATAAAAATGAAGGAAGACCTCCATAGCTCATTGCAAGAAGTCAGGAAGAAAATTACTGACCTTGGCAGCAGAGTGGACATCACTGAGAGGGGGCTGTCGGAGGTTGTAGAAGACGTCAAACAAAACAGCGACCTTTTGGAACAGGTAGCTATGGCCACCCACAACCTAGAAATACAGGCTGAGGACTTGGAGAATCGCTCCCGCAGGTCGAACATTCGAGTCAAAGGTCTGAACGAGGAGCTCCTAGACGCTGACCTGCAACAATGATTCAAGAGCCTCCTGACAGATTTAACCTAAGGAAGACAAGATTGACCGAGTACATAGGGTGGGACACAAGAGAAGAGAGCCTGGCGCGAGAACACGAGCCGTCCTAATAGCCCTATCTTCCTACACGATGAAGGAGGACATACTCCAAGCAGCTAGGGCTCACCAGGGAATAACGATCAATGGATACCTGATTCACCTCTACCAAGACTTGGCACTAACCACACTGCAAAAGAGGAAGGCTATGAACCCACTTACAAAAATCTTAATAGCGAAAAACATTGCATATGAGTGGACGTTCCCATTTGGCTTACTCATACGAGGAAAGACTGGCATCAATAAACCTGGAAGAAGAGGACTTCCACCAACCGCAACTGCCCAAATCCACCCAACCAGGCAAAGCCAACAGACTCTGGGAATGGTCTGGACACAGAGGCAGGAGAGGAGGCAGAGAAATAACTTTGAAGGGTCTGCAGACCAAATGAAGGGAAACAAAAATGACCAAAATCACCAGTAGTATAGAGTCACTGAACTGGAATGACCTTTCCTATAGAGATATGGGCGGGCCACAATCGAGAGGATGTAAAGAAGGGGCACTAGAGCGATGAAAACGAAAGGGGTCCGGATGGAGGGAAGAGCAGGAGTCGACCATGGAATCAGTTAAGGGGTGTAAGGTAGTTCTTGGGAACTCAGGCCCTGACCAGGAAAAAGGGAGGCGGGAGGATTGGGCAGCATAGGGGAAGTTGGGTTTTTAGATGTTGGGAGAAAGAGGGTTATTAAGGGACTTAAGGGAGGGGGGGAGAGGAGAGGGGATCCAGACCGGCAGAATCTCTTCAAATGTTGGTAATAGCATAGTGATGATACCAAGAAAGGGTAACGCCCATCACAGGAATAATGGCAAATTACATTGTGCAATGTACAGGGATTAAACTCGCCCGTTAAGCGCAAAAAAGTCAAACGGATAATTAGATGCTACCAGGCGGACATCATTATGTTGCAGGAGACCCACATAAAGAAATCAGACAGGTCTCTTCCCAGATTTCAACACTTTACACACATACACCAAGCAAATGCCCTAGTGTGGACAGCAGGAGTATTAATAGGCTTCAGAAGTTGTCTTCAAGCGCAAGTCTTAGCTACACTAGAAGACAAGCTGGGGAGGTACTTATTCTTACCAGTGCAAATGGGGGTAAAGAGAATGACCTTGGGGACTAGATACGCACCAAACGGCAACCAGGCCAGCTTCCTTCACCAAGTTATGCTGAAACTAGAAATGTTTGCAGAGGGTGAGATCATCCTCACAGGGGACTTCAAATTGGCTTGGGGCACCTCCAGAGATAGAAGCACAAGGTGCGCCTCAGGGGCGTAATCCTCTGCCCAAGCACTTAAGGGAGGTCTTTGACAGCTTAGCCCTTAAGGATGTGTGGCGTGAGATGAAATTATAAGTTACTCACCGTAGTGACTAACGTACTCTTAGTCCTTAGTCCCCCTTCCTCCATACTGCATGGGCGTCCCTCGCGAGGGGCGGGAGACGGAACCTTTTTCACCAGAAAAAACCTTCTTCCCCTTTAAATTTAGAGGCGCACAGGGGTGCGGCCTTCGGAGCATGCGCTGCCCTGACTCTGCCCTCCGGCACCACACCTCAGTCCCAATAGACGCGTCGACATTAGAATTAAGATTGCCTAATGACACCAGTTTTATTAGGGGGTAGGCTGGTGGGATGTATGGAGGAAAGGGGACTAAGGACTAAGAGTATGTTAGTCACTACGGTGAGAAACCTATAATTACTCTCAAGTCCCGTCCCCTTTCCTCCATACTGCATGGGCGATTACAACTGAATGTAGCCCCAGGGTGGAGAGGAAACCCTCCATGTGGCCACCCTGCTTAGGACTTGCCAGGGGACATGCCACTGGCAAGCAATGGCAGTTGCCTTGGCTCTGACCATGTGGGCATCCATGTTGGCTGGCGGTGGTTTATGCTGTCCCTCATAGGCTTCTTTGATGGCCGAGACAATCCACTGGGCTATGGAGGCCTTGGATGCCTGATACCCTGGTCTTGAACCTCCAAAGGTGATGAATAGTGTGTCCGACTTGTGGAAGCTCCTAGTCCTGTCCAAGCAGAATTTCAGGTGACGCCTGACGTCAAGGCAGTGCAGAACTTTCTGCGCATCGTCTTTGGGCTCAGCAAAAAACGTGGATAGCACAATTTCCTCGTTCAGATGGAATGCAGAAGACACCTTAGGAAAAAACGTTGGGTGTGTCAGCAGGACTACCTTGTCCTTGTGAAACGTAGTGTATGGCTCTGAGGCGACCAGCGCCTCAATTTCACTGATTCTGCGAGCCCGACTAGCAAGGCCGTTTTAATGGTGACCAGCCTGATGTCTACGGACGCCATTGATTCGAATGGTTTGTGCGCCAGGGCACCCAAAACTATGTTGAGGTCGCACACAGGGTGTGGCTTCGTGATGGGTGGGTAGAGCCTGGCGAGACCTGTCAAGTGTTTGACAATCAGGCTGGAGGAGGAAAAGCTCTCCTCCTCCGAGTTTCTGTAAGCCCCAATGGCTGCCAGGTAAGTGCGGCAAGTGTCCACCTGCACGCCTGAATGGGCGAGATGCGCTGAAAAAGAGAACGTTGTCCAGGGAACATGCCAGAGGGTTAATGCTCTTAGAGTTTGCCCAGTGGCAGAACCTGGTCCACTTGCTCTTATACTGGGCCCTGGTATATTTTCTCCCGGCGCCCTGTATGATCTCTAGATTAGCTTTAGAGGGGCTGAGATGTCCTAGCGTGACCTGTTCAGGAACCACACTGTGAGAGCTAATTTCTCTGGTGTGGGGTGGATGACCCTGCCTCCCTGCTGTGCCAGCAGACGTGCTGGGCTCGTCGGCAGGCGAATGGGAGGCCTCTCCGAGAGGCTGAACAGCTCCGAGAACCATGGCCTGGCTGGTCACCATGGAGCTATTAGGATGATGCTGAGAAGGCGAGACTCCTTGATCTTGCAGATCACCCTGTGAATCGGGGGAGTGGGCGGAAAGGCGTATGCTGTCATTCTGTCCCACCTGATCTGAAAGGCATCACCCAGGGAGCCCGGGCCCTGACCCTGCCAAGAGGCGAACAGTTAGCACTTCTTGTTGCCCCAGGAGGCAAAGAGGTCCATCTGGGGGTGGCCCCATTTGTGAAAGATCTCCTGCAGCACTAGGTCGTTCAACTGCCACTCGTAGTTGTCTGCTCCCAGTCTGCTGTGCCCGTCTGCCTCCAGGTTGAATTCCCCTGGCAGGTGGACCGCCGTGAGGAAGATGTTGTTCTCCAGGGCCCATTCCACACATGCTCACTGCCAGCCTGCACAGTGGAGGAGGGGTATGGAACCTCCCTGCTTGTTGATATAGAACATGCTGGTCGAGTTGTCTGTCTGAATGAATGAGGATGACCTTGCCCTCGATGACCGGGAAAAAGGCCCTGAGAGCCAGCCAGCTAGATGGCCTTCAATTCCAGCCAATTGATGTAGTGGTACTTCTCCAGCCAAGTCCAGGTGCCATGGACATAGTGGCTGTCCAGAGTGGCCCCCCAACCCTAGAGAGAGGAGTTTGTGGTGATGGTGACCTGTGGTGTAGGTTGCCGGAAAGGCTTGCCCGTCCTCAGGTTGCAGTCCCCCTGACCACCATGTGAGGTCTGGGTGAAGTGATAGCGGAGCGTTGATCATTTCTGACTGATGGCCCCGTTCCTGGTTCCAGGATGCTGCAAAGTGCAGCTGTATCCTCCTCATCCTGAGTCTCGTGTGGGGGACGGCCAAGAGGACTGCTGCCATGAGACCCAGTAGGTGTTGGTACCACCAGGCCGAGGTCACTTCTCTGCTGAGGAAGTGCACTGTGGCTCGCTTGAGTGCTGTGATCTTGTCCTCCGAGGGAAAAACTTTCTCGGAGCACGTGTCCCAAATGAGGCCCAAGAAGGTCAGTGTCTGCGTGGGCTGCAGCTGTGACTTCTTGAGGTTGAGTGAAAAACCCTGCTTGTGCAGTGTGTTCATAAGAGCGTGGGAGGTATGGTGCACTGCTTCCGGAGATGTAGCCCTGACGAGCCAGTCGTCCGGGTATGGGTAAATATGGTGGCCTTGTGACCTGAGGAGGGCCGCCACCGTGTTCATCAGCCTAGTAAAGACCATGGGGGTCGAGTTGAGGCCGAAAAAGGGAGCACCTTGTATTGGAAATGGTCGCCCATGATCCTGAATCGTAGAAAGAAACGATGAGGCTGCTAGATCGGGACGTGTAGGTACGTGTCCTTCAGAGCCAGGGAGCACATCCTGTCTCCCTTGCACAGTGTCTCCACTATCAAAGCTGGCATAACCATCTTGAATTTTTGTAGAGGTAGGGAGAGGTTGAGGGTGGAAAGGTCCAGCACAACTCTCAGGCCTTCCTGGTTCTTTTTCTGAATGGCGAAAATCCTGGAGTAAAAGCCCACACCTCGCTGGGAGGCTGGGACTTCCTCCACTGCCTGGCTCTTGACGAGCGAACGGATCTCCGCCAAAAGAGTTGCTGTCTCAACCTGTGGGAGTGGAGTGGAGGGGAGGAGGGAGGAGAGGCTGGGATAGGGAGGAGGTACCCCATGGAGACTACAGAGAGGATCCAGGGGTCCGCGAAATTCTGGCGCGAGAAATGTGCATGGAGAGCAAGCCTGCCCCCCCGCCCCCACTGGAGACACGTGGACCCGGAGGGGAGTGTCATGCCTTCTTTCCCTCTGAGGCCGCTCTTGGAAGCCGCGGAAACCTCTGTATGTACAACCCTTCTCAGAGCGTTGCTGTGACAGGGCGTACGGTTTGGGCGTGGTCTTTGTAAGAATGGATAAAGACTTGGCCGTTTGAGAGCTGTTTTTCTTTTTATCCAGCTCATCGTCTGTTGTGGAGTGGAAGAGATCACCCGCTTCGAACGGAAGATCCAGTATGCGTTTCTGGACATCTGGTTTGAATTTCGTAGCACAGAGCCAGGTTGTTCTTCTCATGTCCGTGGCAATACTGATGGCACAGCCAGAGGTGTCAATGTGGGCCACAGAGGACTCCATGAAGTCCAGCGCCACGAGCTTGGCCTCCACCAATTCCCCCCTTGAATTCTGATTGGCTCTGTGCCAGAAGCTCTGGGAGGAAATCTGCAATTTTCCGTTAGAGCCTCTGGTTAACAGCTGCCAGCATGGCATCCGCGTTGGCTTGATGCAGGTGCAAGGACGCGTTGGAATGCAGCTTCTTCCTGTAAGCCTCCAAGATCTTCTCCTCCTTGCCTAGCATCGCCGTAGAGGAGGAGGCTGAGGACAACTGAGGCTTGGAGTACAGTGATGCCGCAGCAATCATCGAGGAGTGTGGCTGAGGATGGGCCGATAGCAAGAGTGTATCCCCTCCATCTGTCTGTACTTGGCGTCCAGGCGTTTATTCACCGGCTGGCCTGAGTGGGGCTTGAGTCAACCTTTCTTGGCCAAGGCAACTACGTCCTTCTGTATCGGGAACCCCGTTCTGTTAACGGGACGTAGTGTGAGGACTTCTGTGAGGACCACCTCTGCTGGTTGCCCGACCTCTGGCTGAGGAAGGCCCAAGTACTCTGCCAGCCCTGCCAGTCGTTTGTGGAAGGCTTTGGCTGAAGACTGCATGTCGGGGTCCTCCTCCTCATCCGTCTCCACTTGCGGATCCAGAGGGTCCAGCACCGGAGGGAGAGTGATGTGAGCCGGGGGCTGCGGTACGGGGACCGGAGCCTGACACTGCAGTGAAGGCTGGTGCGGAACCGCCTGCCCAATCGGCTGGGGGGCCGGAGTGGGCTGCTGAAACTGAACAGGGACCAAAGGAGCCTGAGGCGCCGGCGGGACAATTGGAGGGTGCAAGTCCCTGATGGCGTCCCTGAGGTTGACCCCCATCTGCAGAGATTTCATTAACACAAGGAACTTTTGAAAGAACCTGTCTTCACAGGCTGGATTGGTGGTAGGCGATATTGACGGGGTAGCGGGCGGCTGCTGGAGCCGTTGCGTGCCCTGCCCGTATGGACGCAGCAGGAACCTGCCGTGCGCAAAGGAGGGATAAGCTGTAGGCCACATACCTGGTTGACACCAGCCCCATCTCGACACAGGGTCCTCCGCCTTCCTTCCCTGGAGGGGCGTCGGCCGGATGTCTGCATTTTCTGGCACGGCGGCCATCTTGTCAAGCTGCCTTCCACACGCCTGCGTTGTGTTGCTCAGCTCACTGGTCCCCGCCCTGTCCAGGACTCTCGAGTGTGGATCATTGGGCCTACCCTGTTCCTCGGGCTTACTAGGTGTTACGCCCTCGGTGGGTCTGCCGTTAGAACTGGTAAAGGCACCCCCTCGGACATGATGCCGGTACTAGGGTGAAGACGCGGTAAAAGGACCTTCCGGTCCCTCAGCACCCTCATCAAGAGGATCGACAGATCCCTTGGCCTCTCGGCCAGTAGCTAATACAGCCTCTGTACTTGTGCTGGTATGAGGACCTGGGCGGTCCCTCCCGCGCAGGCGAGCCCTTGGGAAGGAGGCTCGCTTAGGGGGTGCGCTGGAAAAAAGTGGCCCTATCTTAGGCTTGTATCGATGGTAGACTAAGTCCTTTACGTCCTCTAGAGGCGATCTGTGGAACAGCTCCCTCCACCTGGCCAGTCTGTTCTTCAGAGACCTCGAGGAAAGCGTGTTGCACGCGGTATAAGCTTGCCAGCCGTGGTCAGGGCAAAGGCACTGTAGGCAGAGGGCGTGGGGGTCTTTGGTCGGTAATAGCCTGTCGAAGGATGGACACCTACTGAACCCTGTAGAAGTCGACATGCGCCGGGGAGGAGCGTGACGCCTGAGGACCGAGTACCTGAATTATAAAAAGACAAAAAAAGACAAAGAGAAGAAGTATCCACACATGGATTTACATGGCCGAAGCCAAACCCAGGAGGGCTGGCAAATTCAGCCCGTTCCTGTTGACGCGGAAAAGGGGACTGAGGTGTGGCGCAGGAGGGCGGAGTCAGGGCAGCGCATGCTCCCAGGGCCGCACCCCAGCGCGCCTCTAAATTTAAAGGAGAAGAAGGTTTTTTTCTGGTGAAAAAGGTTCCGTCTGCCGTCCCTCACGAGGGCCATGCAGTATGGAGGAAAGGGGATGGGATATAAGAATAAGTGGATTTACGTGCTTCTCTCACGTATATCAGACACTGGTTAGGATTGATTACATCTGGGTCTCAGCAGCTCTCGTGGGTGAAATAGAAGAAGTGAAATTGGGAATAATCTCACTGTCCGACCATGCACCTCTAAAGCTAGCAATATATAGGTTGGAACCAAATAGAGGTCTACGGGCTTGGCCATTCCCAAGTGCGATCCTGGCAGATGAAACAGTGGTGGGCAAACTGAGGGACAGGATGGATGAGTTCTTCGCCGAGAACAAGAATAGCGTAGTGACAAAAGAAGGGATCTGGGAGGCTTTTAAAGTGGTGCTTCGGGCGAAATTATAGCTTTACAATCCCAGAAACGGAACATGTGGGAGGCCATGGACTAAGATCTTGAATCCGAGCTAGTGATAGCCACACAAACATTAGCAAAAATTAACAGGGACACTTATAGAATACTGAAGGACCTTAGAGCACAGCTTGAGCTACTCTGCTCACTCAGGGCAGAAAGAGCATTATTATACACCAAGCAGCTATATTATATAAATGCAAACAGGGCACACAGACTACTGGCCAGACAGCTGAGAAGGGCAGAGGCAAATCATACCATAGCATCTCTGAAGCAGTTAATGAGACAGAGAAGATTATTAAGTCCTTTGAAATATTTTACGGTCCCTGTACAAGTCCAATAACCCTGCTCAAAATAAGGTAAAGCACTACTATGGCCAGGACGCAATCCGTAAATTGACCGGCATCAACAGGGAACGACTAGAGGAGGAAATTACGAGCGAGGAAGTGGAGGCGGTGATCAAGGGTCTGCCTCGAAATAAAACTCCTGGACGAGATGGATTTCCAGCCTGCTTCTACATAAAAGTACTGTACTAATTTGAGGCCGAAACTAGCAAGTCTCTTCAACTCCTTTAACCAGAGAGGCACTGTGACCCCCTCAATGGTAGAGGCTAAAGTGGTAGTGTTCCCTAAACCCAATAAAGACCCCAAGCTCTGCAGGTCTCACCGTCCCATAGCGCTCCTAAATCTCGATGCTAAAATCTACACAGGAGTTCTAGCAGCTAGATTATCTCCTCTCCTGCCTGACCTAATAGGCACGGATCAATCAGGGTTCATTCGGGGTAGAGACACGTTGGACAATACAAGAAGGGTGCCCCACCTAACAGAAAAGGTTGATCTGTGTGAGGTCCCTGCGGTTCTAATAGCAATCAGTGCTGAAAAAGCATTCAACCGGGTCGAACGGCTATTCCTATTTGAGGCACTAGAACAAATGGGAGTGGGCCCGAGCTTTGTACAGATGGTCAAAGCAGTTTACAACAGACCCACTACGAGAGTCTCCATTAACTCACGCTTGTCAGAAACGGTGCAAATGTCACGTGGCACAAGGCAGGAGTGCCCTCTGTCTCCGCTCCTATACACACTGTATTGAACCACTTATACTGTCCATTAGGCAAAACCCAGCAATACAAGGGATAAGATTTGGAGGAGAGGAGCATAAAATTATAGCTTTCGCAGATATGTTGATGACCCCAACACATCCAGAATCCTCAATACCAACTTTATTGCACATGCTTTCTACAGTGGAAAAAGTTCTGGGGCTAAAAATCAACATGGCAAAAAAGGAACTGTTAAACCTAGGGCTATCACAGAACCACCTGACGGTACTGCAGAGAGTTTCCCAATTTAAATTAGCAACTAACACGATAGCTTACCTCGGGGCGAACCTAACTAACTCAATCTCGACCATGTACAGGGCCAATTTCTCTGGGATACTTTCAAAAATTAAAGCTGACTTGAATAAATGGACCCCATTACAAATTTCCTGGTTGGGAAGAATAACCTCAATAAAAATGATCGTGCTTCCTAGAGTGTTTTACCTCTTTCAGTCACTCCCAATTAAAGTTCTGCCATCATTTTTCAAAAGCTTGAATAGAATACGAACCCAATTTATATAGCAAAAGAAACACCACACAGTAGCTTTGGAGACCCTGATGGCGCTGAGATTCAAGGGTGGCTTCGACCTCCCAAATTTTGAAAAAGATACTATGCCGACTAAGAGTCCCACCAGAGTGGCTCTCTAACGATTTATCTAAGCCATGGACTAGAATGGACGAGGCAGTAGCAGGTACCCCCTAGGGGCGTGCTGTAGATGAGCAAGCAGGATAGACCCAAGAACATAGGGTTGAGTCACATTCTCTCAGTGTGCGACACATGGGACAGATTAATTAGACAGGGCCAAATGTCTACAATTTCATCCCCATTCACCCCAATATTTGGGAACCCGCAGTTTTCCCCGAGATTGGTGCAGGGATCGTTTGCAATATGGAGGGCAATGGGCTTGCTAAAGGTGGGTGAAATGTTTGGGGGTGGGTGGGTCAGATCCTTCTAAGAAAGTAAAAAACACCTGGGCCTGCGGGAAAAAGATTGGAATACTACCAACAAAGACATTGGCTGAAGCAACCTGACATAAGACAAGCAGCGCTAAGGGACTTGACATTTGAAAAATTCATTAAAAAAAAAAATAATAATAATAATGTATTTTATTGTTTTATTCCAACATGAAATGGAGCATTCTTCTACACTACAACAAGCAGTGTTAACAAGTATCGACAACATAACGCATCATCAGTTCCCCATTCAACACCCTCTTCCACCCTTCCCCAACTCCCTCCCGCCTTGCCCTAAGGACCCCTTTTCTCACTCCACCGTATCTCGAGTCTGCTTGGAACACTAATTCTTGTCAATGTGGCTCATCCCCTTTTGATTGGTCTCAGCTTCTGCAATAAACAAGGTTTGTATTAAGACATTCCATTCTGCCATACCCATTACGGTCTTCACCTGGCCCCCTGTTACAGCCCCTCCCCAGACAGATGTTTCTGCCAACACCCACTTTCTCAAGTCTCTCCACCATTCCTCTACATCTGTACCTTTGGGTGATTTCCATGCCATGGCAATCCTTCGTTTGGCCAGAATATATGCCAAGTCCTTAATCTTGCTAATGTATCAGGTTTGTTTGGAGCGCGGAAAGCGGCCCAGCAAGTATGCCCTCTGAGAAAGAACATCTAGTTTCACCCCACCTTTGCGCAATCTGCTCTTCACCTCTTGCCAGTATTGCCTGACCACCAAACATGCCCAAAACATATGTAGCATCCCTGCATCCACCACACTGCACCTAGGACACACTTGCGCCTCTGAGCCCGGGAACCTGGAGATCCTCTGCAGTGTCATGTATACCCTATGCATTATCAGTAATTGCATAAACTGCAATCTAGAATTCCTTGACACCCTCTTATGAGATCTCAGCACTTCTTTCCAGCTTGCCTCCGTAAAGGATTCCCCCAAGTCCTCCTCCCATCTGCCCCTTATCGCCAAAGGAGAAGGGGGCTGATTTGTTAGTAGAAGGTCATATATACGAGATATAGTGTGCCCTCCCTCCGATATGTCATACAGAGTGTCCACTATGGAATGCTTCTCTTGTAGCTCCCTGAACACGGGCCTCCAACGTAAAATGTCCCTTTTAATTAAATGGGAATGTGCGGGAATTAGACATGTGTTCCGCTAACTTGACAAAAGATACGAAGGAGGGCTTGTGTAGGAGATCACCCACTGTAGCCACCCTTCGGGACTCCCAATGTGCCCGTATTCCCAGTCTCATCTGTACCGTAGATGCCATTAACGACACTAGAGGGACCTGTACCGAGAACGGGTCAGTAAGCTCTATCATTGCAAGTGCACTATCCCACATGCACACCCCTAAGGACACCAGGTGCGACCACAGGCCTCCCCAAGGCTTCTTCATCCATACTAATCCCTTCAGGTAGTAGTGTGCCCCAATAGTCTGCAACATTAACGTGACCGGAGTCGGATCATCTGCCAGCCAGTCTACCGCAAATTGGAGCTGTCCAGCTATGTAGTATAATTCAAAGTGTGGGGTCCTGATGCCTCCCTCTTCATACGGCCTATGTAATATGGCCAACGCTATCCTATTCCTCCCGTTTCACCACAGGAATCCTCTACAAATGCTGTCCAATATCTTAAAAAAGGATTGAACAGGACATTGACAAAGAAAGGCAGCAGTATGGGCAATACAGCCATCTTCACCAGGGCCGCCCTCCCCATCAGTGAAAGGGGCAACTTAGTCCAGAACTTCATGGAGCCCTTAATGCTCTCTAGGGCCGTCAATCTATTCTGTGTACATTCTTTTGCTGGGTCGTGTTGCACATTGACCCCCAAATATCTGAACGTGGTTGTTTTCCATTGCAGGGCAAGAATCGGCGGGCCCCTATGTTCTATATTATGCATTCCAGCTATCAGGAACAGGGCTGACTTGTCTGCTAATTGTGATTCCCGAAGGTTTGGTGAATAGCGCCATGGCCTCTAGCAGCAGATCCAGACTGTCTTCAGGATTCTGGATGTAGAGTAACGTATCATCAGCATACAATGATACCAAATGCCTCCTTCCATCGATCTCTATGCCCGCCTCCTTGTATTCGACTCTAAGATACTGGGCTATCGGTTCCATGGCTAGGATTTAGAGCAGCAGGATAATGGACAGCCCTGTCTTGTTCCCTTTTTGAATTGCCACGGTTCAGAGATGCATTTGCCTGTTTTCACCCAGGCCATGGATATTGTGTACACCAATCGAACCGACTTGATATAAGCCTGCCCAAAACCAAACCTGTGAAGTGTGGCATAGAGCCAATTCCACCTAAATGAATCAAACGCCTTCATCTAGCATCCATTTGAAAATTTCCTAACAACGCATGCAGGGCACAAACATCTGATATTAAATCTATATCGGATACTACAGGGGGGAGGCCCCATCCGTACGTGCCCTTATATGTCAAAATGGCAGAACACAATTGGGGAAGAAATACCTGAAAACCACTGGCAAACACTCTTGTCCCAAATCTCGAAATTAACAAAATCCATCCAGATCAGGGAAGCATGGTATAAGACAATGGTACAATGGCACTACATTCCTTAGAGACTACACTCAATGTACCCAGGGGTATCTCAAGAATGATGGAGGGGCTGCTCAGGGAGGGGCGACTGGGGGCATATATGGTGGGACTGCCTAGTGCTACAAGGTTTCTGGGAGGACATCACAACTCAGATACAGAAAATGGCCCAAGGCCCCACAGTTTAATCCCAAAAGGAATGGATGTGCAGCCTGTTCGACCCGGAAATCCAAATCCTGACAAAACCCCACAGCAAAGCTTATATGATCCTACTGATAATAGCAAGGAAATGGAAACAGAAAGTGCCTCCTACGAATGTTGAATGGATTCGCAAAGTATGGGGAATAGTTGTGATGGAATGGATCACATACGGAATACAAAGGGACAGAGACAAGTTTTGCCAACATTGGGGAAAGATATTGGATTAATTTAGGGTAGATTACATGATGCAATGGTGCCCCAAAACCTGAAAATACTGGACATAATGTAATAACTGATTTGCTTTGACGCTATAAAAAACGTATGGGGAGAGTGGGAGGGAGGCAAGATGGGGTAGAGGGGATTGTTTGGTGTTTGTGTTCTTGAAAATACCAACAACAACAAAAATCTATACGTCAAAGGTTAGCGCAACAATCCAATCAGATGGGAGAAAGAAATTGGAAGTTCAGGGATCACAAGGAGAGTGATGACCCCAACTGTCAACAGCACCTCCGTTTTGACCTATTCCTGAAAGTCCTGTCATGAACTATGGAGAGAGCGGTTTCTAAGCATGCCTAGATGGTTAAGATGGTGAGTACTTTTGGGTGTCCAAGATATTATCTATACTAAAAACTGCTCCTGGAGCAGGAGGTTAATGAAGAATCTGCCACTGAGGAAGGAGACAAAGGTTTGTACACAGTGTGGATGGGTAGGCTGGAGACAAGATTTGCAGAAAAGACTAATGTGATTTTGGAAAGTATTGTTTTCTTTGTAGACCACTCCCGGGTGAAGCAATAGATGATTATATGGGAGTCTTGAGAGGTCTGACCACAAAGTGTGAATTTGAAAACAAATAACACCTGAGAAGGGTTTACGAGACCAAATACTCATGAAGGCCCTCAACAAGAAAAGAGTACGTTTGTGTCCTGGAGAGAGCAAAGTCCGGACTTAAAAAAACACTATTGCCATAGCAAGAAGGATGACATGTATACAATTCTATGTCAAGACCGGAGGCTCCCATTATGCTTCTCTTTCTTTTATTCGACAATAAAGAAAAAAGCTCAGCAGCAAGATATTTGTGCACCAAAAGTGAATGTGCCATGAGTAATGTGCAGAAAACAGGTGCACCAAATATATATATAATAAGCATAGCAATATAACAGTAACATCATAACATAAAAGGTAAGAGTCTCTGAAGAAACTACATTTCCCAGGGAGCTTAGCTCCAGTTCATTTAGAGGCCTTCAACACGTGACCTAGTCCACCAATAGTAGTTCAGATCCCCTGCATAAACAGTACTAAACATGATGACACTTCCTCTTTCTTTGCTGCTCACAGCAAGAGATAAGTACTTCATGTTTAGCACCGCTTACGTCATAATTTTATAATTTAAAGATAACATTACGAAATGTCATAATATATGTTTACTGCATGGTTATAGACTTATACGAATTTTACTTTCAATATATATATTTTTTTAAATTTAAAAAAAAATATAATAATTCGTACTTTTATGTTGAGCTCTGACGTCAGTCCTCTGAACCCGGATACCGCTTAATGTGAAGCTCCGCTTCACACAGTCAGAGCAGATTAGCCGTTCTTTAATCCGCTCGTCGAGCGAATCCCTCGACGTGCTCGCGCCGGCTTCCCCGCAGCTTTGTTGCGCTCCTGAGGCACTGGGAGTCCGGCGCGGCCTAGTCGGAGCACGCTGCACTGCCTGCAGGCTGCCAGGGGAACTCCTGCTCTCCTAGTTGTTTACTCTACATTCCGGCGCTCGAGCACGCATGCCAGTTATAATATAACGGTTCTTGCAGCTCGAGCGCCGGAATCTTCCTCAGACAAGACCGTTTCTTCTCGCTGGTTTTTTCACCACAAATATATCAAAGAAATCTCCTATTCAGCATATTAAGAACAATTACAAAGCTGAACTGAAATAAGATTACTGGGCAGTGAGAGAAGGCGTTCAGAAGCCCAGAAAAAAAAAAAGAAATTTAAAAAAGTGAGTAAGGTGCATTTATTTTATAATGGCAGAACAGTACTCGCTTCAATCAGATCAGGCTTGGTCTGAGGCTGAGGGAGATCACTGTTACATAGATGAAGTGGCAATGGCTAATAGTTTACAGAAGGTTCTGGGATCCTCTGTGGAGACCAGTGTTAAGAAAGCTGTAACGGATATGCTCATTCCCATACAAAATCGTCTAGAGACTATGGAGGAGCATTTCAGAGGGACCTCCCGTCCTGGGAGGAAGAGAACACAGAAAAGGAAGCACCTTACAGAAGGGGGATGTACACCGGCTCGCAAGAGAAAAAGCTCTACGACCCCCCCGAGCCAACCATCTAATGCCATAGCTGCCTCAACGGCCGCCTTCTCAAGGCTGAAACAAGCCTTCATGAATAGGAAGGTAACCCCTTCCCATCAACCCTCTTACCCCGAGGAGGAAATCAGGGGAAATAGACCCTGAAGCCGGGAGGGATATGGACAGGGCTCGGAAGAAGATGATCATAATAAGAACATCTACGACGCTGATCTTTCTCACTCCTCTTCAGATGAGGAATTTCATTTTGAAGATTCAAAACCCTCTGCGTCAGGGATTGCGGCAGACCCATCCCTAGAGACACAACCGGGACCAAACCTTCTACTGAAGGTACATTTACCCCAGAAGACTTAATACACCCCAGGTCCACCGACTGGGAACCATCTTCCAAGACATCGAGTTACATCCACCTTAGGCTGCGCAAGCCACTTGATAAAGAAGTTCGGGCCAGACTACGTGCTGAATGTCCACGACCAGACATTGCGGATAAAGTAGCTCTGACTCCAGAGCTTGATTCTAGAATGATTACCTTTATGGGTAAAAACGTTAAAGACCCCAGGAAGGGTATTGATCACGCCTGGAAGGCCTGCCAGGAGAAAGTACTGGACATAGCAGGTCCACTAGCAAAAATCTCTGATCCTGCGAATGCAGCCATCACCTCATCGGACCTCATCGACCCAGTGATACTGTCCAGTTGGGTCCAGAGGGCTATTTGCCTCTTGGGCAATGCCAGTTGCGCCATCTCAACAGAGCGACGGAAAGGCATCCTATACAAAATAGATGCCAAATTAACCGAACTGGCAGACACAGAATATGGCCCAACTGCGCAAGGCCAGCTTTTCGGAGACCCTTTTATGAAGGAGATGACAAAATTCATCGGGACATTCACGGCGTTGGACAAAGCACAGGCTTCAATAAAAAGAGTATTTGTAACCAAGGTTTTCTCCAGGGCCGGACGAGGAAGAGGTTGCTCTTCCGGCCGTTACTTCTTCAACAAGAGACCTCAACAATCCAGAGGTCAGCATAATTCCTGGCAAGAACGCCCTGACACTTTCTTCCCCTCGAGAGGTCGTGGAAGAGGGCGTCCCTGGAGGAGAGCGGCTAGATACCCAGCCCAGCAACAACCCACAGGTCAGTGTACTGATAACTGTGCCAGCACCACTAACACCTATAGGATGGAGGTTAAGGATGTTTGCAAATGCTTCGGATACCTTATCGGGAGATGCCTGGGTAAGGGACACAGCTCAGGGTCTTCACCTAGAGTTTTTTACGCAGTCCATGTCGCCTCACACTCCCATAGCAATGTCTCTATCAGACCAAACCGCCTTAGACAGCAAAATGCTCAGTCTCCATCAGAAGCAAGCGATTCGCCCCTGCTCAATTCAGGGAGGCTTCTTCAGTCCCATATTTCTGGTACGCAGAAAGCAAAAAGTGCGCCCAGTCATAAACCTCAGAGCGCTCAACGAATTCATCCTTTACCGCCATTTCAAAATGGAAGGTATACACATGCTCAGAGATCTTCTCAGACCGAACGACTGGCTTATGCGCTTAGACTTAAAAGACGCTTACCTCGCAGTGCCGATTCATCAAGCACACATCAGTTACCTCAGATTCTCCTGGAGAAATCGAGATTGGGAATTCACAAGTCTCCCCTTTGGACTCTCTTCGGCGCCTTGGGTCTTCACCAAACTCTTAAGACCTGTAGTAGCTCAATTAAGAGAGCAAGTTGTCCGTCTCATAATTTATCTAGACGACATTATTTTCATGGCCCACTCACAGGAGTTAGTTCAGAAACAAACCGAACTGGCAATAATTTTGCTACACAGCCTTGGTTTTCTTATAAACTGGGAGAAGTCAGTTCTACTTGCATCCAAAAATATGGATTTTCTGGGATTCATAGTGGATACACAGAATTCGCAGCTTCGACTCCCATCAGCCAAGATTCACTCTACCAAAAGAGAGATATGCAGACTTTTACAGAAGAGCATGTTCTCTCTTCGAGAACTAGCAAGAGTGATAGGGCTACTTTCATCTTCCATTCAAGCAATATTTCCCGGCCCTCTTCACTATCGAGAGCTGCAAAGACTAAAAGGTCAACACTTAAGGAGAAGCCTTTCTTATTTTCAACTCCTGACACTGTCTCCTCAAGCGAGGACAGAGCTCAACTGGTGGCTCACTCACATGGAAGCCTGGAACGGCAGAGCCATCTTCGGCTCCGCTCCAGATATTATTATCGAGTCGGATGCCAGTCGCTCCGGTTGGGGAGCGAGATGCGGTCCTATAACCACGGGAGGGACTTGGTCCCCTCAGGAGCTGGACCTTCATATCAATTGTCTAGAGCTTCTTGCAGGTTCCTTTGCAGTGCGCTCTTTTGCCAAAGACAAAGCGAGTTGCTGTATTTTACTAAAGATGGACAACATCTCAGCGGTAAGATACATCAAACATCTGGGCAGCACCAAGTCGAGGCCCCTAGCAGAATTAGCCAAGGACTTCTGGCATTTCTGTCTGGATCACCAGATTTCAGTTACAGCGGAGTACCTTCCCGGACTCTCAAAATGCAGTGGCGGACTGGTACTACAGCCACTCGACGGATTACAGCGATTGGAGAATCAACAGAGAGGTTTTACTCCGCCTTCAGAAGATCTGGGGTCCAATATCCATAGACCTCTTTGCTTCCAGACTCAACTCCCAACTACCAACTTTCTACAGCTGGAGGCCAGACCCAGCAGCAGCTGCAACAGACGCATTCCTACAATCATGGTCCCAGGGAATACTGTATGCCTTTCCTCCTTTCACTATGATAGCGAGGACCCTGCAGAAGGCCCGTCAGCAGCATGCGAATCTGATCCTTATAGCGCCATTAGCAGCCTGGAGGATTTCAGGTCAAGATGGAGAATCCCAGGCATGTCTCACAAAGCGATCAACCTTATCGAAGAGAGCTGGGCTCCTAGTACCCGGAAGAGATACTCCAACTCTTGGAGCATCTGGAGCTCCTGGTGTCGTGAGAAAGGATTACATCCAATTTCAGCACCTGTAGAAGAGATTTTGAATTTTCTAGCATCCCTAGCGGAAAAAGGACGCGCCTACAGGTCTGTGACCGCCTATTCAGCAATTTCCGCAGGTCATGACCTTATCCAAGGAGTACCAGCAGGAGAACACCACCTCATCTGCAGGTTGCTCAAGGGTGTAAGGCTTACCGTCCCACCTCCAGCTCGCTATGACAAGCTTTGGGACGTTAATAAAGTACTGAACCTGTTTCTGTCTTTGCCTAATAACGAACAACTATCACATACAGCCCTATCTGGCAAACTTACTACTCTACTCTGCTTGGTATCCTGCAGGAGAGTCTCAGACATCAGAGCTCTAGATCTAACAGGCAGATCCTTTTCTCCTGATGGCACTGTATTCTATATTCATAGAAGAACAAAGTGCAATTCCAGGGTGATTTCCTATCCCGCCTTTAGAGATCAACCTAAGCTCTGCTTGGTTAAATGCTTAAAAGTCTACGAAGAAAAGACGGCTCCACTCAGAACCTCCCTTAACAGGCAGCTACTGATCGCTCTGAGTAAACCGCACAAAGCAGTATAAGCACCGACCTTAGCACGCTGGGTCCGGTGGACGCTAGCTCAAGCAGGGATAGACACCAAGCACTTCCGAGCCCACTCAGTTAGAGGAGCCATGGCCTCCAAAG
The DNA here is from genome assembly GCF_040938575.1 of Ambystoma mexicanum. Lineage (NCBI taxonomy): Eukaryota > Metazoa > Chordata > Amphibia > Caudata > Ambystomatidae > Ambystoma > Ambystoma mexicanum. Next base: position 1,144,782,364 of record NC_090927.1, read on the forward strand.
CCTTCCAGGCAGGAGTTCGCCTAGAAGATATCATGAGGATGGCAGACTGGGCAAGTGAATCAGTATTCAAACAATTCTACCTAAAACCGGTAGATCAGCCGGCATCTATTGTGGTAAGCAAGCTTTAAACAAGCATAATGGGAGCCTCCGGTCTTGACATAGAATAAAGATTTTCCATAATAACTTACTAGAAAGTCTTAATTCTATTAAAGACTCGGAGGCGAGCATTATCCCACCCGGCGAGAAAATAACAGCATATTACCTGATGTTAATTAAATATGTAATGAAAAGATTAATGTTCTGAAATGTACATGTACCCTATCGGAATAACTCCACGATTTTCTCCCACCCTGATAAGGGATCTATGGTTGTCATATACAAAAGACTAATTTTTCCTTTTCTTTTACAGCGCCTACAGACAAGTCCGCCTGATCATGGCCCGACACAAGTTCTTCTTCTTCAAGTTAGCTACAGTTATCTTCTACTATGGACAGCCAAGTTCGCAGCACAGAAAGAGGAAGTGTCATCATGTTTAGGACTGTTTATGCAGGGGATCTGAACTACTATTGGTGGACTAGGTCACGTGGTGAAGGCCTCTAAATGAACTGGAGCTAAGCTCCCTGGGAAATGTAATTTCTTCAGAGACTCTTACCTTTTATGTTATGATGTTACTTTTATATTACTATGCTTATTATATATATATATTTGGTGCACCTGTTTTCTGCATATTACTCATGGCACATTCACTTTTGGTGCACAAATATCTTGTTGCTGAGCTTTTTTCTTTATTGTCGAATAAAAGAAAGAGAGGCATAATGCTCGCCTCCGAGTCTTCAATAGAATTAAGACTTTTTAGTAAGTTATTATGAAAAATCTTTACTGTATCACTCAGAAGTGCCAGTTCTAAAGGAAGAAGAATGGTCCAGTGTACCAAACAATGTCTGGCTATTGACCAGGATTGTTCTATATTTGGAAGAAGAGGTAATTTCTCGTGCATGTACCTATCAAAGAGCAAGAGCCGAGTTAATTTTGTCAATCCTTCCTTAGAAAAAAAGAGAAAAGGAGAATGAAGACTTTGTCCCCATCGTCCAAGAGATCCGGTAAAAGCGAACGAGAAGGGCCACTGTGTCTAGTATGTATTAATGGATTTGAAAAGAAAGTGGACAGAGGATTTCAGGGAGATTTTTGGGTGAGTACAAGTTGTTCAAATCTGATATTTTCCCGGAAGGTTACAGTGAAAGAGAATAGAAATAATAGGATACATTTACTGTACAATCACATATAAGAAACGAGCTGCAAGGGAGCAGAAGAAGGAGACTGGCACAAAGGTAGCATGGTGATTGGCAAATAATGTTATTCTTCTTTAAAAGAAAGGAAAATGCCTAACTGTCCCCATTTCTACAGAGCTTTTCCTGCCTCAACTAAAGAATAAAAAGGATCTGTCAGAATGTGAGTTTGACTTAAATGTCCACAGTCCTGTGTCAAAATCCCTAGTTCCGTCTCTCACACTTATAACTAAAGTAGATAAAGCTAAAGTGTTTTTTTCCCCTGGGTTTGTGATCAAAGTTTGGGGGGGGAATGACTCCCTTTACCTGGTTGCTATATTCTCAACACAGCAAGGTTCAAACAATTTTCACCAGGGGGAATTGCTCTCTTCCCTGGTTGCAAGCGACCTCAAAACAAACAAAAGAAAACAAGCTCAACAACTCTTCTCCTCTTGAGTCGTTGATATATCAGGGGGAATGCCTCCCTTCCATTCGAAAGGTGCCTTTAACACTTTGCAGTCAAAGGTAAGGGAATTACTCCCTTCCCTGGCTGGAAGCTTGTCCTTGCTTCCCCCACTTGTTATCAGGAGGATGACTCCCATCTCCTGATACTTATTACAACATGCAATTTACACTAGACTTAGACTTCCTCGCCCAGGCTACTCTAGTGTCTCCTCTATTCAATATTCCACAAAGTTCCAACTGTGCTTTGGTCCCAAACCCAAGTTGTGCTTTGAGTCGGCAGACCTGGATTACTAACCTGCCAAGTACTGCCACAAGGAAGATAACTTGTATCTCTGTTTGAGCTTGGGTCCTCAACCCAGGTTTCTCTGATCATCAGTGGTTCTGTTCCTTCCACTGACACGAGGAATATTTCCTCTGATGCATAAATAGTCCCCTGGACTCTCTGGGTCCCTGACCCTTCTCTGGTGGTCAGTGGCTATGGCTACCACTGACACAAGGAAGGTATCCTCTGATGAACAAATAGTCCTCTTGACTCTTGGGGTCCGTGACCATTCTCTTAATGGTCATGTCATAGGCATTACACCAGGGAACACAAAGAGACCCTTCTCACTTACCTCGTGTCCTGGCCTGAAGACCCTTATCCTCCCTTTACCTTGTAGTGATTTGCGGCACTTATCCGGATCTCGCTGGGACCGGAAGCAGTGTCTCGTTGGCTTTGCTGGCCTTTTCCGTTCTCTCGCATTCTTCCATCAGGTCAGCGTCTTCCCGCTGACTACGGTCTCAACACTTGCCAAGGGCACGCCGGTCCAGCTTCTCAGAGCAGTTTTATCGTTCCTCTCAGCAGCCACAACTGTGCGCGGTCTCTCTCATTTGGGATCAGACAGCGCTTTTTTCCCTTTCTTGCCAGCGTCCTCCGGTCTCACGATTCCAACTTCCTGTGTCTCGCAGCGTCTCGGCTCTGTATGGCTTACCAGCCGGGCTCTCTCTTTCGGTTGTCCTTCTTCAGTTTTGAAAGTGTTCAAATGTTAATTTCCTCGCGGAAGACTAGACTGTTGCTCTCGGTTCTGGAGAGTGATAGTCATGTCTACATGCCTCGTTTTCACCACCGTACTTTCAGGTTCCCTATAGTTCTCCACCTGATAGCAGTACATGGGTTTACTCTCTACTAAGAGGTTCTTTAAGGAAGGAGAGGTTAGAGTGTGTGGGGTGTGTCGATGTTACAAGGGCTGCACCCTAGATGGTCGTAATCATTCCTGAAGGGTGTGTCCCTCTCCATGAGACCCTCCCTCATTATACCATTCTGGGTAGTGGCATCACCTCCCTGGCCTCATGGGAAGGGGCTCCTCTCTGGGAGAAGTGACTACCTCTGGGGATCTGTCAGAGCACATAAGGCAAGGTTTATGCTGCTGCTCAAGTAGCACCAATTTTGGGTTAGATTCACCAAGGTGAACTGTGTATAAGGTTCCACTCAAATGAAAAGGAGTGGTGTGTGTGGATGAGCAGTTTGAGAGAAATTGTGGAAAAATACCCAGCTGGGAGTATTGAGGACATTTGTCCACAGAATTGTGTTTTATGGGATGGTGTCATAATAGTCAGAAGAAAGACACAGAGGGTACCAACTGCTGTGCAAAATGAATTTACCGAATTACTGAATTACATGGTTGCGAAAGATGTAATAGTGGCTACTGAGAGTGCTGAATGTGTTTCACTGGTGGTGCGAACTTAAAAATCTGATGGCAAGTTGAGGTTGTGTGTGGATTTGCATATTTTGAATGATTTGGTAGTAGCAGATTGCCATCCAATACCATATTTCCAAGAGATGATGGCGCTAATGGGTGAAGCAAATATTTTAGTACACTTGATATGACCAGTACGTATCATCTGGTGTGATTGCATTGTTCATCTAAGGCATTGACAGCATGTATTACCCCAAATGGTCTATATCAATATAAGAGATAGCCCTTGGATTGACAAGTGCAACAACAGTATTCCAGCATATAATCTTTTCAGGGACCTTCCAGGAAGATGTATTAGTGTATGGGCAGAACAGAGAGGATCATGATTTAGAGTTCAAACAAGAACTGGAGGCATTGAAGATTAGCGGTATGATGTTACGAGCAAACAAATGCAAGTTCTGAGTCAGTAAAGTAGACTATTTGGGACATTCCATTTCAGAAAAAGGAACAAAACCTAAAACTGACCTCATTGATGCCACTGAAAAAGCTCCTAGTCAGGTTAATGTTGAGCAGCTGTGTTCTTTCTTAGGGTTATCAGAACTTTACTACCTGTTTGTAGAATCTTTTGCCCACAAAATAGAGCCATTGCGATGGTTGGCAAGGGTGAGAACCTTTGAGTGGTCTTAAGAGGTGGATGGGTGTTTCCAAATGGTGAAAGCAGAGATAAGGAAAGCAGAGCCTGTCAAAGGATTTGAGCCTGGCAAGTAAAGTTTATTAAGTGTGGAAGCCAGTAGTTACGGTTTGGGGTTCCACTTTGTCAATGAGAATGTGACAGTAAAACAGTAGCATATGCATCCTGAACACTATCGCAAAGTGAGCGGATCTACTCCATGATAGAAGGAGAAGCCCTTGCATGTTAGTGGGCAGTTGAGCATTTTAGAATGCTTACATTGGTTACCCATTTTACAATAAAGACTGACCACAAACCTCTAATTCATGTTTTATCACCTGGAAGGAGGGAGAGAATTGACAACGAGACTGCAACCACTTGTCAGATAGCACCAGCAATGTACGTTCAAGGTTCCATACCTGGAAGGAGCAACGTGGAAGCAGATTGTCTGTCTAGACTGCCAGTGGATAGAGCAAATGACCATGATGACACAGAATCTGAAGTAACATGGGTGGAAGTCTACTCTGACGTCGCATGGCTGGTTGAATCAGCGATTTCATTATATGAGTGCAAGGAAGCAGACATAGAATATGAGGTTTTAGGTAACGTGAGAAGGTTGGCCGCCTGAGTGCAGCCTCATCATTCGAACTTCATACTTTCTGTAAGGTACTGGAAGTGCTGTATGCGTGTCAAAATTGCATTTGCAAGGAAAAGTGTTTGTGCCACCTTTTTCATTGAGGTCGAAACTTGTGAACCTGTCTCCCAATGGGCATAAATGGAAAGTATAGGGTAACATATGGCAGACTTTTGGTAGCCGGGAATAGATGCTGATGTGGATAGTAGAGCGAGAACATGTCGACCGTGTCAATCAAGTGATAAGTCTTTTGCTTCCCTGACAGGTCCCATGACTGCTGTTGATTTGTCTTCAAGGCCGTGGAAAAAAATAGCAATAGACATTACCTGATGATTGCAAATTCCTGCTGGGTGTGGTGGACTACAATTGCAGTTGTCCAACCGATGAGAGAAGTAAATACTAATAAGTGTGAATGGGTTCTTTGAGAGTGCGAGTGAGGGAATACCGGAATTCATAGTTTCAGCCAATGGTGTTCAGTTCAAGTCTTGTGAAATGTGCGAGTTCCTAACATCATATCCCATCAAAAACAGTTGCACATCCTTGTACCATCCTCAGTTGAATGGGATGGTGGCAAGAATTAATCCTGGGCTCAAAGAGTTGGTGCAGATGTGTTTCAAGAAGGAGTTGCTTCATTTTCTTTTTTTGTATTGCACCACTTCACATAGCACCACAGGCATCACTATGTATGGGCACTTGCCTTGCACTGGCCCATAAACAGGCTTGGTGGAGGGCACAGGTCTGGTGTTTAAGTGTGATGCTACTACAAGATGTGCGCTTGAGAGAAGAGTACTAGAGAACCAAGCATATCGTAAAGCATAAACAGATAATAGGTGGGGGGGGCAACCCCTCCTTTGTGAAAGAATATGGTTGGGTGCATGTGTGTTTGCCAGAACACATTACAAAAGTTATGTCAATATTTTCGAGTCCAAGGAGTGTGAGGGAGCATACATGATTGTGTGCTTTTGGATAATGGGTACAGGTGGAACATGAGTCACGCTGTGCAATGTCGAACAGAAAGAAGCTCTCATGGTAGGGAGTTATGTGGCCCTGGTCGTATATTGCTGAAATATTGTGACCCAAGTTCAAGTGGCCAACAGGGAATATCCTGATCGATCTCTGGCTTTAGAGCAATTGGGGGTATGGGTGACCGAGCATAGAGGCGGCAGGGCTTATTCCAGAATTCGATTAAGATTAACCTTGAGGGGGCCACCATTGCATTCAAATTCTATGTGATATATTAGAAGTTCTTAATTGGTTGTCGAACACAAAAGATGTCCATGAGAAGGAAAGGAGATGTGTCATGTTATGTAAGCTCACATGGGCACTCTTGCAAGTGAGACCCACATGGAACTCTGAGCGTTCGATGCCCATTTCCTTGCGTTCCCTCACCGAATGCTCACCTCTCTCACGCACTTCCAATAAAAGTTATTTTACTTACCTTGTCGTCTCCTCATTATTTGTCCTCCGCGTTAAAGTGGCGGCAAACATGAGAATTTGAAAGATTGCCCAAACCAGTGTAAGGTACATTACCTTAGTGTGGAAGGAATATCTGCCTTCCAAATCTAGACCATTAAGGGAGATGTGCTGACAAAGCAAGGCTCATTCCTATAAAAAGCCCCAGAAAGAAAAACAAAGAAAAGTGTGCCAATACTCAACTTCTCCATGTGCCCAGATTCTGAGATGACAACTCAATACCAGGGTGAGGGTAGCTGCTTGAAATGTAGAGCAGAGCTCTCAAGTGTGTTCATTGCCATGCATAAGTAGGCAATCCAATTCTGTTTTTTCCATTTGGATTCTGGGCGATGTAGATATTTTCTATTTGAAATATAGGAAAGTACAAGGCCCAGAATTCCAAACAAAAACAAGACTGGATGGACTTCTCACACATGGCCACCGAAAACCTGAGAGTTCTGGTCGACGGATCAGAGGACATATGCCTATTCTACTCACAGAAATAAAATGGCACAGTTCTGATTAAGGTTAAATGCAATGTGGTACATGTCAGAGACTTTGACAGTGTGAGTGCAGTAGCAGGGCAGCTACAAAAGCCCAATAAAGGTGTGCTGGAAAGTTTGTTACCTGCTGCGTTCAAGTCACTAAAATGAATGCTATTACTTTTGCACTAACACGTATGAACTGTTGGGGCTTGGGCCAAAATTAGTCTGTCAGTTGATCAGTTTTCCGTGATCGAATCCCTCAGTCAGATCACCCATCATTCATTCAGTCTATTAGTGAGTCCATACACCCAGGAATGCAACAGTCCACATATCAGTGAAGGTCACGCAATGCTTCTGTGAATGAGTATGACTGAGTATGAGTCAGTGTTTCTGCTGTCTATGAATGAGTGTGTAAATCTGTGTGTATTTGTACTTCTTTATTTGTATAGGATTCCGGGCCCAAGGGCATCTTGTTCATGGGTGTGTACATCTGTCCATGAGAAACTGAGTGCGTACGTCTGTCCATGAGTCAAGCTGTCCATGAGTCAGTCTATCTAACCACGAGTGACTGTTTGCCTGTGAGACAGGGAGTGAGTCAGTTGGTCGGTCCATGAGTCAGTCACTGTCAATCAGCGAGTCAATCTCTCTCTCGCTCTCCATCCATCCATCTACAAGTTTGCCTGTGTGCCAGTGAGTGAGTCAGTCGGTCCATCCGTGAGTCAGCCAGTCTGTACTTGAGTCAGTCAGTCCTATCTATGAGTGATCCGTCTGTCTGTGAGCCAGTGAGTGGGTTAGCTCACCTATGCATCGGTACATAAGACAGTAAGTCAGCCCATCCATGAGTCAGTCCATCTGTCCGCGAGACAGCGAGTGAGCCCATCCATCATCCATCTCTCCATGTGCAAGTGAGTGAGTCAGTCTGTCTATTCACCTATCTATGAGAAAGTGAGTTAGTTTGTCCACCTGCCCGTGAGCCTATGTGCATCCGTTGGTTCGTCCATTAGCCAGCCAGCCAATTCAGTAGAGTCACATCTGGCATCTGACTCACTCACTCATGGATGGACAAATTGACTCACTCAAGACAGACTCACTCCCTCAGTTAATCCAGTCTGGTCCTGTCAGTTCAGTTAGTAAAGTCCCGTCCCATTAGTCTAGTCCAGTCAGCCTAGTCAAACAGTCAGTTGATTCAGGCGTCTGTCCAGGCATCAGACTGTCTGATGGTGGGTGAGTCAGTCTAGAAGTCTGCTTTCAAACTGTGTAAGAGCCAGTCAGTCAATCAATCCATCCATCCATGCATACATACATACATCCTGAGTTAGACCGTCAGCAAGTGATTCAGTCCGTTAGGCAGTCCACCTGTCCGTGAGCCTATGTGCATCCGTTGATTTGTCCATTAGCCAGCCAGCCAATTCAGTAGAGTCCCATCTGGCATTTGACTCACTCACTCACTCATGGACAGATAAATTGACTCACTCAAGGACAGACTCACTCCCTCAGTTAATCCAGTCCTGTCCTGTCAATGTCAGTTCAGTTAGTAAAGTCCCGTCCCATTAGTCTAGTCCGATCAGCCTAGTCGAACAGTCAGTTGATTCATGAGTCTGTCCAGGCATCAGACTGTCTGATGGTGGGTGAGTCAGTCTAGAAGTCTGCTTTCAAACTGTGTAAGAGCCAGTCAGTCAATCAATCCATCCATCCATACATACATCCTGAGTTAGACTGTCAGCAAGTGATTCAGTCCGTTAAGCAGTCCAGCTGTCAACCATTCATCCTGTCCATTTTGCTGTCCATCCAGGCATCTATCAGCATATGAGTCAGTCCAGCAATCAGTGCGTTCATGAGTCTGTCTATCCGTGGGTCAGTCAGATAAGTCAGATACTCTAGTCTATCCACGGGCAAGTCTGTTCATCCATCGAGCTAGTCAGCTTGCCAGCATGTATGATAGTGGGTGTGCTAGTCAGTCAGCCCATTCGCCTGTCCATCCATTAATGAAAGAGTCAGTCCATCGGTCCGTACATCCCTAGGTCAGCCACGCTAGGTCTGTCCGTCCGTCATTTGGGTCTAACCATACATACATACATGAATGAATCAATCAGTCAGTCAGTCCAACTGTGGGGTCAGTCAGTCAGATCCATCCAGTCATCTATGAAAAAGTCAGTCTGTCCATGGGTCAGTCATTTCCATTCAGCCATGAGTAAGGCAGTGAATCTGTCAATCCGTTAATGTGTCAGTCCATCAGAGAGGGAGTCTGCACATGTCAGTAATTGAGTCAATCTGTTACTGAATCAGTCTATCAGTGAGATTTCAACTTCCCTCCAATCCTTGCGCAAGATATCTAGAGTGAGTGGGTAAATGAAAAAGTCCATCTATGAGCCAGTCAATGAGCAAGTCATTAATTCGAACCTTCAATGCGACTGAAATGTCCTCAGCACCACAGCGCATTTGGACACACCAGCTTGTTTGGATGTGACCAATTTCCGTTTAGGCAATCCTGCCTTTAAGAGCAGTGACTACAAGACAAGTATGCTGCACCCCTCTATAGTTGCTTTCTGAAGTACTTAGTCCAGGCAATCACCTCGTCCATTTCATGTATGTAACAGTTGGCATATCAGCCAACTCTAAAACGGCAGATGCAGCTGGGGTGATTTGCAAAAATATGCGTGGCAGTGCCGGCAAGGGTGAACAGCATCCTTGTGGCGTAGGTCTGTCATTGACCTTCCTAACTGATGGATAGGTGACCCAGCCAGGTAGTAATTAAATGAGTGGAATACTTACTACTGAACCTTAGTGAATTGATCAGTCTGTGAATGGATTATGGCACAGGTTCACAATTTACGACCTACAGGCTAAATGCAGCCCACCATGAAGAGCGTGGTGGCCGGCGAGTGTTATATTTTCCTAATGGAGCACGGCCTGCAAGCAACAGAAAACAAAAAGGCCACACTTTATTAGGTTAGTATTTGTTGCACAGGAACACTGGTGGCCTTCTAATGGCTCAAAGCACGCGCTACGTGGCTGCATGTCATACAAGCCACATAATGCATGTGCAGAGCCGAATGTAGGCATCATGACTAGTAAATTGGCTGTTGCCTGAAGACATAGCCTCACTGCACCTGTGACCAACCTTGCATACTACTTCCAGAAGGTTCTTCTCATCTGCCGCAAGCAGCAGATCAACATGCATTTGAGGTGTGACACAGGAATGGGGGGCCTTCCCACCCCAATGTATTAAAATAATAAACTATCCATCTACCAATATAAAGGAGAAGTGCAAACATAGGTGAAGGATTTATCTGCCATTTTCGAAGATCCATTGCAATGAATAAACAACTACGCGCTCCTTTATTAATAAAGGAGTCAGCTACAGTAAACAGGGTCTTGATGATTATTGAATGCCTTCTGGAGAGGTCTGTCTTTGGTCAGCAAATGCGCTTTTAAAGTGACACAATGCTTGTTATTTAGTTTCTGAACACTGATACCTTTGCAGTGTTTGATTTGCCTGGTTATAGCATTTTGGTTGCATAATATGAGCCTGCACCTTAAAGTTTATTAATCTCCAACCATATTTGGACCTCGCATCCAAGAGCAGAAAGCAGGGTAAACCGTGTGGTTATTGAACGCCTTCTGGATAGGTTCGTCACTGCCCAGCAAATGCACTTTTAAAGTGACTCAGCCTATGCTATTTAGTTTCTGAACATGATGCCTCTTTAGAGAATACACTCATACCATCAGCCCCACCTTGGGGTTTCATCTGTGATTCCGACCTAGATAAAGCAATGCTGCAATGTTTTTCCACAACGCAAGTGTCTGTTCCAGTGGTTTGTTTCTGATTTATATAAAGCAACTGCATTTCCCAGTAATGCTGATTCATTTCGTAATTAGAATTGGCTTACTGCGGTGCCAAGAACCTATGCAAGTGGCAGATATTGCAGATTACAAACCCTAAGCAACGTGACCTGTAAAATCTGCTCGACTGCAGTTTGCTCATCCTGAATGCTTTGCCTACCATTAGCTTACTTCTGTAACTCAAGACAGGGAATATTCCCAAGATGTTGAAACAAAGAAAAGTCCCAGCAAATGCTAAAAATGCAAAATATGTCCAACAGATTAAAGTATTTCAAAATTTAGAAGGGATCTTTGGGATACACTAGAGAGTTATAGTGCTCTATCTCACCCAAACCCAGCCCATATAAATACTGTATTAAAAAAGGAGGGGCAGATAATAGAGTTATGGCAGTGTTAAGTGTTGGAAACCTGAGAGTATGCTCACTCCTTTTCCTCATAGGTCCTCTGCACAGGTGGCCAGGGACAGGCCATCGCTTTTGGATCCTGACCCCGGGGGTGGAAAAGTGAGGGAGAATCACCTGGGGTGGGGGGGTCCTGTAAGGACTGGGAATGGGCTGCCTTTAGGCGAGACATGGTGTCCCCTTTTCTGACGACTGACCAACCCAACCCTTCTCCCACCTTTATGGGGTGTATTTTGATTCAACTCCCCTGACTTCCTCATGTATGCCTGTTAGGAGTACTGGGATGAAGAAGAGGCAACTAGGAGCAATGAGGACTAGGTGCTTTTACCATTGTGGTACTGGGACCAGGTAGATGTCTGCTGAGAGTAGTAGAGGTCAGGAATGTCCCCTTAATGATGGTCAGGCAGGGCTAATTGTACAACAGCACCTGCAGCCTGTTAGGGGAATGCAGGTGTATAAAAGGCCTAATCTGGTCACAGGAAGAGGCGGAGCAGGAGAGGGTGCACCAGGAGAAGACGTGGCGTTGAGGGAGCAGCAGCAGGGAGGCCAGAGAAAGCAGCGTGAAGCTGTGTTCATGCATGTTGGGGCTTCGTTGGACCGAACAAACATTCAAAGGGGAGACGTGCCTGGAGGCTGCCCCTTTTCATGGCGTCTGCAGTGCTCGTTCTTCTGGAATCGGAAGGCGACCCAGGAGTGCCTGAGGGGCAGAGAAGTGGTCCTGAATCTGAGGACCAAAGGCCGAGAAGTCTGCACTGCAGAAATGCTGTAAGACGCAACCTGAGAGTCTATGGAAAAGCTGTGCAAGTGTTTGAAGTTCCGCCCAGGATTACTATGTACCGGAAGGTCTCCGAATGAAATCCTCATTACTCTTTGAACTAATAAGTATACTTTGTATCAGAGTGGTCGCATGCATGAGAGGCACGTTATCGAAAGTCTCGGAGTGCTGTGTACATTACAAAGGTAACATTCACAAGCCTATAACGAGGAAACTAAACAAATGGCACCGTCTTTAATTGTAACAAAGGTCTTCGAGTGCTGGGCACATTATAGAAGCACCATACAGAACATTATAACATCAAGATGAAATAAACCATAATTACTACGAACATCTTTGAGTGCTGGGCACGTTTTTCAAAGCATTATACAGTGAAACAACACCAGTGCAAACTGAATGAAGATCTCAAACACGTATGAAATTCAGACAACAATGAAAACCGTACCAAATATTTTCTTATGAATGCAACTTCCAGGTGAACTTTACAAGCACAAGTTCTATAATACCTTTTTGTGAATACAACTTTCAAATGAACTTTACAAGCACAATTTCTATTTGAATTTACAAGTGAACTTTAAACAGAAGTTTAACCATTGCAAGCAAATTTAATACAAGTGAACCAATAATACTTTGGGCTGCAGAGTGAATGGGACTTTGGAGATTAACTGTAATAAATGTTTGAACTACAACTTTCTGCTAAATTTTATTGTTATACCAAAATCCAGAGGGGGCAAGTGTGGCGTGGACCTTTAAGAAAGCTGGACAATATCGTTATATATTGGAAGCAAATCTTTGGGAAAAGAACCCTGAGGTTAAATGTGCTTTTGTCGTTGCAACTGTGCTTTGGAATTTGGCGAAGGGAACCCCGAGTATTGGTTAACTTTATATCTGAACTCAAGGCAATCCAGAGACATTTATTTGAACTGCTTCATACTGGGGGGAGAGGGCTGAAAGAAAGCTATGAGCAGAACAGAGCTCCAAACTTCGTTTTGATCACTGTTTTGTTGGTTGCTGACATCCCTACACATTGTATAGATTAGTTGTGAGGGCAAGTATATGTTTTGGACACAGACAGATTCCTAAATTGACCTTTTGGACTTTGATTTTCCTTAGTTTTGGTTTGGTAGGGAAATCCCACCATAGAATAGGGCATGATAGTCGTTTTTCCATCCTGACTAAGTTTATAAACTTTTATTGTTCATTCAGAATATGTTGTCTGTGTCTTACTCCAAGACGCCATCACACAAGATAGCAAACAAGTGAAAAGAATTGTTTTCATCCTGGACCAGATTTTAATGAACTATCACATATACATCTTAAAATGACAAAATTAAATATTCAACAATTCATCAAGTGTTTCACAATGTATTAAGTGCAAAGCGTGCCAAATTTCATAAGTCAAAATATATGTCCAAGTACAATTTCAGTCTAATTAAACTGTGGTATTGATACAGAAAGGACTATATAATTGACTTATTAAATGACTAAGGTATTTTTCATAGACCCCTTCTTATATTGAGAGGTGGTTCTACTAGAAAAACAAATTCTAGATCTTTTAGAGAAATCTATAGCCATCTACTCTACATGTTTCTGTTCAAATGCTGAACATTCTTCAGGAGTTTTTTTCTTAGCCTTGATGTCTTTACTCTAGATTTCCATTTAAAAAAAAGCTATTCATAAATAAAATATTAAAATAGTTTCATCAAAGAATCTGTATTTCCTTTTCTTTTTTCAAACTGTTGTCTGGCTTTCTTGACACTGCATTAAAGCCATAAAAAGCCATGAGTGCTTTTTTTCGGTTGGCATCTAATCCAAACCTTTTATACTTATCCTGGTAATAATATGTACCTTATAAGGCAAAGTGTTTCCACAAATTTGGTTCCAGATGAGTGTTCCCAAGTTAACTGCTCAGCTGTAAGGATATGTTTCATATAAATATACAGAAAACAAATGCACTTTCCTGCAGGATACACAAGTAGGATCCCCTGCTTGTACCTTCCACACAGGCCAGCCTGATGCTGGCGCCTCTGCTACTTTTTACCTCTCTTTTTATATATCTGCAACCACTTGAAAGGTTGCAGGTGTGAGCTCTCAATTTGACTTGCCTGACTGTAGTTAGAGGGACATGCCTGATCTTCATAGTACTCTGCAGGCATCTTCCTTGTCCCAGTACTAGAGTGATGAAATGAGTTACTAGTGCTCACTACTCCTAGTCACATCTTCCTCGTCCGAGTACTGTCATAGGTAAACTGTGGGGAAAATGAGAGGAGATGTTTTACAGTAGCCTATAAAGGCTGGCAGAAGGTTGGGTTGGTTTTCAACAGGAAAGGGGGATACAATGTCTCGCCTGTGGGTACCCCACTCCAAATCCCCCAAGGACCGTTCACCCAGGTGATCCTCCTTCGCTTCTCCACCCACAGGGTCAGGATCCAAAAGCGATGGCCTTTCCCTGGCAACCTGAGAAGAGGATCCAGGGGGAGTAGCAGTGAGGATAACCTCAAGTTTCTTACACTTATAAGGTAAATATTATTACCAGGATAAGGATAACGGGTTTGGATTAGATGCCAACTGAAAAAAGCACTAATGGCTTTTTATGGTTTTATTGCAGTGTCAAGAAAGCCAGACGGCAAGACAGACAAGGACAACACCTAAAAATGCTTGTTCTTTTACATGTGTTTGCTAGAAATGTCAGGAGGGGTGCTGCAAACGCCCTCCACCCCACCCAGACCCCAAATTAACAGTTTGGCCAACTGTAGGCAGTTACATTCAGCCCTCTGGCAAATACAGTTGTGCACCTCTGGATTATGTGGTGTACTAATTAATAGATGACTGCACAGAGGCAACCCTTTGTTTCTGTATTATGCTATAACTTGATGCAAAGTAATTTGCAGGGGAATTGCCTGGTTAGGTAGGAAAACAACAACAAAGTGGGAAGAGAGATCTAAAAAATAAGCAGTGTTTATACATGTACAGTAATAGAAATGATGAGTTTGCAAACTTGCTTTCAATGGCAGCTGAAGACCCCAGTTTGCATCTTTAAATAGCTAATAGGCTGCTTATGTAGAGACCACTGTTTAGTTAATGAATGCATACATAAATGACTGCCTTTTTTATTGCATATAGTTAAAATATATACCTTTTATAATCTACCAGATTTAGAAAGAAAATACATTCCATACATTATTAAATACGTTCAAATATATTAGCAATTTGAACTAAAATAGCTATTAAGTACGGATACATTACACTTCAGACAGTACAAGCCTTTCCAGGATTCTTAAAAGCCACTAAAACATGTTAGCACGTTTCCACTGGTATTGTACTAAAGTGCAAAAGGAAATATAAAAAACCAAAAAAAAGATTGAGGCTGGGTTAACTATATTACATATATTTTTTTTTAACATTACATTACTCACCATGTCTGGACCGGCTGCACAGGAGTTTTTTAGCTTCTCAATAGCTCTGACAATGTCCATTTGTGACATTTTCACATCCCAGAGCACTGGGTCATCGACCAGATCTATTGTGGGCCCATTGCCGTTTGAGTTAAACACTGCTCAGAAGTGTTTACACCACCTATCGCCCGCAATTGTATTCTGGGTTGAGTTTAGAGTGTTTAGGTGGCCCATGTTTAGAATTTGCCAAATATCGCGGGTGTTCTTAGTGATTAGTAGCTTCAACATGAATTCCGCACGATCCTGCTCCACAATGAGTTTGTTGGATCTTACCCAATTTCTATAGCTCGCTCTTCGTGATTTTATTGCTTCCGTCAGTTGAGAAGTATTACGTTTTTTTTTTCTTTTTTAATAGAAGCACGTCTCTTCTCAACTCTTTCTTTTTGTCATCCATCACTTTACAGAATGGATGAGTGTGATTTTTGACTTTTTGATGTAGATGTTTTTTTTATCTACGATGTAAGTTGACAGAAGCGGAGTATAGTTCACACCGTTATGAAGATTCAGTAGTCTTTTGGTTAGGTTGTCAATTATGTTAGCACTCAGCCGAAGACGATTACCACTGGAATTTGCTTCTACTGAAGAGGAATATTTCGGGGCGTCTTCCGGAACTGCTAATAGGCATCCAAGTTTCAATAGCCTATGATCGCTATTAGGCATATTCAAAGTAAGAAGATTAATTATCTTGGGCACAAAGTTCTTAGAGACCCAAAAATAATCAATGATACTGTGAGATAACTGTCGGTGCCATATTGGTTGCGCCGGAATATCGCCTACAGTGGCACCGTTTAGCAACACACAATCCCTCATCTTCATAACATCTGTCCAGGGTTGTTCTTTCGCACCCAGGTCTCCATAAGCAAGTTGTTTATAGCTTTGGCTTTTCGGGTCGTGATGAAACCATGTGCAGTTTAGATCACCACAACAAATGATCAATAGGTTGTTAAATTTCAGGATTGTCTCATCCATTAGCTGGCAGATCGCATTAATGAAGGCCTTTTCATTGATTTTGGCGGTGTTCCAATAACAGTTGATGATCAACAATGATGAATTTGCCCTCGACGCGTTAATTGGTGAGTGCAGAATTATCCCTTCAATAAATGGATTTGGATTTAGGCATGTAGGTGTGGACCAATTGGCAGATATTCGTACCATTGTCAAAAGGCCAGCACTTGGACGTCCTTGAATGTTTCTGATGGCTGGGTTCACAAATATTGAGAAACCGTCTCTCACCGGCACTTCAGACAGCCATGTTTCTTGTAAACAGATAGCAAAAACATCGACCAGGGGGACTTCAAAGCCCTGAAAAAGATGACAATGTCCTCTGGTATTCCACGAGAGGATTGAGAAAGGGCCATCCACGGGAGTCAATCATTGCTAATTAAACACTTGCCTTCTCGGGCGAGCACCTTGGTTTTCATATTGATAGCTCGCTTGACACTTCCTCGCTTCCATCGCTAGGCTACTACGTAGCTGATCCACATTCACAGTTTTAATTTCGACTGGATTGCAATCCGAAGATTTTGAGCAGTTATTCCCATAGTGTTGCTCCGGTTCGACTGAAATGTCGAAACCGAACATCAAAAGATCGTCCACTGCTTTAAGCAGTGTGTTGCGTACACCTGTCGAGTCTATGTGTAGCAAAACTGCATCGGAAGACTGCTCATTAATATATTCCACGATTTGGATGTCGTCGGAATTGATCGGACGCAATGGAGGAATATGCTTGAAAAGTCTCAGCACGTTTGCATGGTTTAAATTTAATTCATTGTCGTCCTTGTGGATGTTTTCCAACCCGAGTTTCCACATGCGGTCAGCTGCTCGCTGATCCTGCGGTTTATGAACCCTAGAAGTGAAACGAACTTGCTGTTTACATTGGTTCGTTGTCAATTTTGGGTTCAGGGTCAAGGTGGCCGCATATGATTTCTTCACCTCCAAGTTGCATTGGGCTGAATTCGTTGCTCGATCAGCATGCGATTGCGGGGAGATGGCTGACATCCCAGCATTTGTGGCTCCAGCTGATGGGTGTGAACTGGACGAGTTTGCAGCGTTGGAGGACTGTGACTTCACGTCGTCATCTGAGTTTGAGTACGTAGAAAGGTTGCATAATGCAATTGATGCTGAGTTTGTTGATGTCACAGATTGGCAATCATCCGAGTTTATGCGCTGCCTTTTCGCGCCAGGTTTGGAAGACATTGGGTCACTATTCTTTTGAGAGTGTATTACGACCTTGGTGCTGTCATATTTGCGCTTAAAGAGCCCCGTTCTCGGAGGTGTGGTAATGTTTCGTATGAAACCTTTCGTGGAAGAATGAGTTTGTTTGATTGTTTTCTTCGTTGTTGTGGTAGCTTTATTTTTGTTGTTTGCTTGTGGCTGTTTCTTGACCTCTGTTGGGACAACAGATGTGTTGACAGCTTGACCCACCACGCCTGTTTTGGCTGGCCCAGTAAAGATGCCAAATGAAGAGAACACCGATCCTTGCGTTACCACACCAGATGGACCCTGTGGAGGCGATTTCGCTTCAGCCAGAGGCACATAAACAATTGAAGTGGGCTGATCGTTAGTTGATTGAACTTGGAGTGAAGCAGGATTAGACCCGAGCTGATCAATTCCTGCCACCATGCTTTGAGTGCATTCAATTCTGATGTCGCAGGTTGAGGTCTGTTTAATTTGAGTCGGCTTTATTAGACAAATGCCTGGTTCATCTTCGAAGGCTTGAGATTTACCAAAAGTTTTGCAAGAGGGGACAGAAGTTCGAGCGGTGCCTCCAGAATTATTTGCACAGCGATCTGAACATAGCAAGGGGGCTAGTTCTCTAAGCACTTCCAAGAGGAGAATTTATCTGGAGCTCATGACGCTTCTGTTGCGTAGCGACTAAGTCGCCAAGACGTGATTGCCACTGCAGACTGTTGTCTTTTTCTTCATGCATCTGTGTTTGAACTACCTTGGTGAAATGTTCTAAGTTATCAAGTTTTGTTGAAAGGTTTAATAAAACAGAAGCTTGGTCGCGAATCATTTCATTCAATGATTCGTAAAGTTTTACAAACGGAATCATGGCTTGGGATGAGGCTGCCAAAACGTTGTTGTGCAGCTGAATAGCAGCACCCACCGAAAGATTGATTTTGGAGTGAGCCGTGTTTTGTCCAACTTTTCCAGGACTTGGGGCAATGGGTGAATCCGTCAATGTGGAAAGGCGCTTAGCTGGCGTTGCAGGAAGAGAGGCAACGTTAGTTTTTTTTATTGTTGGGCGCCCTTCGGGTTGTTTCGCAAGGGACAGCAGATTGATAGCATTATCATGTTCTTGGGTGGTGTTTTTTGACATTAACAGAGCGTTTGTAGCTGCAGAAGTTATATGTGATCTCTGTGGTGACATGTTTTTATGGATCAAGGTAGAGGAGGTCGATGTTACTTGCGGTTTGTCAGTATTGCGAGACTGTGAATTGAGCACACGTTTATGAGCATCCTTTTGTTGGTAGGATTGGAACGGTGCTTCACAGGAAGTAATAATGCACCCGTTTGCGGGTTTTGATGCGAGGTTGGAGCTTCTTATGCCTTGAACTGCGGCATCTTCACAATGTTTGTTACATTGGGTTGTTTTCCGTAGGGGGCCGTCCGCCGTTGCCTCAATTGGATGTAAAGAAACATCCGACGAAATCGGATCTTTCGTCGTCATGTCGAACGTCTCAAACTGGGCAGTGGCTTTGGCTGCCGAATTTCTCGAGAACACCGGTGGAAGTATCGAGTCTCCAGCGGGCGGATTATCACTGGGACACACATCAGGTATTTCCAAAGATCTCACATTGTTTTTATCTGCGCTGTGTGAGACTTGTTGCTCGTCTGAGGGGGCATATGCCAGGTCGTCAGATTTAGTCGATGGCAAAACTACACCTTCAGCCGGCTGTTCATGTGCGTCGAATGTTGCATCAATAATTTCGGCGTCAGTTAGGTCGAATGGAGAGAAATACTTCTCCTTTGGGTCAGGTTGCCTTAATATGACATCAGCTGCTTCATCGTGTACAATTAGTGAAAACGGGATCGGCTCCAAGTCTGCCAAAGAAAGGAGTACCAGCGGTCTTGTTGGAATTACACGTAAGGGAGAGCCTTGCTGCCTGTTCGGAGAATCAGTCACATCATGTGTATTGGAGCTTAAATTCGGACATGAGAGATCAATATGCACTATTGGAGCTTCATTGACAAGGTTTTGATGCACTTGAGCATTGGTAGACTTAGGCAGAGTCAAATTTAAGCTCGGTGTTTGTAGAAGGGCTGAGTCGTCATGCAAGGCCGTTTTGCTTACCTTTACGCCGGCAGCGGATTTCTCAGGCAGCGCGGTCCAGGGATTTAGCATACGGCGCTGCTGCAGCGTCTTGCGGCGTGTCTGTGGACCACTTGAGGAGAGAATTTTTGGCGGCACAACCATGGTGGAGGTCGTTGCCTGGGCTTCCTGTGCACCCCGGACGAACTGGACAAACTGGACTCAGCCGGACTCCGCGCCACGCTCCGTGCGGCAAAAGTGTTTTTAAACACAGCGGTGAAAATAGAAACAGGACTCCAGGCACCAGTAGCTGCAGCTCCTCTCAGGGACAGGCACACACGAGCGGGTCTGGGCAAACTGGACTCAGCCGGACTCCGCGCTATAACATATTATAGTGCAGAGTTAAGGTGAGTATCAAGTTCCATAGAAAACCCAAAAAATTGAAATGCTAAAATCTTTTGACTTGCATGACGGATTTGGCTGATATTTTGCTAACACATCATTTGTCACGTGCCCCACGCAGACTGGAACATTTGGGAAATGTTTGTTAAAAATTGTAAAAGGTATTAAGAAAGCAAAATAAACACAGTTTTCAGCCTACTCCCATTCATTTCCCCATAGAGAAAAAGTCAACTTCTGTGCCGCGCATAGCAAAAAACACTGGATGGAATTGGACAAAGTATGAAAGAATTTGGGCACGAAGCGTTGACTCCATTTCCGTGAAGGGTCTGGGGTTATTCTGTCCAGTAGTTTTTTAAATAACTCCTTAATCCAGCGATCATTTTGCAGTAATCATTTCCAAAAACAGAAATTCCTGCGGTAGAGTGGGGGTTTGTCGATTCCTTCGATAATGGGAACAATTTATCACAATTAAAAAGTCTTCCATGTCCTTGCAGGCACTCAACATGCGTCCCCCTTCTTTTTTCTAGGTCCCCTAACTCCAAACTCCAATCAATTGCTTTTTCTCTTCTTAACCCTCTCTCATTGCCCCTTATCACTCATTTACTTGTGTGATACACATTTTCTCGCAGCGCGTCTTGTGGCATTGCCACTGTAATCTTGTGCGATTCACGTGATTTTCCCCTGATAAACCGAAACATATCTACCCTAACTGGCTCCCCAAATCCCCAGTCGTAGGCGCTTTATACATGCCAATACCAATAGCAATCACATCTGGCTAGAGGTCTCAAGTGGGAAAGAACTTCACATGGTGTCTTCTTTCCCACACCCGACCTATAGCCTGATGAGATTGCTATTGCTATGTATAGGGTGGTGCTGTTGTTCAAAACAATAAGTGCTCCCCTAGGAGTGACTACATAAACTGATGTGGAGTACGTTATTAGACTCTGTAAGGTCGTGGGGGAGTTCATTCCATGGGGTGTTCAAAAACTGGCCTTTTTCTCTATGGGAAAATGAATGGGAGTAGGCTGAAAACTGTTTTGTTTTTTAATACCTTGCCCTTTTTTTTAACAAACTGTTCCCAAAATGTACAGTTTGGGAGGGGCCTTGACAAACAAATGGCATCCCAATCCATCCAGCAAGTCAAAAGTTATGAGACTCTGCTGCAAAACCGATTTTAAGGAATAGGGGGCAGAACCCTTCTCTGTCAAATATTTGTAAAACTACAGAATGGATGCACTCCAAAGCAGTTAAGGACATTAAGCCAACGTTTTGATCACAAATGGTTTCGTATTTGGTCCAAAACTGCAAAAAAAATTTTGCGCTATGGCTGTTGAAAAACATGCCTCTCTCTATGGCAAAATGAAGGGACTGAAAACTGTGAAACTGTCGTGTTTTGTTTTATTAATAACTTTTTCATTTTTATAAAGTTTGTTCCCAAAATGTGCAATTGGGGGTGGCCAATGACAAACTTTGTTTTGAAAATTTCAACCAAATCCATCAAGCAAGTCAAAAGTTATTAGCAACAGAATTTTGGGTAATAAATTGCAGATTTTTCATTTCTGAAAAGCCTCTCAGCTAAAATGCACAATGAAAGCTATAGCTAAAAGACCCCTTTGAAATGATGTTGAATCCAGGCAATAATGTTTTACAAAGGTATGCATGGATGACCAAGTGGCCACTGCACAAATGTCCTGCACTGGGACACCCCTCTGAAGAGCCGTTGAAGTTGCCATGCCCCTAGTTGAATGAGCCTTTAGTCCATCTCGGGGCTATTTTCCAGCCAATTTATAACATTCAGAGATTGCTAAAATTATCCATCTGGATAGTGTTTGTTTTGATACCGCTAGACCCAATTTGTGCCCAGTATATCTGACAAAAAGTTGGTCAGATTGTCGGAATTTCGCTAATCTGGAGATACAGAAACTGAGAGCCTTTTTTGGGTCCAGTCTGTGTACTCTTTCTTCCTCCTTACTTGCATGCGGAGGAGGGTAGAAAGAAGGTAAAGTAATTTTCTGTGACAGGTGGAAGTCAGAGACTATTTTTGGTAAGAAAGAGGGTTTGACTCTAAGGATAACTCCTTATGGAAAATGGTGCGAGGAGGCTTACAAGAGAGCACATGCAACTCACTCACCCTGCAGGCTTATTAATTGCCGCTAATAGAATTGTTTTCAAAGTAAGAAGCCTTAACGGGCAAGAATGTAGTGGTTCAAAAGGTATGCATGTAAGAAACTTTAGGACTAAATTTACATCCCAGACGAGTACCTGAAAAGGTGTTGGAGGGTACACATTTGTCAGCCCTTTCAGGAATTGAATAACCAAGGGCATTTTAAAATAAGATACCTCTTCTGAGGTGCGCTTAAAAATAGATAGTGCCGCTAAGTACCCCTTTATAGTGCCAACTTGGAGCCCCAAATTGGCCAAATATAACAGGAAAGAGAGTACCATAGGAGTGTTACATAGGAATGGATCCACATTCTTGTCCCTGCACCAGTTACTGAACTTGTTCCAACACCACCGGTACAAGGACTTTGTTGCTGGCCTTCTGGCCGAAAGCAAAATCTCCATTACGTCGCTCAGGAAGTCCCAATACTTATATCTCAGCCTCTTAAAGCCAAGCGTGAAGGCTGAGCGTGTTGACCTCTGGATGGTGAACTCGACCTACCTCTAGCGAGAGGAGATCCTCTCTCTATGGAAGACGTATTGGAGGGCAGATGGACATGTCTAGAAGGTCTGGGTACCATGTTCTCCTGGCCCAATCCGTGGCAATTAGGATCATGGTTTTCCTGAACTTTCTCAACCTCCTGATTACTTGAGGAATCACGGGGACTGGAGGAAACGCGTACATGCAGTGGAAAATCCCAGTCCACCACAAACGCGTCTCATAGAGCTCCTCTTGGGGGAAATTCCCTTGAGCAGAACTGATCGCACTGTCGGTTGATACTGGTCGTGAACAGATCCACTTGAGGGGTTCCCCAAAGGGTTAAGATCTCTAGAAGGACTTCCTGAGCTAGTTCCCACTCTTGGAACAATGTGCTCTGCCTGCTCAGAGCGTCCGCCGCCGTGTTCTGCTCTCCGGCTAGGTGAACTGCAGAAAGAGAGATTCCTTCTTGTATTGCCCAGAACCAGAGCTGCATTGTTTCCCTGCACAGTGGAAGTGATCCTACACCTCCTCTCTTGTTGAGGTAGTACATGGCCACTGTGTTGTCCGCCATTATCAGGACATTCTTTCCGTGTACAGATGGCAGAAAGGACTTCAGCGCTAGTCCGATTGCCCTCAGCTCCAAAAGGTTGATGTGCAGTTTGGACTCCGACGGAGACCAACGACCGCTGATTGTCAGATCGTTGGTGTGGGCTCCCCACCCTGTGAGTGAGGCGTCCGTCACTACTATTATCTCCGGCCATGGTTGCCAAAAAGATTCTCCTTTGAGGATATTGTCCTTGCAAGCCCACCGTAGTAGATCTTGAGCCACTCTGACCGGAACTTGCAAAAGATCTGTCATAAAATTGAGACCATTGAGTTTTGAGGGCCCATTGAAGGGATCTCATCCTCAATCTGGCCTCTGCTACAGAAAAATGAAAAATGCTGGATGCCATGAGACCGAGCAACCTGAGGAAATCGGTGGCCGGTAGACGCTAGGCATTCTAGAACTTTGTTACCATCTGCAGAATGTGGTGAGCTCTCTCCTCGGGAGGCAAGGCTTTCCCCAAGGACGTGTCCAGTACAGCTCTGATGAATTGGAGCCTGTGGAGTGGTACCATTTGTGACTTCTGGAAATTGAGGGAAAAGCCCAGTCTGTGTAAGAAGTGGCAGGTCATGGTTAGATTTTCCTGGGCTCGTTCAGGTGAATTCACCCTGATTAACCAGTCGTCCAGGTAAGGGTAGAGGTGAATCTCCTGAGACTTGCTGCCACCACCGCCATCAGCTTGGTGAAGATCCTCGGGGCGGAGGTCAACCCGAATGGCAGAACTCGAAACTGATAGTAAGAATTGCCAATCGCAAACCTCGGGTACTTCCAGTGCTTGAGATGGAGCTGCACATGAAAGTAAGCATCCTGAAGGTCCAATCATACCAACCAATGTTGGAGAGCCTGAAGGATTTGAGAAAGGTTCACCATTTTGAACTTGTCCTTCCTGAGGAACTTGTTCAAGTTTCTCAAGTCCAAAATGGGTCTCAATCCCTCGTCCTCCTTTGGGATGATAAGTAAAGGGATAAGTAAGGGGAGTACCTACCCTTGTTCCTCTCCGCTACAGGTACTTGTTCTATTGCACCTTTCTCTAGCAGGGTTAAAATCTCCTGCACATGGAGCGGGTCTGGAATTTTGGCAGAGCTGGCTCCCGGTGGATGGCCCCGAGACCTTTGTCGAAAAGGAAGGTACTAACCATGGGCCACTGTTTCCAGTGCCCAAGCATCTGAAGTAATGCCCCGCCATTCGTCCAGATACTGAGTGATCCTGCCTCCCACCAGGGTCTTGTGGGTTAAGGCCTCAGAGTGTCTTTGCAGCGGCTGCCGAAGTGGGTGAGGGGACAGTTGCCGCTGCTGGGGCTGATATAGCACCTTTTCCTCTTTCACCACGAGGGATCTTTCTTTGTTGACCTTTCTGACTGGCCTGTCCTTTCCCTCTCCCAAATGAGGAATAAAAGCGAAAAGGACGCCTTCTCCAGGAAGATGATCCCGAGTAGGAGTGTTGCTGAGGTTGTCTTATAGAGGCACTAAGAGATTTAGCAGCTGCTTTTAAGGTCTGTAGCTTTTCTAAACTTTCATCTGCCTTGCTGCCAAACAAACTCAAGCCGTCAAAAGGCATATTGAGCTATCTGGATTGCACATCTGGTGCAAAACCAGATTTTCTCAGCCATGCAAATCTGCGCAGGACTGTGCTAGACGCCATTAACCTGCTTATGCTATCAACAGTGTCCAGCCCTGATTGGAGGCATTCCCCCATAGCCTCCTTGCCATCTCTGACAATTGCGTGAAAACCTTCCCATTCCTCGCCCCCATGGATGCGTTCAGCCGCTGCCGTCATACAATCCCACAGGGTGTATGTGAACCTTGCAAGAGTGCATCCGGGGGGATCGAAGGGTAGGCTGATTGTCTCGTAAATGTAGCCGCCTGCACCACTAAACTCTCAGGCGAGGGATGTTTTGACAGATATTTAGGGTCAGTTGAGGAAGGCGTATACTTCCCCCACAAACTTCTCATTTATGGCTGGGCCAGAATATCGTGTCTCCCATGCGGCCATAACTCTTTTTTGTAATGCCCTATGAAAAGGAAGGATGGGGTCCTTTTCAGGGCCCTCATTGAGGATGTCTGTCATGTCATCTTAATCAAAATTTGGGGAATTTGCATTCCATCCCATGAATTCAATTACTCTATTCATTAAGTTTCTGTACCCTGCAACTGCATGGTCTGCAGGGTCGGGTCTATCAAAATCTACCTCAGGGGAGGTATCCAGGCCACTGGCCGTCTGAAGACATTCATATAAATCCGCTATTTTAGAGTTAGGGTCTACTAATTCTTCTGGGACATCCCTAGTCCCAAATTTTACTCCAGCCGGAGTAACATCCTCCTCAGAGGATTGTTCCTCAAAAATGGAAGACATTGATCTGAAAAAATTCCTATCTAGGCTGTGGCTGGAACACTTTTTCGACCGGCATCGCTCTGGCGTCGACAAAGGTGTCGAAGGCGTCAAGGTCATAAACGCTGGCTTCGATAACGTCAAAGAAGGCTTTGATGCCATCAAGGGAGATGTCGACGTCATCTTTGAGGTCGGCTTCCAGAGCGCCTTCGAAGGATACGTCGAAGTAGCCTTCGACATGGACTTCGATGGCGGGTGGGTTCCATCTTGCCCAATGTTACCTCCGTTTTATGCACTGGTAGGTCTGATTTTTTTACTAGGTTTTGGGTAAATATCCTCCGATGACACCCTCGACGATTTATCGTCGGATCTCACACGTCTGGTCTTTGACCTCCCTCTGTCACTTTTGGAGTGAGTAGGGGCATGGTCTCCACGTGGTTTTTTCGAGGGGGTCTGGGCCGTATTCTCGAAAAATTTTAACATGGAGGTTCGGAAAGCCTCCCATTTCTCAGGGGAATCATGTTTGGCATGATAGGGGATGACTCTTGTGTCCGCCAACAAGGAGGAGGAGGAAGGAGGAGATCAGTGTCGCCTCTTCTTAGAGTTCTTTGAAGAAGACGAGGAAGATTTCCTCAACCACCTTCTCGCTCTCTATTTCCTCGACCTATGTCGAGACTTCCTATCAGATTCCCTCGAAGACGACTTCGAGGACTCCTCCCCCACTGCCAGTTTACCTCTATGTTCCTTCAGAGCCTTGTTGGTCATCGCCTGACAGGAACAGCACTCTTCGACCCGATTGAACATGCTGTAACCTTAGCTGGTCAGGAACCAAGCCGCTAACGCCAGCCTGGACCGAATGTTCCATTGCACCGCCCTGATGCGTCAGGAAGCCCCTGCTGGGGATTGGAAGATGGATAGGCCCCTTGGAGCACAACTGCAGCAGATCCAAAAATCAGGCTCTCAAAGGCCACAGAGGGGCGATCAAGATGAGGCTGCAGCCTACCAAACCCTGGAACTTGCAGAGGGTACACGCTGGAGCAGAGCGAAGGGGAGGGAAGACATAGCACCTGCAGCCTAGACAAAAGATCTGGAAAGCGTCTCCCAGAAACCTCCGACTCCATCCAGCCCATGAATCAAACTCTGGGCACTTGTAATTCAGAGGAGATGCAAACATTTCCATGGCTGCGAACCCCCACCATAACAAGGAGACAGTGTATAACTCCCACTCGTAGGTGTTGAACCCCAAGCGGCTCAGCTGGTACGCTTCTGCATTGCTGTGCCCCGTAAGGTGGCCTGGCTTGTTCAGGTAAAACATCATAGTAAAATTGTCCGTTTTGACAAAACCAACCTGTACCTGATGAGGGGCAGAAATGCCTTGAGGGCCAGGCCCACTGCCCTGAGCTCGAGCAGATTGATATGCAGGAGGGCTACCGCCCTGGACCATGAATTGCATAGCCCTCCAGAGTAGCCCCCATCCCGAAAGAGAGGAGTCTGTAGTCACCACCAGGGTCGTCTCCTGATGGGTGAAGGGGCGCCCACTGCAACATTGCCATCCATCAACCACCAGCGAAGATTGGGCAGGAGGAGCAGGGGTATTGGGATACTATCCGACTGCAGCCCATCTCCTGATCCCAATAGGCTGCCAGGTGGATCTGTAAACGCCTCATCTTGAGGTGCGCATGCGGGACAGTGAGCATGCAGGAGGCTATCAGCCCCAGAAGATGCTGGAACCACCATGCAGAGGTGGTCAAGTTGGGCAGAAAGTGCCCTATCACCTTGTAAAGGGAGAGGAGACTCTCACCCGCTGAACGGATGCGTTCCAACACATCCTGAGGAAAATCAGATCCTGGGAGGGGCACAGCTGTGATTTCCTCTAGTTGAGGGAGAACATGAGCCGATGGAGAATATCCGCCAATCTCTAGCAGTAGAGTAGCACCCCCTCAGGTGAGCCCCGCTCTCAACAGCAAGTTGGCGGATAAGGGTATAGGTGATGGCCCTACAAGCAGATGAGACCCGCCACTACGTTCATCAGCTTTGTAAAGACATGAGGGGCTGAGTTCAGGCGGAAAGGCAGCACCTTGTACTGAAAGTCGTAGGACATAATCGTCAACCACAGAAACTTCTGATGCCGCTGGTAGATGGGGATGTGCAGGTACGCATCCTTGAGGTCTAGTGAACACATCCAGTCTCCTGCACACAGAGACTCTGCAATGAGTGTGGGGCGTAATCATCTTGAAGCGTTCTAGTGGTAAAGACAGATTGGGAAATGACAGGTCCATGTCATGATCTCTGCTTTCAAAAGGTCAGGGTTTTCCCAACTCCCTTGGAAGCAGATCCATAACCCAGGTTTCCGAGTTCCAACCAGTCCCAATTGGGACCTTTTGGACCCAGTCCTGGCGCCAGTGGCACCAGGCTCATAAATATGCCCAGTCCCAGCGCTGGAAGCGCCGGGCTCATAATGCTTGGGTGGACTTACCTGCAGCAGACCATGCTGCTTACTTGCCTGCCAGTTGAGTCTCTGATCCTCTTCTGTTTGGAACTACTTTTCCTGTTGGGTGGGGCAGGAGCCACTCCCTAGATTCAGAACACTGGAACTCTTCTGGAAAGCAGGAACTCTTTTCTTACTTAGGCGTGGCTGTGGAAGGAGACACCTAAGCACTACAGGAGGCTATTTAAACCACACCCGATGGATGAATCTTGCTTTGCGTTATTCTGCATCCTCAGCAGCAGAACGCTCATCGTGTCTTCTGCATCTGATCCTGGGCCTAAGGAAAAAGGCTTACCATCCTGAATCCAGTCTTCAGCAACACCTATAAAGACAAGAAAGAACAGGTTAGCATTACGGTCTTCAGTGACAGCTCTTCACTTACCTGGTCCATCGGCTGTCACCAACGCCTCGCGCTGCATTCCGGCATCTGAAAGACAAAGGCATACCTACTCTTCGTGCGCTCCGGAGGTCTTCACACTGCATTCCGGCATCTGAAAGACAAAAGCTTACCAACTCTTCGCACGCTCCGGAGGCCTTCTGCGCTGCATCCCGCATCTGAAAGACAAAACAAGGTGCGTTTAAAGACATTGGGGAACTTTAATACTCACGTGCCATTACTCCTTTCCACATCTAACCCAGTGGGTATTCCGGCACCCTGCAGCCGCCCCGAACTTGTACCTGCAAAATAAAAAGACAGTTAGAGCGCATCGTGAAGCAGACAACAAGCGCTTACTTACGTGCTTCCAGGCGCTTCTATTCATCACACGGGCTCCATCTGCAACTCACTTCAGCCCGCCATCCGCCATCGCCGGAACCCTGCAAAACAAGCGACATCATTACTAAAGACTTTAAAGACATTAGAATTACTCGAAACTTACCGTTCGTGCAGTAAACGACGGACAGCAGTCCTCTGAAGTCAAGAGGCCTGCTCCCCTTATCCAGTGAAGAAACTGGTTACAGCACCCTGCCTCGAGGCAGATGGAGAGCACGGCGTTCACTTACCTAAGACATCTTACCCTTCGAGCCAGACATACAGTGCACAGAGGTCCAGCCCAAAGAGCCAGCGGTGTGTTACACATCACCTTTGAAGATACGGTACACGCCCAGTCAAGACCGGCGCCTCTACGGGAATCAGGTGAGCGTTACAGAACGCAAAGCCTACCACAAAACTCCCGTCCAGGCGCTATGGAAACCTCGGATACCGACCAGCTAGCCCAGTTACTTGGGGAACTAAGGGCAGAAGTGCATGCAGCCCGTCAGGAAACGAATGCTCTAAGAAGGGAACTGATTATTTCCAAGGAGCGAACAGATGATCTCGCTAGACAATTGCTACAGTCACAAGCCGGACAGACCCCGTTACCCGCATCTGGGGGAAATCTTCCTTCTACATCCTCTATGAATCCAATGCAGATCAACCTACCTGGGAATGTACCTCTGGCTCCGCCCGAACGATTTTCTGGTGACCCAAAGAGGTTTGCAGTATTTATTAATCAGTGCCGGTTGCATTTCTTATGCCGGCCAGCAGCCTTTCCAACTGATCAAGCTAAAGTAGCTTTCGTGCTTTCGTACCTTAGTGGCAATGCGGCAGACTGGTCGATCCCTCTAGTAAATCAAGATGATCCGGTCCTCCATGATTTTCAAGCTTTTCAGTTCAGTATGGAAAAACTGTTCGCAAGACATTCACAGGGGCAGGCCTTGGACAATGAGCTTCTTTCGTTGCGACAAGGTAATCAAGACCTTTTGGCTTATATTGCGTCTTTCAACAGACTGATAGTGGAAACTCACTGGCCTGAGGACAAAAGGATTACGCTGTTTTATAGAGGTCTACGCGGAGAGCTCAAAGATGTGTTAGCCCAAGTAGTGAATCCCCCACAAGATTGTTCGGACTATATAGACTTAGTCGTTCAAATAGATCACAGACTGCAGAACAGGAAGGCCGATCGTTCCAAGTTTGATGCTCGAGTATTTTCCAAACCGCCAACTCCTTCCAAAGGAGTAGACTCCGGGGAACCCATGCAAATAGGGGGTCTGAAAGGTCCTCTAACACAAAAGGAGCGGAAAGGAGAAAACAGTTGCAATTATGCCTCTATTGCGGAAACTCAGGGCACTTTCTTCGAGACTGTCCGGTGAAACCTGCCAAGAAGGCAGTAGGAGCTGCAGTTACCAAAGTTACAAACTCTGAGCAAGGAAACGACCTCGCCCGACAAGAATAGAGGTCCTCTTGCCGAGCGTGAAAACCAGTTCCGTGACCTCGCATTTCGTGATACCTATGGTCCTCATTAGCCCTGATAATCCGGATCGATTACATGCAATTGAAGCTTACGTCGACAGCGGTGCCATCGGCAATTATGTGGATCATGAAATGGTTTTGAGGATGAATCTAACTCTTTGCCCCAAGGCTGTAAAGGACGTCATTACTACGGTGGATGGTACGGAGATAGCCTCCGGCCCAGTAACGCATACCACTCAAGAAGTGACGCTAGTAAGTCAAGATGGACACCATGAGAAGATCGTGTTCGATGTGATCAAGGCCCCTCAGTTTCAGATTATTCTAGGAATACCTTGGTTAGAGAAACACAATCCTCTGATCGATTGGCGAGCAAGAACGGTCCAGTTTCCAGAATGTGTCTCTACTTGTCACCCTCCACCTGGTGTTGCACTGGCAGCAATTTCTTCAGAGACTCCCCAGTTACCTCCCGAATACCTAGAATACCAAGATGTTTTCCGGAAGGATCAGGCTAACTCTCTACCTCCTCATAGGTCTTATGACTGCCAGATCGACCTGATACCTGGATCTACTCCTCCTTGTAGTAGAATTTATGCCCTCACCGAGCCTGAGAACCTTCCCCTTCGACAATACCTGGATCAATACCTGGCAAATGGGTTTATTCGTCCTTCCAAGTCCCCTGCTTCTTCAGCTTTGTTCTTCGTTCCAAAAAAGGAAGGAGACCTTAGAACTTGTATAGATTATCGCTCCCTGAACCAGATCACCGTTAAGAATAGATATCCGTTACCTTTGATCCCTGAACTCCTGGACCAAGTCAGAAAAGCATGCATATATATAAAGCTGGATCTTAGAGGAGCTTACCACTTGGTACGAGTAAAAGAGGGCGATGAATGGAAAACGGCCTTCCGCACCAAGTATGGGCTATTTGAATATCAGGTCATGCCCTTCGGACTTTGTAATGCCCCGGCCGCCTTTCAATATTTTATGAACGATGTCCTCAGAGAGCTCATAGATGTGTGCGTTGTTGTTTACATTGACGACATCCTCGTTTATTCTTCATCGGAATCTGAACATCGGAAACACGTGAAAATGGTCCTCGAAAGATTGCGTCAACACAAACTTTTCGCTAAGTTGGAAAAATGTGTTTTCAACGTGACTGAAGTTGAATTCTTGGGATTCATATTATCACCTGGCGGAGTGCGTATGGATTCAAAGAAGGTCGATGCAGTTCTCAAATGGCCATCACCATCCTCCGTAAAAGGTGTGCAAAGCATGTTAGGCTTCGCTAACTTTTACCGCAGGTTTATCCCCGAATTCTCTCGAATAGTCCAGCCCATCACTGCCTTGTTAAAGAAAAACAAACGTTTTGAATGGTCTACCGAGGCGGAACAAGCTTTCCAGGATTTGAAGACTAAATGTATCTCTGCACCAATCTTAAAACACCCTCGCCCCGAACTCCCCTACATCGTGGAAACTGATGCTTCAAGCCTTGCCATGGGGGCAGTTCTATCACAAAAGGACCCGGTAACCAATCAGTTGCATCCCGTGGCATTTTGGTCCCGCAAATTCTCGCCTCCTGAAATCAATTACACGATTACTGACAAGGAACTTCTGGCTATCAAGTCTGCCTTTAAGGCTTGGCGGCATTATCTGCTGGGGGCCCGACACACCGTTACTGTGATTACGGATCACCGAAACCTGCAATATTTGAAAACCGCAAAAGCCCAATCCTCTAGACAACTCCGTTGGGCATTATTCTTTGCCGAGTTTGACTTCATAATTACCTATCGACCTGGTACAAAAAACGGTAAAGCTGATGCCCTTTCTCGGATGGGAGTGGAAGAACACTTGATCAACCCTAAACCTGTACCAATCATTCCCGAACAAAGAATTCTGGGTGTAATCGCCACAGAATCCATAGAGGAAGTTAAGGATAAAGCCAGGCAACTTGTAACTCCAGCAGACATACAGAATTGGCATCTGCAGGGAAAGGACTTTGCAGTAAAGGACAACTTATTGTATTTCCAAGAACGATTATACCTACCCAGCACAGATTTACAGAAAAAAGTAATCTCTTGTTATCACGATTCTTTAATGGAAGGACATCCCGGTATGGCCAAGACCTCAGAAAAGATCAAGCGCTACTTCTGGTGGCCGTATTGGAAAAAAGATATCAGAGACTTTATAATGTCCTGTGGAGTATGCGCCCAAAACAAGAGTCAAAAGGAAAGACCAGCAGGCCTCTTACGCCCTATTGACATCCCACCTCGCCCTTGGCATACGCTTTCTATGGACTTCATCACCGATCTACCTCCATGCTCCGGATACAATACGATTCTAGTAATCGTGGACTTATTCTCCAAGATGGCGCATTTCATTCCGCTCAAAGGCTTGCCAACAGCAGCAACTCTGGCCCGAGAATTTCTCGAAAACATCGTCCGACTGCACGGTTTTCCTTCGGTTCTAATTTCGGATCGAGGTAGTCAATTTATTTCTCATTTTTGGCGAAGTTGCTGTCGGTCGGCTCAAATTGATGCGAGACTATCGACCAGTCACCACCCTCAGACCGACGGACAAACCGAGAGGACCAATCAAACTCTGGAACAGTATTTACGCTGCATGCTGCAACAAACTGAAAAAACTTGTAAAGACATCCTTTGGATAGCCGAATATGCCTACAATAACTCTGTCCATTCGGGAACTTGGAAAACCCCGTTTTTTCTTTTGTACGGCAGTCACCCTCGAACCTCGGAGTTGGATCCCCTCCAAGATCTTGAAACACCAGCAGTAGACTACCTGCATTCTACAATCACCCAAGCCTTTAAGGAAGCTGTTTCTCACCTTCAAAGGGCTAAAGAACAATACAAGAAAGGAGCAGATCAACATCGGAAGGAAGCCCCTCAATATCAAGTAGGGGATCAAGTCTGGTTATCCACCAAATATCTACCTCTAAAAGGGCCACGCACATTCAACCCAAGATACCTTGGTCCCTATTCCATCACTACCATAGTAAACCCAGTAGCGGTCAAGTTGGACTTGCCCCCGCACATGAAGATACATCCGGTCTTCCAAGTCTCTCTATTAAAACCCGTGCAACCTCAAACCCGCCTAACCAAATCTACAAAACCTATCCTAGTTGATGGAGAACTCGAGTTTGAAGTCAAAAGCATTCTGGACTCCAAGATCTCCAAATCTAAACTATTCTACCTAATTGACTGGAAAGGCTACGGCCCCCAAGAGAGATCCTGGGAACCTGCTGAATATGTCCACGCTCCTCGCCTAATCAAAAGATTTCACCGAACATTTCCTGACAAGCCAAAACCCCCGGAGAAGCCCGGTTTGGGAGGGGCTTTGAGGGGGGGTACTGTCATGATCTCTGCTTTCAAAAGGTCAGGGTTTTCCCAACTCCCATGGAAGCAGATCCATAACCCAGGTTCCGAGTGCCAACCAGTCCCAATTGGGACCTTTTGGACCCAGTCCTGGCGCCAGTGGCACCAGGCTCATAAATATGCCCAGTCCCAGCGCTGGAAGCGCCGGGCTCATAATGCTTGGGTGGACTTACCTGCAGCAGACCATGCTGCTTACTTGCCTGCCAGTTGAGTCTCTGATCCTCTTCTGTTTGGAACTACTTTTCCTGTTGGGTGGGGCAGGAGCAACTCCCTAGATTCAGAACACTGGAACTCTTCTGGAAAGCAGGAACTCTTTTCTTACCTAGGCGTGGCTGTGGAAGGAGACACCTAAGCACTACAGGAGGCTATTTAAACCACACCCGATGGATGAATCTTGCTTTGCGTTATTCTGCATCCTCAGCAGCAGAACGCTCATCGTGTCTTCTGCATCTGATCCTGGGCCTAAGGAAAAAGGCTTACCATCCTGAATCCAGTCTTCAGCAACACCTATAAAGACAAGAAAGAACAGGTTAGCATTACGGTCTTCAGTGAGAGCTCTTCACTTACCTGGTCCATCGGCTGTTACCAACGCCTCGCGCTGCATTCCGGCATCTGAAAGACAAAGGCTTACCTACTCTTCGTACGCTCCGGAGGTCTTCACACTGCATTCCGGCATCTGAAAGACAAAAGCTTACCAACTCTTCGCACGCTCCGGAGGCCTTCGGCGCTGCATCCCGCATCTGAAAGACAAAACAAGGTGCGTTTAAAGACATTGGGGAACTTTAATACTCACGTGCCATTACTCCTTTCCACATCTAACCCAGTGGGTATTCCGGCACCCCGCAGCCGCCCCGAACTTGTACCTGCAAAATAAAAAGACAGTTAGAGCGCATCGTGAAGCAGGCAACAAGCGCTTACTTACGTGCTTCCAGGCGCTTCTATTCATCACACGGGCTCCATCTGCAACTCACTTCAGCCCGCCATCGCCGGAACCCTGCAAAACAAGAGACATCATTACTAAAGACTTTAAAGACATTAGAATTACTCGAAACTTACCGTTCGTGCAGTAAACGACGGACAGCAGTCCTCTGAAGTCAAGAGCCCTGCTCCCCTTATCCAGTGAAGAAACTGGTTACAGCACCCTGCCTCGAGGCAGATGGAGAGCACGGTGTTCACTTACCTAAGACATCTTACCCTTCGAGCCAGACATACAGTGCACAGAGGTCCAGCCCAAAGAGCCAGCCGTGTGTTACACATCACCTTTGAAGATACGGTATACGCCCAGTCAAGACCGGCGCCTCTACGGGAATCAGGTGAGCGTTACAGTCCAGGACACCCCAAAGGCCACCTCGGTTGTTCTTGGGTACTGGCAAAATCCTGGAGTAGAAGCCATAGCCCCTGTACGATTGAGGAACCGGTTCTACCGCCTGCATCTTTAAGAGCAAAAGGACCTTCTGTAAAAGACCCGGGGACCAGATCTGACGAAGAGGAGGAGAGGATGGTAGAGGAAAAGGAAGAAGAAGATTGAAGCCCATGGAGACTATGGACAGGATCCAGGGGTTCTTGAAAAGATGCTTCCAGCTGTCCTGGAAAAGAGCCAGTTTGCCCCCCCACTGGAGAGCTGTCTTCCCTGACCTTGACGTCACTGTTTCTTGCTGTTGGAGGCAGGGGCAGAGGAGGGGGGAGCAGAAAAACCCACACAAGTCCTCTGCTGCTTCCTCCTGTTGCCGTTCTTGCATGTCAGATGAAAACTTAGAGGCATGCATCCACGCCGTTCTTCTCATTATGACACCGAGGCACAGCCCTCTGCTGGCTTGTCGATGTGGGAGACCAAAGACTCCATGAGGTCCTGCGTAATGGCCCGGACATCCGCCAGACTGGCCTTGAAGGAGGCTTGCCTCTCCAAAGGGAGGTTGGGCAGAAACTCCTTGAGCTCCAGACACAGCTTCTGGTTAGTTGCAGCCAAGAGGGCGTCGGCTTGCAATGCATGCAGTCCCGAGATGGCATAACAGCATTTGCCCAAAGACTCGAGGACCTTGTCCTCATTTGAAAGACAACTGGAGGTGGCTCCCGTGGAGGAAGACAAGACGATGGTTTAGAATATAGGGAAGCCATAGCCACCACTGTAGAATGGGGCTGCGGGTGGGAAGCAAGGAGGATTGTCTCTGCGTCCGTCAGCCTGAACCTGCTGTCCAACTTCTTGTTCATCTGGGCATTGGCCCTGGGCTTCTCCCAGACCTTTCTTGCCACCTGCAGGACATCCTTCTGGAGAGGGATGCCAGAGCTGACTGTTGTGCGCTTGCCCAAAACCTCTGCTAGCAGTCCCGACTCCTGGGGAGCTTCCTCGGGCTGAGGGAGCACCCAAGAACTCTACCAGGCCCTGGAGGCGGTCATGAAAGGCCTTAACGGATGTTGAGGTTTTATCGTGCTGGGCGCCGTCGTTGCCGTTCCCCCACACCCACCTTTTTACAGACCAATGGGAGGCTGGGCCCTGGGACAGAGGTGTCCGCCGGGTTCCCTCTAGGTCCGGAGCCGAAGACGGGTCCAACGGCTGTTGAGGGAGAGGCTTTGGTGGTACAAAAGGTGGAGGGGTCTGAACGACCGGTAGGGCCTGGACCATGGGAGGGACAAGGAACTGGAACCAGGAGGACTGGAGGAACAGATGGAGAACCCAAAGGAGGAGACCTGGGAGGCACCACTTGCGGGATTACCTCCTTTACTATATCCTTCAGGAGCCAGTCATCTGAGCGGAACGCATGAGGAGGAGGAAGTGCTCAAAGAAGCAGTCCTCGCTAGCTGCTGAATCTCTACGGGCTGGCCCTCTGAGGCACTGGGTCTCCTTTCCTGATCAAAGCGCTGAAGAGCCTGCAACGTGTAGCTGTAAGGCTGCGATGGGTAGATGTATCCTTGAGGAGACCAGATGCCTGTACCATACAGTCTGCTGCTGCTTCCAGAGAGAAGAGGACTGGGATCTTCCTTCAAAGCCCATTCAAAGGGTGAGAGCACGGGCGGGCTAGTAGTCGAATCGAAAATGGCTGCCGGCCTGGCAGGTTCTGCCACGTGCCTCTCTGCCATTTTGAATCACCGTTCCATGCCTTGCACGGGAGGGCACGAAGGCCCTGTGCCACAATGGGCCTCAGACATATGAGGATACAGCTTGGGTCTTGCACCCAAAGTGAAAGCATTGACCTCAGAGATAACTCAGGTAGGCGCTGAGCCCTCAGCTGGCTAGCTTGTGGTCATAACGCCCTGACGCACGACCGAGGAGAGAGCTCCAGTAGGCTGGGCGTCCAATGCACCTGTTCCGATTGTCATGCTGGATCGTGCGGAGGACTGACTCTTGGAGGTGGCAACCGATGATCTCTTGCCCCTTGGTGTCGAAGGAAAGGATGAACTTGATCACCCTTCGGAGGACAGCCCGGAAGAGCCCCCGTGCCCCTTAGCTTGGGAACTGGTAGCCTTAGAGGCCTTGGGCTTGCCAGAACCTCAATCCGAGGAACCGTTGCCTATAGGAACCCCCGGGAAGGAGTCGCGCTCTCAGGAGCCTTGCTGAACAGAGGGCTTACCTTGTCTTGATAAGAGGTCCTAGAGACAAAGTTCTTAAGCTGCGGCTGGGTAGAAGTGTGGAATATCTCCCTCCAACACGACAACCAATCCTTCAATGCCCTGTGACAGACAGCGCTGAATGCCGCACACGCGTCTCCGCAGTGATCGGGCCCCAGGCACTCAAGACAGAGTGCATGGGGGCAGAGGCCGGGAACGAAAGGTCACATGAGGCACAGTATCCTGCTGTAGCCAACATGGGCTGGGGGAGGCGAGGCACCGAAGTGAGGTAAATGAAGATTGATAAATAATGAAAGGGAACAAGCAGAAAATTTAAAAAGTCTGCACTGGCTGCCAGGTCCAACACTGTCCATGTGGAAAAAATTATAAGTTACTCACCTTAGTGATGCCTAGCCCATAGTCCCCTTTCCTCCATACTGTATGGGCGTCCCTGGCTAGGGACAGAAGACAGAACCTTTTTCACCAGAAAAATAATCTTCCCCTTTAAATTTGGATGCCCGCTGAGGCACGGCCCTAGGAGCATGCGCTCCCCCTGACTCCGCCCACCAGCACCACTCCTCTGTCCCCCTTGATGCGTTAACAATATTAAGATTGCCTAATGACACCAGTTTTATAAGGGGAGGAGGTGTGACGTATGGAGGAAAGGGGACTATGTACTAGGAGTATGTTAGTTACTACCGTGAGTCACTTATAATTACTCCTACGTCGCGTCCCCTTTCCTCCGTACTATATAGGCGATTACAACTGAAGGTAGCCCCAGGGTGGAGAGGTGCCCCTCTTAAGAAAACAAGTTCCTTAACACTGCCTGACCAAATGTCGCGTCCGACCTACCTGGAGCCAGTATCCAAGCAGTATTGCTTGCAGAAGGCCGAGGGCGTAGCCCATGTAGCCGTCTTGCTGATAACCTGCCACGGAAGGTGCCTTTGGAAAGCAATCGCTGTGGCTTTAGCTCTGATGGGGTGGGCATGCATATTTGCTGGTAGAGGCTTGTGCTGCCCCTCATACCCATCCTTGTTGGCTGTAACCATCCACCTTGCTACGGAAGCCTTGGAGGCCTGACAGTCAGATTTTGACCCCACGAAGGTGACAAAGAGGGCGCCTGATTTGCAAAAGCTCTTGGTCCTGTCCAGGTAGTATGTTAGCGCACGCCTAACATCCAGACAGTGCAATACCCTCTGAGCGTCATCCTTAGGGTCAGTGCACAAAGTTGGTAACACTATCTCCTCATTTAGATGAAAAGTGGAGACAACCTTAGGTAAGAACGCGGGGTGAGTTCTAAGCACCACCTTGTCTTTATGAAATGTAGTATAAGGCTCTGAAGTCACCAGCACCTGGATTTCACTGATCCGGCATGCCGAGGTAAGGCCCACCAGGAGGGCCGTCTTAATGGTGACTAGCCTGATGTCCGAGGATGCCATAGGCATGAATGTTTATGCGCCAGGGCGTCCAGGACCACACTGAGGTCCCACACCGGGTGTGGTTTCTTGATAGGCGGATACAGCCTGGTCAGGCCAGCCAGGTGCCTTTTAACAACCGGATTTGAGGATCCTTTTCTGAATTCCTGTAGGCTCCAACTGCCGCTAGATACATATGACGTATGGCATGTGTCCACCTGCACCTCCCGAGTGTGCGAGGTGTGCCGAGAAAGATAGCACGTCACCCAACGTGCAAGTCAACGGATCCACCTCCTTTGATTCCGCCCAGTGACAAAACCTGGTCCACTTGCTTTTGTACTGGCTCCTGGTAGCATTGCTCCTAGCCCCTTGTATAATGTCCAGGTTAGCCTGTGACAGGTGCAGATGCTTCAGTGTGACTTGTTCAGGAACCACGCTGCAAGGGCTAAGTTCTGGGGGGGGGCAGGGTGGATGACTGTGCCCCCCTGCTGGAATAGTAGGTGCGCTGGGCCCAGCGGAAGGTGCACCGGGGCACAGGCTGAGCAGTTCCGAGAACCATGGCCTTGCTGGCCACCACGGCGCTAAATGATCCAGAGGTCCCGAGCCTCCCTGATCCTGCAGATTACCCTGTGCACCACAGGAGTGGGAGGGAAGGCATACGCGTTCATCTTGTCCCACTGGATCTGCAGCATGTCACCCATAGAGCCCCTGCCCTGCCCCCACCAGGACGCAAACTGAGGGAACCTACTGTTGGCACAGGTGGCGAAGAGATCCGCCAGAGGATGACCCCACTTGTTGAAGATCCCCTGAAGGACCTGTTAGTTCAACTGTCATTCATAGTTGTCCACACCCAGCCTGCTGAGCCTGTCCGCCTCTAGGGTGGACTCCACCGGGAGGTGGACTGCTGCCAGGTGCATGTTGTTACCAGAGCCCACTCCCAAATGTCAACCGCTAGTGTGCAGAGGGGGTGGAAGGAGGTGGAGACCTGGTGCCACCCTGCTTGTTGATGTAATACATGCTGGTGGGGCTGTCCGTTTGAATGAGGATCACCTTGCCAATGATCTTTGGAAGGAAGGCTTTGAGATCAAGCCAGATGGCCATCAACTCGTGCCAGTTAATGTGGGCTGACTGCTCCAGACGGGACCATACCCCGTGGACACTGTGGCTGCCCAGGGTAGCTCCCCATCCCTCTAGGGATGAGTCTGTGGTGATGGTGACCTGAGGTGCTGGTTGACAGAAAGGCCTGCCTATCCGCAGGTTGTTGTCCATACTCCACCAGACAAGGTCCTGGTGTAGATGATGTGGGATGCTGACCTGCCCTGCCTGGGAACCCCACTCCTGATTCCAAGAGGCTGCGAAGTGCAGCTGCTTAATTTTTAGGCTCATATGCGGCACTGCCAGGAGACATGCCGCCATGATGCCCAAGAGGTGTTGGTACCACCATGCGGAGGTCACTGCTCTGCTGAGAATATTTTCTGTGGCCCTCTTGATGGCTACGATCGTGTCTGCTGAGGGGAAAATCCTCTCGGAGACCTTGCCTGTCTAGCCAGTCGTCCAGATATGGATAAATATGATGACCCTGTGCCCGAGTAGAGCTGCCACCGCGTTCATCAGTCTTGTGAAGACCCTGGGGGCCGAATTGAGGCCCAAGGGTAGAACCTTGTATTGGAAGTGAAAACCCATGATACTGAACCTCAGAAAGGACCGATGGGGTTCCCAGATCAGGACGTGTAGGTAGACATCCTACAGATCCAGGGAGCACATCCAGTTTTCTGCACACAATGTCTCCGCTATTAGCGCTGGGGTAACCATCTTTAATTTTGGAGAGGAAGGGAGAGGTTCAAGGTGGAAAGGTCCAACACAACTCTCAGGCCAGCCTGGTTCTTTTTGTGTATGGCGAAAATTTGTGAATAGAAGCCCAGAGCCTGCTGTGAGGCTGGGAGTTCCTCCACTGCCTGACTATTGTGTTGTGCCTTATGGTCGCTTAGAGACCACTGTGACATTGTGTTGTGCCTTATGGTCGCCTAGAGACCACTGTGACATTGTGTTGTGCCTTATGGTCGCTTAGAGACTACTGTGATACTGTGTTGCCCAACTGATACTGCATCTAACCCACTCTCGCCTACCCACCTCAATATGTACGCCACACATACATTGTACCTCTTCATAGGCTTAGTCCACACCTTACTGACCAGTAGTACTGACTACTCTATGCCCGCAGGGCAACCCAACAACCATATCATGGAACCTAGACACACCACCACACACGCTACTCCCCCCGAGATCATACTCAGACAGTACAGACTCAGAACACGGACATTCCCATTAGCATTCCCCTCAACACCAATGCAGGTAACACGCAGGAACTTACGCATAAGCTCTCGCACTCACACCAAGACCTGGCCACCATACACCATCACAGTGCTCCAACGCCCTAACAGTGCTCCAACGCTCGATCCAACTTCACATGACCTGCGTAAAGTCGGACACCAATTGACTAGCAAGCCTACACACACTACCAAAAAGTCCATCACTAGTACCGTCCTCAAGCCACCACAACCAAAAAAGTTCCAACACCTTAGATGTGCGTTATTAAATGTTCGCTCACTCAACGCCCACGCTTTAGAAGTTAATGACATTATTACCAACCAGGACCTAGATATGTTAGCCATAACAGAAACTTGGCTGCATTCTGCCGCTGGCCCGACTATCAGCTTAGCTGTACCATCAGGATACTCGATCCTAAAACAGGATAGATTAACCAAAATAGGAGGTGGAGTTGCACTGATTTTTAAAGACACCTTAGCCTTAAGACAGACTCCCACCTCCGGGGAAGACACCATTGACATCCTCTCAGCCAAACTTACCCTCTCTCCCAAAAATATTGTAAACATTCACGTCATATATAGACCCCCAGGCCCTGGTAATAACTTCAAAGGCATAGTCAACCATCTTCTTGGAAAAAACATCAAACAAACTTCCAAAACACTGTTTGTAGGAGACCTAAACCTTGGATATAATGATAAACTCGACAAAGAAGCTACCACTCTCGCAAGAAA
Organism: Ambystoma mexicanum; assembly: GCF_040938575.1. NCBI lineage: Eukaryota > Metazoa > Chordata > Amphibia > Caudata > Ambystomatidae > Ambystoma > Ambystoma mexicanum. The sequence goes on from NC_090927.1 coordinate 1,144,823,836, forward strand.
CCTCACAGATCTAGGATTCACACAAATAGTCACTGCCCCGACCCATAATAAAGGCCGTATCTTAGACTGGGTGGCAGATCACAACTGTGGATCCACTCTCAACTCTAACACAGCCCTTCCATGGTCTGATCACAACTGCCTCCAATTCTGCATCCCCATATCATCTTACTCCAAACCTCTAAAACATGCACCGGCCACGCTAGCCAGAAGTGCCAAAAAACTCACAGCAGACAATATACGTCCCTTTCTCAACACCCCTTGCCTAGCACCCCCGTTCTCCTCCAACCCCAACACTCTAGCAGAGATCTTCAAAAACACCCTCGCCTTGGCCATCAACACCGCAGCCCCTCTTGAAAACAAAAAAGAAAAAAAATCGTTTCACTCTAACTCATGGTTCACGGATGACATACTAAATCTTCGCCAATGTAAGCGCCAAGCCCTCAAAACATGGCAGGCCAATCCCTGTGAGGCCACCAAAGTAGACTTTCTTTGTATCTCTAAAAAATACAAAAATGCCATATTCAAGGCGAAGTCAGAAACCTACAATAAACGTATCATGGAAGCCAACTCCCACTCAAAAGAGCTTTTCACCATCTTTAAAGAGCTCACTATCCCCCCAATCTGCACAGATGAGATTGTTAAGGATGAAGCCTGGTGCAATAGCATCCAAACAGCGATGTTAAATAAAATAGACCTTCTCCAAAATAAAATAGCAGAACACTTTAAGGCTCTACACCCCCAACAGACCCTCTCCGTCAATACCGCCAAAGATAAGCACACCTCAAAATTCAATTTTTCGCCAATCACCGAGTCGGACACTCTCCACATCCTTAAACAGCTCAAACCATCTCAATGCAAAGGCGACATTTGCCCCCCCAACATAATTAAAGAGTGTGCTGCACCCCTCGCACCGATCATCACAGCATTCATTAATGCCTCATTCAAGACGGGTAATGTCCCTGACAGCCTTAAAGAGGCGTGGGTACGCCCGCTCTTAAAGAAACCAACCTTGGACCCCGCCCAACATAACAATTACCGGCCCATTACAACGGTTCCATTTCTCCTAAAAATCCTAGATAAAGCTGCACACATGCAGATACAGGCCTACCTGGAAAACAACTCTGTCCTAGGTAAAAGGCAGTCCGGATTCCGTAAAGGTCATGGAACTGAAACCGCGTTACTAGATCTGAAGAATCAAATCACCCTAAACCTAGATAAAGGCAAGCCGGCCCTCTTGCTCCTCCTAGACCTTTCGGCGGCATTTGCTTTAGTCGATCATGCCATTCTCACGAACCACCTTACTCAGGCCGCTCATTTCTCCAAACAAGCCACAAACTGGATTACCTCCTTCCTCGAAGGTAGAGTGATGAAAGTGTTCTCCAATATAGCCAACGCAGAGCCTACCACCATCAGGTATGGAGTCCCTCAGGGTTCATGTACAGCTCCCACCCTCTATAATCTTTTTACCAAACCTCTCTTTGATAAATTGGACGCACTTGGGATCACATACACCAACTACGCTGACGATACCCAAGTACTCCTCCCGCTCACAGGACGCTACCTTCAGGACGCAGCCACCCTCCAGAATATATATGCCACCATCCAAGCATGGATGGCCACGAACGGCCTATGTCTTAACGGTGATAAGACCGAAATTCTCATCCTTGGCCAAAAATCCACTCTCAAGAATCTCGACCCACTCTACACAAACTTCTGCATAGACAATTGTGTCATCCCAGTTCTACCTTCTGTTAAAACACTAGGAGTCCACATTGACGCATCACTATCCATGGACAAGCAAGTCAACTCCATTGTCTCTGCCTCCGCCCTGAGCACTAAGCTCATTAATGCCATTAAACCTTTCCTAACCAAAGATAATTGCTTATCTATTGCCAGAGCCACCATTGGAGCCAAGCTAGATTATTGTAATGCGCTATTGGCTGGCACTTCCATCACCAATCTCAAACTCCAAACAACACAAAATAATGCACTAAGAGCAGCCCTCAATATACCTAAACGGGACCACATCGCGCAAGCCAGAAAGGCAGCACACTGGCTACCTGTCAAAGAGCGCATTACATTCAAAATACTTACCACTGCACACAAATGTATTAACCTATCCGCACCCTCATACCTGTCTGATACTCTAGTCAGATCGCACTCCACTAGACCAACCAGACAATGCCACACCAACCAACTTAGGGTCCCACGCATCAAACGAGCTAGAGCAGGTGGAATAAGCTTCCCATACATTGCCCCGAAGCTATGGAACGCACTACCTAGCACACTCAGAGCAGAAACCTCTCTCACTGCCTTCCGAAAAAAACTGAAAACCACCTTGTTCAACTAGCTCCTCCTACGACATCATCTCCTCTTCCTCTCCTATCTTCTCCTTACTACTCTCTTGCAACTAAGTAATGACTTAATTGTATGTATAACAAGTCATGTCTGTAACAAGCGCCACGATGCCCTACGGGCTGCATGTGTGCTTAACAAATGCGAATAAATAAATAAATAAAATAGCTACGAGCGAGTGGATTTCCGCCAACAGAGTTGTCGATGTGGGAGCGGAGGGGAGAAGAGAGGAGAATGAGGGATGGGGAGACGGAAGCCCAAGGATACTACGGAGGATCCATGGGTCTGTGAACCTTGTCTGCCAGCTGTGAGCATGAAGGGCAAGCCTGGCCCCCACCGGAGACTTGTGGATCCGGATGGGTGTGTCACAATTTATTCCCCTCTGAGGCTGTGGCTGAGAAGGGGGACTGGAAAAAGCCCTTGTGTGCCGCCTGTGCTGGCTCGGGGATCTGTCTGGTTTCCTGGCCCATCTCTCCCAGAAGCATCTGAAGCCTCCGAAGGACCGACCATGGTCTGAGCGATAGTGTGCTTGGCTATATGTCTTAGGAGTGGACTTGGTGAGGATCAATATAGATTTAGCAGTCTGTGAGCTATTCTTCTTATCAAGTTCCTCGTCTGTTGTTGAATGGAACAGATCACCCGCCTCGAAAGCAAGGGCTAGTATGCGCTCCTGGACATCTGGGTTGAACTTAGTCGCCCATAGTCAAGCCGCCCTTCTCATGTCGGTAGCAATACAGATGCCACGACTTGAGGTATCAATGTGAGCCACCGTGGACGTCATTATGTCCTGTGCCACTATTTTGGCTTCAGCAAGACCAGCCTTGAAGCGAGCCTGGCTCTGTATAGGGAGTTCAGGTAGGAAGTCAGCAATCTCCCGCCATAGCCTCTGGTTGACCGTTGCCAGCATCCGCATTGGACTGTCGCAGATGGAGAGTGGCGTTGTAGTATATCTTCCCAAACGCCTCCAAGATCTTCTCTTCCTTGCCCAGGAGTGCAGAGGCTGATGTTGCCGAGGACACTTTTGATGCTGCCGCTATCACTGAGGAGTGTGGTTGTGGGTGCACCAATAGTAAGAGGGGGTCCCCGTCCATTTGCCTAAACTTAGCGTTAAGACACGGATTGGTAGGCTGGGTAGAGTGTGGCTTGAACCATCCTTTTTGGCAAGCGCCACTACGTCCTTCTGCAAGGGGATTCCCATTCTAGCCATGGGGCGTAGAGTGAGAACTTCTGCCAATACCCCTGCCTCGGGTTGTTCCCCCTGTGGCTGTGGGATTCCCAAATATTCAGCCAGGCCCGCCAGACATTCATGAAAGGCTTTGGCTGATGATGGGAGTGTCAGGGTCCTCATCCTCATCTGTGTCGACAGTTGTGTCTCGCTGGTCCGGTAGACCCGGAGGGGTGCTGGCCGCAGGAAGCTGTGGCGTTCTGATTATCAGTGTCGGAGGCTGCTGCAGCAGTGTGGTCGGGGCTGCCTTGACTGATACAGGCATGGGAGCCAGGGTGATAGTGACTGGCGCCGGTGCCAGGGGCTGCTCTGGGCCCAGAGGCTGTGTGGGGACTAGCGGCTGCACAGGAGGGAGCATGTCCCTGATCAAATCCCTGAGGATGGTCCCCATCTGTGGAGACCTCATGAGTGTAAGGAACTTCTCAAAGAACCTGTCTTCACAGGCCGGAGGAGTGCCTGATGGACTAGGCATAGGGGTGGGGCCCTGAGGTTGCTGAGACCTAGGCGCACCCTGTCTCACTTTATGGGGTGAGGTGTATCTGCACTGCAAAGCAGATGGGAATGCTGTGGACCAAGTGACAGATGTTGACCAGTCCCACCTGGAAACTCGCCATTTTGTCTGGCCGGTGGCCATTTTGTTTTGCTGCATGCCACGTGCCTGTGTCGTGGTACTTGCTGCGCTGGGACCGGCTTCCTCCAGTACGCAGAGCGGTGGAGGTTGAGGCATACCCTGCACCTCAGGTCGGGGTCTGGTAGGCAGAGTACCCTTGTCTGTGGAGCCGGTAGTGCTGCGTACAGGCACCCCCTCAGACACAAGTCTGATGTTACGGCATAGCCCCTCGGGTTGGGACCCGGTAATCGAACCTTGCGGTCCCTCAGCGGATTCACCGGTAGGATCTTGCGTCCCCCTCTGCCTGGTGGGCAGTAGCTGGAGCAGCCTCTGTGCTTGCGCTGGTCGTAGGACCTGTTAGATCCTATCCGCTGGTGCACTCCTTTGGGAAGGAGCCGCCTTTGCAGGGTGTAGAGGAGAACAGTGCACCTACCTTGGGCCTGGTCTTCTGTCTCACGAACGCTTTCAGGCCCTCTGTAGGCGACCTTCCAAAGAGCTCCCTCGACCTGGCTAGTCTGTTCTTGAGGGAGCGCGCTGTCAGAGTGTCGCATGCGGTACAGGCGTCCCAGCCGTTGTCTGGGCCAAGGCAGCAGAGACAGAGAGCGTGGGGGTCTGAGGTTGGGAAGGGACCCTCACAGGCTGGACACCTGCTGAAGCCTGCCGCCATCGACATGCGTCGGCAGGGGCTAGGGGTACGGGGTGCAGCGTGGCGCCAGATGGCAAAGCGGTACATAACAATTGAAAAGAGAAAAAGTTGACAAAAGTACTTCTCTGGGGAAGAGCGCCTGGAATTACTAGGCCAGAGACCTAACCCAGGAGCGCTGTTGAAAGTGGTCCATTCCCATTGATGTGGAAGGGAGGACTGGGGAGTGTAGCCGGTGGGCGGCGTCGGGGGAGCGCATGCTCCCTGGGCCATGCCCATGCGCGCATCTAAATTTAAAGAGGAAGATTACTTTTTTGGTGAAAAAGGTGCAATCTCCCGTCCCTAGCGAGGGACACCCATACAGTATGGAGGAAAGGGAATGGGACGTAGGGACTGTGTTGAGGCGCTGGTGGGCAGGACCTCGGCTGGGCGTTCCCACGCCCAAGGCCGCATCCCCGCACGCTGTACTAAATTTAAAGGTGAAGCTCAATTTTTTGCTACCAAAGGTTCCAGTACCTTTCCCATGTTGGGGGACGCCCACAAGGATGGAGGAAAGGGGACGGGACATACGAGTATAAACCAGAGCAGATCCCTTTTAACTAGATCGAATGCAGTAGACATATTTATTGAGGCTATATAAATTGGTTTCGAATGTTTATCCCAGTAAACTTCTTGCATACAGTTTATTATGAAACCTTAAGTGAGGTTTCAATGTTTTTATAGAAACTAGTCTGCTACTTTTTAATACGTCCAGAACCAATTGCCCCATTTTCTAGCTCCTTGAGGATTAGTGTTGAAAAGACTTTACTACCGGCATCCATGATGGTTGATAAGTCTAGAATTTCTAGCGTCCAATTTAATGCCTTTTTGGAATATAGAGATCACATATGGCATTTTCCATGAAGGAGGAGTCATGGATTTGGTTATGGCTTACTTATAAAAAAAAAAAATGTATTCGTATTTATTTATTTTTTAGAACTTTCTTTATTGCCATTTTGCGATAACTACAACAACCAACAAACAGCATCACCCCCACCCCCTCAATGCCTATACACAGATGACAAATTGTTCCACAGCAAGGCGGCCAATGGGTGAATCTCAGGTTTAACATAGAAGATCACAAAGATACAAATAATAGTCACGAAGTCAAGGAATGTCCACTGGTGAGCCCAGGCCGCAGCCCTCTGACTTAGTCCCATTTAGTACTCCATGTCGCCACGGCTACAGGATTCCTACCGCCCTCGGTACCAGGTACCGGGCATGGCATGCTTACGGCAATAATGAGTGTGGGGAGCTCCGCGAGGAGCAAGGTGCCGACTCCCCACTGCTTGGTTGTCTGAGCAGATATGCCGTGTATTTGTATTTATTGTGTTTTAAATAGCGCTTTTGTCCAAAGCGCTTTACATAGGACAATCAACAATATAATGAATCAGAATGCAAATCAGCGTTCATAAACAGTAACATTCAAACTATGGTCATAAATAGTATCAATGTTCATAAACAGTAACAATCAATTAGTGTTCATAGGAGTAAGTGAATCAGTGTACATAAGCAGATTAAATCAATTAGAGGACTGTAGCAGGTGGGTTTTTAGAGAGGAACGGAACAGAGGATAGGAAGTAATGTAGCGAAGAGACAGGGGAAGCATGTTCCAGTGAAGAGGGGCTAGGAGCTGGAACCAGCGAAAACAAGATTGGGCACAAGGGGGACGTGTGACATTGATTCTAAAAAGATGAGTAGAGCGGAGGGAGCGAAATGAAGAGTAAAAAGAAAGGAGAGATGCAAGGTAGTCGGGCGCACAGCCATAGAGACATTTGAACACAAGACAGAGAAAGTTGTATTTAAGATGAGAATAGAAGGGCCACCAGCCAGGAGAGGCTAGGGAAGGAGAAATTGGGTCATGGTAGGAGAGAAGACAGAGTAAGCGAATTGAAGAATGATAGATTTAAATGGAGCAAGGCGTGAGTGGGGAAGACCAAAGAACTGAACAGAACAATAGAATAGTTGGGAGAAGACTAGTGAGGAGATGAGGAGTTTTGTAGAGTGGAAAGTGAGAAAAGGGCAGACTTTGCGAATGTTGTAGAGATGAACTCGACAGGCGTGGGTTACAAGGGAGATGTGGTGGTCAAAGGAGAGAGTAGAATCAAAGTAAATGCCAAGATTGCAGGCAGAGGGATTGATTGAGAGACAGGAGGGAGGAAAAGAAATGGAAGAGGGAGGAGATTGCGAGATGAGAGTGTTAGCGGGAAAGAATTGGACCTCCATTTTTTCGGCATTGAGAGTGAGGAAGTGAGACGTCATCCAAGACTTGATGTCGGTGAAGCAGGATGAGAGAGTCTGATTAATGCCTGAGCAGAAGGACGAGAAGGATAGAAAGAGCTGGGTGTTGTCAGCGTAGAAGTGGTGTGACACTCCAAAGGATGAGATAATTGGGGCAAGAAAGAAAGTATATAAGGAAAATAGAAAGGGAACAAGGACTGAACCTTGAGGAACGCCGTGGACCAGAGCAACATGAAGAGAAGTGTTGGCGCCCCAAGAGACAGCAAAGGTACGGTTGGATAGGTAAGATGAAAACCATGATAGAACAGAGCCGCGCAGAACAAGGGAGGAGAGAGAGTCCAGGAGCAAAGAATGATCTACAGGGTCAAAGGCAGCAGACAGATCATGTAAAATAGGAATAGATGAGTGTTTGGAGTAGCGAGAAGAGAATTAAGTACGTAGGTAAGTGCCGTTTCAGTTGAATAGTGGGGGCGGAAACCAGGCTGAGTCGGAGGAAGGAGAGATAGGTTAGACACGAATGATGAGATTCGTGAATAAATAAGGCGCTCAAGGAGTTTGGATAGAAAAGGTTGTAAAGTATAGATGCCCAGTTTTCAGGTGCTTGTTCCAACAAATCTATTAGAACAATTGTTAGGGCCGGCTGCTCGTGATCCACTTGCTTTTGTGATAATAAAGTTATGTGTCCAATAATTCACAGTATTACTCTCTAGCTCAGCTACTTCAGGTGTCTTTATTGCATACAATTCCACAAAATAGTTCGACAACTCATGTTCCATGATATGGTCAGTTTTAAACTCCATCAGATTATTTTCTAAATCAATAAAAATTGTCCAAAAGTTGGTATCTGATTTTCACGCCACAATTTCCAACATATTTTCACCATCACATTGAAGGTGTAAGCAACAATGCTGTCATACCCAATTTTTAAAATCTTTACAGTTCTATTTTAACTGCCATGATTTGCTGTATCGGGTCAAACAAGTTGCGTTTAATACTTCTGATCCTTTTGCTAAGTGCCTTCTTCTGTTCAAATACCTTCACATCAAATACATGAGGGTGTATTTTTATTTTTAGATGATGATGTACCTACCCTCAAATGACTTTGGATGAAAAGATACATTCCTTCGGGGGTAAACAAGTCAAAAACAGAAGATGGCATATCATGGTCACTAAGTGTAATTTCTTTTTTTAAATATTGTTTATTGGTCAAATTATTCATTCAACCATGCCAATATACAATGTACACACCAAAAGTAAAAATGATCACACATCTTATACCACAAATACAAAATCTTGATACAACTCTAAAATCTCTACATTTCATAAAAGGGGGCGTCTCTCACTCAACAGACAACATCCTACCTTCCAGTTAGAATCGTTCTGTAGCAATTGCAGATACCGTACCTTCTAGATGATCTCCTAAAGTGCAAATAGCTAATAGAGCACATTCTAGGTACTTTTAACATGAGCAAATAGTGCATTATACAAATTCAATTACAATACATTTTTTTTAAAAATCCAAATGTGCAAAATGCTGATACGATCCATTCTAAGTGATATCATTGGGTGTAAAAATGCTAATACAGTACACTCTAAATAATTACAAATATACAAGTACTACTATAGTACATTCCATATAATATCAACAAGTGCAAAATACCATGTTGGCTTGGAGGGTTGGTGGCATCTTGGTGGGCTCTGGAATGGGGGTATAGGGGCATCTTGGTGTGGGTCTAGAGGGAGGGTTGGTGGGAGGTATAGGGCACATTGGTGTGGGGTCTGGAGGGAGGGAGGGATGAGGCATCTTGGTGGAGTCTGGTGGGAGGGACGGGGCATCTTGGTGGAGTCTGGGGGGAGGGACGGCGCATATTGGTGTGGGTTTGGAGGGAGGGATGGGGCAAATTAGTGTGGGCCGGGAGGGATGAGGCACATTAATCGGGGTAGAGATGGGCCTCTTGGTGTGTGTCTGGAAAGGCAGAATGGGTGCATCTTGCTGTGTAGAGGGAGGATAGTACATCATGGTTTGGGTCTAGAGGGAGGGATGGGGCATCTTGGGTTCTGGCTTGCAGGGTTGGTGGGATCTGGTATGGGGGCTTCTTGGTGTGGGTCTGGAATGGAGGGATGGGGCATCTTAGTGGGGTCTGGAATGCAGGTATGGGGCATCTAGGTGCGAGCAAGGAGGGATAAGGGCACATTGGTGTGGGTCTGGAGGGCAGGCTAGGGGCATCTTGCTGTGTGTGTGCAGGGAGGCTGGAGCATCTTGGTATGGGTTGGGATGTCTGGATGGGGGCATCTTGGTGTGTAGAAGATGGGGCTTCATGGTATGGGTCTGGAGGGAGTGATGGGGCATCTTTGTGGGGTCTGGAAAGAGGGGGCATTTTGGTGGGGTCTGGATCGGAGGGTGGCGGGCACATTTGTCTTGGTCTGAAAGGTGGGATAGGGCGTCTTGGTGTGTGGAGATGGATATCTTGGTTTGAGACTGGAGGGCAGGATGGGGCATCTTGCTCTCTTGAGGGAGGATAGGGGATAATGGTATGGGTCTTGAAGGCGGTTTGGTGGGGACTGGCTTGGAGGGTTGGTGCATCTTGGTGGCCTCTGGAATCGAAGGATGCAGCATCTTGGTGTCTGGCTTGGAGGGTTGCTGGCATTTTGGTGGGATCAAATTGAGGGATGGGGCATCTTGGTGTGGGTCTAGAGTGAGGGTTGGTGGCATCTTGATGTGGTCTGGTGGGCTGTATGGGGCATATTGGTGTGGGTCTGGAGGAGGGATAGGTGCAAATTGGTGTGGGTTTGGAGGGAGGGATGGAGCACATTGGACTGGGAGGGAGGGATGGGTTCATATTGATGTGGGTCTGGGAGGGAAGGATGGATGAATGGGGAACATTGGTCTGGAGGGAGGGACAGGGGCACATTTGTCTGGGTCTGAAAGGTGGGATAGGGCATCTTGGTGTGTGGAGATGGTTTGAATCTGGAGGGCAGGATGGGGGCATCTTGCTGTGTGGATGGAGGATGGGGCATCATGGTATGTGTCTAGAGGGAGTGTTGGTTGCATCTTGGTGGGGTGAGGGTTGGTGGCATCTGGGTGGGCTCTGGAATGGAGGGATGGGGCTTCTTGGTCTGGGTCTAGAGGTGCGGGATGCAGCATCTCGGTGGGGTCTGGCTTGGAGGGTTGGTGGGTTCTGGAATGAAGGGATAGGGCATTTTGGTGTGGGTCTAGAGGGGGGGGGTTGATGGTGGTACCCAGTCAATTTAACAAAGCAAATTTCAGAGTGGTACGTTTCACTGCAACCAAATACCGAAAACATACTGACAATATTAAATAAATATATATATGGGGTAGTGGGGTAAGAGGTTAGAATGAGCCCGGATGGGGTTGTGGGGAGGATATAAGGATAGAAAAACAAGAAAATGCAGTCTTTTTTTCAGTATTTTGGTTGCAGTGAAATGTACCACTCTGAAATTTGCTTCGGTAATATCACATATAACCGTTGGTGGCATCTTGGTGGGGTCTGGTGGGAGGTATTGGACATCTTAGCATGGGTCTGGGGGGGGAGTAATGGGGCATCTTGGGGTGGGTCTGGGAGGGAGGGATGGGGCATCTTGGGGTGGGTCTGGGAGGGAGGGATGGGGCATCTTGGGTGGGTCTGGGAGGGAGGCATGGGGGGCATATTGGTGTGGCTTGGAATGGAGAGGGGGCATTTTGGTGGGGTTTGGGAGGCATATTGGTGTGGCTTGGAATGGAGAGGGGGCATTTTGGTGGGGTTTGGAATGGGTAGATGGGGCCATCTTGGTGTGCCTCTAAAGGGAGGGATGTGGGCACATTGGTGTGGGTCTGGAGGGAGGGATGTGGGCACATTGGTGTGGGTCTGGAGGAAGAGATGAGGCATTTTGGTGGGGTCTAGATCGGAGGGTGGGGGCATCTTGATGTGGGTCTAGAGGGAGGTATGGGGCACAGTATGGGTCTGGAAGGATAGATGGGTCATCTTGTGTGGAGGGAGGGATGGTGCCATCTTGGTGGGGTCTGCAATGGAGGGATGGGGGCACATTGGTGTCGGTGTGGAACCGGTATGGGGCATCTGTTGGTCTGGATGGTGGCATGGGTCATCTAGGTGTGGGTTGGGATGGTGGGATAGGGGATCTTGGTGTGTGTCTGTACGGTGGGGTGGGGTCTGGAATGGAGGGATGGGGGAATCTTGGTGTGATATGATATGGCATTTATAACACGCCTATACACAAGTGTTTCAAGTGTGGCGTGTGGATCTGAAGGGGGGCATGGAGCATCTTGGTGTGTGGGGAGGGATGGGGCATCTTGGTGTGGGTCTGGAGTGCAGGATGAGGGCATCTTGTGTGCAGGGAGGATCAGGTACCCTGGTGTGGGTCTAGAGAGAGGGAGGAGTCATCTTGGTGGGTTCTGGATCAGAGGGGGGCATCTTGGATCTGGAATGGCGGGATGGGGCAGCTTGGTATGGGTCTGAAGGGCAGGATGGGGGCATCCTGCTGTGTGGAGGAAGGGGCTGCATGCTATGGGTTTGGAGGGAGGGGGCATCTTGGTGTGGTCTGGAATGGTCAGAGGGGGCATTGTAGTGGGGTCTCGAATGGATAGATAGGGTCATCTTGGCGTGCCTCTAAAGGGAGGCATGGGGACACAATGGTTTGAGTCTGGAGGGAGGGATGGGGCATCTTTAGCTTCCACGGTGCAGGTGAGTGCCCAATTCCATGCCACGGGCCCCAACATCCGTATTTCCTTTCTTTTTCTGGGTTTTGTTCCTTGTTTGACCCATTGCTCGTTCCGAAGCCCGTGTGCCCTGCTTTGTGTCCCTTCTTGCCACAGCCCAGCCCCGTGCCCCCATTGGCTGCCGTACTCACTACTGCAAATGCACAATCTCCTTCCTGGTCCATGTCCCCTCCTGCCTCCAGCACCATCTCCAAGCCCGGATTGGTTAGTTGCCCCTTTAATCTACACTCAACCAGGGTAGTCCTCCTGCCCGGCAGTCCTCTGACTAATGGCCCAAGTCGAAGGGCTGCTCCTACAGAAGCTGCTCCAGATGGTGTCTGCCGGTGTCCGCCAGAGAAGCAGGAAGCCATTGACCAGCAGCGACAGACAAAGTAAGTGTGGTGCGGACAGGGGGCACAGCAATCACTGCACCCCACTAAACTGGCCCACCTCTTTCACATGTTATCTTCCCACCACCAAAGAGCTTGTAGCCTGCATGTACCCATTTCTAATTATTTATTAATTTTCTTTTAAAAAATGTACTTCTATAGCGCCGAAAACCTGCAGGTATCGGGGCGCTGAGATGAATACAAAGTAAAGAAACATAGTAAGACAACGGGCAAACTAGTGTGCTCTAGATGAAAAGGTAAACGGCCATAACGCCCAGAAGATTTAGCTGAAGAGGTGGGTCTTCAATGAGTTTCTGAAATGACTCAAGTTAAGTTGGAAGTCTCTCTGATGGATGGCGGAAGGGAATTCCAGAAAGAAGGAGCCAAAGCCCGGAAAGATCTACCTATGCCTCTGGCACTTTTGATTTGGATTCCCTGCAATAGGGAGAGGGCGGAAGATTGCAAATCTCTGACTGGCTTGTAGGGCATGAACATAGTTTTGAGGTACTCCGGGGCTTTTCCATAAAGGGAGCGATGAATTAGTGAGCCCATTTTGAACTTAATACGTTGCTGCACTGGTAACCAGTGCAACTCTCTCCAGGTATTACTAATATGAGCTATTCTTGGAATGGTCATTGCTATGCGGACTGCGTCATTCTGAATGGTTTGACAAATCCGGAGATTAGACCTTGATGATCCACACAACAGAATGTTGCAGTAGTCTAATCCCGATAGAATCATGGCACAGGCAATAGTCCCAGAATTATTTTCATTGATGAAAGGCCATATGGTTTGAAGACCATACTGTGGCCCTATATAAACTCATGAGTTTGGAACTGTGTTGACTAGCCATATCTCACATCTAGGAGAACTGTTAGTTAGCGATATCTAACATCTAGGTCGACTGTATTCTAACTGTGCTAGCTAGTCCAGACAGAATTGTGTTGCATATAGATAGAAATGTGCATATTAGCTTGCGTCACATCCAGGCAGAAATGTGCATATTAGCTTGCCTCACAGCTAGACAGAAATGTGCATATTAGCCTGCCTCAGATCTAGACAGAAATGGGATTATTATCTTGCACCACATCTAGACAGAAATTTGCTTATTAGCTTGCCTCACATCTAGACAAAAAAGTGAATATTAGCTTGTGTCACATCTAGACAGAAATGTGAATATTGGTTTGCATCACATCTAGACAGAAATGTGAATATTAGCTTGCGTCACATCTAGACAGAAATGTGAATATCAGCCATTTGTCACATCTAGGTGAACTGTGTTAGTTAGCCACTGGCCATATCATGGTTAACAGTGTCAGTCAGCCACCTGTCACATCCAGATGTAGCCATTTCTCATCTCTGGGCAAACTGTGTTGCTTAGCTATCACTTGCATCTGGGTGAACTATAACTAATACTCAACCCTTTGCATACACCTCGCCCATACTGCACTAAATACAACCAGAACTCCTCAGCACAGCAAACTGAGCATACTTCACAACATCGCAATAACAAGACATAGCACACATAACCTTGCACAACACCACACAACGGCCACCTCAGAATCTCGCACCAGGCTCAGTGAACGTTCCATCTGAACTGAAGCTGCTAACAGCACATCACAGCTCCCTTGCACTATTCCCGCTCTTCCCACTAACCGTACCCTCTACCCTAATCTTTTCACAGAACCGCCAGAGCACCGAGAGACCATGCAAGTGGCACCTGTGCGTGGTATAAAAACATTAAAATGAACATAACAATACAGTATATTTCAAATATGAGCACTTGTGCAAAGCAGCAGAATTCCCAATCTAAGGTGCCAATGCATATATCTCCAACTTTCATTTAAAATATTTATCCTTGTACAAAAGTAGCATAATACCCAGTCTAAAGTGCGGTGTCCAAGAATCTTTCAACATGCATTTCAAGGCTTAAAGGTAGTCGTCCTCCCCTTATTCTAAGTGCAGGGTATTAAAAAAATGTACCACTGCTATTGCAATGGAAACTGGTCGTCCACCTAAGCACTTGTGACAAAAAACATCTTTGTCCATCATGGACCCTTGAGCAAATAATTTCCTAAAATGAACTGTTCTCAAGGAGGGACAAGGGGCCAAAAGGTGCTCAAAGATCTCCAAGGTCTTTCCATCTTTACAAAATCTACATTAAGCATCGCCCTCTGAGAAACCCCTACATCTCAATAACACTTAGATTCCAGCAAAATTGTATAAACTCCCGCTAAGCCCTTGGAACATGAAAAGAGGTTAAGATGCAGGGCTAAATCTCCTCACCTCTTATGTTTCATACTCGCATACCCATGGAAGACAGTAATCGTAACACCAATCAGAAGAATAGAGTGTTTTTTTCACCCAAATGGGATCGGCTATTAAATCCACTTTGGGCAAATCACAATTGGCCAGAATGTTTTTGCATCTCAACGCAAAACTTCTTAGCACTGTCCCCGACTAATTTCCCAGTAACCGACCCAGGTCTTCATACAATGTATTCGATATGGGACATAACATTTTCCCATAAAAAAAGACAATATCCATCAATGGCCAACTGTCCTAAGGGAATACAGCCCCAGCTTGTACCTAATAGCAGCAGTTGGACCCGCATTGGGGATACCAAGAACTCTCCACCCTATTATAATCTCCTGGGAATCCAAAAATGTGAATACCTAGTCCGGTTGGAGCTCCACCCCATTGGTACGTTTAGGGACTGTTTTGCCCACGAAAAACTTAATTATCAGCAGCAATGTAAACTTACAATATTTCCTTTTTATGTACTTCATCTTCAGAATTAAACCCTCAGATTTGTTCTTATAGAAGTCCATTGTCTAGGCTTTATCTGATTTACCAGAAATGAAGTAGCCCAGATAGACTAAATGTTTAACCTTTTCCACCTCTACCTCATTTATGTCCCATTTATGCTTAGTTTGTTTTGTATTCGAAATCACAATCATTTTTGTTTTTTCCGTGTTCATTTTTAAATAATTTGCTGCTGCATATTTCTTAAAAGCAATTAAAAGTTTCTGAATTCCCTTGCTGGCGCAATCCAATAAAATAAAGCTGTCTGCATAAGCTGACCACTTTACGCTCAGAGTTCCTATTCTTGGAGGTGTAAAAACTACATGATCTAAATATTCTCCCACATCCCAAACATACAAATTAAAAAGGTAAGGGGCCAAAATGCACCTGTGCCTGAGGCCGTTGCGGGTAGGTATCTTTTGGGAAAGGAACCTCTTTGTGGTTGAGCCGTACCTGCACATTAGTTTTCATGCAACCTCATGAGTAATTTTAATAAGCCCCCGGAATTTCCATCTACCTAATTTTTGCCATAGAGATTTAAGATCTACCAAATCAAAGGCAGACTATAAATCCACTGCCACCAAGAAGATCGATTCATAATGCTTCTCACATACCATGTCCTGTAGGCATTTTTTAATGAATGCATTCAGACTTGTACCATGGCCCTTCCGAAACCTAGTTTGGGTTTTCTGTATTCTCCCAATAATCATCGCCCAATCCTCTAGATGCCGCAGCAGAATAGTTGCAGAAACGTTGCTGTTGCATCTAGAATTGTGATTGGGTGATAATTCTTAGGCTCTGATCGAAGTCCCTGCTTGAAAATGGGGATTATAAATGATGTCTGCCAACATGTTTTTTTCCATTTGTTACATGCCCAGACCCTGGGGTATCACAGGAATATATATATATAGTCGTGCCTATTTTGGCTGGCGTGTGTGCGCAACTGCGGGCACACAAACGTGTGAGTACAACGTTGAGTGCTGTTATGCAGTTCAGCAGCTCAGCAGTAGGTCCCCAGACATATATTTTGTGTTTATAATTAGTGATTATTAGCTTGATGGCCTTGTACTCACTTACTTTGCATATGCCAGAACAGACGACCACAGTGTTCCTACCGGCCAGCCATAGTGTTGAATTCCAAACAGCCCAGCAAGCCCGACCTGTTATTACATCTAGAATTCTAAAAATGAATCGTATGAAGTCGACAGCTGGCGATTTTAGACACTTCTATCATGTTAAAAAAGACCAGTTAATGAGCTCTACCCGCAACCCTCTACATACATCCCAAGCTCCCCAGGTTATACCAGGAGATCAACAGGAGCGTAACAAGGAATCGGGACCCACGCAATTGCATTCAGTGGGGGACTAACAAATAAGATCAGTAATAACGGACAAAACTCTACTTGAATGTCCATCTCAACTGATGAGTGACCACTTAGAAAGGTCTACCATTCAAGGGCATGATCAGCCTCTGGGCGTGGACCCAGGTGCCAGAGACGTAATTGTACATGCAGGTGATCAGTTATCATGCCCTTTAATATGCTCCCAAGTCACAGGTCTTCCCGCCTTTGGTGATCAGTCAGGGATCAATAATCCTGGGATCACTACCGGTGGTCCAGGTGACATGGGGGGGGGGCTTAAAAGTAATGCCTGTTGTAAACATGAGACTTTTGATAGACGACAAATCTCAATTAGAGCAATGCCAGAGTGTACTGCCAAGGGACTCGGTTATAATTGTAGAAACACAAAGCCCAAAGCCAACGTGTAAATCCTCCATGAATTTATCCAACTTGCCTATACTCCATCCAGACTCCCCAAATTCTTCAGACTCGTCGAGATCCACACCCATTTTCTTTGCCAGACCTACCCCACGTCCATCCTTCGGCATGAGCCATCCACCAAACACCTTACTTGAATCCAGTCTAGCCACAATTAATACAGGTATGCCCAGTCTTTTAAAATTGTATGAATCGATGGAAACAAAAAACATGCAACAGAATATTATTCTGAACTCCCTAGTTAATAAAATTGATTGGATAGCCTATAACATTAAAAAAACAAGAACTGTATGGAAAGTAATTCCCCAATCGTCATTCAACCAAACAATCAAATGGTGGACCTCATGGACTCGGGCTAGCATGCCAAGGCTTCATGCTTCAGTCTCGACTTGACAGATGACTTCTTACTATTATCTAGTCTTGCAGATTGTATTTCGACCAGGATGTATATTTGTTCTTCACAAGGGTTTATTCTCTGTGTGGCACCGCTCTCGATGTATTGACAATTGTTGTCCAAGTATTTCATCTGCTCGAAGCTGTCAGAGCTTGTCTATTGTTACAGCGACTGCCTTGGTTTCTGCGTATTTGTTTGTATATATATTTGTATGCATATTTATTTGAGAATAAACCCTTGTGAAGAACAAATATACAACCTGGTCGAAAAAACAATCTACAAGACTAGATTATAGTAAGAAGTCATCTGTCCAGTCGAGCCTGAAGCATGAAGCCTTGACATGCTAGCCCGAGTCCAAGTATACTGTAAATCAGTGTTAAGATACAGAGGAATCCAATGGGGTCCAGTGATTGAAAAATGATACAAAAGAAATACTTCCGTCCTGAAGAAGGACCAAAAAACAGCCAATAAGCGTTAGAGATCACTCCTAATAGACCAAGGGGCTGAAACATATGTAGACTATCTATAAGGCCTGAATGAAGTGCCTTATTGTGTACGAGGCCATACTCTAAAGGTCTCCATAAAAAAATTGACTCATTGACTTGTTGATGATTTTTGTCTTCTAATGTCACTATTTTAAAACAAAAAGTGTCTCTGAAGAATAAGGCCATTTACCCATTTTCTGTTCTGTATGACAAAACTAATAAGTTACTATCTATGTTATGCAAGAATACAAGTCACGCAGTAACCCCACCCAAACAAACACTAGTTTGAATAAAAAGCTCAACAGTATGTTCTTGGTTAATACTGGATAACCAAAAGAATTTGTTTTTATTTGCAAGTTTGAAATATTGAATAAACTTTCTTTTAGAATGAATATGCTTGTTAATATACAGTGAAAAATCAGATTCTATAAGTACAACTGGTGGTGATCAAGTGGACGCAGAGAGGGGTAACCAGACCCAAATAGGACTGCAAAGAAGACTTAAAGCATTAGATGAGTATGTGTCTAATAACGGTTTGATGGTAAACTCCCAAAAATCTAACATCATGAAACTACATCATAAAATGAGGGTATCACGTAATATTATCCCCAACAAAAATATTGCTGTATATATGGTCGTCAGGAACGGCCACAGGCGATATTTTTATTGGGGATATTTTGGGTTTTTGAGAGTGTGGGTTGCGGGGGTGTCCCCCGCTCCCTTTAAAATAATACAGGGGGTGCGGGGGTGTCCCTCGCAGGTTCCATGCCTTAATATCGCTGCAAAAATATGGCAATATTTTTGTATGGCGATATTTTTGCGGGGATATTCACACCTCACCACTCACCCTAGTGAACGAGTACAGATATCTAGGTCAAAACATTAACAATAAGACATAGAAATTGGAACTAAAAATGAAAGTGTGAACTTTGGCCTCACAAGGAAGAATCATACAGGCCAAATCCAGCAAGTTTACTCACGAGGTGCTTATACAGTTCTATAAACAAAAAGTCGTGCCAGTCATTGTCTATGGAGCTCAAGCAAAATGCCAGAAAAGCCATCCAAAGTGGGTCCAAATGGAAGGTTTATTCTGGAAAAAAAGTCCTACACCTTCCCCAGTCAGTACCTATGGCAATTCTGCGCTTTGAACTAGGACTATTATGCTTGGATGCTATAGTAGCTTGGCAAATCCTGAGTTTATGGAGGAAATGTCTTTTGCCTCAGGAGAATACGCAGACCTTAATTCCTTTATTATGTACGGCCTTTGTAAATAATAATACCTCCATCGATGTTTGGGACCTAAAATGTAAAGAAATCTTAAAGAATGCAGACATATCACAACAATTGTTGCTAGAGTTCCCAGATAAGGTAAAGCTTAAATTATGGCGCTGGGATTGGGGTGCTACATGGGATAAATGTAATACATATTTAATATTTAAAACTAGAAAATGTATATCAAAACCTTTACACACAGTGCTAGGCTATTTGCAAAAATATCCTGATGTAGGCTATGCTAGAATCTTAATGCGATTGAGGCTGAACTTGTGGCCAACAAGAGTACAAATGGCGAAGCGTAACAAGACAAAAGAGATAATCATATGTTGTAGATTTTATAACGAAGCCAACATGAAACTTTAAAACATCTCTTGGTGGAATGCCGGAGTTTGGGTGAATTAAGGAAAGATTCTTTTTCTAAATTTATCAATTCAAGATGCTAGATCAAAATGAAATGTGGAACACGATTTTTAATGCAAATTCTAAATCACTGATTATTGCCACTGTTAAGTTTCTTCTCGCACAAAAAAATCATGATCATTGCTTAATTGGCCTAAAATAATGGTTTTACATTGAGAGTAATGGTAGGGAAAAGTACAGCAGATGAATTGTGCTTGTATTAATGAATTTTATATATGTGAAATATTTGATATAAATTGTGTAAATATTTTGTTTTTTCTTTTAGAGAATCTTAGTAAAATAACTAGTTTTAGAATGAAAGCTTCAGTAGAAAAATGCATACCAAATGAGTTGTACATGTATTATTGAATTTTATGCATGTATTTGATGATGTGATATGTATTCTCTAAAATGTTATAAAATGTACACATGTTAATTTGAAAGGTTGTGATAAACAACCAAAACAAATAAAAAATGAAAAACAAATTAAAAAATATGAGCAATCCAATCTGTTTCTGAAATCGCATTAGCAATCTATTCTATATACACCCTGCATTCAAGGAATTAATTGTTCGCCAAAAGGTAGCAATATAGTTTGTTTTTAGGCATAACAACTTTGCTTCAGCGTCTGCCTGCAACGAACTGGCCTTCTACCTTTTAACATAATTTTTAAATCTTAACTTAGCCTTTTTTTTTACTCAACTCTCTCATTTTCCATGAGGTTTGAGCAATTGATACTCTGAATTTCAATTCTCGTTCCTTTTTCCTTGAGGCCAAATTTGGATTATACTTATGGGTCTTTCTAACAATAGTTCTCCTGTTCCTCATCCCACTTAGATCTTTTCCCAAAACAAACCTCAATGTGTCTGAAAGGCCCACAAAGCTACAAAACCATTATATTAAAAAAAGACAGTCACAAGGGGGGCACGGATGGGGTGGTGTTCAAACACGGTTAGGATGCATGCAGTTCCATTTGTAACTAGTTTGATCCACCACTTTTGCCACGGCACCATTCACTTTCACAACATTCGACATGTTCCATGAAACTCTATTCAATGTTGAATTTGGAACTACATCAGAGCCATCCATTTCTAAGCGAGTTTGAGTGTTGAATTTAAAAGAGCATTGTAACATACAATGGTCATTCAAAGAGTTTTTCCACCACAGATAGTTTTTCATACTTCTGAAACAATGACACGTCTGTAAATACATAATCTATTGTTGAGCAATCTTGACCTCTGTACCAGGTCGGTTGACCTATATGATCCCCCTTCTGCTGCTCCATTTAACAGGACCAGTCCTAAGTTACTGAGCCCATTTTTCCATTGGGCACCATTACCGAACTTTAACAAAGAAGAGCTGAATCTAGCTACACTATTGAGGTTTAACTCCCCCACATTCAATCATACACAGGCAGAATTCAGGTCACCGAGAACCATGACATGGCCTTCAGGGTTCTGAAATCCATTTTATACAAAAATCGGTAATGGGGACCAAAATCACCTCTTCAGGACAAATACCTTTTTGCCAATAGATGTTGATTAATTTTAAAAAATTTGACACTCACTTTTAAAGTAAATTCCACTTTTAACGCACCTTGACGAATGTCACCATATTTAATACTAAGAAAACCCCAGTCGGTTGTAAGCATGGTGACCAAGCCCCCAGTGCCGCATCCCAATGGGCCCTTTCTGGAAATTTGAAAACATATACTGTTATCCTTCCCAAGCAGAGCACTCCATCATCCATATCTCCGTTAACGAGACAATATAAATTTCCGTATGATGGTGCCCAGCTCCGGATTTAAAAATAAATGAGAGTGGCCTCTTAAGTGTAGTTTCTAAAACCTTAAAAACTTTACATAGCTTGTATAGACCCATACTGACAAAGATATAATCAAGCATGGACACAGTTTCAACTCTATGACATGTAGGCTTATCTGAGATGTCACCTGCAATGTTCCCATTCACCATGTGCACCGTCCGCAAATTCATACTACCATCCCACAAATGACCTGTGCGTTCTTTCTGTGATTTGTGATGAATCCTGCAGTCATCACTGATCCCCAGCCTAAAGTCAACTCCCATGTGGCCTGAGTAAGGCAGCCGCTACCTGATACTGACCCTTGGGGTGGTATTCTGAGGGTGAATCACATGGGAGGAGATGGCCATCGGGGGAAGTTTCCCTTGACTGTGGCAAAGACACTCTAATCCAAGAATTTCAAATGGCTTCATGTCCTTATTAAGAACCCTTTAATTGTAAGGGCTTAAAACCTACTTCTGTTGAACATCTTAAAAAGAACTTTGCTTATTCTTCACATATGCATAACCTCTCTAAAACACATTTGACATCTGATGTTCATGATGATTGTTTTGTAGATAAAAGTGTTCAACACATGAACTTAAAAAACGATGGTAATCCTTTGGACTCCAATTCCTAGAAAGCTTTAAGTACAGGGACGAAGAAGAGGAAAACAGTCAATGAGGATCAACAGTAATACCAAGAGTAATGTGCGGTCTAGTTGTTCATTCAATAAACTGCATGGGACATTTAAACCAGAGAAACACCTACTGAAGGGAGAAGATGAAGAGTCGGGTCGGCTGCGGAGTGGGAAGCAGAGTCACGGAGAGAGGCAGACTTGCAGGATTGAACCTGGCTGAAGGAAGCAGGTACTCCCGGACTGCCACTTGGTCACTCCGACGTACTGGAGTGGCTAGAGACCCAATGGAGACTGATGGGCTCCAGGAAAGTTCTGCAAAGGCACAGACATCTGCACAGAGGTTGTCCACGGTTCTGGCAAACTAAGCAGAAGCAACTTTACCGGCAAGGAACCACAAGGCCAGCAGAGGAGCTGACAGATGGTTTTACAGGCTACCAAAGCCATTCCCGATGTAAGACTCTACCGCTGCACAGTGTCACGATTCGGAGATGCCAGGAGATAGCGGTGTGTTGGCCCAGTGAAAGTGGTAACCCCGGGACATTTCGACAGGCACATGGCCAATTAAGTGAATGTTTTGAATGCTGACCAAATAGATTTAAAGAACAGGGGAAACTATGGTACAATTCTCCTGACATGAGAGGTCAGTTGGCAGAAACCTGGAACCAGTATTGCCATAAGATAAAAGACACTCTCGGAGGAATATACTCTTGACATGATATGTCAGTTGGGGGAAATCTAGAACCAGCATTGCTACAATCTAAGAGACATTACAGAAAGAACAAAAGGGCAAACATGCTACAATTCCCCTGATAAGAGATGTCAGTTGGGGGAAACCTGGAACCAGCATTCCCATAAGGCAAAAGACATTGTAAGAGAAACAAAGAGGCAAATGTTGTGCAATTATCCCGACATGAGATGTCAGTTGGGGGAAACCTGGAACAAGCAATGCCATAAGCTAAAATACATTGTAAGACAAACAAAGAGGCAAAAGTTGTGCTATTCACCTGACTTGAGAGGTCAGTTGGGGGGAACCTGGAACAAGCACTGCCAATAACCAAGAGACCTTGTAAGAAGGGTTAACAGAAAGAGCTTAAACAAACCCTCATATATGGGATGTCAGTACGGGGGAAATTGGTGCATGTACTAACTGAACATTATAAAATATGATTTCTTTCTGAATTCCAACCAGCATTAAAGGAATTGTATTCTAAGAAAGTCTTTTATTGAAGCTGAACATTTTGCTTTGCCATCTTAAAGATCACCAAATACTTTCTTTCAATATATTTCAACCTGTATTGTAGAAAGAACACTTGCTTTGCCACCTTGAGGAGAATACCAATGAAAGAAACATGTTCCTTACCTTTGATGGAAATTTGGTGAAAGAGTATTTCAAATACTTTTCCCTGAAACAGTTCAGGGGAAGGGAAGCTAAACCCTGGAGACAAGGATTGGTTTTGCTGCAATTGTACATATATTGTTTTGCACAATTTGGTTGGGAATGAATCTAGAAAATCTGTTGTACCTTTTGATTTTGTATATTAGCGCGAGGGTCTTACGCATTTTGGTAGTTTCATAAATAGGGACATTTCTCTATTGGTTAGGTCGAGATAGGCCTTTTTCCAACCCCACTTTCTTTTAATAAATATGGCTCATGTTGATAACATTACAACTTCGTGTCTTCCTCTCATTGCTGTCCCCTAGCAGATTGTTCTGCTGATTCATTTATATAGTCTATATCATTATAATTCATATCAATGACTGGTCAAGTGGAGTTAAGATCCCCGGCCAAAATGATATTGCCATTCATAGTAGACATTTGCCATTCCATTAACAATACTGTGAATTTTCTCTAAAAATGATGTCCGTCACTAATTCCTATGTGCCAATAAATGTTGATTTACAAGCTCCACATTGCTTACAAGGTCCCCATTGTCCGAGGTTAGAATTATAGCAAGGGCACCACGTCAAATATTATACCGTGTTTAAGGTCAGAATGAGGAGACAGACAATTGTGTGCCATGTTCACAAAGATTTCATTTAAATAATAAGAACATGCCTATCTTTCCTCATGCTAAGTGTTCCCGTACCTAATTTAACTATACTAGGGTGCTAGACAGAAGTCATAAAATCCAAAGTAAATAGTCTGTCCTCCGTCCAAAAAGTTAAGCTACTGTAGTCCTACCACCAAGACAAAAACAACAAAAGACCAGGAGAATGACTCCCTTCTGTTGGGATGCTTTTCAGCACAGTTCTTTTTGGTAAGGTATCGTCAAATAGTCTCTAGCTATTCCTTTTAATAGCTTTTTTCGGTTACTTCAACGGATCTTGCCAGGCCCTTGTAGACTTGTTCTCGTACTCTTCA
Organism: Ambystoma mexicanum; assembly: GCF_040938575.1. Taxonomy (NCBI): domain Eukaryota; kingdom Metazoa; phylum Chordata; class Amphibia; order Caudata; family Ambystomatidae; genus Ambystoma; species Ambystoma mexicanum. The sequence goes on from NC_090927.1 coordinate 1,144,847,990, forward strand.
GACCCTTTACTCTTCACACTGAGAAATGTAGATGAAGCCTCTGTTTGACTCTTGCTTATTCTGTACTCTTGGTCTTCTGTAGAACAAATAGGATGAGGACCTGTATGACTGCCACACTTTTGGTACTCTTTCCAACTGCTGGGACGAGTATGCAGCGTCCCGGAGTGGTCTTCACTTTCTTTATATCGTTGCCGCTCACTGGGTCGAGTATGCAGTGTTTCAGAGTAATTTTTACTCTTCTGATATCTTGGCCACTCACTAGGACGAGCATGCAGGGTCCCCGAGTGAATCCCTATGCCGTGCTCCCCGGACCTCCTGCTCTCCCCTTTACCTGAAGTGTCAGGGGTCAGCATCACCAGATCAGCATCTCTTTCTTCTTTCCCATATTCTGTCAACATGGTTTTCTGGTTTCTCCCTCTTGCTTCTTCTGACAGGCTTCGCTGTGTCTCGAAGGAATCGGCGACAAAAGTGGATTCTCCTGGTTTCCCTTCTACGCCACCGCCCTCTTTCTTTGGTTCTCTGATTGCAGTCCTTTTCCATGTAAAGACCGCCTCAGGTCTGTTCCTGGCGTGCAGCTTATCTGGCACGCCAACAAGAGGGCTTTCCTTCAGCAAAGCTTGGACATCCCTCTAGGGACATTTACCAACTCAGTCGTCTCAGTTGGTCGGGTAGCATACTGCTGTCACTTCTCTGTAGCTGTTTACCAGTGGATGAAGCAGTGTCAACCCTGGCTTCCCAGCATTCTCAATCCGGCTAGTATGAAACTCCTGGGCTTCACGTCCTGCTTCTTTGAGACCACCGCTTTTTATGATGCACTGCTGGGGCTTTCCCAGCTTCGCAAGGAAGTCCTTCCTTTGTGTTTGTGACATACTCATCACACCTCTTGTCAGCTCCTTCGTCCAAGTGCTTACTAGGCAAGCACCCTTTATTCCTCCTATCCTATGTTCTTGTTCATCACAGTACCAGGATTTCCTTGTGGTGTAACATTATAATAGTACATGTAAGAGGAGTCTGGATATTTGTTAGTCAGTATTGCAGTGTTGGCCTGCGGTGGATAATATGAAGGATGTTCATCATGGGAAAGGGAGTTCTTATCCCCAAGAGGGCAGTCGCTCCTGTGAGGTCCTGCTGACCACCAACCCCTAGGGTACGGGTGCACAACATGCGGCCAGCAGGCCAAGTGTGGCCCGGCAAGTTGATTTTCCCAGCCCGCCAGTATGAAAGACTTTCCTAATGGAGGGCACCCGCAAGCAGCTACGGCCGTCCTCTGTTAGGAAAGCCTTTTTTTTTACTTGCCGGGCTGGAAAATGCTGACCCTCTATTGGTAGACTGTGTTTTTTCTACATGGCACTTACGAGTCACTTAGTGCATGTGCTCCACCAATAGAGGGTCAACACTGCGGCTGGCGTGGCATGGACTGTTGTTACTGGAAGGCATTTCAGCCTTGCCACGCCAGCTGCAGCGCAATGACATCCACGGTGCTAAGTGGGGCGCTCTCATGTTCTTTTTTGGTGTGTGTGTGTGTGCTAGGAGTTTGGGGGGTGGGCGGTGGAGTATCCAGCATTGCAACAGTGGGTTGGGTGAGGCGCAAAAAAAAGTCCTGCTACTTGTTTTTAGTGTTTGGTTGGGGGTAGGAGCCATGGGGCATAGTGTCACACTCAAGAGTGAACCCAATCATAAAGCTAAATTAGGCACAGTTAAGAGATGTACCTCCTTTGCCTTTTGTGGAAACCTGACTTAACGAAGGCCATACTCCCAAGAGTATGGCCAACTCAAACAGCAAAGTATAGCAGTCCAAATAGCAGTTCAAAAGCGGCATAATGCGTGAAATGTTTGAGCGCAGTGTTTTTTTCTCCTGAATGATTTGTCTACTTTGTCCACTATTGCCAATATATCCTTATGAAAGAAATGAATTATAAAAATGGAAAATCTGTAATACAATATGTATGTTTGAAATACAAATAAAGACCGGCACACCTAAACATGTATTCTTTTTCCATGTGTTTAATAAAAATGGAGGGTTGAAAAACACTCCTGCCACTCCCCCGCCTACCGCTAATCCCGCATTTACTTTTCACCCCACTACAGGCAGCATGTAGGGTACATTCGGCCCTCTGGCAAAATCAGTTGTGTAGCCCTGCCTTAGGGGGGATTGTTGCGTAGCAGGCTCACTGCCCTAGCCTCACAGGAAGTGACTGAATACCTCAATTCGTCACAATGGCTTGAAGAGTTGTATCCCCACATCCTTCTTTATTACAGTAATAAGGCCCCTAGACCGGCAGCCAATTCGAGGTTGTATAGCTGCCTGAAAAGCAGTGTACTATCCATCCAAAGAAGAACAAGTTGCAAGCCAAGTCTCCTGTGTGGAAGAACAATGGTATGAGCCTTCAAGATGGGGCCCAATTTCGGGTTGTTGAATAAGTGTATTGCAGTCCAGGTGATTTATTATATGTTTCTAGTTTGCTAAAGATGACTCGTGGGCCTTGTCAGGTTCTGATTTGCTAGTTTCAAGGCTGCATAGAGACAAGTCAGCATCATCAGTCCAAGTAGTCTTACCAGGGTTTGTAATGCATACAGATTTCCCTCTACCCACTCCCTCTACCCACTCCCAACTGATGATGTTAGTTCCTCCAACTGATGGAGTGTGCAGTGATAATGTTGTCAGTTTTACTACAGTTTATTATATATGGTACTTCATGGTAGAAGATCATAGCCGAGGTGCCTCAAAGTACTGGATTCCTTGATTAGAGCATTGTATGACATGCATTACTTAGCGTAATAGCATTTCTGATGATTGTATCTGCTTAGATTCACATGATGTGCATATAGTCCAACATCTAGTGGTAACCGCAGAGTATTGCATCTTGTCTTTCGAGGATCGAAAGGGGAAGTTGGCATAGGCTTGCCTATAACACTATCCCTAATGTGACATGTAGTGAACCCAGAAATCTTCATGAGTCGAGGTCCCTCCGATTGTATTTTTTCTGCCGTGAGTGAGCCTTATGACTATCGTGAGCGAGTACAGAAAGAGTAGTAAGACGTCTATGTTGCTTCTATCCGAGCGGGGATGAAGGGTGGGCGCATGTGAATATAAGCGGACAAAATCATCAGAAATGCTATTACGGTAAGTAATCCATGTCTTTTGATGCTTGTTAATCAACTTAGAATCACATGCTGTGCATAGACTAGCGAGCAATACCTGAAGTTGGAGGTGGGATGTGAGAAGGAACAGTTGTGAAGAAAATGTCTTAGTACTGCTTGTCCTACCTGAGAATCCGACCTAGAGTGAGTGTCTAGGCAATAGTGTTTTGTAAAGGTGTGTACAGAACTCCAGGTTGCCGCTTTGCAAATGGACTCGAGAGGAACATTTGCAATGAATGCTATGGAAACCCCCAAGTAGAGTGTGCTCTAGGCTTGAAGGGCAGTTCTCTCTTGGCAAGAGTGTAGCATAGTGTGATGTAGTTGACAATGCATTTAGAGATGGCTGATTTAGAGACAGGGTCCTCTTCTCTACCAGCTGCCACTGAAACGAAAAACTGGTTTGTTTTCCTTAGTGGTTTAGTTCTTTTTGGATAGTACATGACTAACCTGCACACAGCTAGTGTGTGTAGGCTTCTTTCTACCACGATAGTAGGGTTCTGGAAGAATGTAGGCAGTTCTATAGACTGGTTCACATGGAACTTTGAAATTAATTTAGGGGCAAACCTTGGGTGAGTGTGCAGAACTACCTTGTCTCTGAATTGTGACAAAAGGGTCTACAATAGAAAGGGCCTGTAGTTCACTAACTCTAGTGACTGCCACTAGGAAGGCTGTCTTGTGAGTGCTTTTAAGCTTGCTTTGTGCATTGGTTCAAAGGGAGACCCCATAAGTCTGGTTAACGCCACATGCAGGTCTTATCCGGGAGCCGGGTTGGAAATGGGAGGATACATTCTCTTAACCCCTTCCATAAAAGCTTTAATTACTGCGATCTTCCACCATGACACTTTCTGCTGGGACGTAGTGTAGTCTGAAAGTGCAGCGAAGTGAACCTTCAGGGAATTGATTGAGTTCAGTAGGTGAGTCAGGTATAACACACTATGTGTAGGGGAACATTCAATGGGATTGATGCCCTTGGTATTACACCATATGACAAAGCCGTTTCCATTTATTGGAGCAGCAATGTCTGTTGTTAGGTTTCCTTGCTTCTTTGAGTTTATCCATGCATCTCTGAGAAAGCTGGAGATGTCCAAACTCTAAGATTTCAGGAGCCAGGCCGTGAAGTTGAGAGTTTGAGGGCATGGATGGAGCGTTTCCCCCTGTCCTGAGACAACATGTTGTAAGGGCGATGCAGTTTCATCGGAGGAAAGACATTTCCATCAGATGGGAGAACCAGGGTTGGCGTGCCCATAATGGGGCCACCAAAATCATGTTAACTGGTTCCTGGTGCATCTTGTGCACAGTCTTGTTGAGTAGGTGAATTGGGTGAAAAGCGTAAACAAATTTCCCTGACCATGTTTATCCATAGACTGTTCCCCTTGAATTGGTTCTGAGGGTACCTTGAGGCGTAATCTGGGCATTGCGAGTTCGCCAGAGTTGCGAACAAGTCGATCTCCGGGAAACCCCATTCTGCAAAAACATTGGAAACTGTCTACGCGTAGTCGCCATTTGTACTCTAAGGGCAGTGGGAAGTCTTGGCTGATCACGTCTGCCAGAAGATTTAGTTCCTCAGAAACGTGTCGAGGCAATAGAAACATCTTGTGTTTGAGAGCCCACTTCCAAATGTTGGACATGCCCTGGAGAATGAGTGTCTCCCCTGCTTGTTCATGTAGTACATGGCTGTGGTGCTGTCCGTGAGGACCAGTACTGTCTTTCCCCGTAGCTGCATCTGAAAGGCTTTCAGTGCCTTGAACATTGCAAGTAGTTCCAACAGGTTTATGTGGTTGGAAGCTACCGCTGGGGGCCAAACGCTGTGCGCCGTCTGTTGAAGAAGGTGAGCCCCCCACCCCGTGAGGGATGCGTCCGTTGTGAGTATGGCTTTTACTGTGGGGGTAGTGAAGGATTTCCCCTTCAAGAGGTTCTTCCTTGACCGCCACCCCAGAGAGAGATCGAGGCTACCGAGAAAACCACTAGATCATCCCATAGTCCGCTGGACTGACACCATTGGCTGTTTAGCCACTCGTGCATGGGGCGCATGCACAAACACGCGTGAGGAACCAAGTAAATGCAGGACGCCATCATACCTAACAGTCGCATGGCCTTGCGTACCGTCACCTTGCGACCGGTTACATACTGAGGGGTCAGCCTGTTTTGAACCCTCTTGTTGGAGGGGAAGATGAGACAGTCTTCTGTCCGAATAAGAGCCCCTAGAAACTGCTCGACTTGGCTGGGGTCGAGGCGGGACTTCTTCTGGTTTATGGAGAAGCCCAGACTGAATAAAAGGTTGACCGTCCTTTGAGTATTTGCTAGGCATGTTTCGTAGGAGTCCCCTGTTATGAGCCAGTCGTCGAGGTAAGGATAAACTGGGATGGATTGCCAGCGCAGGTGAGCCATTGCCTCTGCCAGTACCTTTGTAAATACCCTTGGGGCTGAGGCAATGCCGAAAGGAAGGACTTTGAATTGATAGTGCTTGCCCTCTATCATGAACCTTAGGTACTTTCTGTGTACCGGCAACATTGAAATATGAAAGTATGCATCTTTCATTTCCAATGTTGCCATGTAATCGCCCTTCATGAAGAGAGGAATTACTTCTTGCAGCATCACCATACAAAACCTTTGGGGTTTGACAAACTTGTTCGCTGGGCGCAGGTCTAGAACAGGGCGCATGGTTAGATCCTTTTTGGGTACAAGGAAGTACACTGAATAAATGCCCTCATTTACCTGTAGAAGGGGACAACTTAAATAATGCCCTTTTCCTGCAGGATCTTGACCTCTTGTAGCAGGATCTTGAGGGCTTTTGGTGTCAGGTGCCTGGATCTTGGAGGTCTGTACCGAGGTGGCCGGCTGAACTCGATACAGTACCCGTGGGTGACGGTCTTGAGCACCCACTGGTCCGATGTGATCTCCTCCCATGCATGCAGGAATGATGTTACGTGTCCCCCAACCGTGGAGGCATGGGAGGGTGACCCGGACTAGAGTAATTTTTGACCAGAGGCCAGGGAGCCTCTAGGGGTGGCATTACAACCCCTTCCCTTTCTCCGACGTTGTCCTCTGGGAGGGCAACTACTGGGGGTGTTAGAACCATGTCCCGAAGACCAATTGTTCCCTGAGCCATACTGATTATGTGGGGAACGTTGATAGGATTGCCCGCGAAAGGAGCGGCGAGAACTTCCCCCCTCTTTGTTGAAAAGGTCTTTCAGTAATCTGGTTCAAAGATTTGAGGGTCGCATTTTCCTTCCTGGTCGTCTCTAGCGCCTCGTCCACCGCCTTTCCAAACAGATTGGAATCTTCCACAGGTTTGTTAATCAATGACGCTTGAGTCTCAGGTTTGAACCCGGAGTTCCTCAACCAGGCATGTCGCTTTTAAAAGGGTACCTTGTGCCAGGGTACGACCAGCTGTTTCAGCAGCATCCAAGGTATTCTTGAGGATGTTGTGATTGACTTGTTTGCCCTCCGACACAATTCCTAGTAGGCGGGAGCACACTGGTTCTGCGACTTCCTGCAGACCCTCCTGCAGTAGGTTCCACTGGAAATCTGAATAACTAGCCAATAGCGTGGTATTATTGGCTATGCGCGTGGAGTAACCCGCAGCAATGGTGATTCTTTTTCCCAAAGCATATAACTTTTTACACTCTGTCTAGTGGCGACTCTCCTGTAGACAGGGGACCCCCGCCCTCTTCCTCGTCGTTGTGACCATTACAGAATCTGGTGTGGCATGGCCGCTAATATATAGGGGATTGGTTGGGGAGGGTCAAAAAAGTTTCTCCACCCTGGGATTAACAGCTCTGGTTTGAGAGGGTGTCAATAAAGAGGGGGCGATACGCCGCTTGATGGAATTGAGAAGGGGAATAGCTTGGCTAGCCGGAGGCTTCTCTTTTAAAATGTCCTCCACAAAATGTGAGTATACCACTGCCTCCTGAATGGCTTATTGTAAGTGCTCAGCCGCCTTCCTAAGAATGGCGTTAAATGCCATTTGGTCGTCCACAGGAGAGGCCTGACGCAGAGGGGGAGACGATGGAGGGTCAAGGCAAATGGGTCCGGGGTAGGGGATAGCCAAGGTGGGTTCTCACCAACAGGTTGGTCATCTCCCCAATCCGGGGTGTGATCATGAGGATCATCGAAAAGATCATCCCCCTGTGCATAAGGGTCAACTCCCTGTGCATAAGGGTCAAGAGGAACCTCTTCAGGGTCTGAAAGGTCGAAGACCTCCTCATGGAGAGGGTATGAGGTCCTCTGGTATTTAGCTATTGTGGGTACATCATAAGGGATCTTCTCACAAGGTCTTTTTGGAGTGAACCTCTATTTAGTTGACCCAGAGGTGTCTAAAGGGGGAAATGACTCCTCTAGAGGATCCTATAGCCTAGAACGTTGAGACTTTTCACTGAGAGTCTTAAGGCTGAGGAGTCTCTGTAAAGTCCTGGCGTTTTTTCGGCGTTCTGGAGTCTCCTTCGACGTGTTCTTGGACCTATCCCGCCCATCCGGGTGTCCTGATCTGTCTTTCGGCGTATCTTTGTGTTTACCAGCCGCCGAGACAATCTTCGCAAGCCTTTTGCTGATGCTCGGCATTACGGGAAGGTGTTTAGGCTGGGAGGGCGGCTGCGTTGAAATTATCGGCGCGACCAGTGCTTTCTTAAAGGGATAGTCCAGTAAACATTTTTATTTAAAAAATAGATAGGCAACATTAAAAAAAAATACTAGCACTTTTTTTTTTAAACTTCCTATTCAAGCTCAAAATTCGCAAAAGCAAGCTCATGGGCGCACCCATTTTGTAAAATGGATACCCGCCTGTGCTGGCTTTTGCGGCACTAATGAAGGAAAAGCCACCCAACGGTAGCTTTTGTTTACTACAGCTGGCTGGCTTTTCCTTCATTAGTGCCGCAAAAGCCAGCACAAGCGGGCATCCATTTCACAAAATGGATGCGCCCATGTGCTTGCTTTTGCGAATTTTGAGCTTGAATATCTTAAAATTTTACATAGGAAGTTTAAAAAAAAAAGTGCTAGTATTTTCTTTTTAATGTTGCCTATCTATTTTTTAAATAATTTTTTTTACTGGACTATCCCTTTAAGCTTTGGCACGCTCTTGGAAGGCGCGTTGATGGCCTTGAGGGATTGGGTGCTGGCGCCCTTAGTTACAGAGTGCCCGGATGTATGCCGCTAACGCGGGCAGGGCAGGGCTGCCGCTCCTGCGAATCGGCGGGTGTCGTCGAGGAACCCAATGCACCCGCTGGTGCCTTGGACCACTTCGACTGAGAGGTTGCAGCGGTACTAGGGGTTGTGTATTTAGTCCCATGTGATGTGGGTGTGTCCTCGGGGTGTAACCTCCCCATAGCAGGACTTGTGTCGTGCCTATCGGGGCCGGGGCCGGACATCTTAGAGCGAGTCTGCAACGTTGTAAGGTGAATGGCGACCGTGTCGGAGCCATGGTCGTTGCTATGGGCCTCATCACTTTTGGCGGCTGTGGCAGCTGGGGAGCTACTCTCGCCCTACGACATTGCATAGGCTGCCCAGCGTTTTACATAACGCTCCTTTATGGTCTTAGGATGTAGGAGCTACCAGTGCCGACAGGATGCCTCAGCGTGATTGAGGGGGAGACACTTATTGCACCAAGGGTGCTCGTCTTTCCAGGGAAATGTTCCCTTACAGGAAGGGCAAAATTAAAAGGGTGTCCTGTCCATGGCGCAGGTTAACAAATACCAAAGGGACAAAGAGAGGGGAGAAGGAACGACATTCTTAAAAGAAAGGAACCCCCCAGACTCCACTCCCCCCTACTGTGTAGGCCAGACAGAAGGCCCGGCCATGCGGTCGACAGCGTCGACCGGAACGCCAGCCACCGAAGTCTGTTGTTCTGTCTTTGGCGGCGGTTCAGTAATCGCCGAAGGGGGAACGAATGTTGTATAAACGACTTAAGGTTGGGATTTTAACAAATTTGCAATTTAGGTAGAGCTCTGCATAAGGAGACCAGCTAACAATCTTGAGGGACCTCGACGCATGAGGATTTCTGGGTACACATGTCACGTTGGGGATAGCGTTACAGACACGCCTATGCCGACGTCCCCTATCGATCCTTGTAAGACAAGATGCAATACTCTGCGGTTACCACTAGATATCGGACTATATGCACAGCATGTGATTCCAAGTCATTCTGAGTAAATTGTTCTACATACTGTACCACTGGCTTGTTTCATGTTTGTAAATTATGCTTCTTTCATTATTGTACCTGTTGTTATTCTGTAAAGCGCTTTGGAGTAAAGCGCTATATAAACTCAATAAACAAATGTAAGCAGATTAACAAGCATCAGAAACAAGTTTTTTTTTTTTTTAACAATTTTTATTATTTCAAAACCAAACAACATTACAACCATTGAGGACGTTCACAGTCCGTGTCACATGTCATATTACACAGAGATATTTACTGTCCTCCCCCCTCCCTCCCCCTAACCTCGAGCCGTCCCATCTGTGCCATCTACATGAGCATCTACGGGAGTCTAAGTGCTCATCGACTCATCTGAGTCTTCTGTTTCGTGGTTGTCTTGGTGAGGGTTCGCCATTGAGGTCACCAGTTGCCTCCAGGCTATCAGGGGGCCTACTTCCTCCTCTCCTCCCCTGGTAACAGCTCCAAACCATACCACAGTTTCTGCTTCCGCCCATCTCAAGAGGTCTGCCCACCAAATCTCCACCCTAGGCCTGTGGGCCGCTTTCCAACTCATTGTGATTCTGCGCTTGGCCAGAACATAGGCCAGATCTTTCATTTTACTGATATGTTTTGAAGTACGTGGCCTGGGAACACTCCCAAGCATGCATGCCCAAGCAGACCTCACCTCCAACTCCACTCCCCCGCCAGCCATTCTCACCCTTACTTCTTCCCAGAATCTCTGTATCTCAGGGCAGGCCCAGAACATGTGCAGCAACCCTGCCTCCTCCTCCCCGCACCTGGGGCATTTCTGTATAGCCGAGCCTCCAAACCTGGCTATTCTTCCGGGGGTCAAATAGGCTCTATGGGTGACATACAGCTGGATCTGCTGGAGCCTTGCGTTCCGGGACACCTTCTAGTGGTACCTTTGGGCTCTATCCCACTGTCCCTCTGTTCTTCCACCTCCTCCTGCCAGGCATTCCTCAGTTGGGGCAGCTCCCTCCCTGCCTTCGTCCTCAGGAGCTTGTATATCCTCGATATTTCGTGCCCCGCCTCAGAGACGTCATACATCATTTCTAAAGTGGCATCAGGTTCTTCCATTAACACCGTCTTAGGCCACCTCCCTCTCACCCGTTTGATAAGTCTAGTGTAGGTAATATATTGGCCTCCATGCACCCCTGTCTCCTCCTGCAACCTCTGAAATTCCACTGCCTCTCCGTCCTGCTATATATCTCCGAGGGTAGCTATGCCCACCGGTTCCCAATATCTGCGGACCCCTTTAAGCAGTTGGGAGTCTGCCCCACATAGCGCCGCCAGCGGGACTTGCTGTGAGAGCGGGTCTGGGTCGCCCACTGTTCTATATGCTCTGCGCCAGATCTCCCAGCCCAGCATCAACAATCTCCCCCTCTCCGCCACTTTTGTTCTATGCAGCCACACTGTCTCGTTTAGGAAGTAAGGGGCAGAGACACCTCGTAAAAGCCTGGCTTCCGCAGAGTCTTCCGCAGACAACCACCTAGCCACATATAACAGCTGTCCCGCTAAGTAGTACAATTCAAAATCCGGCAGGTTTATGCCCCCTTTATCATTTGTGTTTTGCAATTTCCACAGGGCAACCCTGTTCCTGGAGTTGCCCCATAGGAAGCCCCTACATATGCTGTGAAGTCTCACAAAAAAGCGTCTGGGAACCAAGAACGGGACATTCACAAAAAAACGCAAAAGTCTGGGCAAAACCACCATTTTGAGCAGGGCTGCTCTTCCCATCATGCCCAGGGGTAGCCAAGACCAGAACACCATGCTATTCTTGATGCCCTCGACTGTATTGTGTTTGTGTTCTATCTCTATCTTATGGTAAATGTTTACGCCCAGATACCGGAATGTCACAGGCTGCCAGGGTATCTGCAGGATGGGTAATCTCTCCAGTGGGGTGTTCCTATATCTACCCAAGGGGAACAAACTGGACTTCCCGGGGCTCACCGATATTCCCGAGAAGGTGGCATAACGGTTCATCACCTCCAACACATACTGCAGGTTTTCCTCAGGGTAGCGCAGATAGAGGAGCATATCGTCTGCGTACAATGATATCAGATGTGTGCCGCCTGTCATTCGGATCCCCACCTCCCCGTATTGTTGCCGCAGGCATATTGCCAGCGGCTCTATTGCCAAAATGTATAACATGGGCGACCAGGGACATCCCTGTTTGGTCCCCCTGCTGAGCTGCCACTTGTCAGAGATTATGGTTCCCGTTTTAACTCTCCAAATCGGGAAGCTATATAACATCTGGACCCATCTGGTATATCCTGGCCCTATCCCGTATCCCTTCAGGGCCGCTTTCAGTCATGGCCACCACACTGAGTCGAATGCTTTGACCGCGTCCAATGACATGATAGCCATCTCACCCGGGTCTCCCTCAGCCTGATCAATGATATAGTGTAGCCTTCTATGGTTATCTGTAATATTTCTACCGGGGACATAGCCTGTTTGGTCCCTATGTATCAGTTTGCCAATTACCCTCTTCAGCCTATTAGCCAGCACTGCCGTGAGTATTTTACTGTCTTGATTGAGCATGGACAGGGGCCTGTAGGACCCACAGTCTGTGTCTGGCTTGCCTGGTTTCAGGAGCGGGATGATTACTGCCTCACGGAGAGACGCTGGTAGTTCCCCTTGCTCATAGGCCTCATTAAGCATGGCGAGTAGCGGCTGAAGTAGCTCCTGCTTATATGTTTTATAAAACTCACTGGGTAACCCATTCGACCCAGGCGCTTTACATGTGGGCAGGTGTTGGATCACCGTCTCTAGTTCGTCTGAGGTGATGGGGGCGTCTAGCGCCGCGCGTTCCAAATCATCTAAGGTGGGCAGCCCTATGTCCTCTATTGTTTCCTGTATTTCTTGGCTCATTTCTTCTCCTGCATCCTCATATAGTCGTCTATAGTATTTGAGGAACCCCCGTTTACATCTTCCTGGGTATTATGGATTTGACCTTCCGCGTCCCTGACCTCTCTGATCATCGGACAGGGTGTCTCATTTTTGTATAACCAGGCTAGTAGTCTACCTGGCTTGTCTCCCACTGAATGTAGCCTCTCTGTATATGTCTTGTAATTTAGTCTACATAATCTGTCCCAGAGTTCACTACAGGTCATCTGTAACTCTCTAATCCTGGCGCTGTCCCCACTAGTGGTCCCCCCTCTTTGTAGCAAGCCCTCTAGCTCTCGTTCTGTTTCTTGCAGTTCCCGTTCAATACCCCCTTGAAGCCCCTTAGATTTGGATATAGCCACCCCGCGCACCACCACCTTGAATGCTTCCCATACTGTTCCTTCGGTGCGTACACTGCCGGTATTATTTTCGAAATATTCCTCAATGGCCTCCCTCAGGTCCTCTCGAAATCCCGAGTCCTGTAAGGCCTCAGTTCTGAGCCTCCATGTCGGGATCCGCGCTCTGGGGGGTTGATGTCGCCATTCGACGACCAAAGGTGAATGGTCGGACAGCACCCGGGCCTTGTATTCCGCGCCCACCATTTCTCCCATAATCCCGGCCTCCGAAAACACATAATCCAGCCTCGTGTGAAGGTCCCGAGGTGCTGCATAGTGTGAATACTGCCTGTCCGCAGGGTGCAATCGTCTCCACACAGGGTGCAATTAAAGTCCCCTCCCCACACCATTGCTCTACCCACCAAGGGGCTAATTTTGCTATATAGGGATCTGAAGTATGCCGCTGTGTCCTGGTTGGGGGCGTACAAATTTATGATGTTTACCTCTCTATTTTCCAGGAGTCCCGCCACCACCACCATCCTGCCCTCTGGGTCTATCGTCGAGCTGAGCAGCTGAAATGACACATGTGGTGCCACCCATGTAATTACCCCACTTGCATATGCAGAGTATGTGGCCCCGATGACATTGCCTCTCCATTTTCTCTTGACCACCTCCAGTTTCTCTTTAGTGAGGTGGGTTTCCTGTAGCAGAGCTATGTCAATCCGCATCCTCCTCAGGTACATCAACACCTTATTGCGTTTTAGTTAACTATTGAGGCCTTGCACATTCCAGGTAACAATTCTAAGATTACCCGATGCCATTAGCATGATGCATGCAATACAGATCCCACTTCTGTCTTGGTGCCCCTGGGCTCGTTCCCCCCTTACCTCTTCCTCCACTATCTTCTCCAATGGCACGTTGTCCGACTCGTTTCCCTCCCAACCACAACAACTCTCCCCCTCACCTGTCCCCAACTCTGCCCCACTGCACACAACCCTTCCCCCTCCCCCAACAAATGCCCAGCTCCATCCCTGGATCTCAGGCCCACCCGCGTCTGTTCCTATCCTGTAAACGAGGACTAGGACCCCGCGGGTCGTCACCGTACTACCAGTGACCTAACTAAATATACTACTAGGGGTATTAGGATTGCCCTCCAAGAGCCCCCGCTCACCTAAACTAGGATAATTGCGTTTCACGGGTCCCACCGGCCCATGTTTGTTACAACACATTCCCACAAGCTTTATTTTAAAACGCTATACTCAAGTCCCAGTGTCTGAGCCATATCCCAAGGGAAGGCCCATTCGCGCACTACTTATCTCCTGCGATTCCCGTCTGGACATCCGGTTCTTGGGGGCGACCCTGCATGTCCAGCCAGTCCATCGCATCTCTCGGCGTCTCAAAAAACAGGGTTTTGTTCTTATAGAACACTTTCAATTTGGCTGGGTAGAGCAACATATAACGGTGGCCTGCCTCTCTCAGCCTCCTTTTCACCGCCCCGTAGTTCATCCTGCTGCGCTGCACGTGCAAAGTATAGTCCGGGTACGCCGTGATTGTCGCCGACCCTCTTTCGATCTTCCCTCCCCTCCGGAAGAATTCAAGTATCTTCTCCCGGTCTCGGTAGTTCAGAATTTTGGCAATCAGTGGCTGTGGGGGAGTTCTTGGGGGCGGTCTCCTCGCCAAGGCCCTATGAGCCCTCTCAACTGCAAACCCCTGGGTCAATGCACCGCCAGTTATCTCCTGCAGGAGCATGGTTTCCACATATTCTGTCGGGTTAGGGCCCTCTATTAGGCCAAGCGCGCCCTTCCGGCTCCTCCGCCCTGCTTTCCAGGTTGCCTACCCTCTGCACAAGGGCATGGAGTTCTGACCCGTGGGCGGCACATGCCGCTGTGTTCGGGGCCACTTCCTTTTCCAAGTTTCCAGTACGCTCAGCAAGCGTCCGCACGTCCTGTCGCAGCAGATTAACTTCCTCCTGGACTGCCCGACCTTTAGGTCTAGGCCCTCTTTCAGTTCAGTCATTGCCAGGCCCAGTTTGGTTTCCCAGGCAATTTTCAGATCCACTATCACCGCCAGCACTTCCTGGATCGTGCCCGGTGTCTCTGCTGCTGCATAGTGGTATCATTGTTTTTGCTCCCCTCAGCACTGGGGGACGATTTAGCCTAGGCCTCCAGCGTGGGTTGTTCGTTTCTGGGTCTGACCACTTTAGAAGTCGCCATGCTATATTGTGCGGGCGTGAGCCTGCAGTGCCACCCTTTGTGCTAAAAGTCTGCGTGGCGTCGGGCCACTCTTGGCGTTGCAGGGGCCGCTACCGCTGTATTCCAGTGTGGCCTTTTGTTTTCTTCCCTTCCAGAGTGGGCTGTGTCCTCCCATGTATCTTCGCACCCTCCGTGTCGTACCACTTTTTGTAGTCCTTCAGTTGGCCGGTGGTCATGTACACCCAGTGGCCCAGCGCACTTCCCTTTCGGCACTCTGTCCGCCCCAGCGGCCGTCCAGTCCACAGACCAGCCCAGAAATGTTGGATCAGAAACAAGTTTTGATGGTACATCCAGCATCACTCAATCAGTTCTAGTGGAATCAAACTCCACAACATCAATGTTGCGGGTGTGAGGAACTCATGGTGACAACAAGACAGACACAAGTGATCACAGTTCAAGGGTGTTTATTGAACAATGAATTCGGTATGCTAGGATGGGAACAAGCGTCAACCATCAAATGAAAAATAAGACAGTCCTAGTGGCGTCATGTCAAATAAAAGGGCCTATACTAAGAAACCTAATGCCAAACCTCACAACTAACGCAAAAAGACATGTGGGAAGATTCTGCAAGAAAAGAAAGAAGTTTTCTCAAATAATATGTCAGGATGCAGTAGTCTGGGTCTTCCTTCCCCATGTTTTGGACACAGGGTAAGATGGGAGCTTGGAGCACAGTACAGTCCCAGGCTTTTCTAGTACGAGACGATAGTTACAATGGCAGTTTTCAGGACACACTCTCTGGCTTTCTTAGTTCAAGATGATAGTTCAGCCTTTAATCCTCAAGCTTTCGGTTATCAGGGCCATTGATGGCCAAGTCTCGTTTCACTTGTAAGTCTCTTGCCTTCGAGGACCTGACATGTTCAAACAACAAAACAAAACTTCCTTTAACAAATGAAAGTTTGTTCCAATGTTCACTGGGTTGACCCCTGGGTCCCCCTCTTCTAGGTGCTGACCCTTCTCAATCGTATTCCATAATATATCACAGTTCCTTTATCAATCAATTATGGGTGACTGCTTCACCCCTGGATCTCCCTTAGTCGGGGCTCAGATCCCTCTTGCCTTTTTATCTTCTTTGGTGATGGCTTCACCCCTGGATCTCCCTTGGTCAGGCTCAGACCTCTTGACTTTAGCGGGAGTCAATTTCCTTATTTCTCAATGTCTTTTGCTGTGGGATTCACTTCCCTTTTCCTCACAATGCTTGTAGAAGAAGAAGTTACTTTCTTACCCGGTAACGTTCTTTCGATGGGATGTTCCACCGACGTATTTCACATCTTTGACATTGATTACCACAGCTGTGCTGCTTCGGAAAATTTTTGGCGTAGGCATCCTGTGTCGATGATGTCGATACGCTCCCTCGAGGACCTCCTCCGACGGTCGCAGTCACCGGATGTTATATGTAGGACGCACGACATCCGTAGCCTCAGTTGCAGTTTTTTCCCCCAAGAAAGTGTGGCACCCATCTTCTGCCAGTAAGACTACAAAAAACCTTGCGGAAACGGAAGCTGCAATCGCATAAGAAATTCTGTAGAGGGGCAGTTAGGGAGGGTACGATGTGGAATACGTCTGAGGAACATCCCATTGAAAGAAAGTTACCAGGTAAGAAAGTAACTTGTTCTTCGAGGGGATTGTGTCCTCCGACGTATTCCACATCTTTAACAGACTCCCAAAGCAGTACCAACGTAAGGAAAAGAATTTAGACATTTTTTAAAAAGCTCAATCAAACTGCAGAATAGAGAACTGCCTTACCAAAGGCCAAATCCTGCCCATGGATAGAGTCCAGGGAATAAGGTTTCACAAAAGTATGGACAGAGGCCCATGTGGCTGCTTCGCAAATATTGCGAATCGGAACACCCCTCTGTAGTGCAGTGCAGGCAACCATACCCCTAGTAGAATGAGCCCGTAAGCCTACTGGAGGGTCCTTTCCCGCCAAACGATAACACTCAGATCGTCAAAATGATCCATCTAGACAAGGTCTGTTTGGAAACAGCCTGACCTAAACGCCTTCCAGCGTAACCAATAAAGAGCTGATCGTCCACTCTGACCCGGGACATCCGTGAGAGATAGAAACTCAAAGCTCTCCTAGGGTCCGACCTATGGAGCCGCTCCTCTTCCTTACCAGGATGTGGAGGAGGATAGAATGCCGGAAGAATTACCTTCTGGCTCAGATGGAATTCCGACAAAACCTTCGGAAGAAAGGAAGGCCGTACCCTAAGGACAACCCTGTCCTTATGGAACACCGAGAAGGGTGGTTTGGCGGACAGTGCCTGCAACTCACTCACTTTGCGTGCAGAAGTAACCGCAACTAAAAATACAGTTTTAAAGGACAACAGTCTCAATGGACAAGAATGTAAGGGCTCAAACGGAGCTCCCATTAGGAACTTTAAAACCAAATTAAAATCCCATCCCAGCACCTAGAAAGGAGACGGTGGAAACACACGAGTTAGCACTTTTAGAAACTGAGATATCAAAAGGATTTTAAAATCAGAACATTCCACAGACGAGCGCTTAAATATGGACAGCGCCGCCAGGTACCCCTTAATGGTACCTACTTGCAGGCCCTTGTTGGCTAAAGAAGCATGAAGGCTGATAGACTTGACCTCTGGATGGAGAACTCGACCCCCCTCCCGTGAGAGCAGATCGTCTCGGTAGGGAAGACGACGTGAAGGGCAGATGGACATGTCTAGAAGGTCCGGGTACCACGCTCTCCTGGCCCATGCCGGAGCAATGAGGATCATCCGGGAACCGAATCTCTGCAACACCTGCAGAAGGACGGGGACTGGAGGGAACACGTACAGCAGTGGGAAGGACCACTCCACTACGAACAAGTCCACTAAGGCTCCTCTTGGAGGAAATTCCCGCGAGCAGAATCTCTCGCACTTCCGGTTGACACTGGTGGCGAAGAGATCCACTTGTGGGGTTCCCCAAAGGGCGAAGATCTCCAAAAGAACTTCCTGAGCCAGCTCCCACTCGTGAGAGACTGTGCTCTGCCTGCTCAGAGCGTCCGCTGCTGCGTTTTCGTCTCCGGCCAGATGAACTGCCGAGATCGAAATTTCCTGCTGGATGGCCCAGAACCAGAGCTGCATCGCCTCCCTGCACAGTACGAGTGACCCTGCGCCCCCCCCTTTTTTGTTGAGGTAGTGCATGGCCACTGTATTGTCCGTCATAATCAGGGCATTCTTCCCCCGCACAGATGGCAGAAAAGCCTTCAGGGCTAGCCTGACAGCCTGCAGCTCTAACAGATTGATGTGAAGTCTGGACTCCGACAGAGACCAACGACCGCTAGCTGTCAACTCATTGGCATGAGCTCCCCAACCAGTGAGGGAGGAGTCCGTCACGATCGTCAGCTCTGGCCACGGTTGCCAAAACGGAGCCCCTTTGAACAGATTTCCTTCGACGGGCCACCACAGAAGGTCCTGGGCGACCGAGGCCGGAATCTGAACGGGGTCTGACATTCTGCCGGTGAACTGTGACCACTGCATCTTGAGTGCCCACTGCAGAGATCTCATCCGCAGCCTGGCCTCTGGCACCAGTAAAATGCAGGATGCCAAGAGGCTGAGCAATCTCAAGAACTCGAACGCCGGGAGACTCTGTCCACCATCTGCAGAATGTGGTGAGCCCTCACCTGGGGAGGTGAACACTGCCCCAGGGATGTGTCGAGCACTGCCCCGATGTACTGGAGCCGCTGGGTAGGTGTCACATGAGACTTCTTTAAGTTGAGGGAGAAGCTCAGCTTGTGAAGGGAGTGAGGGATGAGTCCGTCACGATCGTCAGCTCTGGCCACAGTTGCCAAAACGGAGCCCCTTTGAACAGATTTCCTTCGACGGGCCACCACAGAAGGTCCTGGGCGACCGAGGCCGGAATCTGAACGGGGTCTGACATTCTGCCGGTGAACTGTGACCACTGCATCTTGAGTGCCCACTGCAGAGATCTCATCCGCAGCCTGGCCTCTGGCACCAGTAAAATGCAGGATGCCAAGAGGCCGAGCAATCTCAAGAACTCGAACGCCGGGAGACTCTGTCCACCATCTGCAGAATGTGGTGAGCCCTCACCTGGGGAGGTGAACACTGCCCCAGGGATGTGTCTAGCACTGCCCCGATGTACTGGAGCCGCTGGGTAGGTGTCACATGAGACTTCTTTAAGTTGAGGGAGAAGCCCAGCTTGTGAAGGGAGTGGCAGGTGATGTACAGATGATCCAGGACTTGCTCGGGAGAGCGCGCTCTGATCAACCAATCATCCAGGTAGGGGTAGACGTGAATCCCCCCTTTCCTGAGATGCGCTGCCACCACCACCATCAGCTTGGTGAAGACCCTCGGGGCGGAGGTCAATCTGAACGGCAGGACCCGAAACTGAAAATGTGAGTCACCAACCGCAAACCTCGGGTACTTCCTGTGCTTGGTATGAATCGGCACATGAAAGTAAGCATCCTTGAGGTTGAGAGACACCAACCAATCCTGAAGTTGAAGGGCCTGGAGGACTTGAGAAAGAGTAACCATCTTAAATTTATCCTTCCTGAGGAGCTTGTTGAAACCACGCAAGTCCATGATGGGTATCAATCCTCCGTCTTTTTTCGGGATAAAAAAATATGGGGAATACCATCCCTTGTTCCTCTCCGCTACAGGCATCAGTTCTATGGCGCCTTTCTCTAGCAGGGATAGAATTTCCTGCGCAAGGAGCGGATCCAGGCGCTTCAAAGAGAACTTCACCGGTGGATTGTCGTGAAGCCTCTGCCGGAAAGGAAGACAGTAGCCGTGGGCTGGATCTCCAGAACCCACACATCTGAAGTAATGGCACGCCATTCTACAAGATGCTGCACCAGCCTTCCCCCAACCGGCGAACCATGGGACATGGCCTCATGACTGAGCGGAAGCGGCTGCGGCAGTGCCTGAGGGCAAAGAGGCAACTGCCCGAGCGGCTTTGGCACCTCGAGTACCTTGCTTTCCACCTCTGGTACTCCTACGGTGGCCCCTTTGACTGGCAGCTATCCTCGACCTACCAAAGGAAGAGTAGTATCGAAAGGAACATCCCCTTAATTGCTGTCCCCTAGGCCGAAAAGGCAGAGGTTGACGCACTGCAGCGCTCAAGGACTTTGCTGCAGCTTTGGAGGTCTGCAAACTCTCAAGGCTCTCGTCAGCCTTGCTGCCAAAAAGATGGACACCATCAAAGGGCATGTTGAGAAGCCGGGACTGTACATCAGGAGCAAACCCAGACTTCCGCAACCACGCAAACCTGCGCATCACGGTGTTCGCCGCCATGGACCGGCTGACACAGTCTGCCACGTCCAGACCCGACTGAACAGTCTCACACATGGCATCCTTGCCTTCCTGAACGAGGGCAAGAAAGCCATCCCGTTGCTCCCCTTCGGGAATGCGTTCAGCCGCCAACGACACACAATTCCACAGAGTCTGCGTAAATCTTGCAAGGGCACAAACAGAGTTGGCTGCCTTTAAAGCTATACCCCCAGAAGAAAATACCTTCTTCGCCCAACCATCAAAGCGTTTGTCGTCCCTATCAGAAGGGAGGGTAGGGTACGCAGCCTGCTTTTCTGGGGCCGTAGCCGCCTGCACCACCAAACTCTCCAGAGTGAGGTGCATAGACAAGTAGCAGGGGTCGCCACTGGCTGGACGGTATTTTTTCGGTAGTGACTTATTCACTGCCGGGAGACTCTCCAGAGCAGTCCAAGCCGCTGCCACCCTTCTTTGTAAGGCCATATGGAATGGCAACACCGGGTCAGTGGGTGGACCTTGGTCCAAGATATCTGTTAGGTCATCCTGCAAAAAATCCACAGGTGGAGCAGACCACCCCAGATACTCCGTCACCCTCGACATGAGGCGCCTGTACGAGGAGTCAGCATGTGTACCAGGCTCAGGCCTGCCAAACTCAACCTCCGGGGAGGTATCAAGACCACTGGAGTCATGTAAAGATTGACAAAGGTCTTCCAATTGGCTATGACCAGATAACAGGTCATCCGGAGCCTCGGGAGGCCCAACCCCCTCTTCCTTAGACCCTTCCTTTACCTCTGAAATGTACTCCATGGGTTGGAACAAGTCCACCCTGGGAGGAGGAACATAGTATGGGTCAAACACAGGCCGCAAAGACTTGCTGAGTGCCTTTCCCAGAGCTTCCAGAGCTCTCCGTGGCACCTCCGGCAAGTTCTCATAAAAAGGCGTTGAGGGCGCTGATGGGAGTGGCGTCGACGTCGACCGAGGCGCTGATGACTTCGACAACAGCGTCGAGGCCGGAGCCCCGTGCGTGTCCTTCGACGGTCTCGGCGCTGATGACTTCCTCAGAGCCTCGAGCAAGTCCCTCGATAAACATGGCTCTGAAGGCGTTGATGCCTTCTTCGAAGGCCTAACAGGCTCCAACGGAGTCGAGGACCGGGACCTGGAACGGGCATGGTGGCGATCATACCTTGTCCGATCGGGACGTTTTTTGACTAGCGCGTTTTTTGCCGGCTCCACTCCGAGGCGCGGATGGAACGGTGCCCTGCGATTCGAAAATCGCCATCATCTGCCGGCAGAATTCCTCCCATTCGGCCGGCGACGAGTGTTTTGTGGGACAAGCCACCCGCCGTCTGGCGGAGTCCTCCGACGAGGACGGGGAAGGCGACCGGTGACGGCGCTTCCGTGCGTGCAAGAGGCAGAGGAATGGCAGGACCCACTCCTGGAACGAGACCCCCTGGACTTACACCGACGCGGAGAATCGCCCCTCAAATCGTCAGTCGAAAGTCCAGCGGACTTCGACTTATGGGGTTTAGAAACCCTACCTGCCGACAACAACTTCTTTTGCTCCCGCAAGGCCTTCGACGTCAAAGACTGGCATTCATCGCAGTCATCGGTGGCGTGGCTCTCGCCGAGGCACCATAAGCAGATGTTGTGCAGGTCCGTAAGAGACATCTTGGAACCGCAGTCCCGACACTTCTTGAAGCCCGACTTCAGGGTAACAGAAGACGAAGACTCGATTCAACAAGAGAGAACCGAGGCACGCCGAGATTTCGAAGCGAACACGTTCGCGGAAAAAACAGAACTGAGGCTACGGGCATTGTGCGTCCTACATATAACATCCGGTGGCGTCGACCGTCGGAGGAGGTCCTCGAGGGAGCGTATCGACGTCATCGATGCAGGACGCCTACACCGAAAAAAAAATTCCGAAGCAGCACAGCTGTGGTAATCAATGTTAAAGATGTGGAATACGTTGGAGGACACAATCCCCTCGAACAAAGTCTTTCTATTGTACAGGGATTTTGCTGGACCCTTTGTGTGACCACTTTGACCTATTTCAATGGCTCACCTATGGCCTTCTGGTACTTTTCGTTTCTCTCATATGGGGCTCGACCAGAGTCTCTTGAGTTAGCACCACGTGGTGCCCGTTTCCCTCTGCCGCTGGTCTCCCCTTCACACTTTTTACAGTTCATTCAAATTCATCAGCTTTAGTTCAAAAGTTGCCACTTTGCCATTTGCACTCAGCACCGCCCGGTTCTTATCGGCACTTCCCTCGACTCACCGGCTGTGATGAATCGCTTGGCTGTTGGCTTTCTTGAGTCAAGGCCGGTAACACGGACGTGGAAGCTTCCCTCGCTCCTGCTTATCGGCATAGGTTTGTCCGTGTACCATTGACATGTACTGCAGGACACTTGTGCTATTGTTCACGGTCTTAGGCTCTCTTCCATGAAGGCTCTACGGGTCTGGGAAAAGGGCAAGGTCACGTCTCTCCTCGCCACCATCTCGATTCCTGCTGCCTTTCTCCTCTTGAATTGCAACCTGGTAGCAGTCTCATTGTGCTGTCTGCCGTGCTTGCCTTGCTCGTACTGCGCTCTCTTGCTCCACCTTTTATCCCTGCTGGGAAAAGGAAGGGTTGTCAGGTGTGCGTGTGTGATCTAAGTCAATTGCCTGACTTTGCCTGACCTTTGTGTCGGGACAAGTCAGGTAAACAGGTTTTTCTTTAGTTCACTCTCTTGGGAGTGAAAAAGTATTTGTGTCAGAAGGGGGAGGGGAGGCGGTTTGAAGGTCAGAGTCTCCTACGGGACCAGGACAGTGAAAGTTTGTGCAATGGACGAGATTGTTGGTCACTTTTGAATGGGAGTTTACAAAGTGACAATCGGAGGGACGGGATTGGTAGGGTTTGCGGGATAAACGGGAATAAGTGGGATCGCGAAATGAATCAGGGGGATTGTGGGAATGGTAGTATTCTATCTTAACAGGTTGAGAGTGCAGAAAATAATCAGAGGGACGGTAAGAAGAATGATTGGGAGTATTCTGATGGGGAACAAAAAACCGAGGATTCTGAGGAAGATGGTTTCTGAATGCAGCGGGTGAGTAATTAACTCATCAGAGGCAGAGGGGATGATGGATTCTTGAAAAGGAAGTTTATTAGATGGAAGGGAGGTCAAGTTAATACAGCCCATAAAAGCTTTGGGGGCCTCATCTTCCTCATCCCTTTCTCCGGGTATAATACTGCATCTTACCTGGGGCAATATCCAGAGCATAACCCCGGAGTTCCCCCATCCAGGTGATCCTTCCCTCGCTCGCTCGTCCACCCCCAGGGTTGGGATCTGAGAGCGCCAGCACTCCCCTGGCCACCTGAATAAGTGTTTCCTGATGTCTAGCTGGGCGAATACCCTCAGGTTTCTCATACGGGAAGAAATGAGTCGTAGGCTTGGAATTTACAAAAACAATGCCAATACGTTGATTCTATTCAGGGTAATAGTGCAATCTTCTTTAAACAAGTGCTGTAGTAAGAGCCGTGGGGCTTGTTTTGAAGTAATCACGGTCACCTTGCTTATCAATCCCGAAGGGACACTACCTTCCAATCTCCTCAGAGTGGGCAAAACATTTTGAGCTTTAGTGCCTTCACCTGTTACCTTTAAAATACTAGAAACTTTAGATTGTGGGGGTTTCAATGCTTGAAGGCATATGCTCGATCACTCTAGGCATCATACTCTGTAGCGGGTGAATAGTTTATGGCTGGGAGGCTATTATTCGAGCACGCCGTTTTGGAAGTTTGACCAGCGGAGGCACTTCTTGTTAAGCAGGGGTCCCTCAATACTACCACGGGCCTCCTGCAACGTTCTATTCGTTGCCACTTTCTTCCGTTTAGATTGCAACCTTTTTTAAAACCTGAGGCTGGCTCTCAGGGTCAAGCCCACATTCATTAGCGATAGTCTCATTTACTGTTAAGTTTCATAGAAATTTACAAGACGATCTCCTGTTACTCCCTTTTGTTTTTATTTGTTCTTTTTGAGGAAATTTAGCAGCTTTATCACTGAGGATTTTTAGTACCAAAGGCAATGATGATAACTTGAGTGTCGGCCCCATCTTCTTGCGCTCGTTGGCCAGTGGAATTTCTGCATTGAGCGCCAGCATAGTACTGTCGTACCCTGGGTTCAAAGTCCATCATTGTCACACATTCCCTCAAATTATTCAGCTGTGATTTCACATAGAGAAAAGTTTGCAAATCTTTCCCGGAGTCCCAAACAACCATTCTCTTTTTAATGACATTTAATAGTATAGTATATACTTTCACTTCTGAACTTATATTGTCATATAAGTTGACAAATGAAGTGAAGACATTTAGGCCAGTTAGCGCTGTTGGGCTGTCTCCCCAGTAGTATTTGGACTAAAAGGGGTCATTTGCTGTTTTGGGTCACTAGTACACACAGAAGGAGTTGAGATAGTTCAGTCAATGAGCTGTCTAAATCTGTAAATATAGGCAGAGTATTTCAAAATGAGTTGTGAGGACCAAGTGAGTTATGGTCAATTGCCACACGGCTCTCTTACTCTGATGTAACATAGACAGCCTCATTATCCTTCACAGAGTTAGCAGAGATCTCAGATGGTAACAGACTATTTCGATTAACATCTTTGTCCCTTATTTTGCAGATACAATTATGAGCGTTTTCCATATTCTGTACCATTGTGTCTTTAGTAGGACTTTTCCGCAACAACAGTGATCAACTAGCAGGCTTGTTTGCCCCAATGGGAGCGCCCTCACAAGATCCATGATCACATTCTCAGGTCTCATTCCTTCTGAGGCACTTTTACTTTGTAGGTAGTGCATGTATAAAGAGATAACACCCTGAGAACAAAGTCCTACCTGTGTCTGTCTTCCGTCAACTGCTGTGCAACTGCACTCATCCGCACTCCGCTATGCGTTCCGAGACGCAGTATAACACGGAACTGTGTTCTCCTCCCAATTTAGTCCGTGTAGGTACTGTAGTCACTGCACACAAAGCCCTATGCTGTGAAACTGCACTTGTCCGCACTCCCCATACATAAATAAATGACTGACTGACTGAGTTGGTATAGTGCAGCTCTGCAAACTGAACCACCCAAAGTCAGAGATCATATTATGTCAGTCACTGTAAAAGAATCGTCAGGTGCAAGAAAATGACATTCTTCACGTCGTGCCTCACTGTGCCATGATGGGAATGCAAATACTGTACTCAGTGACAGTGTATTGGAGGAAACAAGGTTATCTACCATCTTTGCCATTTTCAGTATGGGTGATGTTGGGGAGCAGCTGAAACACTTGTCTATAGGCGCATTATGAATGCCATATCATATCATGCAGGTACCAGTGGCTTTCCCACGCGGACTGCCTCATTCCACCGTATTGTGCAAGATCAATCACAGACCACTGTAGCACTAAAATGCTGTTGGGCTCTATCAGGAGCAGATGTGGCTTATTTGAGCCCAATCCTGGCAGATACTTAAGGATTGCAGTGCTATCCCTGAAAAAGGTAGAATGCTAACACTTTGTGATACCATGCACAATGAGGTTCCTGCTAGGGGATTGTGGCAGTTCCGCAATCACCGATCAGGAAACACAAAGGAGTCACTACTGAGGCCTACAGGAGAGACAAGAAAGAGTGGCAATATTAGAACGATTATTATTATGCTTCTGGTGTTGCGGAAAGACCATATTATCTAGGCAGACTAAAATAATAGAATGTGGGGAAACAGTGATGAGGGTATTTCTCCATTCACAGTGCAGGCATGCCCAACTCCCCTTCTATAAAATACACAGAGGATGTGCTTGATGCTTTGTCCTAGCAGAAATTGGTTTTATACAGTAAAAGTGCACTTATGAACCACTATAGGCTGTGCCACAATATATAAA
The DNA here is from genome assembly GCF_040938575.1 of Ambystoma mexicanum. Taxonomy (NCBI): domain Eukaryota; kingdom Metazoa; phylum Chordata; class Amphibia; order Caudata; family Ambystomatidae; genus Ambystoma; species Ambystoma mexicanum. The sequence goes on from NC_090927.1 coordinate 1,144,873,864, forward strand.
AAGAAGCAACACGCAATCTCATATTGGCTGAAGTGTACAATGCTTACCAATTTGTTCTGTCAAGCATGGCCCTTTATACCATTGGGTAAGTTCAGATAATTGGCTTTTTGTGATTAGATTTTCACCTCCCAAGCCACTTGTAGGGATGTAAGCCACATCGGTCTCCTATTTGAAAAAATAATGCAATATATGAATGCGTGCCCTTTTGACCCAAGCGTAGGCATTTTATTCACTGAACTGTATCAACCTTAATGAAGAACAACATTCCACACTCCAGTTACCAGGAAAAGTGCATGGGATAAGTTACTTACCTGTAACTCTTGTTCTCCAGCATTGGTATCTTTCAAAGATTCACATGCTGTGAATATTCCCAGTCGTCGGGCTGGGAATCCTCTGTAACAAAGAGCAGTTTATTTTTAAACTGAAAACTTCAGTCACTTTAGTGCTCTAGTATAGTCATTTCTGGGTCATACTGCCCAAAGCCAATGGAAACAGCTCACTTATCTCCACCCCTGAAAGCGATCTTCAGATATTGGCACAGTGCACGTAAAATGGTATGAGCCAAGAAGAGTCGAGCAGAGCTAGACAGGAGGCTCGCATGTGAATCTATAAAAGATACCAATGCTGGAGAACAGGAGTTATAGGTAAGTAACTTATACCTTCGCCAGCATTAGTTCTTTCATAGATTACAAATCCGTACAATATAAACATAACAAACAAACGGGCAGGGGTAAGCCCCTTGTAGAAAACACTTACCAAGGGAGACAGTGACCTTACGCAAACAGGTTGTGTAGAACCACCTGGCCGACTTTGGACGCTGCTGCAGAATCACTGTTGGCACAGTAGAATCTTGTAAAAGCTTGTACAGACCTCCAAGAACCCCAGAGAGGAACGCAACCGTGGTGGCCACGGCTCTGGTCGAATGAGCCCTTGGTCTGCCAGGAAGAGGCCTGTCAGCCTGTGGATGATAGAAAGCTACGCAGGATGAAATCCACATGGCAATCAAAGAATTGGAGAGTGCCTTGACTATACCAGATAGCCAAATGTCACAAAGAGTTGAGAGGTCTATCTTAACTCCTTTGTGCATGCGATATAGTATTTCAAAGCACGCACAACTTCCAATGAATGCAAGTATTGTTCTGCAGGAGAAACATGATATCCGAAGAAGACAGGTTACACTACTGGTTCGTTGAGATAGAATCCGTAGGGATCTTGGGCACAAAGGAGTCTGTAATACCACTTTGGACTTGTGGCAAGTCAGGTAGAGGCTTTGCAGGAAAAAGCCTGGATCATGCCTCCCCTCCGAGCTGAGGTGAAGGCGAACAGGAAGGCAGTCTTCCAGGAGATAAATTGCAGTGGAACTCGGTGCATTGGCTCAAATGGAGGCCTCATGAGCCTTGACATGACCACATGTAACTCATCCTGACCCCTGTGTCTGTGACCCATAGCTGACCAATAAGCCAACCATCCTGACCCCTGTGTCTGTGACACATCCTAGCATTCTCCAACCATCCTGACCCCTGTGTCTGTGACCCATAGCTGATCCATACTCCAACCATCCTGACCCCTGTGTCTGTCATGATGCCTACCTCCAAGGAGCCAGGTTCGACCCAGCAACCCCAGAGGCAGGCATCATTTCCCCCAGGGGAGTGCCAGCGGGCCCAAGCTGGGGCCCTTTGGACGCAGTCCTGGCGCCTTAGGCACCAGGCTCATGGTGGACCTCTGTCCTGGCGCCTTAGGTGGCAACATTAAGAAGATTAATAGACTGAGGTATTTTTTGTGAACAAACTTGGTACCACAGATAGAGTGGTCCGGCGCCACATGGGCGCTCAATCAAAGGTCTCTAGCTGGTACCCCTCTCCTAAACTAAGATAATGTGGAATTACAAACGTATTAAAACTACAAGTACCAAGAGGCCGTAGGGGAGGCAGACGTGAGGTGTGAAGGTGGTCATACAAGGGTCAAGCCAAACCCCCTTGTACAATCGAAGGTCCTTGACATGTTGTAGAAGTTTGAACAATGGTGATATTGTGAAACAGGAGTTTGCGCCTGGCTGAGGGGTACGCTGTGCGAACTGTGTTATTGTGAAGCTCGCACTTACCATAAGCTAACAGAGTGACCCGGTGAGACGCGATTGCCCTTCGGGTTTAAAACTGGTATGTGCTTTGGGAATGTCTGATATGATAGGTTATTTATAACGCGCTTAATACCCCAGAGGTTTCCAAGCGCGGACCCGAGGATCGAACCTGTGTTGCTCTGTGTCGTCTTGTTTACAAGGCGAGCATGTTGCTCCTGAGCTATCCTTCCGAGACAAAGTGAGGCTGACTACTGAGGGAAGGATTGGAGTCCGGCTGAGGGAAATCCAAGGGTGAAGGGTAATCACCTGGCGTTAAGATTAACAGAATGAACTTTTGTTTTGTTGTTTTTGGCTTATCAGGCCATCTGAAGGAAGAGATTTTGCATGAGAAGAGATTTGGGTACAGAAGGCCCTGATCTAGAGAAAAGGAACTGTAAGTTTGTGCCAGTGAAGCCCAGGAGTGTGCTGTGCTGAAGAGTTCCGCTTTGTCCCGTGCTGAAAATGTGGTGAAGCGAGACCCTGGCCATAACATCCTGACTTATCATTTTGTGAACACTTCTTTCTTTTCTTGTGAATATTATCTCACACTATTTTGTAGCATAGCGATAAGGATTGGCAATAGGATTTTTGGTATAGGCCCTTTTTATTTTACTAGACCCTACTGGGACTGTATTATTATTTGATGGTCATAGCTTGCTCCCATCCTAGATTTATGTTTAGATTAGGCGTATTCCTCAGCCATTTTACAGTTTAATAAACACCCTTGAATTGTGATCACTTGTGTCCGTCTTACTTTGATACCATGCTTTCCTTACACTGTGCCTCCACAGACAGAGAGAGATCTGGTGCCCCCTGCTTGCGTACATCAAACATCATAACATCGTAGTGGTGTGCTCTGTAAAAATGTGAACCACCCGATCGCTGACATGCAAAAGAAAGGGCTTCGGTGCCCAAAAGACAGCACGCAGCTCCAGAAGGTTGATTTGGATAGATTTATCTTTGTCCGTCTGTAAAGAAGCAGACCTGTACATCATTAATAGAGCCTGCCCCCTCTCCTCGACATACTGGATGAAGGACAAGAAGACATTGTGCATGACACCAGGTATCATTGCAATACCACACCAAGTGTATAAGAGAAGATAAGCACTCAGACAACTGTATCGAATGTACCCTCGAACTGAAGTGGTAGCAGGAGATTTGCACACACCACTGAATATTGAAGAGTTGAAAGAAAATCTGACAGGTGGAAAGTGATGCCATAAGGAGAAGACACGATGACGCACTGAAACGAGATGAGGATACTTAAGGAATGAAGCTGTAACTGAAGAAACAAAGTAAACATATGTATGAGTGAGAAGAACAAGTTACTTCTTACCTTGTAACGTTCTTTCGACGGGATGTTCCTCCGACGTATTCCTCATCTTAGATATATCCTTCCAGCTCTGCTGGCCTCGGAAAATGTTTTCTCTAGAGGGCGCTGCGCGTCGACGTCCCTCGAGTCGATGTCCCTCGACAGCCGCCGTATCGACGCTCGACGTCATCCTGCCTATAAAGGCTGCGCGCAGCGTCCGTTGCTCAGTTCCGTTTTGTAGCCCACAGTATTACTGTCTGGACTAGACTAATCACCCTGAAGGAGCATAAGCTGCAACAACAAGGGAAGTAGAACTGCGGGGATGGATGGGAGGGTCGATGAGGAATACGTCGGAGGAACATCCCGTCGAAAGAATGTTACAAGGTAAGAAGTAACTTGTTCTTCGAAGGGATTGTGTCCTCCGACGTATTCCTCATCTTAGATAGGCTCCCATAGCAGTATTCTATATTCGGAGGAGGGAGTACTGACTTCACGCTGTCTTCTATTGATGAATAGAATGCAGTACAGCCCTTCCAAACCTAGTCTCTTGACTGGAGGAGGAATCCAGATTGTAAAAACGTGTAAAGGTATGGACAGACGACCATGTAGCGGCCGCACATATGTCTTTAACCGGCACGCCTCTTTGAGGGCCGATGAAGCTGCAATACCTCTGGTCGAATGAGCCCTAAGGTTTTGAGGGGGCTCTTTCCCTGCCAGTTTATAACATTCCAGAATGGCTAGAATGATCCATCTGGAAATGGTCTGCTTAGTTATTGGTAACCCCAGCTTGTGACCTGCGTAACCTACAAACAGCTGGTCTGCCTGTCTTATCCTGGCTAGTCTACTAATGTAAAAACTTAAAACCCTCCTAGGGTCTAGTCTGTGTAATCTCTCTTCCTCTTTCCCCGGGTGAGGAGGAGGATAGAAAGATGGTAGGGTAATCTTCTGAGTGATATGGAATTCAGAAACCACCTTTGGGAGGAAATTAGGCTTCACTTGCAGGACAAGTTTGTCTTTGTGAAAGATTGTATGAGGGGGTTTACAAGAAAGAGCTTGTAATTCGCTCACCCTTCTAGCAGATGTAAGTGCTATTAATAAAACAGTTTTAAGGGTAAGGAATCTTAACGAACAAGAATGGAGAGGTTCGAAAGGTGTACCCATCAGGAAAGTTAGTACTAAGTTTAAATCCCATAGGGGAACTTGGAATGGTCTTGGGGGATAAACATTGATTAACCCCTTTAGAAACTGTATTACCAAGGGTAATTTGAAATAGGATGGTTCTTCCGCAGTACGCTTAAAGATAGATAGCGCTGCGAGATAACCCTTAATGGTGCCAACTTGGAGGCCTGAATTTGCCAAATATAGTAGGAAGGACAAAACCATTGGTGTACCACATGAAAATGGGTCGATATTCTGTTCTCTACACCAGCTGCAAAATCTGTTCCAACGGCAGCGGTATAAAGACTTTGTTGCTGGCCTCCTTGCCGAAAGCAACACCTCCATAACATCATCAGGGAGGTCCCAATCCTTGTACCTCAGCCGTTCAGAAGCAAAGCGTGAAGGTTGAGGGTTTTGATGTCTGGATGGAGAACCTGACCTCCCTTCTGTGAGAGTAGGTTCTCTCTGAGAGGAAGTCGAATTGGAGGGCAGATGGACAAGTCTAGAAGGTCCGGGTACCACGTTCTCCTGGCCCAATCCGGGGCAATTAGGATCATGGTTCGCCGGAATCTTCTCAACCTCCTGATCATTTGAGGAATGACAGGGACCGGTGGGAACGCGTACAGAAGCGGAAACTCCCAGTCCACTATGAACGCGTCTCCCTGAGCTCCTCTCGGAGGAAATTCCCTTGAGCAGAACAGGTCGCATTTCCTGTTTAGGCTGGTGGCGAACAGATCTACCTGAGGGGTTCCCCAAAGGGCGAAGATCTCTTGAAGGACTTCCTGAGCTAGCTCCCACTCGTGGGAGACTGTGTTCTGCCTGCTCAGAGCGTCCGCTGTCAAGTTCTTCTCTCCGGCTAGGTGAACTGCCGATAGAGAGATTCCTTCTTGGATTGCCCAAAACCAGAGCTGCATCGCCTCTCTGCACAGGGGTAGTGATCCTACGCCTCCTCTTTTGTTGAGGTAATGCATGGCCACCGTGTTGTCCGTCATTATCAGGACGTTCTTCCCTTGTACAGCTGGCAGGAAAGCCTTCAACGCAAGTCTGATGGCTCTCAGCTCTAACAGGTTGATGTGTAGTCTGGACTCCGATGGAGACCAACGACCGCTGATGGTCAAGTCGTTGAGTCGTGAGTGAGGCATCCGTGACTACTGTTATCTCCGGCCAGGGTTGCCAAAACTGTTCTCCTTTCAGAATGTTCTCCTGACAGGCCCACCACTGAAGGTCTCGAGCCACCCTGCCGGGAACCTGAAGAAGATCTGTCATTCTCCCTGAGAATTGTGACCACTGAGTCCTCAGTGCCCACTGGAGGGATCTCATTCTCAGGCGAGCCTCTGGCACAAGGAAAATGCAGGATGCCATGAGGCCTAGCAACCTCAAAAAGTCGAAGGCTGGGAGACGTTGGGCATGCTGGAACTTGGTAACCATCTGTAGAATATCTTGAGCCCTCACCTCTGGTGGCGAGGCTTTTACCAGGGAAGTTTCCAGGATCGCTCCTATGAACTGGAGTCTCTGCGATGGTATCATTTGTGACTTCTTTAAATTGAGGGAGAAGCCCAGTCTGTGAAAGAAATGGCACACGTGATGTAGCTGGATCTGAGCTTGCTCCGGAGAAACAGCCCTGATCAGCCAATCGTCCAGGTAGGGGTAGACGTGAATCCCTTCCCTCCTTAGACTTGCAGCCACTACCGACATTAACTTGGTGAAGACCCTCGGGGCGGAGGTCAGCCCAAATGGCAGTACTCGAAATTGATAGTGAGAGTTGCCAATTGCGAACCTCAGGTATTTCCTGTGTTTGAGATGGATAGGCACATGGAAATAAGCGTCCTGAAGGTTCAGCGATACCAACCAGTCCTCAAACTGAAGGGCCTGGAGGATCTGAGAAAGAGTGACCATCTTGAATTCGTCTTTTCTGAGGAATTTGTTCAATTCTCGCAAGTCCAAGATGGGTCTCAGTCCTCCGTCTTTCTTCGGAATGATAAAGTAAGGGGAGTACCAGCCCTTGTCCCTCTCCGCTACAGGTACCGGTTCTATGGCACCTTTCTCTAGCAGGTCCAAAATTTCCTGCAAGAGGAGCGGATCTGGAGCTTTCTGAGAGCTGATCCCCGGTGGATGACTCTGAGGTATACGTAGGAAAGGCAGGCAGTAACCTTGGGCGACTGTTTCCAATGCCCAAGCATCTGACGTGATAGCCTGCCATACCGTCAGATGTTGAGTCAACCTGCCTCCTACAGATGTCCTGTGAGGGGAGTCCTCAGAGTGGTTTTGGGGCGGCTGATGCAGATGCCGATGGTAAAGAGGCACCTGCTGTTGCTGCGGCTTTAGAATATCTACCCCGTCCACCTCGGGTAGTTCTTCTTTGACCCCTTTGAGCCGGTCGTCCTCTACCTCTTCCGAATGCGGAGTAGAAGCGAAAGGACTTGCCCCTCGCAGAGGTTCCTGTGGGACGAAAAGGAGTCTGACGGATTGCAGCTCCTAGGGATTTTGCTGCAGCTTTTGAAGTTTGCAGTTTCTCTAAACTGTCATCCGCCTTTTTCCCGAACAAAGAAGAGCCATTGAATGGCATGTTCAAGAGCCTGGCTTGCACATCTGGGGCAAAACCCGACTTTCTCAACCAAGCGAATCTCCTGGTTGATGTACTTGCCGCCATTGCTCTGCTGATACTGTCAGCCGAATCAATGCCCGTCTGGAGGGATTCGCACATAGCGTCTTTACCGTCCTGTATAATATTCAGGAACGCATCCCTTTCTTCTCCCTCCGGGATGCAGTCAGCCGCTGTAGAAGCACACTCCCAAAGTGTATGGCTGAACCTAGCAAGGGTGCAAGTAGCATTAACAGACTTTAATGCCATGCTACATGCTGAAAAGACTTTCTTTGCCATAGCATCATATTTTTTATCGTCCCTGTCCTGTGGGACTGTAGGATAAGCCGCCTTGACATCGGTAGAGGATGCTGCTTGTACCACCAGACTTTCTGGGGATGGATGTTTAGACAAAAACTCTGGGTCTGTGGAAGATACCCTGTACTTTGCAGACAATTTTTTATTTACTGCTGGTATTACATCTGGGGTTTCCCAGTTTGTCATGATCTTTCTCTGAAGAGCTTTATGAAAGGGCACCACAGGATCCTCTTGTGGGCCTTTGTCGAGAATATCCGTGAGGTCATCTTGCTGCTAAGATTGTGAAGGTGCAGACCACCCCATGAACTCTGTAATCCTGGCCATTAAGGCTCTGTAGGGGGTTTCAGCATGCTCCCCCGGGTCTGGCTTAGCAAAATCCACCTCAGGGGAAGTGTCTAACCCACTTGCCTCATGTAAAGAATCATGAAGATCCTTTAATCTGCGCTCTTCAGAGGAAAATTCCTCTCTAACTGGGGTTACAGGTCCCTGTAACTCAAATGTGTCTTGTTCAGACAAATCACCCTCTTCTAAAATTGAGGATATAGTTCTCAATTGTTCTGAACTCATAAAGGGAGTAAATCCCATTTCCAAGGCAGAGGGTGCCGAACTTGTCATTATTGGCCTCAAAAACGTCGATGTCGTCGATGCCGACGTCGAAGGCTTCGAGCGTGGCGTCGAAGGCTTCGAGCGTGGCGTCGAAAACAGAGGAGGAGGCCTCGAGGACCTCGACAGAATTGGAATTCTACTCGACAATATCGACGCCATCAACGTCGAGGGCCTGGGGATAGTCACTGGATGTGTGGTCACCGTGACTTTTCTTGGCGTCGACGCCGGTGTCGAGGCCGGCGTCGAGTCGACAGACCCGTGTGTCGAAGGTCCCTTCGACAACGGCGTCGAAGACATCGACCTCGACGGAACCTTCGTCGACGGCGTCGACGGAACCTTCGAGGAAGGTTTGGAGGTCATAGTCCTGCTCGAGGGTTCGAGACGCGCTCGAGAGGTTTCTTTCGCCGGGTACTGCGACTCGCTGCGTTTTTGACCTTCGGGTCTTTCGACCAGAGCATCGCTCTCGGCAGTCTTCGAGGGGGTTGAGGCCGCTTTCTCGAAGACGCTCATCATATTTTTTCGGAATTCCTCCCATTCAGCCCGGGAACTATGTTTCGTGGGGCAAGGGATTCTTTTTGGCGAAACAGAGGAAGAGGAAGACGGAGAAGGGGATCTTCGACGTCTCCTCTTCGAGTGCTTCGATCTCGAGGAGTGATGAGACCCACTCCGAGACCTGGAGCGCGAATGGTGACGAGGAGACGAATGTCTCGACTTCGCCGACGAAGAAGAAGCTTTAAAAGTCTTACCTTTCTCCAGCTTCCCCCTACGCTCCTTCAGGGCCTTAGCTGTCATGGACATACAGTCCTCGCATTCCGAACAATGGTGTTCAGCTCCCAAGCACCACAGACAATTTCTGTGAGGATCGGTCAACGACATCTTTTTCCCACAATCTCGACATTTTTTGAAGCCGGATCGAGGAGTTGTCGGTTCCGACGAGGAAGCCATCGAGTACGGATCGAATAACTCGAGGAAAATAGGATTAATCTGACTAAGAACTGGGCAACGGTATTCCGAGGCACCGAGTAAGCGCGGAAAAACAGAACTGAGCAACGGACGCTGCGCGCGGCCTTTATAGGCAGGATGACGTCGAGCGTCGATACGGCGGCTGTCGAGGGACATCGACTGGAGGGACGTCGACGCGCAGCGCCCTCTAGAGAAAAATTTTTCCGAGGCCAGCAGAGCTGGAAGGATATATCTAAGATGAGGAATACGTCGGAGGACACAATCCCTTCGAATAAACTATATATACACAGAAGATAAGTAACCAAATGAGTAGCATATGTATATACACAGAAACGAAAGGTAGATGAGTCATATAGAAGCTTGCTACAGTAGAAAATATGGATGTCAGCTCTGAATGATAAATAAAGCGAAAACCTTGAAGGAGAAAGGCCAGGGCTGCAGAGCTGATAGACTCGAAGTGGATTTGCGCATGAACTAAGTATTGCTGTTGGCCAGAGATCAAGGATACCACAGCGAGAAGCAAATTGCAGGGTACAAAGGGAGTTAACGAGGATAAGCAACATACGCAGGACATATTTCTCTTAGATTAACTAAATGAGTAAAAACACGTGTGAATGTCAAGTATAGGACAATTAAAGATATAGAAAGCATATGTGAGACGCAGCAACCAAGTCTCCAGAGGCCAAAGAGGGTAATGACACCTGACAAAATCGAATCAAATGGCATTAAATCGAAAGCCGAGATGGACAAAATGATTGTCTCTTCACACAAGGTCTAAGACCAGAAAACAAGGCCTATTCATAAGTCCCAGACGAAGATACCGATGTACCTTAACTCCCCTTAAAGTTCCAGGGAAGAGAATATTCAGCAAGGTCAAATACAAAGAAGCAGCCTTGGCTGATGAGAGATGGTAGACTAATTGGGCAAGCGGGCAGTGGTCTGACGTTCTCTGCACCTGGGTTTCATTTTGCTTATGTGCTAACGAGCCGAATGTCCAAGGTTGGAAGGGAATGCCAACCAATCAGAGGGCCTATATAATGGTGGACCATACATTGTTGCCCGGGCCTATCCACTGCTAGTATTACGTTATTATCTGTATTTTACGTAGTTGTAGTTAGAGGTTGTTCAAGGCTTGCCGATTAGATAAGAGGCATCCAATGATGATACGAACACTATAAGTAGATATGTTCCCCTAACCAATTCCTCCATCCAACAGGTTTTATTATTTGCCACGCAGGATGACGTGTTAGCTGACACACATTGAGGTATGAAGCCTTTTTTGTAATTGGTTATTTATAACAAGCTTAATACCCAGAGGTTTCTAAGCATGGACACAGAGATCAAACCGGTGTTGCTCCGCGTTGTCTTGTTTCCAAGGCAAGCGCGTTGCACCCTGAGCTATCCTCCTGAGACTTTGTGTAACTGAAATGTAACAGAGACTGTGTGGTCTACGATTTGTTGTTTGACAGGTTTCCCTACTTTATTGAGCTGATAATAAAGTAGTATTTTGGCATATTCTTTGAATCTGTATGGTTATTTGGGTCCAAGATCATTTATTATGGTAATCCCATTCTGCGTATAATAATGCCCAAAGGTGCTACTGCACATTTTGGTAGCAGTGCAAATGGTTCAGATCCAGATCCTCGGATGCTCAACGTCTTCCACCATTAGCCGAAGGACGCAGAGTTTCCTGTGGCGAGCGGTGGTACAACACGTATGACCTGAAACAGTTGGCACAAACCCCTTTGAAGAAATTCCTGTACGGTCCCTGCAGGCAGCCGGTGGACTGAAGTTGAAGTGGTTGATTGGGGAAGAGTCGATAGTGAGTGGCTCGAACTGAATAACGGATGTAAGTAGAAGCATTGACAAGTGACAAATAAAAGGGGAGGGGCCCTATTGAATGTGCACAAATATAGAGCGGAAATGTAAGAGGATTTATTAGGGAAAAGGACAATACCTCCATAATCACACCAAACTCGAAACAGAGTATTATTTAAGGGATTCCTGCAGCTACAGCCTAAGAAGAGCGCGAGGCACACTCCAAAATGGAGTAAAATAGTGATGAGATACGTCCATCAGGAGAATAGGACAAGATGATCATAGAAAAAGTGTACACAAGTGTTTGGGAGTTAGAAAAAATATCAGTGTAAAAAGTATAATTGACGTGTTTTGTATTAGTGTGATAAAATAGGTTAAAAACTTAAAAACTATAAGAACGATAGCATTAAAATTTGACAAAGTTATAAGACCCTAGAAAAGCAAGCAATTGTCCCCAGTCAAACCTAGGCGGGTAGTATTTCAGGAACATTTTTATAAAATAAGTTTCTTAAATTATCAAAAATAATAACAGGACAATACAAATTGATAAAAAGTATAAATGAAGAGATAAAATGGATATTGTTGTATAAGCCTGGAAATTGTTTGAAGAAATTGGTCTTTGGAAATGGGCGGCGATTGATGGTGCTGGCCTGAAGCGGTTGTTGTAGTGTGATTAAATAAATAATAAACTGAAAAACCTGATAAGTATTGACAGTTAAAAACGACTTGTCATTATGGGGGACACAACCCTTCTACATCTATGCAGGACATTACCAATATACACACCCGAGATTAGAAAGTACCACGCTGAGTGGCTAAAAGGCACGACTAATAAAACACTCATGCCGCGGCCTCAAGAAGGCTCATTATCAAAAACAGTACTGCGCCACATGTCAACATACTTGCATGCTACATAAAAAGGGAAGAAGCTACAAAAAAGGTTAGCCGTTTTAGAACTATGGAAGATGTCTCAGAGCGAGAGAGAAGACCCGCCTGAGAAGGAGTGGATGCTCAATCAGCATACAGAGGATGTAACACCCTCAGCACCTCTTTCTCTTCCTAAAAATGATATGACAACGGAAGACAAACAGGCAATCTATCCTCTAAAGGAAGCAGCGGTAGGGTATGTTAATCCAACAAACGCGCCTCCTGCTTAGAATAGTGAAGACAGCATGGAAGAAAGAAAAAAGAATGCAAATATATGTCCACACATGACGAACATAAAGTGCGCAATGAGAGAAAGGACCGACAGATAGAAATAGAAGAGGAAGTCAGGAGACGAGAAAGGAAGAAAGAAAAAGCGAGTGGAATGACAATAGTACAGAACAAGAGGATGGCGGGACAGATACTACTTAAATTAGATGGAAAGGGTATTGACAATGTCAAGGAGAAGAAAGGAAAGAAAAAAGAAGGGAAAGGAAAGGATAAAAGGAAGAGAAAGCAAGATAGGAAATGGAAGGAAGAACAGAGGAGGTATGAAGAACAGAAAAAAGAGAAAGAAGAGAAGAAACATGAAGAAATCGAAGCCCAAAGATTGAAAGAACATAGGTTGCAAAGAAGGCGAGAGGAAGAAGAGAAAAGAGAGATGAGAAAAAGAAATGAGAAGGAGTAGGGGACAAAAAGATGATGAAAGAGATCATATTGTTAATAGAAGTACGATACCCATTGAAGCACGAGAGCGATGGAAAGCGGATGGAGCTGCAAGAGATACCAAAAATACAGACATGGGCTAATGAGCAGGAGGCAAAAAGCATAGGGAAAAGGAATGGGGAGAGAACGGTGGTTATGAGGCTATGAGGAGCGTCGCAGGATCTCCACCGAAAGGAAACAGGAGATAGAGCGGATAATGCATTAATGGTCGAGCACAGAACGGTTTCCCCAAGTAGACTAGACCATGACAATGAGAAAAGGGATAATAGCCATACCAGTTGGGGTATAATGATGTCAGGTGGAGAGAGGGAGGTGTCATGAATCGCAGGGTGCGCCCCTTTTGGGCCTCATGGTCCTTGTCACAACGGACTTATACTCGTTAATACCTCCAATATGGCCGTCCAACGCATTCCCTTCTCGCTCCATGCGTTGGACGTAACCTTCTCTATTTGTAGGCCGCGGCTCCGCGCGTCTCAATGCTATAGCGATTAGCGACCAGACGTGTGCTCCGTAGCTCGCGGTTCTTCTCCTTTCCACTCCGCTATCCCTTCCTCGAACCCCCCCCCTTCTTCTTCCTCCTGGATTCTAGTTCTAGCGAACTTACCTTGCCTCCTGGATTCCTGGATTCGACCTCCTGGGAAAACTGAACGCATTCTGGATTTGGCAGAGACACCGGCCGCCTTCTTCAAAACCCGATCTATCCGAAAGAAGGCGGCCTCCAAGGACACCGGTAAAGAACGGATTCAGGTGAGAAGGGGGGGAACTCCTTGACAGGAGGAGAATGAGAAAGCGCGAAGAGAACTCACATGTGTTTTTCCAATAGATCCAAACATAGAGAGGGGGGTAAAATGGTCAGATTTAGAAGACCCAAAAGAAAAAACACCAGAACCTAAATCATATTCTGAACCACCACCAGTACGGTTGAATAGTACAGGGGATATATCCCTGCCTTATGTAAGTAGGTTAAGATCACTGCCAGAAAGACGACAAATGGGCGAAACTGGCCCCACATGGAAGACACGAAGTATAGGGGGATATGATTTTGGACCAGGATTTACACAATTCCTGTTATTAGAGAAAGGGGGAGGATGACCACAATATATTGTGGCCACAAATGTAAATAACCTAGTTTGAATGCGGGTGTGGGAAAATTAATTTAGGAGTTAGAAAGAATGACAGAGGGAATGACACTAGCAGTGGGTGATGTAAAAGGTCTACTGGCAGCTTTTCTAGGGGAGAGAGCAGACGACATATGGAAACAAGCAGGATATTAGAGTGTAATACCACATAACACGACATGATGGAGCACCATTTAATAATTTGCAGGGCAGACACATGGAGGGTGCTTAGAGTACAGTATCCTGACACGTCAGACATGGCGATTATGACAAAGAAAATGGGAGAGTACAAAGAGCCTGTCACTTTTATTCAAGAGATTCAGGAACGTTGGCGTCTGAGTGAACCGTGGGATAAAACAGTGGCATTATTTTATCAAATTTTATGTCAGGGACTGCCTGAGCCAGTGCAACAGCAGATGAATAAACAGGTAGGATGGAAGTGAAGCCATGCCCAGAAATACAGTGGACTATTGTACATCATTGTCGATTGTTGCAAGAGAAAATTATAAGTTACTCACCATAGTGACTAACGTACTCCTAATCCATAGTCCCCTTTCAGTCCCCTTTCCTCCATAGTGTATGGGCGTCCCTCGCTAGGGATGGGAGATGGAACCTTTTTCACCAGAAAAATCAACTTTCCCTTTAAATATAGATGCGCGCTGAGCGCAGCCCTGGGAACATGCGCTCCCCTGACTCTGCCCACCGGCACCACGCCTCAGTCCTCTTTGACACGTCGACAATATTACCATTGCCTAATGAAACCAGTTTTATTAGGTGGGGAAGATGGTGGGACGTTTCGAGGAAAGGGGACTATGGGCTAGAAGTACGTTAGTCACTACGGTGAGTAACTTATAATTACTCATACGTCCCATCCCCTGTCCTCCATACTTTATGGGCGACTACAACTGAATTTAGCCCCAAGGTCGAGAGCTGCCTCTCCTAGGAAAACTAGTTCCTTAGCACTGCCTGACCAAATGCAGCGTCCGACCTGGAGCTGGCATTCAAGCAGTACTGCTTCCAGAAGGCCGAGGGTGTAGCCGATGTAGCCACCTTGCTGATGACCTGCCACTGGACATGCCTCTGGAAAGCAACCACTGTGGCCTCAGCTCTGATAGCCTGGACATGCATATTTGCTGGGAGAGGTTTGTGCTGCCCTTTGTATGCCTCCTTGATGGCCGTAATCATCCACCTTGCTATGGAGGCCTTGGAAGCCTGACAGCCAGGCTTTGGCACACCAAGAGAGCATCTAATTTGCGGAAGCTCCTGGTTCTGTCCCGGTAGTTTTTTAAAGCATGCCTGATGTGTAAACAGTGCAGAACCCTTTGAGCGTCGTCCTTAGGGTCCACAAAGACAGTAGGTAACACGATCTTCTCATTTAGGTGAAAAGAGGAGACCACTTTAGGTAGGAATGCAGGGTGAGTTCTAAGCACCACCTTGTCCTTATGAAAAGTGGTACAAGGCTCTGAAGCCACCAGTGCCAGGATTTCACTGACCCTGCGTGCAGATGTAAGGCCCACCAGGAGGGCTGTCTTAATGGTGACTAGCCTGATGTCTGGGGTCGCCATGGGTTTGAATGGTTTATGCGCCAGGGTGCCCAAGACCACGTTGAGGTCCCACACCGGGTGAGGTATCTTGATGGGCAGGTAAGTCTGGTGAGGCCCGCCAGGTGTCTTTTAACCACCGCATTAGAGGATGAAAATACCTCCTCCTTTGAGTTCCAGTAGGCTCCGATTGCCGCCAGATAGGTGTGGCATGTGTCCACCTGCACTCCCCGATTGTGCCAGGTGTGCAGAGAAGGATAGCACGTCGTCCAACGTGCAGGTCAATGGAATGACCTCCTTTGATTCCGCCCAGTGGCAAAACCTAGTCCCCTTCCTTTTGTACTGACTCCTGGTAGCATCGCTCCTAGCGGCTTGTATAATGTCTAGGGGCCTCATTACACATAGTGCGGTAAGGGTTTACCGGTACCGGTAAGGGCACCGGTAACGGTAAACCCTTACCGACTTACTACGAGGTCCCTTTGCGGCTTGGTACTTTAACGCCTGCTTTTTTGCAGGCGTTAAAAACCAACCCGCAAAGGGACCAGGGTGCTAATTAGGTACCGCAATTTGCGGTACCGTAATTAGCGCCTTCCCCATTCCCATAGAGCCCTATGGGGCAAAAATGGGAATGAGGAAGGGCAATAGAGGAAGGCGGAATTACCGCCGTCCCAACCTTGGAATAGGGCGGTAATTCCCCTTTCCTCCAAGGCGGTACCGGTAAATTACCGGCATGAACCATGGTGCTAATAGCACCATGGTTTACCGCATTACGTGTAATGAGGCCCTAGGTTAGCCTGTGACAGATGAAGATTCCTCAGTTTGACCTGTTCAGGAACCACGCTGCAAAGGCTAACTTCTTGGGTCGGGGTGGATGACCGTGCCTCCCTGCTGTGAGAGTAGGTGAGCTGGGCCCAGCGGAAGGTGCACCGGGGCCTGATCTGACAGGCTGAGAAGTTCCAAGACCCATGGCCCTGCTGGCCACCACAGAGCTATCAGGATGATACGGATGTGCTGGGCTTCTGGATCTTGCAGATTACCCTACGGACCAGGTGAGTGGGAGGGAAGGCATACGTGTTCATGTTGTTCCATTGGATCTGCATCGCGTCGCCCAGAGAGCCCCAGTCCTGTCCCTGCCATGAGGCAAATTGGGGGTACCTCCTGTTGGACCAGGTGGCAAAGAGATGCACCTGAGGATGAGCCCATCTGTCGAAGAGCCCCTGAAGGACCTGTTCATTCAACTGCCATTCTTAGTTGTTTGTACCCAGCCTGCTGAGCCTGTCCGCCTCCAGGTTGGACTCCCCCGGGAGGTGAATTGCTGCCAAGTGCATGTTGTTCACCAGAGTCCACTCCCAAATGCTCACTACTAGAGTGCAGATGGGAGGGAACCTGGTGCCACCCTGCTTGCTGCTGTAATACATGCTGGTTGAGCTGTCCGTTTGAACGAGGATCATCTTGTCACTGATCATCGGTAGGAAGGCTTTGGGAGCGAGCCAGATGGCCATCAATTCGAGCCAGTTGATGTGGGCCTCCTGACGGGACCAAAATCCATGGACACTGTGGCTGTCCAAGGTAGCTCCCCAGCCCTCTAGGGATGAGTCCGTGGAGATGGCAACCTTCAGTGCTGGTTGACGAAAGGGCCTGCCTATCCGCAAGTTGTCGTCCATGCTCCACCAGACTAGGTCTTGGTGGAGAAAGTGGGATGCTGACCAGCTCTGCCTGGGAACACTTCTCCTGACCCCAGGCGGCTGCGAAGTGCAATTACAATCGCCTCATTTTTAGCCTTCTGTGCGGCACTGCTAGGAGACATGCCCCCATAATGGCCAAGAGGTGCTGGTACCACCACACCGAGGTCCCTGCTCTGCTGAGAAAATGCCTGTTGCCCTCTTGCTGGCTGTGAACTTGTCATCCGAGGGGAAAATTCTCTCAGAGCTCGTTTCCCAGATGAAGCCCAGGAACGGTAGATTCTGCGTAGGCTCCAGCTGTGACTTCTTGAGAATCCCAACTCGTGTAGTGTATTCATGAGGGCGGAGGCGGTGTGGTGGACTGCCTCCGGAGACCTTGCCCTGACAAGCCAGTTGTCTAGGTATGGATAGATGTGATGACCTCGGGCCCTGAGAAAGGCTGCCACTGCGTTAAGTATTGTAAAGGCTCTGGGGGCAGAGTTGAGGCCAAAGGGTAGAACCTTGTATTAGAAATGGAAACCCATGATCCTGAACCTCAGAAAGGACTGATGGGGTTGCCAGATCGTGACATGTAGGTAAGCACCCTTCAGATCCAGGGAGCACATCCTGTCTCCAGTGCACAATGTCTCCGCTATAAGCGCTGGGGTAACCATCTTGAACTTTTGAAGAGGAAGGGAAAGGTTCAAGGTGTAAAGGTCAAATACAACTGTCATGCCCGCCTGGATCTTCTTGTGTATGGCAAAAATACATGAATAGAAGCCCAGACCCCTCTGGGAGGCTGGGACTTCCTCCACTGCCTGACTCTTTACGAGCAGGCGAATTGCCACCAACAGAGTTGCTGTCTCAATCTGTTTGAGTGGGGGGGTGGAGAAGGAGGGAGAGGCAAGCAGAAAGCCTGTGGATACTATGGAGAGGATCCAGAGGTCCGCGAACCTTACATGCCAGCGTTGGGAATGAAGGGCAGGTCTGCCCTCCACCGGAGACTTGTGGATCCGGATGGGCGTGTCATGCCTTTTTGCCGTCTGAGGCTGGGGCTAAGGAGGGGGACTGGAAAAAGCCCCTGGGTGCCGCCTTATGCTGCTTGAGCCAATGCTGGCTCGGGGATCTGTCCGGCTGCCTGGACTGTCTTTCCTGGAAGCCCCGGAACCCTCCGAAAGACGGACCCTTGTCTGAACACTGGTGTGTCTGGCTATATGCCTTACGAGTGGCCTTAGTGAGGATGGATAAGGATTTGGCAGTCTGGGAACTGTTCTTATCAAGTTCCTTGTCCGTAGTGCAATGGAACAGATCGCCACCCTCGAATGGAAGGTCCAGTATACGCTCCTGGACGTCCAGATTGAACTTGGTCACATGTAGCCAGGCTGTTCTTCTCATGTCAATAGCAATGCGATTGGCACAACCTGAGGTGTCAATGTGAGACACCGTGAGCTCCATTATGTCCTGCAATACAATCTTGGTTTCCACCAGCCACGCCTTGAAGCGCGCCTGGCTCTGTACCTGAAGTTCCAGAAGGAAGTCCATGCATTTCCCGCCAGAGCCTTTGGTTGACATCAGCGAGAATAGTGTCCGCATTAGACTGACAAAGATGAAGTGAAGCGTTAGAATAGATTTTCTTTCCGTATGCTTCCAGGATCTTCTCCTCCTTAGCAAGGAGTGCAGAGGCTGATGTAGCGGAGGACAGTTGTGGCTTGGAGTAGAGGCTGCGGCGATCACCAATGAGTGTGGCTGGGGATGTGCCGACAGCAAGAGTGGATCCCCCTCCATCTGCCTGAACCTGGCATTGAGGCGCCTGTTGGTAGGCTGAGCAGAATGGGACTTTAGCCATCCTTTTTTAGCAAGTGCCACCACATCCTTTTGCATTGGAATCTTCATTCTAGCCGTGAGGGATAGAGTGAGGACCCCCGCCAAGACCCCCACCTCAGGCTGTGAAAGCCACAAGTATTAGGCTAGGCCCGCAAGCCGCACATGGAAGGCCTTGGTCGACAAAGGTGTGTTGGGGTCGTCCTCCTCATCCATGTCCATCAATGTGTCCTGTTGGTCAGGTGCAGCTGGAGGAGTGTTGGGAGTCAGGGGCTGTGGTGTACTGACAGGAGCCGGCGGCTGTTGCAGCAGCAGATACAGGGTTGCCGAGACTGTTTGAGGCATGGCAGCTGGTGTAGTGGGAACTGGCATGGGCAGCTGGGGCTACATCGGAGCCAGAGGCGCTGGAACCAAGGGCAGAGTGGCCGTGGGTGCTAGCGGCAGAACCAGAGGGAGCATGTCCCTGATCACATCCTTGAGGATGATGCCCATCTGCGGACACCTCATAAGAGTCAGGAATTTATCAAAAAACCTGTTTTCACAGGCCGGGGGAGCGTTTGGTGGTGCGGGGCCTTGAGGATGCTGAGACCTGGGCACACTGTGCCTTGCTGCATGCAGGGTGCATCTGTCCTGCGATGGTGAAGGGTATGCCGTAGGCCACGTGCCCATGAAGACCAGACTCACCTGGAAACTCGTTCCTTACCTGGTCGCCGAAGGGGGGTGGTGTCAGGCAAGCCGCTATTTTGTCTGGCCCAGCGACATCTTGTCGGGCTGCATGTCACGTCATGTGCCTGTCTCATGGCACTTGCTGCGCTGGGCCCGGCCTCTTCCAAGACTCTTGGCGGTGGAGGTTGAGGCCTACCCTGCACTTCAGGACAGGGCCTGGTAGGCGGATTGCCCTCGGCTGTGTTGCCGGTAGTGCTGCGTACAGGCGTCCCCTCGGACATCTGTCCGGTACTAGGGTGTAGCCCCTCAGATGGATAACTGGTAATAGAACCTTGCGATCCATCGGCATAGTCACCAGTAGGATCTTACGACCCCTCGGCCTGGCAGGCGGTAGCTGAAGCAGCCTCGGTACCTGCACTGGTACTAAACCCTGATAGGTACCTTCCGCTCATGCGCTTCCTGGGGAAGGAGTCGCCTTTCCGGGATGCGGATGAAAACAGTGCCCCTACCTTGGGCTTGGACTTGTGCTTGACAAATTCCTTCAAGTCCTCTGGAGGCGACCTTCCGAAGAACTCCCTCCACCGAGCTAGCCTGTTCTTCAGAGCGCGTCGCACACGGTACAGCCCTCCCAGCTGTGGTTGGAACAGAGGCAGAGAGCGTGGGGGTCGAACGTAGTAGGGAAGAGCCCATCGCAGGCTGGAGACCTGCTAAAGCCTACTGACATCGCGACATGGGCCGGGGGGAGGTGCGTGGCGACAGAGGTATCTGCTTAAAGACAAGAAAAAAGAAGACAAAGTACTTCTCCAGGGTAGACAGCATGCAATTACGAGGCTGGAGGTCTAACCAAGGAGCGTTGGTGGAAGCAGTCCATTCCCGACAATGCAGAAAAGAGGAATGAGCAGTGGCACCGGTGGGCGGTGTCAGGGGAGCACATGCTCCCAGGGCCACGCCCCTGCGCGCAACTAAATTTAAAGGGGAAGTGGATTTTTCTGGTGAAAAAGTGTTTGTCTCCCGTCCCTAACGACGGACGCCCATACAGTATGGAGGAAAGGGGACAGGATGTAGGAGTAAATAAGAAGAAAGCTGGCTATAGAACGAGAAGTATTGACGAGTGGTGAAGGCGTGTCCACACAAGAAGTACAAAGCACAGCAAAGTAATGTAGTGCACCCTATGGATCAGAGTGAGTACAACGTTTGGCCATGAGGAAGAGGGAATAGACCTAGAGGAGGAGGCAGATTTCAAAACCTTCAAGGGGGAGGAGAATTTAATGGGGCACAACCACATCAATGTTGGAATTGTGTTAGAACATGACATATAGCACGAACGTGTAGAAGTAGAGGAGGAGGCATACAACAGAAATGGCAAGCTCCAAGAAGGGGATGGGCTATTCTCCGCAGTACAATACAGTATCACAGAAATATTATGCCCAAGATCACATGCAGTATCAGACAGGCACGTCAAAAATACAGCAATCGCAGCAGATCCCACAGCAAACACAGTCGCCAAAAGGGCAACCACAGCAAGCTTCCAAGCAGGCAAAACAAGTACAGACACAGCAACCACAGTACGCACCGGTGCAACAAGCAACGGTGCCACAATGGAAGGCGAATATAGGACCACCACAAACATCCACTCCCAGGAAAGGGAGCGTGACAGTAGTGGGAGGGAATCCTTTTACGGGTACAGGGATGAATTTATAGCCATAATAGGAAAGCCCACAATGCGACTGGATGTGTTCAGTACTATCTGTGACTCCAGAACCACAAAAGGAACCAAGGGTCAGGGTAACAATAGGAGGCAAGACATTTTTTTTGCTCCTCCTGGATATAGGAGCAACTTTTTCCCATGTTCGAGAGGGAAAATACCCAATGTCTGGGATCGCCATGAATGCGCAGGGACTCTATGGGGCCACAAGTTTTGTTCCTTTTACTGACGAATTAAACACTTTCTATAGGTGAAAATGACATATCAATGCCACTATTATATTTTCGGTAGACACCAGTTAACATATTAGGGCGTGACTTGATGACAAAATTAAACATGACAATATCCTTTACTGAAAAAGGGATAGTGTGTCCAACTCCAGAGATACATTATCTAAATGTGAAAGAGTTTATATTTGCTTTTACAGGCCAAAAAGCATTACGAGGGGTCCCTTTAAATATAGAAATAGTTTGGTATGGAGTAAACATTTTGCTGATTTGGCTTCCTGGACCGACAGGGAAAATATTGAAAATACCTGATAGATTTTGCTTAGACCAGAAATACCTATGCATGATGAGAGGGGGAATAGGTAATTCCCACAGAGTTTGAGACAGCAGCGCTAAATCAAGAAAGGGTGGTTGTTCATGGAACAGATGAGGGAAGAGCATGGAGAACAGTAATAGCCCTTAAGGAAGGATATAGATTGACAGATTGTAACGTTCACCTGGTATCCACGGGGACGTCACTCAGCCTGTTCTGACCTCTTACGACCTCAAACCCTTCCTTGGAGTCTACTCGACTGGAGACTGGGCCTGAAACCCAGGACTGGTAGAGTTTAACTCCCTATTGTCTCTGTGTGCTTGAACCTCTTCTTCCCCGGGGTCCAACCCCTCCCTTTGATCCACAGCTCACCTTGTTTTCTTGGAAAGTGTGCTCTCCGTCCTGCTTTCAGCACAGGGGCGCGTTGATTGATGCAGGCTCGTTGCTGCCCAGTTACTTCACAGGCAAGAGTCCGACAGGTAAGTATAATGAGTCTTTTGAACAGTTCTTTAAGTTTGTTCCTTTCCTTCCTTAGATGATGGCCGGCGTCCGGGGATGGCGACGTGCTGCTGAGATGAGTAGCACTGAAGGTGAGTGAGAGCGTGATGCGACCCTTTTGTATTTGTATTGAACTGAGTTATTTTTCTGTGTCTTTTAGGTGCTGCGACGCTTTCAGTGTGGATGCCGGTTATGAAGAAGAAATACGGTATTAAGCGCGGTATGCAGCGCCTCTAGATGTTTCCACACTAACCTGTAGTGTCTTTTCCCTCTTGCAGATGGATGAGAAGTTCCGGAGACAGAGTTCCCCCAGAGCGGCTGGGATTCAGATAAGTGTTTGAAGCTCGTACAGTCTTTAAAAAATAAGCAAAGATTTGCTGAATGCTTACTAATGCCTTTTTTCTGTTCTTTTCCCCTTTCCTTAGGAAGCGGCGTGCCGGGATGGGAATGACACCGCCGAAGAAGCCCGCAGAACAGAAGGAGCGATGAATGATGGGCAGAAGCTCTGCAAGGTAAGGCTGTTCCTTACGGTGTTCTTGTTCTTGCAGGAGCTGAGCGCAGAAGAAAGATGCAGGCCTACTGGAGACTGATCTGAACACGGTGAGTGTCACGCTGCAGGTGCAGAAAACTCAAAGCATGTTTCTCAGCCTGGTCGTGGCTTAAATAGTCTCTGGGTGTCCCAGGTATCTCTGGGCTGAACCACACCCAAAAGACTAGACTGCACATGCAGTTCTGGGAACCAAAATATGTGGGGGCATCCATTCCCCATCAATGCACTACAAGTCCAATCCCCAATGTTATTTTATGGGAGAGAGTGAGTCTGGTGCCACAAGAGCCAAGTCTGACTCCAAGTGGGTCGGTCTTTGGAGGGATGGAGAGGTCCTTGAGGGCCATGTAGGTGATCGTGGCTTGGCTCCAGCCTGACATCTTGGAGGGCTGGGGACATGAGGGGCAGGAATCATGACACAGATTTGACAGATGAAGACTTGTTCAAAGATGAATATTCGGACGATCAATTGGTATTTTTTTCATAAGTCTCGCTTATTGGATGAAAATTGAAAATAGAGAGATAGCACAGAGAATGGCACTGGTTAAAAAGAAACTAGGTTTTTCAGGAAGATTTACAAAAAGTGCCAAGCATCTTGTGGACCAGCAGTCCATATGATGTGGGTCTACCAAGTGGTGCAGGAGCAGTTAAAATCAAGCTCAAACCAGGAGCAATTTCGCCACGCGCCAAACAGTACACCAATCACAGAGAAGCAGATGAAGGCATATTTGAGACCATAGCCGCTTTAATGAAGAAGGGAATATTGGTGCCCTCAGAGTCCCCATGTAACACGGCTGTGTACCCAGTGATGAAATCAACTGGGGGTTGTGGAGATTTATTCAGGATGTCCGCCCCATAAACAATATTGTTGAAGCAGAGCTTCATTTGGTTCCAAACCCCACTACAATATTATGTAACATACCA
Organism: Ambystoma mexicanum; assembly: GCF_040938575.1. Lineage (NCBI taxonomy): Eukaryota > Metazoa > Chordata > Amphibia > Caudata > Ambystomatidae > Ambystoma > Ambystoma mexicanum. Next base: position 1,144,897,407 of record NC_090927.1, read on the forward strand.
GCTAAAGCCAAATATTTTACAGTATAAGATTTAAAGAATGCCTTCTTTCCAATTCCCCTTCATGAAGACTCACAGGATTGGACTTCGTTTTTGTATAGAAATCAGCGCCTAAAACATACGAGACTGCCTCAGGGGTACTGCGAGTCCCCATCAATTTTGTATTGAGTCCTTTACATGGACCTTGGTAACATACAACTCAAGTGCACAATAATACAGTATGTAGATGATATATTAGTGTGCAGTGAGACAGAGGAAAGATGTAGGGAAGACTCAGTTCGACTAATGATAAACAGACAAAGAAAAACTACAATATTGCCAGGAAGAGGTCCTATACATAGGACAGCTCGTCTCACAAGAGAGGAGGGGGAAAAGTGATCCCTTAAAGAGCAGAAGCAATCATGAAAATTCCAAAACCTGCAACAGTAAAAGAAATGCAACAGTTTTTAGAGCTATGCAATTATTGTAGGGCCTGGGTTTTTGATTACATTACCTATATTCAACCACTTTTACAAGGACTCAAGGAAGCACAAATAGGTAAAAGTAAGATAACATGGACAGATGACATGATTGAAGGATTCGAAGAGTCGAAATGTGCACAGCCCCTGTAGTAGGAATACCAGACTATAATGAATAGTTTTACTCATTCTCGCATTCAAACGGAGAAGTGATGACAGCAGTATTACACAGAAGACATCAGGAGATGGACACATACCATTAGCCTATTATAGTGGGATTCTAGCCCCAGCAATGAAAGGACATTATCCTTATGAACAAGAGTTAGCTGCTGCTGCATTCGCGATAGAAAAAGTTACAAATATTACCATGGGATGCTCAATAACATTATTTGTCGAGCATTCCTTATTTGCCATTTTGGAGAAACCCAAAAGTACATTGACCATACTAAAACCGCCTGGACATGAAGTAATTATTTCAAATCCAGAAATCAAAATGGTAAGATGTAGAATAGTGAATCGAGCACATTTATAGAAGAGCCAGTAGAAAAGGACTATGTACATGACTGCTCAAATTCTATGATGATATTCCCCATTTTAGAGAAAGTGCCATCGGAGGAGGGAAAGTTCTCTTTATTGATGGTTCTTCAAAAATTGCCCAAATGACTCGTGAAAGGCATACTGGGACGGCAGTAGTGAAGTTTAAAAAAAGATGGTGAATTTGAAGTAGTGACAAGTGCAAGAGTGCCTTCACATTGTTCAGCGCAGGCTGCATAATTAGTGGCGCTTATTGCCACGCTTCAAATATTTGAAGATGAGGAAGTGAGTGTACTCATTCCGCCTACGTGATGACAACTGTACACGCAGGGCTGTCATGGTGGAAAAGAAGGCGTTTCCTCCACGCAGATGGCACTCCAGTGAAACATGCGTCCCTAATGGGCAAGCTCATTAAGGTACTAAACCTCCCATAGGCTATCGCCGTGGTGAAATGCGCAGTCCATATTAAAAGGGGCACACCTGATTTCTCGCGGCAACAAAGCCGCAGATGTAGAGGCAAAAAGAGCAGCATATTTTTCAAATATTTCTGACTTTGAATTAGAGGATGTTAAGCGGGGTCAGAATGATGCATGCTAATGCAGGAAGGTTTTAATATGTTATCCAGTGTACAGTTAATTGAGCTACAAGGTCGAGCTCCACTGGAACAGCAGGATTTATGGGAGACAGGGATGTTCTTTATCCCCCACTGAGGCTCTATGGAGACAGGACAGCACTGGAAAGCCAGTTATGCCTCTAGCATTATTGAAGGTGACACAGGAGTAGCTTCACTACCCTGCACACGCCACTAGAGAGTTTTGCTGCAATGATCGCAGAAGACTGGTTTACATCAAATTTGTAAGAACATGTTGCACAGTTTATTGTAAATTGCATCGTGTGCCAGATATGTACAGCAGGGCACACCTTGCGAACAGTGCGAGGAGAAAACCCTAGACCCAATGGTCCATTTCAGCATCTACATATAGATTATGTGGATATGTATGCAACGGTTATAGGTAAATGCTAGTTGTAAAGACTTGGAGGGAGTATCTGTACTTCTGCCCTCTATATTGTAGGGTAAAGGCCCAGAACACCCCAACAAGGCTATCAATTTGGTAGCAATGGGCGAGCAGCAAGGCTTAAGCTTTCAGGAGGTGATGCAGGTGGGTTGTTAAGTAAAGTGAATCCCCAAAGCCCCCACAAAGCAATGTCCATACACTATGTTAGGTGATAATACAACTTACTTATGTAAAATAAGATTCAGGAATATATATATACACATTTAAATAATGACATTTTGTACTTGGAAATACTTATTCAAAGAATGGCAAATATTTACACTATTTGTGGCCACACAATACTTAAATTCAGTAATAGATGCACTAACTGCAAACAGCTTTAAATAGCCCTTTGAATTCTTAAGTGAGGTGCATCAACATAGAATAGGGAAGAAAGGTAGGTTAGTTCTGAACAGTGGCAGAATGCTTTCTTTAGACTAGATCTACAATTATGTGTAAAGATCCCACTCCCACCTGGGCAACCTGTAATAGAAAAGTTAGGGAGTAACTTGTCTTGTCTTTTACAGCTCAGCCAATAATGTTCAATAACCTTCTTATAAAAGGTTCTACCAACTCAAAGTATCTGAGAGACTACAGGAGAACAGAATCCAAGACAAATCTGGGACCCCTGGACTACTCCTGAGGCTAGAGGATGCTCTTCCTCATCACATTACCTTAGGTGCCTTGGGAGGCGAAGTGGCAGAGTTTCTCAGTTTCACTCGATTCCCTTCGAGGATGGACCCCCCCCCTTGGAAGAAGGAGCCACTGGGATGCTGAGTCCAAGAAGAAAAAGAGAACCAAAGTCTTCCTGAAGTGCAGCAGTTTTGCTCTTCGCAGTGCTCTCCTTTGGTCGACAATTTCTCACACTATAGGAAGTCCTTTGAAGATGAAACTTGCTGTGGGCTCCTTAAAGGCTTGGCAGGTGAGAGTAAGACCCCTGGGAGCCTTTGATGACTTCTGGCGGCGATGGGTGCATAGGTCACTTTTGGTGTCAGGTTTCAGAATATCGCAGTTTTCTGGCTTTCGGTTCTTTAGTGCTGCAGCCGCAGCACAGACCTCTGGACAGCTTTCAGCGACCTGGACTAGACTACTGGAGTGGAGCTCTGAGCGTCCCCAAGTCTGGACCCCCAGAGATGTCTTTGTTAGCTTCTGGTGGCAGGAAACTCACTGACGGACCTTCATCTGCACTCAGAGATTCTGGACTCTCTCCGACGGGTAAAAGTGGTCAGTGATGATGACAAGGATGTCCCTTGAAATGTTCTTAGGCAGTTTGGAACTTTCGCAGCTGCAGGTATCCAGCAGCAATATGCCAGGGTACCTCCTCTTCTGGGCAGTAGACAGCAACAGCTTCCAGTGGTCACGAAAATGCACCTCTGGACCCTGGGTGTCACCAATGAACTTCTTCGACTCGAGATGTCTGGGCACTCCTCTTCAGGCATCACAAAGACCCCTTCTCCGGATGGCAGGCACAAAGGACTGGCTTTCAGGGCACTTCAGATGAACAGTAGCAGGTTGCACGATGGTCCCTCGTACCTTAGGCAGAGGTCTCCTGTGCAGGTCCTCTCTGGATCAGTGCTTGGAAGAACACAGCAGCTTTTGGATTACATGAAGAAATGCAGCAGCAGACTTCGCCTTCAGCTGGGCTTCAAGGAACAGCTTCTTCTTGCTTAGCTTCGACTTCAGCTTCTGAACAAATTGGTAAGTGAGAGGTCCCCAGATATACACATCTATCCCCCATTTACTCTGGCTGAAGGGCATTCATGCAGGCAGACAGCCAATCAGGCTCACAGGCATTCAGACCATTCACTCCACCCAGACACCCAGAACAAAGAATGCTGTTTGGGCTAAGTACCTAGCCTTTCAGCACACTACACTGCATTCTTGTCAGTTTCAGTCCGGGCCGTCTCATTCATTGTGTCACACACACAGAAACCAGACTCCCGTAACACAGAATGTGAGTTCACTATAGACTCAATACATACAGACCCCCCCACCCAGGGTGTACCCACAACACAGCCCTTGGGAAGGCTCCAGTCAGTCTGACAGGAGGCAGCCCCAGAGCCAAATGGAACAAGTTACTTACCTGTAACTGTTGTGCTCCAGCATGGGTCTGGCATGGATTCACATGCTCATGAATATTCCCTGTCATCAGACTGGGAATCCTCGGTAAAGAAAAAATCAGTATCAGTTTTGTTTCTGATCTGTCTTTCTTAGTAGTAACCAATCAGTGATCTCTGGGTCATACTGCCCCCAGCCAATGACTGCCCTCTCCCTAAGCCCCGCCCCTGGCAGCCATCCTCAGATTTGGTAGCACGCCAAGTGGCAGTATGACCAAGTGAAGAGCCACAGAGGGGTAGGTGGGAGGATTCGCATGTGAATCCATGTCAGACCCATGCTGGAGAACAACAGTTACAGGTAAGTAACTTGTTCCTTCTCCAGCATGGGGTCTGGCATGGATACACATCCTCATGAATAAAAGAATACATAGCAGTATACACATGCACAACCCCGGGAGGTGGCAACAGGCTCAACATTAAGCAATACAACAACTCAACATTAAGCATCTCTTACCTCCTCATCAGGTTCACCTTAAGCGAACAGGTTGCGCAGCACTGCTTGGCTGACCCTGGAGTCCCGATCGACGCAGTACAATCTTGTGAAGGTGTGCGTCGACCTCCACGTAGCAGCCCTGCAGATGTCCAGCAGGGGCACACCAGACAGGAACGCCGTGGTAGCAGCGATCGCTTCGGTCGAATGGGCTCTCGGACGGCCAGGCAGCGGTCGGTTTGCCAACCGGCGACAATGCATGATGCAGCCGGAGAGCCATCTGGAAATGGAAGTCTTTGAGAGAGCCTTCCCTTGATTCATAGACCGAAAGTTCACAAACAGTTGTGACGTCTTCCGAAAACTCTTCGTGCGGTCCAGGTAGAACTTCAGCGCTCTAGCTACATCCAGCGAGTGCAAAGTACTCTCGGCCGGCGTCGAAGGCGACGGGAAGAAAACTGGTAACACCAAGGGCTCGTTGAGGTGGAAGTCCGACGGCACTTGGGCATGAAGGGTCATGAAAAGTCAAGTATGAAGGCTTGCAAGATAAGGCCTGAATCTCTCCCACTCGTCGTGCAGAGGTGATGGCCACGAGGAACGCTGTCTTCCATGACAGGAACTTCAAAGGCGCCGAATGCATAGGCTCGAATGGGGCTCCCATGAGCCTGGTCAGCACGGTGGACGCAGCGAGGTGGACTCTCCTCGCTTGTTCGGAGGGCTTCCCGACGGGCCTGGTTCTGGCTCCTCCGTCGGGGTGCGTGGCAATCTCGTCCTTATCTCGGTACATAATGATTGGATTGCCAACAAAATGGCCGCCGAGCTATCCTGGGGCTCGGGCAATGGCTGCGATGGACGGGATGGCCGCTCCACTGGGCCCTGTTCGTCGTCGCTATCTTCGATCACGTCAGCAGGGACCCTCCCCTGGGATCGAACCTTCTCAAACCTCTTGTTGAGGTTTATGAACCTCTCGTTGAGGCCTATGGACCTTTCGTTGAGGCCCTTCTCGGTCTCCACCAGTTCCTCCTCAGAGGCTGATTACGAGTCTGTAATGGCCACCAGCCCCCCCCCCTCTTTTTCAGCCGGGGGCTTCACGGGGGTCTTAGCGACGGGCTAGAAAGAGGATTCCCTCCGCGGCGGCAGGGATACTCTGGGCCCAGAGGCCGTTTCCATTGGCATAGTCTTAGCCGGCTCCGCCAGGACCGCAGCGACCACTTTGGTAGAGGCCTTAGCCGGGTGGATCAAAGCCCTCACCACCTTAGGTGCGTCCTGGGCCTTCGCCTTGGGGGGGAGGGTCCGCGCCTCGCTCCCCCTTCGAGATCGACCGGGTCCGCTCCAGCGGCCTACCCGGGTTCTCGGACTTCCTCTTCCCCGAACCAGAGCGCTGGCTCGTGGTCGAACGTGCCGGGGAAGTAGCGCCCTGCTTGGCAACCGAAGAGCCCGACCTTTCGGTGCTCCCGGGGCCCGCGGACTCGTGGTGCTTGGCCTTCTTTTGGGCCCCCGTCGCCGGGGAGCCCTCAAAGGACTTAGAAGCCCGCTCAGACTTCCTCTTCGGCTTCTCACTTGCTGTGCCCTTCTCCAGCCAGGTGGCGAGGCGGGAACGACGATCTTGTTTGGTCCGTTCCGAAAGGTTCTTGCAGAACGCACAGTCCTTCTCCACGTGCGTCTTGTCCCCATGGAGGCAGTAGAGACATTGCGAATGCTCGTCCTCCTTGAAAACGTTATATAATCCGCATCCAGGGCAGTTCCTGAACAGCTTGGATCCGGGCGTCGAACTCCCCTTGTCCTGGGCCATGTCCGTTGAGGTAGGCCGCAGATCTTCCGGAATCCTCCAAGAAGTGTAAACTCAACGAAAACTTCACCCTTGAGGGGCGTAGAAGAATTCCGAAACGGGTCCCTGTTATCGGAAGTAGAAACGGTGGAGCTTGAGGCTCGATTAAAACGAAAAAATAAGAAATTCTCCTGAAAAAACGTGAAAACGCAGTAAAAAAAAAAAACTCAAGAGCTAAACACGAGGACTCCCAACACTTGAGCGTGCGGTAAAAATCTGAGGATGGCTGCCAGGGGCAGGGCTTAGGGAGAGGGCAGTCATTGGCTGGGGGCAGTATGACCCAGAGATCAGTGATTGGTTACTACTAAGAAAGACAGATCAGAAACAAAACCGATACTGATTTTTTCTTTACCGAGGATTCCCAGCCTGACGACGGGGAATATTCATGAGCATATGAATCCATGCCAGACCCCATGCTGGAGAAATGGTGTTTCCACCCAACAGCCACTCAGGAGCAAGGGAACAGAGACAGGGCTTCCCAGGACTTTGTAAAACAAAGTAAAAGGCAATAGAAACCAGGAGGCCACAGGTGCCATCTTGCCTTCTATCAGGAATTCATTGATTCCAATGGCATGGCCTGGGTGTCCCAAAATGGAGGACTCTCAGAGCCACTCCCAAGTCAGCATGTAGCTGCCACCATCCCCTACCCTGCTCTATGGGCCACACACAGGGGCACTCAAAACATATATAAGGTGTATTAGTGTGTACCCCCACCCATGGGTGCCATAAGGGTATCACATGGGTGTTGTTCACCAAAGATAAACATGACGAGCTGCACTTCCAGAGGTCCAGCTGGGCCTTAGTGGCAGAAAACAGAGAAAACACACACAGCAAAGTGGCAGGACAAGCACTAGGAGGCCCTGTCCCTCCATAAGGCATTTCCAGCATCAAACTAGTGGTAGTATGTTCCTTTTCCAGATGGACCGAGGCAGGTCCATGCACCTACCCCAATGCCACATGTGCTGCCAGATTTCTTGTGTGTAACGTGTTTCCTAGATGGGGTGCATGCGAAGTCCTGCGGTCAGATAATGGGCCGCATTATGTAAATGAATTGTTTGAGCAACTAGTTCTTCTATTATGCATAAAAGACACCTTTTCCTCCGCATATCACCCACAGGTGTATGGTATCTGTAAGAGGCTAAATGGACTTCTCAAAGGAAGGATAGCAAAAATCAAAATTACTCTGAAAAAGGGATGACTACATTGCCTACCCCTTGCTTCGTTTGCCTTGAGAAACCACACTGGCTCAGATCACCACCTAACTCCTCATGAGTTGGTGACTGGATGCTGCATGGGTGTACCACTTGCTCCTCCCAGTCAAATAAAAGCTGATGTCCATAGTGTAGCGAAAACATTAGGGGATGAGATGCATGCTTTTTTAACAAATATGACTGCTAGTGTTTCTTTTATTTCTCAACAGATCAAGAATCGGAGGGAAGGGTCAAAGAAGACTGAGGAAGACAGCCAAACAACAGATTTTATCAATTTGTTTAAGCAGCCTAGTTTTTTCCCAGGGGACCAAGTAATAGTAAAGAGTTTTGTATATACTTGGAACGAGCCCCGTTTTGTGAGAAAGAGTAGCGCCTGAACAACGCTCTACAAAGGAGAGACCCCGACCTCTCCGGGAACAGCTGATAAGGAAGCAAGAGAAGAAGTTCCGCGCATGCAGACCAGATCGGCTACAAAGGGCAAGTACAAAGAACCAGTGGACTAAAAACATTCTGGAACAAACTGACGTTTCCTCAGTTTAATAGGAAACAAATTGACTTGCTGCAGTTCCAGAACTTTTTTCAGTCGAACTAAAAACAGATTATACATTGCAAATAAGACACAAAGATTGCAAGGCACACTGCATGCTGTCAAAAACCTTGCACCCATTTCTTTTCTGCATGCTGTTTTTGTATACGTACTCTGAAAATATCCAGCTCTAGTGTGATGAAACATGCACGTTGTATTTTTAGAAATCCTAAGAAACAGTACTATTATTCACAGTTATTATTGCAATCCTAATTCAGTGCCTGCTATAACAAAGCACACATTTTGAAAAGTGATTGAAGGTGAATAATTGAAATAAAAATGGGAATTTTTCATTATATGAAACACACATTTCTAACAAGGAGACCAGGTACTCCAAAAGAGACAATATGGCATCTGAATACTATGACAATACTTTGTGTAACTACATTTTGTCCTATGTGCGGTCTCTATTTTCTTATGATCTTTACATTTCGCGATATATTATTTTATAATAAAATATAAGTGTCTGACATTGAGACATCTATTGTTATCCCCAACGAAAGCACAAGTGATATTTTTCCTGATATTTCCAAACAAATTCCCCAACTTAAAAGGGATGCTGGGGAAGATAATGATGATATACATTCATATCTTGATAATTCGGCCCATTTAAAGAATAACATGTGGTATCAACACATGAAGAAAGTGGGGAGAAAAACATCAGATGAAAGCTGTTACATATGTTCGTATATTCCCCATGCTATGGGAGCATCTAAAATATTCATAGCAATAGATGTATCAGTAACAAAGGCACATTGCCTGACGCACCTTGCACTTTGCTTAACCAGAGGACAATTTCATGGCAAGACAGCATCATTGGCATGGGTGAATAAAGTGATATCCCAAAGGGAAGATAATTATACACAAGAGACTAAGTTGAGAGCAAAGCAAGAGACAATAAACTGAATAATAAGATATGAGCAGCCTGGAATAAATGGAGCAGGAATCTGATTCGAGGAAAATCGAATGTTACAATACAAGGATAACGAAGGGAGAGAAGTACCAGAATGCTAGGATAGAGGTCAACTATGAATCAAAGGAACAATCCTTACTCCTAAGGGATGGGCCGATGGACTGATCATTAAGGGGAGGCCATTGCATATATTACCCCTGAAGAATGCATCCCTGTGCTTCAGAAATAATGGTACAATACAAGTTGGAGAAAACCTCAAGTGTGGTTGTGTTTTTGACATACCAGCATGAAGGGAGGAACAGCTGTCCTGATGAACCACAAGCATATATGAAGTTGCCACCAGAATGGGGCGGAATTTGTTCACTAGTACCGATGAACATGCCAGCCCTAGTAGTACCACAAAGCGACCTGCAGATCACAGACTTTCCTAAAATCGATGCACACCAAAGACATCCCAGATGAGCATACATTTTTCAGCAGAATGGCAGTGATATTTATAGCTATATTCATGCCAGGAATTCAAGCTGCAGCGAATGCCAAGTGGTTACAAATCACTAGGTGGGAGCTGTTACAAACTTTCAACACAACAATAAAAGGGTTAAACCCGATCAAAGAAGAATGGAGGGCCATCAGGCTCATGGCCCTACAGAACAGGTATGTCAAGGACTTAATTACAGCAATGGAAGGAGGGGTGTACGTCAAGATCGGTCCTTCTTGCTGTACATTCAAACCTGCCCATGATGGAACAAAATGGAACTCTGACAGAAGCAATAACTATGCTGTCAATCCGGCATATGAACATGGTGGAAGTAGACGAGACCGAGGATGAAGATTGGTTTTCGTCCCTGTTTTCATGGGTTCCAACCTGTTTGGAAAATGCCTTCAAACTACTTTGGAGGCATGTTGAGGTGCGGTGTGGAAGGATCAGGCAATCTGTGTTGGAGTTTTGACACCAGAGATTTTAAGGTGGCTAGAATGTCCAAAGAAATGTCCCTAGGAGTTGCAGGAATGGCAGGAGGAATTACCCTCGCAGTCGCTGCTGCCTTAGGTCTAGGCATGATGCATTTGGAGTTGGAGGGGACCTCCTGCAACACCATCTCGTCATCTGAGAATACTCCCATTGACCTTTCTGAATCTGACTCGGGCTATAGGATGTCTTTTGACGGAATAGCAGACAAACCTGCTCTCTCCTAGGTGATCCCAAGAGCTAGTAGAAAACACCTGGGCAAGGTAGCCAAAGTGGATGGCTGAGCCAACAAAGGAGCCGACGGTGCCACAGGCATAGAGTGAATCATGGTTCAGAGACTTGATCAAGGTAAACGGTATAGTAGTCTAAGGTTTTTGAACACTAGTCCACAGGGTCTTAGTCATGATCATTGACGGGATCGTGGTTGAAGATTTCTATGCGTCGACGGGGCTTTGCTTTTCAAAGAGAAGGTTGTACCATGAGCCGTCGGCCGAGACATAGATTAAGACCTGCACGACTTTGATGATGATGATGATTTCTCCGTTGACAAGGAGACAGACTTGCTCTGCGTGGCCATCGATAGCGACGACGCATACTTCTTTGCAGGTAGACCCAGAGGAGGGTGCCAAAGTGTGTGCCTTCCCTCTGCATCGAGATGCTTCCTTGCGCGACCTGGACTTCCGGCTAGAGGGGGTACACAGTGCTGGTCTGCCATGCCAATAACCTCCAGTGGCAGTCTCAGAGCGATTAGTTGGAAATCGACTGGCATATCTACCACTCCTGGATGATGCGTGTTGGATGCAGGCAGTTGTTGTGGAGGTCCTCCAAGAAAACATTCTTCAGGCTGCATCAGTTGCAAGCATTGAATAGACTTTCTCCTGGACTCTGTCATGCTTGGTGTAGGACTCAGCATCAGAGACGAGAATCTACTCACGGGAAGCTGGCCACCAGGGGAAACTCTAGAGGTCGCCAAGGGGGGAAGGATCCTCAAGATACTATCGGTAATGAAGACATTAGTTGAAAAATTGTAGAAAATTTTGAGTAAAAATAAGTGATTTTTCGGAGGACTCCCAACACAAAACATACAGTAAAAATTCTGAAAATGGCCTCCAGCTGTGGTGAAAAAGGAGCCCTTTCCATTGGCTGTGGGCAGTATGACCCTAAAATTAGTTTACTAGAGCACTAAAGGTTTCAGATTAAAAATAAACTGCTCTTTGTTACCAAGAATTCCCAGCCTGACCAAAAATATTCATAGCATCTGAATTTATGAAGGATCCAATGCTGGGGGAACATCTGACTATCCAAAGTTAGTTAACATGGTATATCAAAAGGTGAAAATCTCTCACCATAAAAAGGAGTGGGTCTTGCATAATATTAGCTACAATTGTCGAAAAGCACTATTTAACAGATATGCAAAGCCACTTGTAATTTGTGCTATCGTTTACATTACAACTACAAAAATGTGTGATGAATTTCCCTCCCTGAAGATGACATTTAGTGCAACAAGGCAATTTATTTATCTGGTAAAACGACTCCAAAACGTGTACACTTTTGAGTGCCAATATTACATTCTCAAGTCAAGACCTGCAAGCATGTCCTGAAGATTGCAAGCAAGTAGGAGACTTGTACGCCACTAAATGAGAAAACACCTGTCTCATGTGCACTCATGTTCATTGTGTTGATTTCAGCCCAAGATTTGGTAGAATAGCGACAAGAGAAAAACTAGATGGACTGTGGAAAGTTGAGGAAAAATATAATAAAAAGAATATTTAAACAGTAACTAATTTACACTGAAGTTATTTGTCAGGCATATAGATAGTGTGACAAATCATTCAGAATGCTTGGTTTAACAAATAGCTTTTCAAATTTGTTGTCATGTTCTCCAAAACATGAACATGCTATGGGCATCATTAAACGTTCGGTGGTATCTCAGCGGTAAATCTGCCGAGAGACCACCAAACCGATGTACTCTTATCGCCTCTTGGTCCAGTGGAATTAGCACTGGATTGCAAGTGGTGGTATGGCAGTGTTTGTCTCCATTTATGGACCACCACCAGTAATTCTGCTGAAATTGCCTTTTTTTGCAGTAAGGTGGTGGCATTTAGCTGGAGGTTTTCCCTCCAAACCCATAGTTGGACATTGCAGTAACTGTTACCACTGCATTACCACTGTTTTTGGTCAGACCTCCAAACTCATAATGAGGCCCTGTGTTTAGACTGCACTGCAGTGAGAAACCAGAGTTTGGGGGAGAGTGGGCAAGGATGAATCAAAAATACAATGGTAGTCATATTTCTACATTCTCTACTAATTATCAATGAAAGTGGCATAGGTAAGCATTAGAAGGAACAAGTTACTTACCTGTAACTGTTGTTCTCCAGCATGGGTCTGGCATGGATTCACATGCTCATGAATATTCCCCGTCGTCAGGCTGGGAATCCTCGGTAAAGAAAAAACCAGTATCAGTTTCGTTTCTGATCTGTCTTTCGTAGTAACAACCAATCACTGGTCTCTGCGTCATACTGACCACAGCCAATGACTGCCCTCTACCTAAGCACCGCCTCTGGCAGCCATCTTCAGATTTGGAAGCACGTGAAGTGGCAGTATGACCAAGTGAAGAGCCGCAGAGGGGTAGGCGGGAGGGTTCGCATGTGAATCCATGCCAGACCCATGCTGGAGAACAACAGTTACAGGTAAGTAACTTGTTCCTTCTCCAGCATGGGGTCTGGCATGGATTCACATGCTCATGAATAAAGAATACATAGCAGTACACACATGCACAACCACGGGAGGTGGCAAAGGCTCAACATTAAGCATTGCATCAAACTCAACATTAAGCATCTTACCTCCTCACCAGGCTCACTTCAGGCGAACAGGTTGCGCAGCACTGCTTGGCCGACCCTGGACTCCTCCCTGGAATCCCGATCGACGCAGTAGAACTTTGTGAAGGTGTGCGTCGACCTCCACGTAGCAGCCCTGCATATGTCCAGCAGGGGCACACCAGAAAGGAACGCCGTGGTAGCTGCGATCGCTCTGGTGGAATGGGCTCTCGGACGGCCGGGCAGCGGTCGGCTTGCCAACCGATGACAGTACATGATACAGCCGGAGAGCCATCTGGAAATGGAAGCCTTCGAGAGAGCCTTCCCCTGATTGACAGGTCCAAAGTTCACAAAGAGTTGTGACGTCTTCCGAAAACACTTCGTGCGGTCCACGTAGAACTTCAGCGCTCTAGCCACATCCAGCGAGTGCAAAGTCCTCTCAGCCGGCGACGAAGGCGACGGGAAGAATACAGGCAACACCAAGGGTTCGTTGAGATGGAAGTCCGACGGTACCTTGGGCATGAAGGAGGGGTGCGTCCTGAGCACCACCCTCGTGTCGTGAAAAGTCAAGTACGGGGCCTTGCAGGAAAGGGCCTGGATCTCTCCCACCCGTCGTGCGGAGGTGATGGCCACAAGAAACGCTGTCTTCCACGACAGAAACTTCAACGGGGCCGAGTGCAGAGGCTCGAACGGAGGTCCCATGAGCTTGGTCAGCACCACGTTGAGCTCCCACGCCGGGGCCGGAGCCTTCACCGGCGGGAACGATCTGAACAGTCCCTTCATGAACTCTTTCACCAGACGATGAGACCACAAGGACGTCCGTCCCGTGGTCCTGGTGTATCGGGAGATCGCAGCCAGATGAATCTTGATGGACGCGTGTGCCAGTCCAGCTTTGGCCAGCGTCAGCAGGTACGGCAGAACTTGGGGAGCCGTAATCCGTAGAGGGTTAATCTTCTGTGCGTGGCACCAGACAGAGAACCTCTTACATTTGTGTCCGTAGCATTTAAGAGTCGAGGACGCCCTGGCCTTTGCAAGAACCTCTCTGCAGTCGGCCGGTATGTCGTATCCTCCAAACTCTAGCGCTGCAGGAGCCAGGCCTGCAAGTTCAGCGATTTCGGGTCGTGGTGGAGGATGGCGCCTCCTTCCCTGGAGAGCAGATCCGCGTCCACCGGCAGCTTGATTGGCGGGGACGCTGACAAGTCCAGAAGGTCCGGGAACCATATCTGCCTCGGCCACGCAGGTGCGACGAGGATCATCCTGCACCGTGACCTCTTGAGCTGGTTGACGAGCCGGATTACCAGTGGCAAAGGAGGGAACGCGTAGAGTACAGGCCCTCCCAGGGGAACCAGAAAGCATCGCCCATGCTCCTCGCCTGGGGAAACCTGCTGGCGAACCTCCGGCACTTGGAGTTCGTCGCCGTCGCGAACAGGTCGATCAGGGGTGTGCCCCACCGTCGGAAGAGGCGATCCACTAGATCCTGCCGTAGTTCCCACTCGTGGCACGAGCGCAGCTCCCTGCTGAGTGAGTCGGCGATGGTGTTTTTTATCCCTGCCAGATGAAACGGCACCAGAAACATCCCTTGGGCGACTGCCCAATGCCACAGGTCCTGCGCCTCCTTGGACAGTGCTGGGGACCTGGTTCCGCCCTGTTTTCTGATGTAAAACATGGTGGTGGTGTTGTCGGTGAAGATCCTCACCACCTTGCCCTTGAGGGACGGAAGGAAGGACCTGAGGGCCCAAAACACTGCACAGAGCTCCAGGACGTTGATATGTAAGGCTTTCTCCGTTGGGAGCCAAAGCTCTCGTCGAGTGTGATCCTTTCCTCGAAGCTGCCCGTCGTTTGGATCCAGCGCGCGTCCAGGAACTCCTGCAACGGGCGCATCCGGAGCCTGCACATGGGAATGAGGTAGATGCAGGAAGACATCATTCCGAGGAGGGACTTGATGGACCTCACCTTGGCCGCGTCGGCCACCAACATCCGTTGCACCTTGCCCAGGATGGTCCTGGTCCTCTCCTCCGACGGGGAGGCCAGAAGGGACACTGTGTTGAGCCTCGCTCCCAGAAACAGAGCGTCTTGCGCGGGTACCAGGTGGGATTTGGCGTAGTTCACGGAGAATCCCAGGTCCGTGAGAAGTTGGACGGTCCTTGCCGTGTGAACCACGGCGAGCTCCCTCGTCTTGGCTCGGATGAGCCAGTCGTCCAGGTAGGGGTAGACGTGGATCCCCTTGCGTCGCAGCTGCGCCGCCACCGGTGCGAGGCACTTGGTGAACACCCTGGGTGCCGACCGAAGGGGAGGGCTTTGAACTGGTAATGACGCCCTTGGACCACAAACCTGAGGAATTTTCGGTGCCCCTTTTAGGATGGGAATATGGAAGTAGGCATCCTCCAAATCCAACGACGACAGGAAGTCTCCTTCCTCCAGCTGACCCAGGACGTGCTGGAGGGTGACCATCGGGAACTTTTGCGCCTTGATGAACTTGTTCAGACGTCGCAGGTCCAGGATGGGGCGCCATCCCCCCATCTTCTTCTTCACGAGGAAGTATCTCGAGTACACTCCGGAGCCCCGAAGCCTCTTTGGGACGAGTTCGATGGCGCCCTTCCTGAGCATCGCCTTTACCTCCAGGAGAAGTTGAGGGACGTGAAGTTCTTTCCTGGCCACGGGGGGGGACGCGTGGACACCTTCTTTGAAACTCGAGCGCGTGGCCCCGGGCCAAGGCGTCCAGCACCCAACGGTCGGTGGAGATGGACTCCCACACGCTGACGAAGCTCGCCAGCCGGCCTCCCACCGGGGTGCTTCGGTGGGGGCCCGACCCCACGGTCGGTTCAATCCTGCTTGGACGAGGCTTTGCCGCCTTGACCTCCTTGGCGACGACGGCGGAGTCCGCCAGACTTGCCTCGTCCTCTGTAGGCCTCCTGAGACGACGAGCGGGCCGCTTGACGGTAGGTGGAGAAACCGCCGCCGGAACCTTTGGAGGCGCCCTTGCCTCCGCTGCTCCGAAAGGGCGTCCGTCGTTGCTGCAGAACTCCCAGGGCCCGGGCCGTCTCAGTGTCCGCTTTAATGGCCTGAAGGGAATCGTCCACTGTTTTGCCAAACAGGTTGTTCCCATCGAAGGGCATGTCCAGGACTCTGGTCTGAACGTCTTGACGGAAGTCCGTAGCCTTGAGCCATCCACGCCGCCTAAGGCAAACGCCGTTGCCCAACTGGCTGAACCCAGTGTCGGCGATGTCCGTCGCAACGGTAATGGCGTGGTCCGAAGCCACCTCACCTTCCTGCAGGATCTCCAGGGCCTCTGTCCTCTTGTCGTCCGGCAGGAAGTCCAGCAGGGGAGCCAGTTTGTACCAGAGCTCCCTGTCGTAGCGGGCCACGATAGCCAAGGCATTGGTCGCTTTAATCGTCGTCGCTGCCGACGAGATGACTCTGCGTCCCATAGCGTCCAATTTCTTTCCCTCACCGTCCGGTGGGGAAGTCGATGTGGAGGCCGCACCCCCCCCCGCTTTCTTCCTGGCCGCCTCGGAGACGACGGAGTCCGGGGTAGGCTGCGCCCGGAGGCACAGGGGGGCCGTGTCCGGGACCCGGTACTTCTTCTCGTACCGGTCTCTTCTAGCTGGCGTCGTGGAAGGTTTCTTGAGGAGAGTGAGGCCCTCATCCCAAATGTCGTCCAATAGAGGCACTGAGAGGACCGTCTTCCTCTTGGCCTCGCGCCGCTGATAAAGGAAACCTTCCTTCTTCTTCTCCTCAGGGCAGAGTTGAAAAAGCTCGGATGCCCTGGTGATCATGGAGTGGAACGATCCAATCTCGTCGGGCGGAGAAGCCCTGGTGGGAGGCGACGACGGTACATCCTCGTCGTATACCTCGTCGTCCGTACCCGTCGCTGCCGTGTCAGTCCCCGTATCATCCCCTCGGGTGGACGGGGAGGAGGGCTGGAAGGGGCGCGACGGCTGAAAAGGAGGCAGAGGGTGGATCCTTCTTTTCTTGGTAGGGGGAACACCAGAAGGTCCCGGTTCTGGGTCCCCCGACGGGAGAGGTTCCGTCGGCAACGGTAGTCTCGTCCTTATCTCTGAGCATAAGGACTGTATAGCCAACAAAATGGCCGACGAGTTGTCTCGCGGCGCTGGCAGAGGGGAATCCGACGGGCGATCAGGGGCCCCGTCGGTACCCTCGACGATGTCGTCGTCACCTGCGTCGGGATCCATCCCGACAGGTCGGTCTTCTTCCACGCCGAGGCCGTGGCTTAAGACTTCGACCAGCTCCTCCTCCGAGGTTGAGGCCGAATCTACGACGACGCCCTGCCCCCCCTTTTTCTTCCCCACGGGGGATTTCACGGGGGTCCTATCGATGGGCACAAAAGATGACTCCCTCCGAGGTGGCAGGGAGACTCTGAGCCCCGAGGTCGCCACCACTGGTGTAGCCTGCACAGGCTGAGCCAGGGCCGCCGCGACAGTTTCGATAGAGGGCTTGGCCGGATGGATTAAGGCCTTCACCACCTTAGGTGCGCTCACCGCCTTATCCTTGAGGGGGGGGACACCGCCTCGCTCCCCCTCCGATGGGGCCTTCGAGCTCGACCGGGGCCTCTCCAGGAGCTTCGCCGGGTGCTCAGCCTTCCTCTTACCCGACCCAGAGCGTTGGCTCGTGGTTGATGGTGCCGGGGAGGGTGCGCCCTGCCTGGCGCCCGTAGAGCCCGACCGTTCGGCGCTCCCGGTGCCAGCGGACTCGCGGTGCTTGGCCTTATGTTGGACCCCCGTCGCCGGGGCGTCCTCAAAGGACTTAGAAGACCGCTCAGATTTCTTCTTCTTCTTCTCGCCGGACGGGCTCTTCCCTTCTAGCCAGTTGGCGAGACGTTGATGGCGGTCCTTCATGGTCCGCTCCGACATGTTGCCGCAAAACGCACAGTCCTTCTCCACGTGCGTCTTGTCCTCATGTAGGCAGTAGAGACAAAAGGAGTGTTCGTCCTCCTTGAAGACGTTCTGCAGCTGGCATCCAGGGCAGACCCTGAACAGCTTTCCGGGCGTCGAGCTTCCCTTCTCCTGGGCCATGACCGGGCCTGAGAAACTTCTGGAGTCCTCCAAAAGCATAGCTCGACGAATCTTCACCCTTGAGGGGCGCAGACGAATCCGACACGGGTCCCCGTTGATCGGATAGTGAGTCGGTGGAGCTTGAGGCTCTTTTGACCGAAAAAACGAAGTTTTTGAGAAAAAACGTGAAAAAAATAGCACTAACGCTCGAGAGCAATAGCACGAGGATCCCAACACATGAACGTGCGGTAAAAATCTGAAGATGGCTGCCAGAGGCGGTGCTTAGGTAGAGGGCAGTCATTGGCTGTGGTCAGTATGACGCAGAGACCAGTGATTGGTTGTTACTACGAAAGATCAGAAACGAAACTGATACTGGTTTTTTCTTTACCGAGGATTCCCAGCCTGACGACGGGGAATATTCATGAGCATGTGAATCCATGCCAGACCCCATGCTGGAGAAAGGAATTCTAGCAGTTCACAATCACGAGAGTTAACTTACAATATGCATCATTGTGCTGTAACATGATGCAAAGCCACATATCTCTCAACGCCAAACATTTATAAGGCCACCCATCAGTTCATTTTACTCAATCTATGTCTTTAAACCAATAAGACAAAAATCATTCTCATTGTTGCAAGCATATCAATTGCATATACAAGAAATCCTCGTTTTCCTTTACATTATTCTAGAGTTTTGCACCCAGCTTTATAGGATGCACAGGTTGCAGGTAACCTGATGTATCAGGAACTCTCATTTACAACCTCCTATCCTCGCTACTCATGACAATTGGGAACCTCTACACTTTAAAGGTTCAACTCAAGCCATACATTTGCCATCCTTGTCTATTTTCCTTAATAATCAAGGTGTTAGTTGTGATGAACCCTAGAAACGCGGCATGGGCCTCCACTGATGTGGCCAAGGAAAAGCAGCCGCTACCTGATCCTGACCCTGGGGGTGGTATCATGTGGAGGTGACTCATGCTGGGGGACATTGGGGACCTCCGTATCCCATGATTCCCCTATAACTCCTTTACTATTGATGGCCGATTGTAAAATAGAACAAACTAATGTCATACAATCCTCTATGAACCTCTGTGCCCATAATGCTAGACATACTGGGACGAGGAAGATGAAGGTAATGAAGACTTAGAATACCAAGGTGTGGTCTAGATTCTGCCGACCAGAGCACCTGAGTGGGATATTGAAATCCCAAGATGAGGCAAAGCTGTGGAATGCAGGTGAAGCAGCAGAAGAAGGCCAAGGAGTTACTGAAGGCTGTGCGAGAGGTGTAGCTAAGGAAGTTAAAACTATCCAAAGATGCAGGAGTAGCCATGGCGGGAAGCACGCTAACAGAAGTCACCAGGAAGGATGAAAACAAACTGAACTGCATAGTACGCGCAGCGGGAAGCTGCGTACTAAGAAGCCGCCCAGCAGGAAGGGATACGTGCCCCCAGAGCAGCATATGGCAGGTCGGTGATGCTGCAGAAGATCAACTGAGCTTTCAGCAGGAGAGGGAGCAGACTAAACACTGGCGGTCCGCCGCAAAGCCTGACAGTAAGACACCGCCGCAGGCAACCGGTGAGTTGGCTGAATCGGAATGCTGACCCCAGGGCGCTCCATACATACAAGAACATTGTTACAATACAATACAACAATTTTGAATACCGAACCATTCAGCAATCAAAACAGAAACCGAACAAAAGTGGTAAAGACGAAAGTTCCCTTATAAAGGTCATACTGTGGGAAAAGTTTATGACCAGCATTATAAACAGCATAGAGGCTGCAAAATGACTAACAGAACTACCCGTGAGGAAAGCCTCTAACCAATACTACCAACAGCCAAGAGGCTACGAGAAAACCATATTAAGATTACCACTGGGAGATGCTCATAACCAGCATTACCATCAGCCAAGAAGTTGTGAGAAAACCTTAATAAAAGATATACATTTGGGAAAGCTTATGTCTGACGTTGCCATTAGCAAAGTACATACAAAATAGAGACTATACGAAAAGGCAGTTGATGTTCAACCCTCTTCTGAAGAGAGATTGGTGTGGAAAACATTGAAACCAATATTGCCATCAAACTTTTATTTGAAAGTAGTTGTAGGAGTTCTTCCTTGCAGGTGAGTATACCAGGAAATGGGCTAAGTGGTTAGTCCTGGCAGGTGATTGGACGGGGAAAGAAGCTGCTTTGATAAAATACGTTTGTGGCAAAAGGTGTTGTGAAAGAACCTTTGTTGAAGAATATCCATTTACTCTATCACTTGTTTGACAAGCAGTGGCATCACTAAGACAAGTTGATTTGCTATCCTGACAAAAGTGTTTCACCTCAAGAAGAAGTATTAAGAAAAGTCGAAGTGTTACCTTGATAACAAGTAGTTCCTTTGAAGAGACTGTTATATGATAACAGAATAATTACATTGATTTTAACTTGTGTTTGTGAAAGAAAGACAATTATTGTTTCAAGAGATATTGTGGAAAACATCAAATTGTTTTGCATTATAAAACGGATATTGTGGAAGAGACATTTGTTGTATCCTAGAGAAAGACAGTGGTTGAAAAATGATTTTTTCGGTACCTTGAACAGAAATGTGTTGAATCCGAAATGTAATCAAAGTATTCTTGAATTGATCCAGTGGAAGGGAGTCTAACCATGGTCAAAAGAAGTGCTGTCAATAACTTAGTTTGAATTACAAAATAGTTTTGTTGAACTAAACATTAGCCATATTTTCCTTGTATAATTTTGTTGTGTGTTTTGGACGCTAGGCCATTTTTCTGTACTTTTTGTTTGCTAGACAGGGACCTCTCTATTAGAATAGGGAAAGATAGGTGTTTATCAAACCTTTTTTATTTGATAAATAGAAAACCTTGATAAAACTTGAACTTTGTATCCGTCTCATATGTTTGACCCCTCACAGTCAACCAGAGAAGAAAGTGTAAAATCAAGATGCATCCAATATGGCGATTCTATGGTGATTCAATATGGTCCACTTGAATAAAGAATACTCAACTGATAATCAAGATCCCACAAGTAGTTTAGTTCTCATTCTACCCAAGAGTGCTTCCAAATCCATAGTTACTCTCATTATCAAGTAATCTAGAAAGTGTGAATATAACAAGACCAGAGCAGCACCAATTAATTCCCAAACAGCGTGCTGGCTCAGATAGGGGCAACAGATGAGGCTTGATCTTGCTAGCTAGTAAGTGCACAATTATTCCTCTTTGCTTAATGCTATTCCCAGTCAAGGGTAGTTGGCTGAAGGGTTGGTGAAGCTGAACTTCAGTGCCATGCTGCTATATACAGTTAAAGTATTCTACGGAGTAAAATCATTCTGAGAAGCGAACCCACATTCTCAACCAAAAAGCATAAGAAAAGCAACAGAGATGCTGGTCCAGATGTCAATCCTCCTGAAATTCATCAACGTTTTCTACCTCTTCAATTACTATTTTTCTCAATGTATTCTTCAGCCTCACTTTAATACAATTGCATCTACTCATTACCTGCTATATAACGGCTGGCCAGATTTGTTTTTTTCATTACCAGATCAAGATATACATTTTTTTAATAAAGACCCAGGCTTCTTCAGAATTTGTGTCTTGGAGGGAGGACACCTAAGTGAGAATTCAGGGGTTGCAAGGATTGACAGTCTTCGTTCCCTTTCCTGATCATTGGTGAGGTGCATTCTGAATGCTGCTATACTTTTTAACTTGACTATAGATTATTATTGGGCATACCCATGATTCAAGTTGTTACTGCAAGTTTACATCAGTCTTCTGCAAGAATCCAAGCAACACAGTTTCCATGTTCCACTTTCTAACTTTAACTGAAGGCTCTTTCAACGTGCATCAGCAGTTCGGTCAACCACCAGGTGAGATTGTGTTGTTCAATCACTACACTGTTCTACATTTTGATTCTCTCCTTATTGTAATGCTAGCATGTGTATGTATGTAATGGGTTTTAAAAAGTGCAGATACATGTGGATATTGATCGAGCACTGTACAAGAGCATACCTTAATAGGATGCAATAATATGAAAACAGTTAGAAAGTTTATGATGGATACAGTTAGAAGGATATAGAGAGGGGTAAAGGCAGTGCCTGAATGCTGTTCCATAATCACAGTACGGAATTAGGAGAAGATGTTTTTGTTGGTTATTTTCTTTGGCAATTCTTGGTTTGCAGTCTGCAAATGTCCGGAGGCATTTCAACACAAAAAAAGTTGAAGATGGTAAGTTTATCAGTGAGGTAATTGGTTTGTCCTTTGTAGGTGATGCGGGCTGTCTTGATTGTGATGAGGGCCTGGAGGACCTCGCAGTGTAGTTACCTAAGGGGGGAGATGATGTAGGCACATTTCATACGTTTTTTGGTAAAATGGGATGCTGCATGCAAGCTGTTTGAGAGGTTGGAGCGGGTGAGGGTGGTTCCAGGCACCCCAGTAAGGACAATGTTCCACCATCCACCAGAAAGATGTCTAGTCCTTGAACAATGGTCTTGAAATGCACTTCTGGAAGGAAGGGCTTGATTTTCAAGAGGAGGGAGAGTTGCAGTTACTGCCATAGAGTTGTGCAACTTCATGTTGATGCAAGTCTTGTAGAAAAATGTCACAGTCAGTTTAGGAACTACTGATCTGGCGTGGTTTGTGAGGTAGGACATTAAGCTGTCTAAATTTCCTTTCATGGAGCAAGGTCTGGGTATGTGTGTTTTATGTTTTGGCAGAAGAAGATGGATTCTTAATAGATTATTAGGTAAAGTGTAGACATCCAATCTTGAAAGAGGTTGAGACAGTGTCTAAGTCATGGGTCAGTGGCTGATGTAATCTTTAGATACATTTGGGTGTCATCAAGGTATAGATAGATTTTAATGTCTTGGTTGGTGAGTAGTTCCCCATTTGTAACGCTGGCCCCCTGCTTTTCAAGAACTGGCCTTTACTCTTTAATAAAACTAGTTTTAGTAATCAATCTACTCCCTTGCATGTGTTTATGTCAACATCTCTATATTGCTCAGAATGCTATACATTTCCACAACAATTCTCTACAGACCATGGATACGGTTCCATGCTGCCAAAAAATTATTTGAAGTGAGTGAAGGTGTACTGCAACGAGCTGAGAAATAGGTGTTTTGGTAAGAAATCAGATTACAATTGCAACTTTTCTTTGGCAGCCCAAAGGATATTGATACAATGTTTAAGGGAAAAATCCTCATAACTACTCTCAGGGTCGGACCATCCTCTCAAAAGTAATCCAAAAATGATAAGTTACTCACTGTAGTGACTAGCGTACTCTTAGTCCCCTTTCCTCCATACTGCATGGGCGTCCCTTCCAAGGGACGGGAGATGGACCCTTTTTCACCAGAAAAAACCTTCTTCCCTTTTAAATTTAGAGGCGTGCGGGGGTGCGGCCCAGGGAGCATGCGCTGCCCTGACTCTGCGCTCCGGCGCCACACCTCAGTCCCCACTGACGCGTCGACAATAGATTTACCATTGCCTAATGATACCAGTATTATTAGGGGGGAGGATGGTGGGACGTATGGAGGAAAGGGGAGTATGTTAGTCACTACGGTGAGTAACTTAAAATTACTCTTAC
Organism: Ambystoma mexicanum; assembly: GCF_040938575.1. Classification (NCBI taxonomy): domain Eukaryota; kingdom Metazoa; phylum Chordata; class Amphibia; order Caudata; family Ambystomatidae; genus Ambystoma; species Ambystoma mexicanum. The sequence goes on from NC_090927.1 coordinate 1,144,920,909, forward strand.
GTCCCATCCCCTTTCCTCCATACTGCATGGGCGATTACAACTAAATGTAGTCCCAGAGTGGAGAGGAGGACCTCATTAAGCAAATAGGTTCCTGAAAACCGCCTGGCCGAAAGCTGCATCAGATCTAGAGCTGGCATCCAAACAGTAATGCTTGCACAAAGCTGAGGGAGTGGCCCAAGTGGCCGCCCTGCTTATGACTTGCCAAGGGACATGGCGCTGGAATGCAATGGCCGTTGTCTTGGCCCCGACTGCGTGGGCATGCATGTTGGCCAGAAGCGGCTTGTGCTGGCCCTCATATGCTTCTTTGATGGCGGAGGCCATCCAGCGAGATATGGAGGCCTGATAGCCTGGTCTTGAGCCTCCAAAAGTGAAAAACAGGGCGTCTGATTTGCGGAAGGCCTTGGTCCTGTTCAAGTAAAATTTCAGGGCACGCCCGACATCCAGGCAGTGCAGCACCCTCTGTGCTTCGTCCTTGGGATCGGGAAAGAACGAAGGAAGGACTATTTTCCTTGTTCAAGTGGAAAGCAGACAGCACCTTGGGCAGAAATGCCGAGTGTGTCCGCAGGACTACTTTGTCCCTGTGAAAGGTAGTATATGGTTCCAATGCGACCAGCGCCTGTATATCCCTGTCTCTACGAGCAGAGGTGAGGTCAACTACCAAGGCTGTCTTGTTGATGACCAGCCTGATGTCCGCAGATGCCATTGGCTCAAATGGTTTGTGCGCCACAGCGCCCAAGACTATGTTGAGGTCCCGCACAGGGTGTGGCCTCTTGACAGGCGGGTAGAGCCTTGCGAGCCCCGTCAAATATTTCTTGACGATAGGATTGGAGGAGGAGAAGAAGATACCCTCCTCCGAGTTCCTGTAAGCCCATTTGGCTGTGGGGTATGTACACCTGCACACCAGAGTGGGCGAGGTGCGCCGAGAAGGAGAGCGCATCGTCCAAAGAACATGCCAGGGCGTTGATTTCCTTGGAGTCTGCCTAGTGGCAGAATTTGGTCCATTTACTTTTATACTGGGCTATGGTAGCCTTGCTCCTTGCGCCCTGTATGATTTCCAGATTAGCCTGTGAGAGGCTGAGATACTGCAGCGTTACCTGCTCAGGTACCATGCTGTGAGGGCTAGTTTCTGTGGGGCGGGGTGGATGACCGTGCCCCCCTGTCGCGTCAGAAGATGTGCTGGGCCCGTCGGGAGGTGACTCAGAGGCACCTCCGGGAGGCTGAGCGCCTCCGAAAACCATGGCCTGGCTGGCCACCATGGAGCTATTAGAATGATGTTGAGTTGCTCGCAACTCCCTGATCTTGCAAATCACTCTGTCAATAAGCAGAGTGGGCGGGAAAGCGTAAGCCTTCATGCCGTTCCACTGAAGCCGAAATGCGTCGCCCAGGGAGCCGGGGCCCTGTCCCTGCCAGGAGGCGAACTGAGGGCACTTCTCGTTGTGCCAGATGGCAAAGAGATCCCCCTGGGGATGACCCCACCTGTTGAAAATCTGAATGACAAGGTTGTTTAGCTGCCACTCGTAATTGTCCGCTCCCAACCTGCTGAGCCTGTCAACCTCCAGGTTGGCTTCTGTTAGGCAGAAACCTGTGCAGTTCCCTCTGGGACCACTGCAAAAGATTTAAGACTACAGGTGTTTGGCAGTAAACCCACTTGGTAGCAGTCTGTACCACACAGATTCACTTGGTAGCTGTGGCTGAGCAGTCAGACTTCCCTCAAGAAGAGTTGGCAGTATACAGAGTATTCACAATAGGTCAAAAGAACACAGTAGAACAAGCAAACACTGACCAGAGCTTGGTGTAAAAGAGATATAATTATTTATTTAAAACCACATCTAATAAAACACACAGGCACTAATATTAAGCAGTTCAAAAACACGGTCACTAAAAGATATACATTCCCTTAAAAGAATATTAGAGAAGTCTTAAGTAAAGCCCCACTTATTTTCAGACAGCGGTGAGCGCTTAACGCATATGGCACTCTAATAATTCAGTTTAAAAGGCAGAGAAAGGCAGAGTATAAATTGAAACAGATCCCAACACTTTCACAAGAACACAGCAAGAGAGGAAGGCAGAATCAAACCGTGAAGTTAGAGTTCAGAAAGCCGGATCCACTTTAAGAGGATCAGAACGAAATGTGTCCAAGGTCACACGGTTGAAAAGTGCACAAAAGTCTCCAAAAGGTTCAGAAAGAGTTGGCCCAAAAGAAAGGGACTAGTTAGATGGTGAAGGCGGCCAGCCCAGTCCAGAAGGTTAAGGGATTGTTATTACCTTGTAGCAATCTTTAGAAAGGGAGGCCTGGCGGGCACAGTACCTTAAAGTGGTGAGATTACTCCAGCGGGGGCAGTTGTTCCTGGCAGCGGATGCAAGTCGGTGCTTCGTCCGGGGGAAGAGAGGATATTGTCGGGGAGGAAGACAGGAGTCCGTTGCACTGCCAGGGAAGAAACCAGCCGCGGAGTTCGCAGTTAAAAGGAGCAGTCCTTTTATTCGCGGTACAGTGGTAAGTGGCTATCCGGTTGCCGGGGTGCTTGGCACGGGCAATTCGACCACAAGACGTCCTGGGATGCGAGGAAAAGAAGGTAAACTGGTTGTGCCCACCAGTCAGGGGAAGAAGACTCTCCAGCCGGGAGATCTTCTCTGTCGTCGGGAAGTGGTGAGTCGGTCCTGCAGGGCTCCACCGGTGGTGTCGTCGTAGCAGGTCGGCTCAGCTTCTCCCTCGTCGGATTCTCAGGTCCTGTGGCGACTTCTGAAGTTCCAGTCCCAAAAGCCCGGCTTTTATGCAGCACACCCCCATTCACTCAGCCTAGCTGTCAATCAAACATGCTAAGTGGTTGGGCCAATCACACAAGAGTGCGACTTGAGTAACCAAGGTAACTCAGTCCAGAGTGCCTAAACCCCCTCCAACACCCCCTGTGGTACCCAGACAGAGTGGCACCACTTTTGGAGGCTTCTGTGGAGAAGCCCGCCAAAAAGTTGAACAAAGGGGTCGACTTGGGTTGGAGTCACAGAAGAGAACAAAAACGCCATTTTAGAATCGAGTTCTAGCAAAAAATACCAACCGGCGAATTAATATTAAATAAATAAACTGTTCGAGGCTATGAGAATTAAATAATTAAAGTTGGTAGCCTCGAACAATGGGAAAATCCCATAGAGATATATTCGCAGTCGAATATAAAAAGTAGTATCCACTGCCACCAGCCAAAACTCGATCAGGGGGGACGGAGATGTGCCCCCTCGACTAACAGACCCCGGGGAAATCGAATTGCCCCGACCAGTACGTCCACAATATGATGGTTTGTACTGGTTTCTGTTAATAATTTGGGACTAGTAAAGCCAATGGTGACTTTACATGCCCTGGGAGACAGCAATCAGTCCCAGGGTATGGAGTCTATGGTGGGGTGTCACTATGACACCCCGGTGTCACTGCACTGAGGGTGCTGTGTAACACACATAGTAAAAACTCATGAGACCCTATGGAGTAAAAGACCCCATAGCCCATAAAACACATTAATAGTCAAAGGAACCCCTCAAATCATGTCCAAGAGTGTGAAGAAAAGAGACTCACTCTTGGCAAAAAAAAACAAACTCCAGAAATCCAGCAAAGCTGCTGGGGGACTCACTAGGTTAGGAAATTCAGCCTAAACAGAGAATTCTCCCTAACAACTTCCCCACGGGAGGTGGACTGCCGTGAGGTAGATGTCGTTTTCCAGGGCCCCCTCCCACATGCTGATTGCCAGTCTGCACAGAGAAGGGGATCTGGTGCCTCACTGCTTTTTGACGTAGTACATGCTGGTCGAGTTGTCTGTCTGGATGAGGACAACTTTGTCCCTGAGAAGTGGTAGGAATGCTCTGAGCGCTAGTCAGGTGGCATTCAGTTCTTTTTTTTTTTTTTTTTAAATATATTTATTGATTTTTCAAAAAACAAAACTTATACAAACAGCATCATCCACATAGCCATCAGTTATATATCCACAATAACTTCCCATTCCCTCCTCCCCCCATGCAAACCCAGACCGGGGTTGCGCGGTCTGCCATTGGTGTTAGGGTGAGCCCGGGCTGTCCGGGTCCTCACCTGAGGTACTGACTTCTTTAGGACGGAACAGGGCTGTCGTGAGGGCTATCCATTGAAAGAGGTCTTCCGAGTCACCTGTCTTCTGCTGTCGCTGTGCCAGCTCCCAGGCCCCGGTTTCAGCCATAGACCACCTACGAAGGTCTTCCCACCATGTCACAAGTCTAGGGGCCCTGGGGCACTTCCAGGCCATTGCGATGCGCCTTTTTGCGAGGATGTACATCAAGTCCTTGAGCCTATTGAGGGGTTTGTTTTTTTGCCTCGCGGGTATGAGCCCAATAGACATGCCTTAGGGGATTGCACGTCTAGCGTTATGTCCTCCTCCGCCAACCTGGTCTGAATTTGCGACCAGAAGGTTTGTATATCCGGGCAGGCCCAAAACATGTGGGTCAGTGAAGCCGCGGGTTCTTGGCACTTGGGGCACGGAACTACGCCGGCACCATTAAATCTCGAGATGACAGCAGGGGTAAGGTAGGCCCTATGGATGATGTAAAATTGGATAAGCTGGAATCGGGCATTCCTGGAGACTTTTTTATGGTAATGTGTTATTGTTTCCCACTCCGTGTCTCCGAATAGCGTGTTTAGCTCGGCTTCCCATTTACCCCTGCATGTGAGTTCGTTGTGTGGTGTTGTCAATTATATCTCATAAAGCCTAGAGGTTTCATGTCCCCCCTCTGCAACGCCCACCAAATTCTCAATGGACTCGTGTCCGGCGCATTGGGATTCCGCTTCCGGCCATCGCTTCCTAAGCCTGTCCATCACCGCCCCATGCAAAAGGAACTGACCCAGTGGAACCCCAGTCAACTCGTGCAGTTCGGAAAATGTGTGAGTGCCCTGGTCATCTATCGGATCGCCCAGGGTGGCAACACCGGAGGGTTCCCACATATTCCGGATCGCCTTCCGGTCCTCCGGTCTAGTGGACATGATGGCGGCTATAGGGATTTGTGGGGAGTAGGGGTCGGTCAACCCGACCGATTTGCAGGCCCGACTCCAGATCCGAGTGCCTAGGCGGATGAGGTATGCATCCAGCGTTTTGGGTATTGGTCTGATCCAGAGGAGGTCCCTAAGCAACCAAGGTGCGTCTGGGGGCTGCAATAGGCGTGTGTCCGTCGTGGCATCATCGGCCATCCACTGGATCACGTGCTTAAGCTGGGCCGCTATGTAGTAGAGCTCAAAGTTAGGGGTCTTCAGGCCTCCCCTCTCGTACGGTCTTTGAGTTACGTCTAGGGCAACTCTGTGCCTCCCCTCCCGCCATAGGAGTTTCCTACATAGTTTGCTCAGGTCTTTGAAGAAACGTTGGGGGATGTTGTAGGGGACGTTAGTGAAGAAATGTAGAAGACGCGGGAGAGCAACCATTTTGAGGAGTCCCGCCCTGCCAGCCATTGAGAGGGGCAATTTACACCATAGGTCAATTGATTTAGCCAGTCCCTCCTTAGCCCTGCCCGTATTTAATGCGTGTTCGGCCTCGGGGTCCCGGTGGATCGCGACGCCCAGATATTTGAACGTGGTGGGTTCCCACTTCAGGGCCAGAGGGGGGAGGTGTTCTTTCTCGGTTCCACTAAGTGCAGCCAGGGGGAATAGGCAAGACTTGCCGTGGTTAATCTGGATCCCGGTGCATCTGTGGAACCCATCTAGGGTTTCGAGAATGTAGGGGAGAAGAAATTCGGGATCCCTTAGGTAGAGGAGCATGTCGTCCGCATACAAGGAGACAAGGTGGTTCACTCCATTTACCACTATCCCCCCGTCTCCATACTCCTGCCTGAGGTATGCTGCCACTGGTTCAATCGCCAGGATGTAGAGGAAAGGGGATAGGGGGCACCCTTGCCGGGTGCCCCTGGCCAGACTCCATTTTTCCGAATAGGTGTTGTTGGTTCGCACTCTGGCTGTGGGATTAGTGTAAATGTGTTTGACCCAATTCAAGAAAGCCGTTCCGACCCCCATCTTGTCAAGGGTGGCATAGAGCCATGTCCATCGGACCGAATCAAAGGCCTTAGAGGCGTCTAGGGACACAACTGCATATTTACCGGGCATGCCGTTTGTGCTGTGTATCACATGATGCAGCCTTCGCAGGTTCTCAGACATGGAGCGGCCCTGCATGTAGCCTGTCTGATCTTGGTGTATAAGGTACGGGACGGCTGTACGCAGCCTTCTGGCCAGTAGTGCGGTAAGGATCTTATTGTCTACATTCAGCATGGATAAGGGGCGATATGAGCCGCAGTCAGAGCTTTCCTTGCCGGGCTTAAGTAAGGGGATGATGGTAGCTTCGGTCATGGAGTCGGGGAGGTGGCCTGTTTCATACGCCTCGTTATATACTTTGGACAGTAGGGGGGCCAGTATGTCCTCATAGGTCTTATAAAATTCGCCCGGGAGACCGTCCGGTCCCGGCGTTTTACCGGAGGGCAGTGCCCTAATGGTGGCTGCGACCTCATCTGGGGTGACGGGGCCTCCGAGGGAATCTGCCAAATGGTCCTCCAGGCGAGGGAGCCTGATGGCGTCCAGGGCGTCTTCGATCGCGTGGTCTGGGGGCTGGGCTGGATCGGAGCAAAGGGTTTGGTAATATTGCTTAAACACTGCGTTAATACCCACTTGCGTGTGAAGGGTCAAGCCGTCTGTATTACAGATGGAGCATATGGGGTGTCTGGGGGTTTCTCGTTTATAAAGCCATGCAAGGAGTTTCCCGGGTTTGTCGCCCAGGGCGTGGTTCCTTTCCGTGAATTTGGCATAGCTGAGCCTCCCCAGCGTCTCCCAGTGTGTTAGGCATGTTTGTTTAAGTTCAATCATTTTCTGCAGGTGGGCGGAATCAGGGGGCGGGGTGGCTTCGAGGTCCTGGAGTTCGGTCTCAGCGTGCTCTAGCAGGGTCGTGACGGATTTCAAGGCCCCTCCGGCCGCGGCTATCATTTCCCCTCTAGTTACCACCTTGTAGGCTTCCCATGCTGTGCCCAAGTATCTAACGCTATCAATGTTGGTTTGCCAGTAGTGTATGGAGCCCTCCCTGATTTGTTCATTGAAGGCTTTATCTAATAGCGCTTCGCTTCTTAATTTCCACGTCGGGATGGGGGGCCGGGGGGCTGTGGTCACCCAAGAGGTCATCAGTGGGGAGTGGTCTGAAAGCACCCTGGCCAGGTACTGCGTATCTTCAAACCCGGCCGCGTGCTCTTCGCTAATGAACAGGCAGTCTATCCTGGTGTGGACCTTATGTGGGGGAGAGTAGAAGGAGTAGCCTCTGATTTCGGGGTTTTGCGCTCTCCACAGGTCTTTCAGGGCATATTGCTGTGTGAGGGCGTTCAGTATCTTGGCGGGTGGGGAGGGGTCGCCATGCTTGCCATCCGATCTGTCTATGCGAGGGTTTAAGGTACAGTTGTTGTCGCCCCCCCATATCGTTATACATTCGTTACTCGGGGACAGTCGGGCGTACAACGAACGAAAGAAAACAGTGGCATCATGGTTCGGGGCATAAGTGCAAATCAGGCGAACGTCACGCCCCTCTATGGTGCCCTGAATTAGGGCCATCCTGCCTTCATTGTCCGTCTTGGTGTGGATCAGCTTGACTGGGACAGAGGGGGCAATCCATATCAAGACTCCTCTGGAGTAGGTGGAGTAGGAGGAACCCACTAGGGTACCTCGCCAGACCTTAGCTAGCGCTGCAAGCTTAGGGCCACATAAGTGGGTCTCCTGAAGGAGAGCGATGCCGACTCTGTGGCGCTTCATGTAGGCGTAAACGCGGCGCTGTTTGATGTAGCTGTTTAGTCCCCTGACGTTCCAGGACATGACTCTGATCCTCTCAGCCATAGTCTAGGTGTGGTCGTGTTGCTGTGGGAAGCCTGAGGTTGAGGTGTCCGGTGAACTTGGTCGTCCTGGTAGCAATTCCGCTGCACTTGGTCCCGGTCCGGTTTATGTCCGATTCAAACTGTGATCCCAACTTGGGGTTCAAACCACCATGAAGAACAACGTCTAACTTAACTACAAACACAACTTCAAACACAACACGTCTAGCGAGGTTGCCCTTGCTCTGACATCCCCGTTTCTGCCCCATCAGACCGAGGTCTTCCGGTGCCCTACGGGCGGGTGAACTCACCCAAATTATCCTGGGGATAGGAGAGGGGCTACCTCCGAGGGTGTTATCAGGAGGTGCGCCACGACCAGCGCGGCTCCGGTACCATCAGTGTCGCCACTCTTACTGGCATATTAATGTACAGACGGCTACTGCAGCCAGTAAGTGGTGAGAAGTCCCTTTGTTACAGGCGGCTAAGGCCCGCGCTGCCTCCGTTCAACGTCTGGGATCTGTTCACTGTCCATCCATTCGCAGGCCTCTGCGGGAGTGTCAAATAAACGTGCCTTATTGTTGTGCAGGACCTTGAGTCTGGACGGGTAGAGGAGTAGGTAGCGCAGGCCTGCCTCCTTGAGTCTTGCCTTGGTGTGGTGGAACTGGGCTCTGCTCCTTTGAACCTGCAGGGTGTAGTCGGGGTAAATTGCAATCTTCGCGGCGTCCCTCTGTATGGAACCGCCCATCCAAGTAAAGGCCAAAATGGCCTCCCTGTCCCTGTAGTTGAGGACTTTGGCTATTATGGGTCTGGATGGGCTCCCCGGTGGCGGCCTCCTGGCTAGGGAGCGATGGGCTCTTTCTATGGTGAAGCCCTGCGACAGTTTCCCAGCCCCAATTTCCTGAATGAGCAGGTTCTCGATGTAGTTGGTGGGGTCGCTGCCCTCGATACCCTCGGGCAGGCCGATGATTCTGATGTTATTCCTGCGGGCCCTTCCTTCAGCTTCCTCGGCCCTGTCTTCCAGATTTTTCACTCTTTGCGCCAAAATGTCCACATCCTTTAAGAGTTGAGTTTTGGCGTCTGTGTTGTCCCGGACTTGGATCTCAAGAGCGTCCGTTCTGCCGGTGATAGAGCGCACATCCTGCCTCAATAAGTTCAGGTCGATGGCGACCGCGTCTATTTTGTCCTCCATGGTTTTCTGGAGTGTCTTGATGGCCTCTAGCAGTTGGGAGTTGGCCGGCTCGGGCCTCTCGGAGCCCGACGCCTCCCCAGGGGCTGGAGCCTCCCTGGGTTCGGTCGCTCCAGCGGCCGCGAAGGACTCCATGGTGGTTTGGCGGTGTTTGCTACGGGCGCCCTTAGTGGACATGTCCTGTCCGCGGGATCCGCCTGGGCACTATACGGTTCACTGGCGCCGGCGTGAGATGCTTCGTGAGGGGGGGTTGTGTGTTGTCCGGGCCGTATCAATGGGCCGCTCGGCAGGGCGGTCGGGCCCAATCCTGCCGCAAAGCTCTTCGCTCCGGGCCCAGCAATGGTGCAGTTAAGGCCGCTCCAGGTGCCCCCCCCTCCGACTCCTTACCGCGCTTCTTCGGGACGCTGGAGCGTGAATCTCAGCTTAGGCCACCGCCGCCGCTTCAGTCCGAGTTCCACTAAGGCAGATCCCTGGTGAGCTCCTCTGGGGTCGATCACAGGGCTCCGCTACAGCGCTGGGCCAGGGATCATCATGGCCGCCATTTCCTGCCCTCGCATGGCGTTCTGTTTCTTTTCGCTGGTGCGGGCCAACAGAGGGACGTGAGGTTCCCAAACTTCGACAGCAGGCGGGTCACACCTTCACACGACCTGTGTTCGTTTTTCGGATGACTGCAGTCAAGTTAAACGATGGTTGGCGGCGGATCCATAATCGTATCGAGCGGAGCTGCGCCGAACACGTCTCTCCTACATGGCGGTTAGCCACGCCCCCTGGTGGCATTCAGTTCTATGTGGTATTCCTGCTCCTGTCGAGTCCAGGTGCCGTGGACCGAGAGATCGTCCAGGGTGGCCTCGCCCTCGAGTGAGGAGTCTGTGGTGATGGTGGCCTGCGGAGAGGGCTGCCGAAAGGGCTTGCCCGTCTGTAGGTTGCAGTCTCTGGACCACCATGTTAGGTCCGGGTGGAGAGATGGAGGAACGTTGATCATCTCGGATTGGGAGCCCCGCTCCTGGTTCCATGAGGCCGCGAAGTGCAGCTGAATCCTCCTCATCCTTAATCCCGTGTGTGGAACGGCTAATAGGACCGCCGCCAAGAGACCCAGGTGATGCTGGTACCACCATGCCGGGGTAACCTCTCTGCCAAGGAAGTGGGCGGTGGCCATCTTGATGGCTGAGATCTTCTCATCCGAAGGAAATACCTTCTCGGAGCACGTGTCCCAGATGAGGCCCAAGAATGTCAGTCTGCGTGGGCTGCAGCTGAAACTTCTTGAGATTGAACGAGAAGCCCAGATCATGCAGTGTGTTCATAAGGGCATGGGAAGAGTGGTGAATCGCTTCCGGAGATGTAGCCCTGACGAGCCATTCGTCGAGGTATGGGTAGATCTGGAGGCCCTGCGCTCTTAGGAGGGCAGCCACCGTATTTCTTAGCCTGGTAAAGACCCTGGGGGCCAAGTTGAGGCCAAAAGGAAGGACCTTGTATTGAAAATGGTAGTCCATGATCCTGAACCATAGGAAAGAACGATGGGGCTGCCAAATCGGGACGTGTAGGAACACATCCTTCGGATCCAGGAAGCACATCCAGTCTCCCTTGCACAATATGTCTCTGCTATAAAAGCTGGCATAATCATCTCAAATTTTTGTATGAGTAATGAGAGAGGTTGAGGGTGGAAAGGTCCAGCACAACTCTCAGGCCCACCAGGTTCTTCTTCTGAATGGTGAAAATCCGGAGTAAAGGTCCAAGCCTCGCTGGGAGGCTGGAACTTCCTCCACTGGCTGGCTCTCTGCGAGCGACCGGATCTCTGCCAGAAGAGCTGCTGTCCCAACCTGGGGGAGTGGAGGGGAAGGGAGGAGGGAGGAGAGGCTGGGATGGGTAGGCGGTACCCCGTGGATACTACAGAGAGGATCCAGGGGTTCCTCGAAATTCTGGCACCAGAAATGTGCATGGAGAGCAAGCCTGCCCCCCCCCCCCCCACTGGAGATACGTGGAACTGAAGGGGCGTGTCATGCCTTCTTTCCCTCGGAGGCTGTCCCGGAGGAGGAGGACTGGAAAAATCCCCCCCCTCCATCCCTCTTTTTTGTTGCTTGCGCCGGTTCTTAGACAGCGGTCGGGCTGCCTGGATCTCCGTTCCTGGAAGCCGCAGAACCCTCGATACGTACGCCCCTTGTCGGAGCGCTGCTGTGACTGGGTGTACGACTTGGGCGTGGTCTTTGTCAAGATGGATAAAGACATGGCCGTTTGTGAGCTGTTTTTCTTCTCATCCAGCTCTTCGCCCGTGGGGGAGTAGAAGTGTGTCAGGACACATCAGGGACCTAATGTGGCTGCCACCTGGATGGGGACTTATTTACCCAGCAGATGCCATCTCTGTACCTCTTGCAGAAACACCAGATGGGGAAGGATGGCATCTGCTGGACTAAAGAGGCAGCAAGAGCAAGTGGCTGCCCCAGGACTACAATCCCCAGCAGCCCCGGCAGCAGCATGTCAAGATACAGGCACACGGGGCCTGAAAACAGCATGGAGAATGCCCAGGACAACGCCCAAACTACTGCGCATGTGCGAGCGGGGATCGCACATGTGCAGCAGCGAAAATCTGTTTGCGCTCGACTTCCTTACAGGCGGACACAAGAGCTCCGAGAAGGCGAACTCTTACACAGGGCCATCCCTCGCCCAAACCTAATCACTGCGGCCCTGCGGCATGAAAGATAAGTACTTCAATTTTCTTCCTCGGAACTTGAACATGACTCAAAACCACTAATTGCATGGCAGCCAGGGGGGTTGAGGCCCGGGAGGCACCCGATCATTGAACAGACACGAGGCGCATTTGGGCACCAGGCACAGGTGAGTGTAATACTGCATATTACTAATCGCATGGGAGAATGTGTGCAAACTAATCGTAGTTGAAACCGCGTTACTCAGAGCACGCAAACTAATGCTTTCTCATTTGGCAGACGCAGCTTACGGTTTCCAAGGCACCGCTGGCGCCAGAGACAAAACCGGACTTCAGGCAAATCACTGAAGCTAAGTTCTTCTTTTTTTTCTTTATTGCTAGAAAAAAGTCTGCATTGTGCAATTGCGTACCTGGCACTGGGCCAGTACAAAACCAGACACCTGTGCACATAAACTCTTGTATTGATAGCGCATGCTACAGAGCTGGTGCAGAAAGCACTGCAATAAGTATTCATGTCACATTGTGTGTTTAAGCAGAAGGCAATGCAGTAAGTGTCCATGTCACATTGTGTATTAATGCAGAAGGCACTGGAGTAAGTGTCATATTGTTCAGTGGAAGAGACACTGAACTAAGTGTCTTTTGGGGGTGCAAGCTTCTGAATCTGTGTCAAGAAGCCCAGCACGTATTTAGAACTCAGTCCAGGATATCTGAGTGGTGGACTCCAAAGAGTGATTCTGTGTGTGGGCCTGAATGCATGAAAGTGTTGCATGAATCTACAAGGTGCCTTAGTGTAACCAGCCAACAGCCAACAAGCGACCAGGAGCATGTTTTCCCCAAGGCCCCCTACCTATCCTTCCTCAACCTCTATCCGGTGTTCCTACAACCCCGTACCCATCCAATCCGTGGACCCTAACCCTCTTTCCCTGTGGTGGTTGCGGTGTCCTGTGTGCATTAAGTACCAGGTGCCAAAACTGCAAAGGGGAGGTAGGAGTTCGTGCTAAATCTGCGCTGGACCAGGCAACTACAACAGAAGCGCGAACCCACATATTCTAAATGCCCAGGTAGCACAAACTCATCCGCCATGGAGGAAATAACTCAAGTGTTACATGAACTCAAGGCCAAATTGGCCGCCACTCACCAAGATTATGCAACTCTCGCCACTCGGGTACAGGTTCTAACTGCCCAGGGGGTTCCTTTGCCTGAAGGGGCCCAACCCCAGTGCAAGTACAAGTTACCACAGAAACCCCAGTACCCCTAGCTATCCCTGAGCGTTATGGGGGGGACCCACAGAGGTACACAACTTTCATCACACAATGTCAGTTACATTTTTTAACTAAAGCCACTGTCTTCCGTTCTGATCAGGCCAGGACGGCCTTTGTTATCTCAGATCTCACTGGGGATGCCGCGGCCTGGGCTACACCTTTAGTCCAAAAGGACGATGGGATCTTGTATGACTGGCAGGGTTTTCAAGAGGAGTTCAGTAAAAATTTTAACCGCAAGGCAGCCTCCCTAGTGAGGGACAAAGAGTTATTGATGTTGCGGCAAGGAAGTAAAGAACTGATTACCTATGCAACATTGTTTAATCGTTTAGTGGTGGAGGCTGAATGGCCGCACGAAAAAAGACTAGCTCTCTTTTACCAAGGCCTGAGGGACGACCTAAAAGACTGCATTGCTCAGGTAGACCCCCAACCAGATACCTGTACTGGAATGATAGACCTAGCGCTGCGTTTGGACCACCGTCAAGGAGAGAGATGCCAGGACAAAATGAGATGGGAGGGCAAACAGAATAATCCACCACGGTTGGACTATCAAAAGCTTCCAACAACGGGGAAAAGCGATAAAGCACCAGAAGCCGAGCCCATGCAAATAGGTGCAATAAGAGGCCCCATTACTAAAGAAGAAAGAGAGAAGCGGAGACGGGATAAACTCTGCATGTACTGTGGTAAATCAGGGCATTTCGTTAAGGAGTGTGGAACTAAGCCCAAAGGAAATTCACTGCAGGGAAACGCCAACATTTGCCAGTGAACGGGGTGAATCTTTCGAGCCCAAGCCTTTTTGACGCCCCTTCTCACGTTTTAGCCAATGCAACCCATACTCCTAGAATTCATGTCACTGTAACAGGAATTCTGAAGACCCGCTTGAAGAATCAGGTTATCACTCTAATGGTAGACTCAGGAGCCACAGGTAATTTTGTAGATGCAGCGTATGCGCAAACCCTAGATTTACCTATGCGTCTAAAAGAGAATCACGAACCGGTCTGTGCTGTAGATGGATCGCCATTGAAGTCTGGACCTGTAACCCAGCATACCGAAGAGGTAGTGTTGGACATACAAGGTCATAGGGAGATACGCACCTTTTATGTCATTGCTGCTCCACGGTTTGGTTTTATCCTGGGCTTACCATGGCTGACCCTACATAATCCTGCTATAGACTGGACACGCGGCACAGTCGCGTTCTCTTCAGAGCATTGTACTCGGCATTATGTCAAGAACGGCGGAAGACCCATGCAAGTATTGGGTACAACACAACAATCTGACAGCCAAGAATTGGCAAGCCTTCCCTCGGCATACGCTGAGTTCTGGGACTTTTTTAGTAAGGTGGCGGCAGAGACACTACCCCCACATCGTTCCTTCGACTGTAGGATAGATTTAGAGCCAGGGGCAACGCTACCATGTAGCCGGATCTATGCCCTAACAGAAACAGAGAACAAGCATCTGGACGAATACATCAATACCAACTTGCGAAGCGGCTTTATACGGCACTCCACCTCGCCGTCTCATCACCACTGTTTTCTGTGCCGAAGAAAACAGGTGATCTTAGAACCTGCATTGACTATCGTGCAGTAAATAGAATACCGATAAAGAACCGTTACCCTCTACCTCTCATCCCAGTCCTGTTAGACAAAGTGTGGGGAGCAGCTATCTACACCAAGCTTGATCTCCGAGGAGCGTACCATCTGGTGCGGGTGCGTGAAGGGGACGTGGGGAAGACCACATTTAGAACGAAATTTGGACTGTATGAGTACCAGGTCATGCCATTCGGACTCTGAAACGCACGCACCGCCTTCCAGCATTTTCTGGATGAGGTTCTTCGCAGTCTTCTCGAACGTTTTCGTTGTGGTGTACATTGACGACATTTTGATTTATTCGTCAACCGAGGAAGAACACATACGACACGTCAAGACGGTCTTGCAGTGCCTAAGGGAACACAATCTATATGCCAAGCTCGAAAAATGCAGTTTCCACAGCACTACAGTAGAGTTCCTAGGATTCACACTATCCAATAACGGGGTGAAGATGGATAACCGTAAGGTTCAGGCCATTTTGGATTGGCCAGCCCTTAAAAGCGTCAAGTAAGTTCAGGCAGTCATAGGTTTTGCAAATTTGTATCGGCACTTTATTCAGGACTTTGCAAAAAAGGTGCTTAATATCACGAAACTGCTAAAGAAAGGCACGTCATTTGTTTGGGGGCCAGAGGCAGACCATAGTTTCAACCAGCTGAAAGAGGCTTTCACGTCAGCGCCTATTTTGGTACACCCAGATCCCACGCAACCTTTCATAGTAGAAACAGACGCTTTGAGTTACCCCTTGGGGGCCATCCTGTCTCAACGGGATCAAACTGGTCACTTACACCCGGTGGCCTACTACTCTAGAAAACTAAATCCCGCAGAGCAAAATTATACGATAGCGGATCGGGAGCTACTAGCCATTTGAGCCGCATTTGCGGAATGGAGGCACTATCTGCTTGGCACACCATAACTGTGCTCACAGACCACCGTAACCTCCAGGTTCCTCAAATCTGTGCATGCTCTAACCTCTCGTCAGTTTCAATGGGCCATGTAATTGGCAGACTACGATTTCGTAGTAACACACCGATCGGGACAAGAAAACAAAAAGGCGGACATCTTATCAAGATACCCCGAGGTTCACACGATGGTGGGCCCCGAAGAACAAGCAAAACCCATAATTTCATCAGAAAAGATAAAGTGGAGTGTCACCAACAACCTATTAGAGCAAATTGGGGAAGCGATGTCGGCGTAAGAGCTGCTCCAGTGGGAAGATCTGAAAAAAGAACAGTACTTGTGAGATGGCATACCATATCGTGGAGCCACCGTGTATTTGCCCACCGCCGCTTTGCGAGCACAGGCTCTGAAGTGGTGCCACGATTCACCATTAGCAGGGCACCCAGGGATCAATAAAACTCAGGAGTTACTGCAACAGCATTATTGGTGGCCTGGGCTCCACAAAGAAACAAGCATACGTGCAACAGTGTGAAGTGTGTGCATGGAATAAAACAAACCATCGGAAACCAATGGGACTTTTACAACCTTTGCCCACGCCTACACAGCCATGGCATACCATCTCCATGGATTTTATAGTAGAGTCGCCCGCCGACCAAGGTTACACAACAATACTCGTAGTAGTAGACTCGTTTTTCAAATTAGCGCACTTTGTTCTTTGTAAGGGGCTCCCAACAGTGGGCAAACTAGTGGGTTTATTACTGCAGCACGTAGTCCGTTTACACGTGGTACCTCAACACACTGGCCCTCATTACAACACCGGCGCTAAACCATGGCGCTATTAGCACCATGGCTGGTGCCGGTGTTGTAACGGGTCCGTCATGGTTCAATGGGGAATTACCACCCCATTCCAAGGTTGGCGGGCGGTTATTCCCCATTGAACCATGGCCCTTCCCCATTCCCATTTTCGCCCCATAGGGCTCTATGGGAATGGGGAAGGCGCCAAGTACGGTACCGCAAATTGCGGTACCGTACTTAGCACCAAGGTCCCTTTGCGGGTCCCTACTTTAACGGCTGGTGTAGACCAGCCGTTAAGGTCGGGTCCCGCAAAGGGACCTCGTAATCAGACGCTAATGGGTTAACGGCGCCGCAGCCTTTTACGGCGCCGTTAACCCATTAGCGCCAGGGTCGTAATGAGGCCCACTGTGTCTGATAGGGGGGCACAGTTTACTTCACAGTTCTGGAGATTGTTTTGCAAGAGGGTGGGGATCACACTGCAAATGTCTAGTATTTACCATCCCGAGTCAGACGGGCAGACGGAGCGTCTAAACCAGACTTTAGAACAGTATCTTAGATGTTATACACATAGCACCAAAGGTATTTGGGTGAAGGTTCATTGGATGGCCGAAATAGCGTACAATAACTCACGTCATACCTTAACGGGGTATTCGCCCTTCCACACCCCCTAAGGGTATAATCCACAGATTCAGCCCACCATCCCGCAAACCACCTTGGATACTTTACCATAGGTGCAGGCGCGATTAGATCTTTTGACACAGCCATGGGTAGAGGAACATCAACATTTAATCATGGCAAACGATACTAGCAAGAAATATGCTGATATGAAAAGACAAGCATGCCCCACTTACAAGGTTGGAGATGAGGTATGGCTGTCAACACAACAATTGAAGTTACCTGGGTCACGAAAGTTCAAGCCCTGTTTCCTTGGTCCTTTTCGAACTACACATGTTGTAAACCCAGTGGCCATGAGATTACAATTACCTGTCCATATGAAGGTACACCCGGTGTTCCATGTTGCCCTTTTAAAACCTGAGGCACCACACATTCGAATGGTAAGACCTCCCCCAACCCTAGTAGAAGGGTATCCTGAATACGAAGTACAAGCTATCCTCAATTCTCGTAGGAGGGGTGGGGAGTTTTATTACTTCATTGACTGGGTAGGCCGGAAGAAAGATCCTGGGAACCAGCCTCTAATATACATGCTCCTCGCCTCTTGAGGCTATATCACCGGAATTACCCAAATAAACCAGGCCCTTCTGCGGGGAGGAGACGTACTGTCAGGACACATCAGGGACCTAATGTGGCTGCCACCTGGATGGGGACTTATTTACCCAGCAGATGCCATCTCTGTCCCTCTTGCAGAAACACCAGATGGGAAAGGATGGCACCTGCTGGACTAAAGAGGCTGCAAGAGCAAGTGGCTGCCCCAGAATTACAATCCCCAGCAGCCCTGGGAGCAGCATGTCAAGATACAGGCACAACGCGCCTGAAAACAGCACGGAGAATGCCCAAACTACTGCGCATGCGCGAGCCAGGATCGCACATGCGCAGGCAGCGAAACTCTGTTTGCGCTCGACTTCCTCACAGGCGGACACATCTTGAAGAGCTCCGAGAAGGCAAACTCTTATGCGGGCCTCCCTCGCCCAAACCTAATCACTGAGGCCCCCCGCCATGAAAGATAAGTAATTTCATTTTCTTCCTCGGAACTTGAACACGCAGACTCAAAACCACTAACTGCATGGTAGCCAGGGGGGTTGAGGCCCGGGAGGCAACCGACCATTGAACAGACCCCGAGGCACATTTGGGCACCAGGCGCACGGGAGTGTAATACTGCATGTTACTAATCGCATGGGAGAATGTGCGCGAACTAATCGTAGTTGAAACCGCGTTACTCAGAGCACACAAACTAATGCTTTCTCATTTGGACGACGCAGCTCACGGTTTCCAAGGCATCGCTGGCGCCAGAGACAAAACCGGACTTCAGGCAAATCACCGAAGCCAAGTTCTTCTTTTTTTTCTTTATTGCTAGAAAAAAGTCTGGATTGTGCAATTGAGTACCTGGCGCTGGGCTAGTACAAAACGAGACACCCGTGCACACAAACTCTTGTATTGATAGCGCATGTTACAGAGCTGGTGCAGAAAGCACTGCGATAAGTATTCATGTCACATTGTGTGTTTAAGCAGAAGGCACTGCAGTGTCATATTGTTCAGTGGAGGAGACACTGAACTAAGTGTCTTTGGGGGTGCAAGCGTCTGAATCTGTGTCAAGAAGCCCAGCACGTATTTATAACTCAGTGCAGCATAACTGAGTGGTGGACTCCGAAGAGTGATTCTGTGTGTGGGTCTGAATGCATGAAAGTGTTGCATGAATCTACAAGGTGCCTCAGTGTAACCAACCAACAGCCAACAAGGGACCAGTAGCATGTTTTCCCCAATGCCCCCTACCTATCCATAACTCCTTCCTCAACCTCTATCCGGTGTTCCTACTACCCAGTACCCATCCAATCCGTGTACCCTAACCCTCTTTCCCTGTGGTGGTTGCGGTGTCCTGTGTGCATTAAGTCCCAGGTGCCAAAACTGCTAAGGGGAGGTAGGAGTTTGTGCTACTTCTGCACTGGACCAGGCAACTATGACTAAGAGCCCCCCCCCCCTCGAACGGTAGATCTAAAATACATTCCTGGACATCCGGGTTGAATTTCGTTGCCCAGAGCCAGGCTGTCCTTCTCATGTCCGTGGCGATACAGATGGCAAGGCCAGAGGTGTCTATATGGGCCACAGTGGATTCCATGAGGTCCTGCGCCACCAGCTTGACCTCACTCAGTCCCGCCTTAAAACGTGATTGGCTCTGCGTAAGGAGTTCCGGGAGGAAGTCCGCAATTTCCTGCCATAACCTTTGGTTGGCAGCCGCCAGCATGGCATCGGCCTGACGAAGATGCAGGGACGCGTTGGAATAGAGTTTCTTCCCGTACGCCTCCAAGATCTTCTCCTCCATGCCTAGCAGCGCCGCAGAGGAGGAGGCTGAGGACGACTGAGGCTTGGAGTATAGTGATGCAGCAGCGATCACTGAGGAGTGTGGCTGAGGATGGGCCGATAGCTAGAGTGTATCCCCCTCCATCTGCCTGTACTTGAAGAAACAGACGAGAGAAATCTGGCAATTGATTAACTCCCTTGAGACTCTGCAGTTAGCTTGTTCAAACAAATGTAGTATCGGAGGACACATGGTTTGCCCATTTCTCCAATTTATTTAGGAGTTCAGACCGCTAGTAGTAGAAAGAGAAAAACCCACATTTGTAGAGTGGTCCTTTCAGATTGATAAGCAAGACATAGCTCTTATTATAGATCCAGAGCACTTGGCCCTGTTCCACTCACAAATGCCATGTTAAAAAGTAGAACTGGAGTTTTGGGTGGGCTGCCTGTTATTAATGTACAAAAATGTATTGAAGCTGATCCTATAAACTATCGCCCTATTACCCTTTAAGAGGTGGCGGGCAAGATATTTGCCAAAATTATTCTACGGGTTTTAAACAAATGGGTGGAGTCTTCGACCAGGTTTGACATCTTCCAGTCAGTTTCGTAAAGGGAGTAGGTACAGCACTGAACGTGAACTTGCTCAATATCTTGAAGACCACACTTAAAAAGAATTCAAGAATATATTTGCCATTCTTTGACCTAGCTCAGGCGTTCAACAGCACAGACAGAAATCTTCTGGGGGTCAAATTGGAGAATTGGGGCAGCCCAAATGACTTGTTGCATGCAATGAAAGTGCTGTATTTATCTACCTCACTGAGGGTCAGATTGAACGTGGCTGGATGCCTATTGAGATCAATCTGACAGGTAAAGGCTTAAAACAATGCTGCCCATTGGCTCCAGTCATGGTCAATCTGTTCATTTCTGATCTGGGTACAACCTTAAGCAAGGCCAGATGTTTTCCACCTCGACTCGATGGAAGGGCATTGAGCTGGTTTCTGTATGCTGATGACCTTGTCCTATTGGACCAGATGCTGATAGATCTGCAGCACCAGCTTGATGCCTTGCATGTATATGTCGAGCAGAATGGACTTGGGTGAATGTGGCCAAATCTGTCGACACTTTCACATACTTGGGTATGTGTGTGTGGATATTAGTTAAAATGATGCAACGAGAGAACATTTTGAGAGTGAAGGCAAAAAACGTGGCAGTCCAGGCTTGTGTTTTGTTAACAAGGTATTGTTACTATTCATTGGTACCAGTTTTGAACTTCTACAAGCTGAAAGTTGTGGCCATATTATCTTATGGAGCGGAAACCTTCTTTGCACCGTTGTATCATATATGGCCAGTATAATTATAATTTATAATTGTTTCTTTTATAACACGCTTAATACCAGAGAGCAGTTTCTAAGTGTGAGACTGGGATTCAAACCTGTGTTGCTATGTGTTGCCTTGCTTCCAAGACAAACGCATTGCCCCTGAGCTATCCTCCCGGCCTATTAGGTTTGTTTTGGAGGAGAGTACTTTCAGTGCCCAAAGGAGTTCCGGGTCAGGATATTCGCCAGGAGATGGGTCTCCTCTCACTTTATGCCATGGTAATATGGAAAATGTTACCACTGTATAGGAAATGTATAGCTAAGGATGCTCCAATTGTATTTCAAATAATTAGGGGAACGCTGTTAAATGAGAATGAGTGGATTCTTTCGAACGGAAGCAGGCTTGTTGCAACATTCTTACTAGTGGAAAGTTTTGTTGGTATGAAAATGAAATGATGTAAAATGGACTGGATTGAGATTCAAGAAACTAGGGAAAAATATAAATTGTACCACCAGTGCAGTTTTGACTGCAGAATGTCTAATATTTTGCCTAGATACTTGAATATGTTTCTGAGTTGTCATTATCGGGTTCAGTTTCTACGGTTTCGTATTAACCTCTACCTCACAAAAAAAATCCTGTTTGCAAGAAAAATTCAAGTTACTCATCGTAGTGACTGCAGTACTCATATTCCATAGTCCCCTTTCCTCCATCCTTGTCGGCGTCCCCCAGCATGGGGACGGTACCAGAAACTTTGGCAGTGAAAAAATGAGCTTCCCCTTTAAACTTAGTATAGCACACAGGTGTGTGGCCGCGTGCAGGGGTACGCCCCGCAGAGCCCCCCCCTCCGACGCCTCACCTCAGTCCCCTTTGAACACATCGGATGCTTAGATACCTGGCTATGTTTATTACCTGTTACCCCTTAGCATACGTGAGAAACCTGAAGGTGCCTCCCAGGACACGGCCATCGCTATTGGATCCAGTTCCTGGGGGTGGACCAGTGAGGGAGGATCACCTGGATGGGGGGTCCTAGGGGAGTAGTAGTGGGACACCAGGTGAGACGAGGTATCCCCCTTCCTTTAACACCTTTTCCCCATCCTCTTTTGTAGGACATTCCAAACCACTGATCCCCCCCACCCCCCCTTTCCAACACAAGCACTTTTGCACAACACAAAGGACAACGGACTAACATCAGAGCCGTTTACCTGACATGGGATAGCCAAAAGTCAATCGGTTCTTCACAGCTGGTGAGTCGATGGGAGAATCGATAAGAACCAGGCTATGTTGAAGGGGAAGCACAAAGTGGCAAGTTTGAACCAAGTTTAATGAACTATGTAAATAACTGTAAAAAGTGTTATCGGGAGGCCAGCTGCAGAGGGAAAACCGGCACCATGTGGGTGCTAATTCAAGAGACTCTGGTCGACCCCCATCTGAGCGAAACTACAGGTACCAGAACACCAGACGAGAGTCGCTGAAAGAAGTCAAAGTAGTCACACAGGAGGGTCTTGTAAAATCTCCGTACAATCGAAAGACTTTAATCTACATTAGTGTGAAAGCAAGGGAAACGAAACCCGCTTTATGAGAAAGTAAGGGAAGTGAATCCGACAAATACAAGTGAATGTGAAGTTGGCAAGAATGAGCCCGACCGAGGGATGCTGACGAGAAGGGGGCAAGTCTAAAGTCCCAGGAAACAGTGTGTTGGCAAGAGTGAACCGAGCGAAGGGATGTACACTAGAACTGTTTTGAAAAGACATCAAGATTTGTGAGCCAAGCAGAGGCCGTAGTGAACCCAGAGAAGGGAAGTTGAAAGTAAAGAAGGGTCAGCCCCAGAAGAGGGGCACACGGGGGTGAAGCCATCACCCTATATGAAACTGTGATAAGCACATTGGTCGAAGTGAGCGGGAGCGGACGGGAGCGGTGCTCCTCTACTTTTTAAAATTAAGTTTTACAGCTCCTATACTTTTATTTTAAAAAGAAACCGTTCCGGAACGGTTTCGTTTTAAAATAACAGTGTAGGAAGATGTTGAAACTTGCACTTTCAGTGCAAAGCACTGAACATTCCCTTAAACAGCAGGCAAATGTGGTTGGGGCTTGTATTGTGTGTGGGAGGGGGCAGGGCGGTGGGGTTTGTGAGGAGTGGGGCAGGCTAGCAGGAAACATAGTTCCACTACTTCTTTTCTTCCACTTCGACCACTGGATAAGCAATTGAGAAGGGTCAGCGCCCAGAAGAGGGGGACCAAGGGGTGAACTCATCACCCAGTAAACATTGGAAACAAACTTATTTGTTAAAGGAACTTTATGTTAGAACCGGAGAGGCCCTTCGAAAGCAAGAAGCCATAGCTATTCCGGGTCTTGATATCCTTAAAGAACTTTAGAAGGATTTGCGCCTAGACGAAGGGAATCCCAGGTGAACACCATCACCCAAATCCCATGGAAAAGAGACTGTGTATTTGTTTTACTATTAGAACACATTAGGTCCTCGAAGGCAAGAGACTTTTTCACCAGAAAGGAAACTTGGCCATCAAAGGTCCTGATCGCGGAAAGCTCGAGAGTGTGTTGTGAGAGATGCCATTAGAACTGTCGTATTGTGCTGAGGAAACCTGAGACTGAACTGTGCTCCGAGCTCCCATCTGACCCTGTGTCAAAAACTTGGGGAAGGGAGACCCAAGATACTGCATCCCGACATATTATTTGAGAACACTTTCTTTTCTTGGAAACTATCCCACACCTCTTTTCGTAATAGTTGTGAGGTTTGGCAATATGTTTATTAGTATAGGAGTTTTTACTTTGACACAGCCCCACTAGGACTGCCTTCTTTTGCATTTGATGGCTGACGCTTGCTCCCATCCTAGATTTAGGTTTAGAAGAACAAGTTACTCTCTTACCTGGTAACGTTCTTTCGATGGGATGGTCCGACGACGTATTCCATATCTATGACAGTAATCACCACAGCTGTGCTGCTTCGGAAAATCTTTTGGCGTCTGCGTCCTGCGTCGATGACGTCGATACACCGCCCTTGAGGACCTCCTCCGACGGCCGACGTCACTGGATGTTTTAAGTAGGACGCACGACGCCCGTAGCCTCAGTTGTAGTTTTTTCCCATAATGTGTGGCACCAGTCTTCTGCCAGTCAGACCACACAAAGCCTTGCGGAAACGGAAGCTGCAATCTTTAAGAAATTCTGTAGCGGGGAAGGCAGGGAGGGAGCGATATGGAATACGTCGTTGGATCATCCCACCGAAAGAACGTTACCAGGTAAGAGAGTAACTTGTTCTTCGAGGGGATTGGGTCCTCCGACGTATTCAATATCTATGACAGACTCCCAAAGCAGTACCAATGCAAGGAGGTGGGAAAAGAATTTAGAATACAGAAATTTAGAATGCCCAATCAAATTGCGGAGTAAAGGACCGCCTTGCCAAAGGCCAGATCCTGCCCACGGATGGAATCGAGGGAGTAGTGACGTACAAAGGTATGGACCGAAGCCCAGGTGGCTGCATCACAGATGTTACGAATATGAACACCCCTCTGTAGGGAAGTAGAGGCAGCCATACCCCTGGTACAATGCCGACCGGTGGGTCCTAACCCGCCAAGCGGTAACACTCAGAAATAGCCAGAATAATCCAGCGAGACAAAGTCTGTTTCGTCACAGCTTGTCCCAAACACTTTACAGCGTAACCAATGAAGAGTTGATCGTCCACTCTGACCCGGGACATGCGTAAAATATAAAAGCTTAAAGCTCTCCTAGGATCGAGCCTATGGAGCCTCTCCTCTTCCTTATCAGGATGTGGAGGAGGATAAAACGCCAGAAGAACAACCTTCTGGCCAAATTAAATTCCGACACCACCTTCGGAAGAAAAGAAGGACGAACTCTAAGGACAACCCTGTCCTTATGAAATACAGTGAAGGGTGGCGTAACAAAGTGCCTGTAACTCACTCACTCTGCGAGCGGAAGTGACCGCAACCAAAAATACAGTTTTAAGAGTTAACAGTCTCAACGGACATGAATGCAAAGGCTCAAACGGAGCAATCATCAGAAACTTGAGAACAAGGTTCAAATCCCAACCGGGCACCAGGAAAGGTGACGGAGGAAACACATTAGTGAGCCCTTTCAGAAACTGAGAAATTAAAGGAATTTTAAAATATGAACACACTTCAGACGAGCGCTTAAATATGGATAGCGCCGCCAGGTAACCTTTAACGGTACCCACTTGCAAGCCCCTGTGGGCCAAAGAAAGCAAAAAAGACAGAACCATGGGAATGTCACATGCAAAAGGATCAACATTCTTAACCCTGCACCAATCGCAGAATTTACGCCAACGGCAACGGTACAGGGACTTCGTAGGAGGCCTTCTGGCCGAAAGCAACACCTCCATCACGTCTTCAGGGAGGTCCCAATCCTTACACCTCAAGCTTTCAGAAACCAAGCGTGAAGGTTGAGGGATCTGACCTCTGGATGGAGAACCTGACCCCCGCCCGTGAGAGCAGATGGTCTCGGTAGGGAAGACGATGTGGACGGCAGATGGACAAGCTGAGAAGGTCTGGGTACCACGTCCTCCGGGCCCACGCAATGAGGATCATCCGGGAACCGAACCTCCGTAACCTCTGCAGTACTTGCGGGACGACAGGGACTCTGCCTGCTCAGAGCGTCCGCCGTCTGGTTTTCGTCTCCGGCCAGATGAACTGCCGAGATCGAAACTTCTTGTTGGATTGCCCAGAGCTGCATCGCCTCCCTGCACAGAGGAAGTGACCCCGCCCCCCCCTTTTTGTTGAGGTAGTGCATGGCCACCGTGTTGTCCACCAGGATCAGGACATTCTTCCCTCGCACAGTCGGCAGAAAAGCCTTCAGGGCTAGCCTGACGGCCCTCAGCTCCAACAGATTGATATGGAGTCTGGACTCCGACGGAGACCAACGACTGCTGTCAACTCGTTGGCATGAGCTCCCCATCCCGTGTGGGATGCGTCCATCACGATCGTCCCCTCCGGCCAGGGTAGCCAAAATGGAGCCCACTTCATCAGATTTTCTTCGACGGCCCACCACAGAAGGTCCTGGGTGACCGAGGACGGCACCTGAACAGGGTCCGACATCCTGCCGGACTGAGACCACTGGAGCTTGAGTGCCCATTGCAAAGATCTCATCCGCAACCTGGCCTCTGGCACCAGAAGAATGCAGGATGCCGAGCAATCTCAAGAACTCTAACGCTGGGAGAGTCTTGGCAAGCTGAAACTTGTGCACCATCTGCTGAATGTGATGAGCCCTCACCTGGGGAGGAAAACACTGCCCAAGGGACGTGCCGAGCATTGCTCCAATGTACTAGAGCCTCTGAGTTGGTGTCAAATGGGACTTCTTTAAGTTGAGGTAGAAGCCCAGCTTCTGGAGGGAGTGGCAGGTGACTGACAGATGATCCAGGACTTGCTCTGGAGAGCGTGCCCTGATCAACCAATCGTCCAGGAAGGGGTAGACGTGAATCCCCCCTTTCCTGAGGTGCGTTGCCACCACTACCATGAGCTTGGTGAAGACCCTTGGGGCAGAGGTCAATCCGAACGGCAGGACCCGAAACTGAAAGTGCGAGTCGCCAACCGCGAACCTTAGGTACCTTTTGTGCTTTGGATGGATCGGCACATGAATATAAGCGTCCTTGAGGTCGAGAGACCCCAACCAGTCCTGAAGTTGAAGGGCCTGGAGGACTTGAGAGAGAGTAACCATCTTGAACTTGTCCTTCCTGAGGAGTTTGTTCAAACCGCGATGGGTCTCAATCCCCCGTCTTTCTTGGAAATAAAAAAATAAGGGGAATACCATCCCTTGTTCCTCTCCGCTACAGGCACCAGTTCTATGGCGCCTTTCTCCAGAGATTCCCCGGTGGATTGTCTTGAGGCCTCTGCCGGAAAGGAAGCTAGTAGCCGTGGGCTATGATCTCCAGAACCCACACATCTCAAGTAATGGCACGCCACTCTACAAGATGCTGCGCCAGCCTTCCCCCAACTGGTGAACCATGGGACATGGCCTCATGACTGAGCTGAAGCAGCTGCGGCGTTGCCTGAGGGCAAAGAGGCAACTGCCCGAGTGGCCTTGACACCTCGAGTACCTTCTTTTCCACCTCTGGCACTCCTACGGTGGCCCCTTTGACTGGAAGTTCCTCTTGCTTTACCAAAGGATGAGTAATAACGAAAGGAACTTCCCCCTCCATTGCTGTCCCCTAGGACGAAAAGGCAGCGGTTGGCGAACTGCACCGCCCAACGACTTCGCTGCAGCTTTGGAGGTCTGCAACCTCTCAACGCTCTAGTCAGCCTTGCTGCCAAAATTATGTTCCCTGTCAAAGCGCATGTTGAGGAGCCGGGGCCTGCACATCAGGAGCAAACCCCGACTTCCGCATTCAAGCAAACCTGCGTATTACAGTGCTCGCCGCCATGGACCGGCTGACTCAATCTGCCATGTCCAAACCCGACTGAATGGCCTCACACATGGCATCCTTGCCATCCTGAACCATGGCAAGGAAACTATCCTGTTCGTCCCCTTCGGGAATATGTACAGCCGCTAAGGAAATACAGTTCCACAAAGTGTGCGTGAAATGTGACAAGGCACATACGGAGTTGGCCGCCTGAAGCGCCATACCCCCTGAAGAAAACACTTTCTTCGCCCAGCCGTCAAAACGCGTGTCGTCCCCATCAGGAGGGATGGTAGGATACGACGCCTGCTTTGCCGGGGCCGTAGCCGCCTACACCACCAAACTCTCCGGAGTGGGGTGCTTGGTCAATTAGCAGGGGTCACTACTGGCTGGGCAGTATTTTCGCGGCAAAGACTTGCCCACTGCCGGGAGACTATCTGGAGCAGTCCAAGCTGCCGCCACCCTCCTCTGTAGAGACATATGAAACGGCAGTAGCGGGTCAGTTGGTGGACCTTGGTCGAGGATATCCGTAAGGTCATCCTGAAGAAAATCCCCTGGGGGAGCAGACCACCCCAAGTACTCAGTGACCCTAGACATAAGGTATGAGGAGTCGGCATGAGTGCCAGGCTCGGGCCTACAAAACTCCACCTCCGGAGAGGTGTCCAGCCCACTGGCGTCGTGCAGGGACTGACGCAGGTCCTCAATTTGGCTATGGCCCGAGAGAATCTCATCTGGCACCGTATCAGGAACCATGCCATCATCAGAGCCCACATCCACCTCTGAAATAAACTCAAGATGGCGTTATGAAGGCACAGAATGTGGAACAAAGCCATGCTTGACCTTGGCCAGAGCCTTTCTAGGGGGTTCCACCGAGCCCCCGGGTACCCCCATCGAAACAGCCTCGAAAGGCGTTGAGGGCGTTGAATGTATCGGCGTCGACGCCGAACGCGGCGCCGACAGTGAAGGGGCCCCTGAGGGACTCTCGGATCTGGAAACAAGGCACAATCACCACACACAAACTGATACGCCAGACATGAGGTTGTATTCCCAAAATGTAGGGTTTATTGCAAAACAAATAGTTCCAGTTGGCCAAATGGTCCCACGCCCCGTGACGTGTGTCTAACAGACCTTGGGGGATGCAAGAGAGCGAAAATCGGTACATCAGTTACATATATACAAAATGAGCATCTTACAATCAGTAATGATACATTTGACACATTCGATGCCGCCCCTAATTCATTCCCTTTGAAGTGGAGGCGATGATTGACCATGGTGACGAATATGACACTTTAGATCACCATATTTAGTAACAGTTTGCAATCTCGAATTTACAGACACTATTCTTTATTTGTGATAACACAGTGCTTCTGTTTTCATGGACAAGCTGCACGTAGGGGGACTGGCACATTCCAGGCCTTACTATCTCCTGGTTTCGATTCACGCTCTAGAGGTCAGCTTGCTCTCCGGGGCCTCACAGTGCTCAGAAGGAGGGCCGTAAAGAACAACATAATTCAAACCCTTTAATATTAGTTTCGCACATTATTATTCTTTTAAGGAGACTCACTGGCATCCGTGTACTGATTAAAATGCCTTGCTCCTTGCCTTCAAGGATATGTGCGGGAGGGAACCGGGCATTTCTCTCTGGCTCTCCAGCGCAATGTTTCAACATGTCTTTAGTAACCTTGGACCATTGAAGCGGAATATCTTCAGCAAAGCAGTTTTGCATGAGGCAAAGTAGCAGCGTTAGAGAGAACAGAGAGAGAAAACAAAATGGTGATTCTAGTCATCTTAAAATGGCCACACTCTAGTTAAGCTAGTAACTATGTAATGACAAATGAGCATATATTCTTAACACTTTAAATGAGGCGGTTGGTCTTCGGCCAACCAATTATCCTGCATTGCCCTCCATTCGAGGGGTGTCTAATTTTCTAGACTGACAACAGCATCGACGGTGTCGACACAGGCCTCGAGGGCGGAGCCCCGAGCGTGTTCCCCGACAGCCTGGGTGCCGATGGCATTGACGACTTCTTCGGAGGCGGTGCCTCGAAAGAGTCCGTCGATGACCTCGGCGTCAACGTCTTCCTCGAAGATACCACAGGTGCACACGGTCTCGAGCGCGTCGAGGACCGGGACCTAGAACAGGCATGAAGAAAACGATTCCCCTTGTCCGAGCGGGACCTTTCCTGCAAATTGTGCCGAGCACCCGAGCCCGAAGGCGTGCGAACGGTGTCTCTTGACCTACCCCACTCGGAGGCGCGGACGGACCAGTGCCCTGCGATTCGAGAATCGCTAACATTTTCTTCCTGAAGGAAGCTCATTCCTCCGGCGTCGCATGCTTGGTGGGATAAGCAACCCGCCGACGGGCGGAGTCCTCGGATGAGGACGGGGAAGGTGACCAATGATGGCACTTCCGGGAGTGCCTCGAAGAGGCAGGACTTACTCCGGGACCGAGACCCACTGGACTTCCGACGACGATGCAGAGAGTCGGCCCTCAAACTGTCCGTCGAAAGCCCTGCAGACCTCGCCTTCTGTGGCTTGGACAGCTTACCTACCAACAACTTCTTTTTGCGCTCCCGCAAGGCTTTGGACGTAAGCAACTGGCAGTCGACACAGTCATCCGTGTCATGGGCCTCCCCGAGGCACCAGAGGCAGGCGTTGTGCGAGTCTGTCACCGACATCTTGGACCCACAGTCCCCGCACTTCTTAAAGCCCGGACGCGGGGTGGAAGACGAGGTAGACATCTCACGAAGAATATACTTCACAAACGAACAGGTTCGAAGAACCGATAAATAAACTCCAAAGAGTCGAGGCGCGCCAAAATCTCCAAAGCGAACACGTTCGCAGAAAAAACAGAACTGAGGCTACAGGTGCCGTGCGTCCTACTTATAACATCCAGTGACGTCGGCCGTCGCAGGAGGTCCTCGAGGGCGGCGTATCGACATCATCGACGCAGGAGCCGAAAGATTTTCCGAAGCAGCACAGCTGTGGTGATTACTGTCATAGATATGGAATACGTTGCAGGACCCAATCCCCTCGAACAGGCGTTTTTCCAGCCTGCATACAGCATTAATTGTTCCATAAACACCCTTGAACTGTGATCACTTGTGCTTGTCTTACCTGTTTCTACCATGAGTTTCTCACACATAGTAGCTGAGGAAGGTGGTTGAGACGTATGGTCGAAAGGGGACTGTGGGCTATGAGTAGTCTAGTCACTATGATGAGTAACTTTAATTACTCATACGTCCCGTCCCCTTTCCTCCATTCTTGTGTGTGATTCCACCGAACAAGAACATAGGGCAGAGTGTCCTTTGCTCTGAACGCATGGGCGTGAATCCCCTCAGGAATTGGTTTGCCCATGGCTGTATACGCCTCCGAAATGGCCTGTACCATCCAATGGGTGATGAAGCCTTGGAAGCCTGAGAGAAAGGGATGGAGCCCCCAAAGTCACAAACAATGCCTCAGACTTCCTGAAGGACTTTGTCCGAGAGAAGTAAAACTTGAGGACCTTTTAGAGGTCTAAGGAATGTAGGACTCTCTCTCTGGCTCTGACTGTGGGTTCTGGAAGAACACCAACAGGCAGATCTCTTGATTCAGATGAAATGGAGAGAACCCCTTGAGCAAGATGTTTGGCGAGTGCGCAAGATGACCTTAACGATGTGAAACATGGTGAAGGGGTCACACAAAGAAAACGCCGGCAGCTCACTAACCCTGCAAGCAGAGGTGGTAGCTACCAGTAAAACTGTCTTTAGTGTTACTAAGCGGATGTCCACAGAGGCCATCAGCTTGAGAGGCTTGCGCTGCAAACCTGCAAGACCCACATTGAGGTCCCAAACAGGGTGCAGCCTATGCACTGGGGGAAAAAGCCTAGACATCCCCTTAAGGTGGGACTTAACCGCCCCGTTGGCTGTCGAAAAACACATGCTCAGGGGAATTCTTGTAAGCCCCAATGGCCACCTGAACGGCAAGTATCCACCTGAACTCCAGAAATAACCAGGTATGCTGAAAAAGCCAGTATGACATCCAGCAGGCAGGTGACAGGATCCAGACCCTAGTCACAAGCCAGATGGCAGAACCTAATCCATTTGCTCTTATACTGGGACCGAGTCGAGGGCCTGTTGAATGATGTCCCAGTTGTCATCCGAAAATTGAGCAGGCTGAAGCCTCCGCTGGTCAAGTACCAGGCCGCCAGCACCAACTTGCTCGGGCCCGGATGTTCCACTCAGGAAGCCCGTGCTGGAGATTGGAAGGTGGACGGGACCCTGGGAGCACAACTGCAACAGATCCAAAAAACAGGGTCTCGAAGGCCAATGGGGGGCAATCAGGATGAGGATGCAGCCCACCGAAGCCCAGAACTTGCAGAATGGTCTGCTGGAGCAGAGGGGGGTGGGGGGCCATGCCAACAGAGCTGGAAGGTGTTTCCCAGTGACCCCCCCGACCACATCCTGCCCACGAAGCAAACTGGGGGCACTTGGAATTCCGGGGAGATGCAAACAAGTCCAAGTCTGAACCCCCCAGCACTGCAACAGGGACAACAAGGACTCAGTGTGCAACTCCCACTTGTAGGTGTTGAACCCCAAGCAACTTAGTTGGTCAGCTTCTGCATTGCTGTCCCCGTAAAATGGATTGCGGAAATCCAAACCCATTCCGACAGGGCCCATTCCCAGATCCATACCACCGCCAGACAAAGGAGGGGGGAATGGGTGCCACCTGCTTGTTCAGGTAAAACATTGTAGTAGAGTTGTCCGTCCTGATAGAACAGACCTCTCTCTGATGAGGGGCAGTAATGCCTTGAGGGCCAGGTGCAATGCCCCGGGCTTGAGCAGATTGATATGCAGGAGGGCTTCCATCCTGGACCATTCACCATGAATCACGTAGTCCTCCAGAGTAGACCCCCATCCCGAAAGAGAGGAGTCTGTCATAACCACGAGGGTAGGCTCCGGTCAAGTAATGGGCGCTCCTAATGAAACAATGCCATCCAGCCTCCACCAGGAGCAGGGTTATTGGGATCCTGTCCGACTGAGACCTCGTCTCCTGATCCCAAATGGCCGCCAGGTGGAGCTGGAGGCACCTCATCTTGAGGCGAGCGTGCTGTACAGTGAACATGCAGGAGGTCATCAGGCCCAGAAGGTGCTGGAACCACCATGCCGAGGTGGCCAGAAAATGCACTACCACCTTGCGAAGGGAGAGGATACTCTCGGGGGAACAACTGCTTAACAGCCGTGTTCCAAAGCACCCCTAGGAAGACCAGATCCTGAGAGGGGCACAACTGTGACTTCCTCTGGTTGAGGGAGAACCCCAGCTGATGAAGATTATCCACCAATCTCTGACAGCAGTGCACCACCCCTTCGGGTGACTCCGCCCTCACCAGCTAGCCATCCAAATAAGGGTATAGATGATGTCCCTCCAGGGGAGGAGACCCGCCACTGCGTTCATCAACTTCATGTAGACACAAGGGGTCATGCTAAGGCCAAAAGGCAGCCCTTTGTACTAAAAATGGGATGAAAATCGTGAACCGCAGAAACATTTGATACGGCTGGTAGATGTGGACATGCAGGTATGCATCCTTGAGGTCCAGGGAACACATCCAGCCCCCTGCACACAGAGACTCTGCTATGTGCGCAGGAGTAATCATCATGAAGCGTTCTATTGGTTTATACAGATTAAGGTCCAGGACAACCCTAAGGCCAGCCTGGTTGCTCTTGGGTACCACGAAAGTCTTGGAGTAGAACCTGGAGTCCCTGCCTGATTGTGGAACCGGTTCTATTGCCTGCATCTCTAAAAGAGAAAGGACCTCCTGTAAAAGAGCCCGGGAACCGATCTGACGAAGAGGAGGAGAGGATGGTAGAGGGAAAGGAAGAAGGGGACTGAAGCCCATGGAGATCACAGATAGGACCCACAGATTGTTGAAAAGACTAACAGGTGCCCTGGAAAAGAGCCAGACAGCCCCCCACTGGAGAGTTGTGTTACCTGACATTGAAGTCACTGTTTTTCCGCATCAGAGGTGGGGAGCAGAAAAACCCATGCAAAGTCCTCTGCTGCTTCCTCCTTTTGTCGCTGGGCGACCTGTCAGGCCTACGTATACCGTTGTCCTGGAACCCCTTGAAGCCGGTGAAGCAAGGGATTTGAATTCAGTCCTGCCCCGAGACTCAGGGAAGGACTTCTGCCCTGGCTTTGTCAGGATGGCTAAGGACTTGGCGGTTGGAGTGGAGGTTTTCTTCTTTGTCAACTCGTCATCCATTGATGAATGAAAGAAGTCCATGCCCTTGAAGGGCAGATCCAGGATCTGCTCTTGCACGACAGATGAAAACTTTGTGGCATGCATCCACGTCGTCCTTCTCATCTTGACACAAAGGCACAGCCTTCGGCAGGCTATTTCGATGTGGTAGACCAAAGACTCCACAAGGTCCTGCGCAATGGCCCGGGCATCCGAAAGACCAGCCTTGACGGAGGCTTGTCTTTCCAAAGGGAGTTTGGGCAGAAATTCCCTGAGCTCCCGCCACAGCTTCTGGTTAGCCGGGTCCAAGAGAGTGTTGCTGTTGGCTTGCGCAGATGTAGTCATGAAATGGCATAAAAGCGTTTGCCTAAAGACCCGAGGACCTTGTCCTTCTTGGAAAGACAGCTGAAGGTGGTGCCCGTGCAGGGAGACGAAGATGATCGTTTAGAATATAATGAGGCTGCAGCCACCACTGAAGAATGCGGCTGCGGGTGGGAGGCCAGGAGAATTGGCTCCCCGTCTGTCAGTCTGAACCTGCTGTCCAGCTTCTTGTTCATCTGGGAGTTGGCCCTGGGATTCTCCCAGACCTTTCTCGCTACCTGAGGACCCAGAGGAGGGGGCCGGAGAGGCACCACCTGCGGGATCACCTCCTTCACTATATCCTTTAGGACCCTCAGCATCTGAGGGGAACGCTTGATGAGGAGGAAACGCTTGAATCGGCCCTCGGTAGACGCTATGTCCCTAGGGGCCTGGCCCTACATGGCACTGGGTCTCCGCTCCTTGTCAAAGCGCAGAGGCGTGTAGCCATAAGACTGCAATGGGTAGATGTACCCGCAGCAAGGAGACCATATGCCTGAACCATACAATCTGCTGCCGCTTCCAGAGGGAAGGGGACTCGGATCTTTCTGCAAAGCCCATTCAATGGGCGAGAGCACGGGCAGGCCCCAAGTTGAATCCAAGATGGCTGCCAGCCTAACATGCTCTGCCATGTGCCTCTCCACCATTTTCAAGCCTTGCACCATGCCATTGGCGGGACGGCACGAAGGCCCTGAGCTGCGAGAGGCGTCAGACATGGGAGGATACAGCTTGGGTCTTGCACCCGAAGTGGAAGCGTAGACCTCAGAGATAACTGGTGTGCGCTGAGCCCTGTGCCGGCTGGCCGGTAATCGTAACGCCCTGACTCACGACTGAGGAGCGATCTATGGTAGGCTGGACACCCTGGGCACCTGTGCCGGTAGCCATGCTGGGTCGTGCCGAGGACTGACTCTTGGAGGTGACACCTGATGACCCCCTCAGAAACCGGGGTCGAAGAAGAGGAGGAACTTGAACGCCCTTCTGAGGACGGCCTGGGAGCTGATAGCCTGGATGGCTTCAGGTCTTCGCCCGGAAGAGCCTCTGGGTCCCTTGGCTTGGAGCCAGTAGCCTTGGAAGCCTCGGGCCTGCCAGAACCTGAATCCGAGGGACCCTTGTGCGTGGGAATCCATGGAAAGGAGTAGCCACGCTGGGGAGCCGTGCTGAACAGAGGGCCTACCTTGTCCTGACAGATGAAGTCCTTAAGGTGGGGCGGAGGAGAAGTGTGGAAGAGCTCCCTCCACCTCGACAACTGACTCTGCAATGCCCTGTGAGCGAAAGCGCTGCAAGCCGAACACACGTCCCAGCGGTGGTCGGATCCCAGATACTCGAGACAGAGTGCATGGGGGTCCGAGGCCAGGAACGAGCAGTCGCATGGCAAATTTTGTGAATCCTCCAGCAGCTGACATGCGCCGGGGAGGTGAGGCACTGAAGGGATGTTAAATAAAATTGAACAAAAACCTGGAGCAATAGGAACATTAAAGTCTCTGCGCTAGCTGCCAGGTCCGACAAGTCTGTGCGTAAAAAGGGACTGAGGTGAGGCGCTAGAGGGTGGGGCCTCGGCAGGGCGTTTCCACACCAAAGGCTGCACCCTTGCGCGCTATACTAAATTTAAAGGGGAAGCTCAATTTATCGCTGCCAAAGGTTCTGGTACCATCTCCATTTTGGTGGATGACCACAAGGATGGAGGAAAGGGGATGGGACATATGAGTATGATGTGGCGTAAAAGATTCAAAATGCAGATTTTGCAGTTCAAGAGAATACAGAGACACTGCAGCAGCTTTAGATATTTTGCAAAGGCTTGACAGAGATAAGAACACAATGTTTGGCAAAGTTCTTCTCTGAAAGACATAGCTTGAGACCGAATGAGTCGTGGAATATCTTTTTAATGTGTGAAAGAGTTTCGTTAGTTTTAGCTTTGATTACATTTTTATATGAAATATTTAAGGCATAAGATTAACCATTGTGTTCATTGATGATTTTTAGGGAATTTGTTTAGGAAATTGTGTGATTTTAACATGTATATTGTTTACAGATGGTGAAAGGTCTTTAATAGGTCAATAAATAAAAAAAAATGCAACTATTTTTATGCAGTAGTCTTAAACTATATGTTGCATTTGAAATAAGCCAATATCACGAATTACGTTATGACACTAACTTGGCATTTGGTACTTTACCTTAAAGCCAGCCTGCTTTAGAAAATGTCCAAGTTTACTGGTAATTTCTTTAAATCGTTCGTGCTCCCAGCTCACCTATTAATGAAAGAGAAATTCTGAATGAATTATAAAAACACAATGTGGTTCATGAATGACACATTCAACCCGCAAAAAATAATTTAATAAAAAACCGTAACTTGTAATCATTTAAGTTACTGCAGCCTATTTGATAGCATTCTGCAAATGTACAACTCGATTGAAATTAGCCATCTTGTGGCCAAAATAAACACAACTTTAATTGGACAAAATGCAAATGTTTCACCCCAACCAATAAGCAGGCCAAAACTTAAGAAGAGTGGGGCACAGGACAAATCATTACGTTTGTTTCTTATTTAGCTCTATATGATGGGGTTGGTTATATTATGTCACTTGATACCCCTGTGGCCCTCCAACATAGACACCCTAAAATAACAAAGATATGCAAACGGCGGGGGGTTTGGGAGGAAATGTACATTGTCAGTCTTTTAGTTTGCATGGAATACAGAGAAGATCTTCATCCAAGAATACAGCCAAATGAGCCTAGTCCTCTCAAACAAATAACCAAGTAAATAATATGTGTTTGAGTGGCGTGATCTGTGTGCTTGCATTGGATAAACATAATGATCACTCCCAACCAAAAACAGGTTCCCCAGCACATAAATAATACCTAGACACCGATAGGTACTGTGGCGAGTCAGAAGCATCCCTTTCGGTGTACATGAGTTTTCCTTCCTCCACCACACTTCGCTGATGTTTTATATGCAGGTGTCCCCTTCTAAGAAAAGCTATCCCGAGCCTCCGATTTTTCTTGGTTCGAAATCAAATTCTCTTTGCACTTTCCATCAAGCTAGTTTCTGCAAGTAAGATGTCGGTCACCTTTTTTCTCGGAAATTTGATATAACCCCACCATCACTGCATCTGTAAAATCACTGAGGGGCATAATCACATGACTACACGTTGACATACATACAGCCACTAATGGTTACGTTTGGGACATACAGTCTCCTTTGATTAGGGGGCATCGTAACAACCACAACCTTTCACTGTCACAAGATTGTTAGCACCAATAGCTGGATTGGCAGATGTGCTCAACAAAGTTGCTTCCAATTTCCGTTTGGATTTGGAGGATTACTCATTCAAAAACTAAATACACTACTTCTGAATGTAGGATACTTGAGTTCATATGGTGGAAAGTAAAATCTAAACGGTACTTCAGCAAGATCTCGGTATAAGTGTTCAATGACTTTAAACACCTTGGACTTCAAGTCAGTCTGTGCTGAAATTGGTGAAGCCCTGGCATACAGTCATGCTGTACAGCAACAATCCCTACTTGGTTAAGCAACAAGGTCATTTTGGGAGTATTGCGGAGAGGGGAAGGGTTAATGTAACCAATGCTACAATTGCATAAAGCCAAAGTCTGGCCTTTTCTACTCTATAGCATGCAGCTGTGAGGTCTTAGCCAACAAGAAGCAAGCACAGTCTGCGGAGGAGCAGCTCTGAAGGATATTGCATCACCTGGCACCAAATAAACCAATATCTGTAATTTGTTTAGAATCGGGCATTCACGGTGCACATTTATGTGCTTTTGCCTTGTATTATATTGGCTGCAGTTATTAAAGTATGGTGTGGTGATACATCATTACCAGACTGAGGGGATTTCACCACCTCAGGCGACTACCCACTGTCAGTGGAACCTTTATTGGACAGGGTCCTCCAACTGACCCAAGAGCCAGACCAGCTATATTCCTAAGAGCATCAAGCAAGCGGTTGAAGTTTTTGATAAACTAAAGGTTATGTACTACCCAATGCTACAACATGTCATCATTATTAGCAATGTGGGAGAGCCTACAAAGAATGTGGACAAGGAACATCACCAGGCTACCCTCTGCCTCCTCTTCCCCTTCCCTCATCTCCGACTGTCTTTCTGCTATCCAGGAAGGGTGTGTCGCCAACGACCTCTGCCTTAATGCCAGTAAGACTGAGATTCTACTCATCGGCACACCCACTCCCTCCTTCCCTGCAGCTCTCTGGCCGGCCTCCCTTGGCCCTCTTCCTGCTCCTACCTGCAAGGCAAAAAACCCCGGGTTCATCTTCGACTCCACACACTCTTTCTCTCCTCACATCTCTGACGTCTCTAAGAAGTCACACTACCAGCTACTACACCTCAGAGGTATCCTTCCTTTCTTCTCCTTTCCCCAGAAGCTCACTGTCTCCAGAGCCCTGGTTCTCTCGAAGCTGGACTACTGTAACAGCCTCTATCTAAATCTTCCTGCCTCTACTCTCTGCCCTTTGCAACTCATACAGAACAGGACTGCGAGACTTGTCCTTGGCCTCAAGCCCAGGGACCGGATATCTCCAGGACTGAAATCACTACACTGGCTCCCAGTGGCTGTGAGGATTAAGTTCAAAACCCTCTGCATTGTCCACAAGGCTTTCTGGGGCCTTGGGCCAAAATACCTTCAACTTTCTCTTCCTAAATATCTTCCTTCTCGAGCTCTTCGCTCATCCACCTCCAACCACCTCAGGGTCAGCCGCTTCTACAAGCAACGAGTTGGGGGTAGGTCTCTCTCCGCAGCAGGGGCCTCCCTCTGGAACATCCTTCCTGCCTCCCTGAAACTTGAGGAGAACCATCTCTGGTTCCGGAAGCACCTCAAAACCTTCCTCTTTGCCTCCGCTTTCTCTCCCTCTCTCTCTCCCCTGCTAAAATCACTGAACCTGCACTGAATCTGCAACTGGGCCAATTACCCGTCTCGGTCCTTGGCCCAGCCACTCTTCCCTGCACTGCCTACCTGCACTACGAGACTGTCTGTTTCCTACAGCCCCTTCTCCCGGCACTTACCTTGCACTTGCCACCAGCTGGCCCTATTATTTATCTTGTATTCTACTAACCATGTACTGCACTTTCCCCTCTCCCCTTCCCCTTACACTTTTCCCATTCCCCTCTACCCTTGCAATTGCGCGATCTGAATGACACCTTGCCTAGTAGGATCGTTATCTGTCTCCCCTTGTTCCCCCCCCCCGCCTCGTCGCGCCTTGACACACTTGTGTATAGGCCCGTTACAAATGCCATATCATATCATTACAAGTAACTGGGACTAAATGCATTTGCAACACTATAATATGATATTAATACGAGAACCATGTGTGAGCATGTAATAAACAGAATAAAGGTCTCCCAATATGTGATGGTGTTGAAGCCTGTAAGTAGGTAGCCCACCTGGTTATTTCCTGTAATTTTTCATATATCAATCATAAGTATTTCCATTCAATCTTTTCCCCTTTTTTGAGAACCCTAATTTAAGGGGAGGTAAGGATGTGGATAGTAGGGGGAAGAGAGGGAAGGTATTGCATCAGGCTGTGTTGAATTTTGCATCACTGAAAAAAAAGATCAGTTACACCTTTCTTGGTATTCTGCATGCAATCACTTGTGATGTTAAACATCAGGGCAATGTGAAATAGCTATGAACAAGCTATTTTTGCCCATATGCACTAGTGATGGTTACAATGCATGCTGGGTTCTTGATGATATTTTTTGACTGTCTAAAAAGATTGAATCGGGATGCTTTTATGCCACGGGAAGATAGCTCAGGGGCAACGTGCTCGCCTTGGAAGCAAGACGACACGAGCAACACAGGTTCGATCCCCGTGTCCACGCTTAGAAACATCTGGGTATTAAGCGTGTAATAAATAACCTATTGTATCATATCACTAGCTGCACCCGGCGTATCATATGCCAGTCTAGCTTACTTGCTCGTTCTCGCACTGCGCTCTCTTTCTTTGATTCCCTCCCTCTCAGTAGGAAAGAGTTGTGTTGTCCAACACAAGTTTGCAAAAGCCGCCCCAGCGCTGGTGATAGCGCAACCAGAGAAAAAACACATCTTGAAAAAGAGTGGTGAAAGGAGTAGAGGGGGGGTGCTGTGTGTTTTTATAGTTAAAAGTAGAATTAGAGTAGCAGTGACAGAGGCATCACCAAGGTGGAGATCAGTCTGGCATTTAAATAGAAGAACAAGTTACTCTCTTACCTGGTAACGTTCTTTCGATGGGATGGTCCGACGACGTATTGCATATTTATGACAGTAATCACCACAGCTGTGCTGCTTCGGGAAATCTTTGGCGTATGCGTCCTGTGTCGATGACGTCGATAGGCCGCCCTCGAGGACCTCCTCCGACGGCCGACGTCACTGGATGTTATAAGTAGGACGCACGACGCCCGTAGCCTCAGTTGTATTTTTTTCCAAGAACGTGTGCCACCAGTCTTCTGCCAGTCTGACACACAAAGCCTTGCGGAAACGTAAGCTGCAATTGCATAAGAAATTCTGTAGCGGGGAAGGTAGGGAGGGAGCGATATGGAATACGTCGTCGGACCATCCCATCGAAAGAACGTTACCAGGTAAGAGAGTAACTTGTTCTTCGAGGGGATTGGGTCCCCCGACATATTCCATATCTATGACAGACTCCCAAAGCAGTACCAATGCAAGGAGGTGGGAAAAGAATTTAGAAAACTGAAATTTAGCATGCCCAATCAAATTGCGGCGTAAAGGACCGCCTTGCCAAAGGCCAGATCCTGCCCCTGGATGGAATCGAGGGAATAGTGACGTACAAAAGTATGTACCGAAGCCCAGGTGCATGCATCACAGATGTTTCGAATAGAAACACCCCTCTGCAGGGCAGTAGAGGCAGCCATACCCCTGGTAGAAAGGGCCCGTAAACTGACCGGTGGTTCCTTACCCGCCAAGTGGTAACACTCAGATAGCCAAAAAAATCCAGCGAGACAAAGTCTGTTTCATCACAGCCTGTCCCAAACGCTTTCCAGCGTAACCAATGAAGAGCTGATCGTCCACTCTGACCCGGGACATGAGTGAAATATAAAAGCTTAACGCTCTCCTTGGATCAAGTCTATGGAGTCTCTCCTCTTCCTAACCAGGATGTGGAGGAGGATAAAATGCCGGAAGAACAACCTTCTGGCCTAAATGAAATTCCGATACCACCTTCGGAAGAAAAGAAGGACGAACTCTAAGGACAACCCTGTCCTTATGAAACACAGTGAAGGGTGGCTTAACTGAAAGTGCCTGTAACTCACTCACTCTGCGAGCGGAAGTGACCACAACCAAAAATACAGTTTTAAGAGTTAACAGTCTCAAAGGGCATGTATGCAAAGGCTCAAACGGAGCACCCATCAGAAACTTGAGAACAAGGTTCAAATCCCAACTGTGCACCTGGAAAGGCGACGGAGGGAGCACATTGGTGAGCCCTTTCAGAAACTGAGAAATTAAAGGAATTTTAAAATAGGAACACTCTTCAGACGAGCGCTTAAATATGGACAGCGCCGCCAGGTAACCTTTAATGGTACCCACTTGAAGGCCCCTGTGGGCCAAAGAAAGCAAAAAAGACAGAACCATTGGAATTTCACATGCAAAAGGATCCACATTCTTAACCCTGCACCAGTCGCAGAACGTTCTCCAACGGCAACGGTACAAAGACTTTGTTGCGGGCCTTCTGGCCGAAAGCAACACCTCCATCACGTCTTCAGGGAGGTCCCAATCCTTATACCTCAACCTTTCAGAAACCAAGCGTGAAGGTTGAGGGACCTGACCTCTGGATGGAGAACCTGACCCCCCTCCCGTGAGAGCAGGTCGTCTCGGTAGGGAAGACGACGTGGAGGACAGATGGACAAGTCGAGAAGGTCCGGGTACCACGTCCTTCGGGCCCACGCCGGAGCAATGAGGATCATCCGGGAACCAAACCTCCGTAACCTCCGCAGTACTTGCGGGATGACGGGGACTGGAGCAAACGTGTACAGCAATGGGAATGACCACTCCAACACGAACGAGTCTCCTAAGGCTCCGTTTGGAGGGAATTCCCGTAAGCAGAACCTCTTGCACTTCCGGTTGACACTGGAGGCGAAGAGATCCACTTGAGGGGTCCCCCAAAGGGCAAAGATCTCCAGGAGAATCTCCTGAGCCAACTCTCACTCGTGAGAGATCGCGCTCTGCCTGCTCAGAGCGTCCACTGTCTCGTTTTCGTCTCCTGCCAGATGAACTGCCGAGATCGAAACCTCCTGCTGGATTGCCCAGAACCAGAGCTGCATCGCCTCCCTGCACAGAGGAAGTGACCCTACCCCACCCTTTTTGTTGAGGTAGTGCATGGCCACCGTGTTGTCCGCCAGGATCAGGACATTCTTTCCTCGCACAGTCGGCAGAAAAGCCTTCAGGGCTAGCCTGACGGCCCTCAGCTCCAACAGATTGATATGGAGTCTGGACTCCGACGGAGACCAACGACCGCTGTCAACTCGTTGGCATGAGCTCCCCATCCTGTGAGTGATGCGTCTGTCACGATCGTCACCTCCGGCCAGGGCAGCCAAAATGGAGCCCCCCTCATCAGATTGCCTTTGTCGGCACACCACAGAAGGTCCCGGGCGACCGAAGACGCCACCTGAACAGGGTCCGACATCCTGACGGAGGACTGAGACCACCAGAGCTTAAGTGCCCATTGCAAAGATCTCATCCGCAACCTGGCCTCTGGCACCAGAAGAATGCAGGATGCCATGAGGCCGAGCAGTCTCAAGAACTCTAACGCTGGGAGAGTCTGGGCAAGTCGAAACTTGTGCACCATCTGCTGAATGTGATGAGCCCTCACCTGGGGAGGAAAACACTGCCCCAGGGACGTGTCGAGCACCGCTCCGATGTACTGGAGCCTCTGAATAGGCATCAAATGGGACTTCTTTAAGTTGAGGGAGAAGCCCAGCTTGTGGAGGGAGTGGCAGGTGACTGAGAGATGATCCAGGACTTGCTCGGGAGAGCGCGCCCTGATCAACCAATCGTCCAGGTAGGGGTAGACGTGAATCCCCCCCTTTCCTGAGGTGCGCTGCCACCACTAACATGAGCTTGGTGAAGACCCTCAGGGCGGAGGTCAATCCGAACGGCAGGACCTGAAACTGAAAGTGCGAGTCACCAACCGCAAACCTCAGGTACTACTTGTGCTTCGGATGGATCGGCACATGAAAATAAGCGTCCTTGAGGTCGAGAGACACCAACCAGTCCTGAAGTTGAAGGGCCTGGGGGACTTGAGAAAGAGTAACCATCTTGAACTTGTCTTTCCTGAGGAGTTTGTTCAAACCGCGCAAGTCCATGATGGGTCTCAATCCGCCAACTTTCTTGGAAATCAAAAAATAAGGGGAATACCATCCCTTATTCCTCTCTGCTACAGGCACCAGTTCTATGGCGCCTTTCTCCAGCAGGGATTGAATTTCCTGCGCAAGGAGCGGATCCGAACTCTTCAAAGAGAGATTCCCCGGTGGATTGTCTTGAGGCCTCTGCCGGAAAGGAAGACAGTAGCAATGGGTTATGATCTCCAGAACCAACACATCTGGAGTAATGGGGCGCCACTCTGCAAGATGCTGCGCCAGCCTTCCCCCAACCGGCGAACCATGGGACATGGCCCCATGACTGAGCTGAAGCGGCTGTGGCGTTGCCTGAGGGCAAACAGGCAACAGCCTGAGCGGCCTTGGCACCTTGAGTACCCAGTTTACCACCTCTGGCACTCCTACGGTGGCCTCTTTGACTGGCAGCTCCTCTTGCTTCACCAAAGGATGAATAATAACGAAAGGAACCTCCCCTCCATTGCCGTCCCCTAGGACGAAAAGGCGGAGGTTGTCGAACTGCAGCGCCCAACGACTTTGCTGCAGCTTTTGAGGTCTGCAACCTCTCAAGGCTCTCGTCAGCCTTGCTGCCAAAAAGATGTTCCCCGTCAAAGGGCATGTTGAGGAGCCGGGCCTGCTCATCAGGAGCAAACCCTGACTTCCGCAACCACGCAAACCTGCGTATCACGGTGCTCGCCACTTTTGACCAGCTGACGCAATCTGCCATGTCCAAACCCGACTGAACGGCCTCACACATGGCATCCTTGCCATCCTGAACCATGGCAAGGAAACCATCC
Source organism: Ambystoma mexicanum (assembly GCF_040938575.1). Taxonomy (NCBI): domain Eukaryota; kingdom Metazoa; phylum Chordata; class Amphibia; order Caudata; family Ambystomatidae; genus Ambystoma; species Ambystoma mexicanum. Next base: position 1,144,964,479 of record NC_090927.1, read on the forward strand.
CATTCATCCCCTTCGGGAATATGTTCAGCCGCCAAGGAAACAGTTCTGCAGAGTGTGCGTGAAACGAGATAAGGCACAAAATGGAGTTGGCCGCCTGAAGCGCCATACCCCCTGCGGAAAACACTTTCTTCACCCAGTCGTCAAAACGCTTGTCGTCCCTATCAGGAGGGATGGTAGGGTACGATGCCTGCTTTGCCATGGCCGTAGCCGCCTGCACCACCAAACTCTCCGGAGTAGGGTGCTTGGACAAGTAGCAGGGGTTACTACTGGCTGGGTGGTATTTTCGCAGAAAAGACTTGCTCACTGCCGGGAGACACTCCGGAGCAGTCCAAGCCGCCGCCACCCTCCTCTGTAGAGCCATATGAAACGGCTGTACCGGGTCAGTTGGTGGACCAATGTCGAGGATATCCGTAAGGTAATCCTGAACAAACTCCCCTGGGGGAGCAGACCATCCTAAGTACTCGGTGACCCGTGACATAAAGCACCGGTACGAAGAATCGGCATGAGTGAAAGGCTCAGGCCTACAAAACTCCAGCTCCGGAGAGGTGTCCAGCCCACTAGCATCATGCAGGGACTACCTCAGGTCCTCAAACTGGCTATGGCCTGAGAGAATCTCGTCAGGCACCGTGTCAGGCACCATGCCATCATCAGAGCCCTCATCCACCTCTGAAATGAACTCCAGATGGCGGTAAGAAGGCACAGAACTGGAACCAAAGCCATGCTTCACCTTGGCCAGAGCCTTTCTAGGTGGTTCCCCCGAGCCACAGGGTACCCCCGTCGACACAGCCCCGAAAGGCATCTAGGGCGTCGAGTGAATCTGCACCGGCATCGAGAGAATCGGCGTCGACGACAGACGCGGCACCGAGAGCATCGACACAGGCCTCGAAGGCAGAGTCCCGAGCGTGTCCCTCGACATCCTGGGCGCCGAAGGCGCTGACGACTTCCTCAGAAGTGGAGCCTCGAGAGAGTCCGTCGACGACCTCAGCGCTACGGGTGTCGATGTCTTCCTTGAAGACTACACAGGTTCACGCGGTCTTGAGCGCGTCGAGGACCGGGACCTGGACCGGGCATGCCGAGAATGATTCCCCTTGTCCGAGTGGGATCTTTCCCGCGAATCGTGACGACCCCCCGAGCCCGAAGGCGTGCGAGCGGGGTCTCTCGGCTGATCACGACCGAGCCCACTCGGAGGCATGGACAGACCAGTGCCCTGCGATTCGAGAATCGCCAACATTTTCTTCCCGAAGGAAGCCCATTCCTCCGGTGTCGCATGCTTGGTGGGGTAAGCGACCCGCCGACGGGCAGAGTCCTCGGATGAGGACGGGGAAGGCGAACGATGACGGCGCTTCCGGGAGTGCCTCGAAGAGGCAGAGGAGTGGCGAGACCGACTCCGGGACCGAGACCCACTGGACTTCCGACAACGACGCGGAGAGTCGCCCCTCGAGTCCTCCGTCGAAAGCCCCGCAGACCTCGACTTCCGGAGCTTGGACACCTTACCCACCGATAACAACTTCTTGCGCTCCCACAAGGATTTCGACGTGAGCGACTGGCAGTCGACACAGTCATCCGTGTCATGGGCCTCCCCGAGGCACCAGAGGCAGGCGTCGTGCAAGTCTGTGACCGACATCTTGGACCCACATTCCCCGCACTTCTTAAAGTGTGGAAGACGAGGTAGACAACTTCACGAAGAAATATTTCACAAACAGGTTCGAAGAACCGAGAAAGCAACAAAAACTCCAAAGATTCGAGGCGCGCTGAGATTCCTGAAGCGAACACGTTCACGGAAAAAACGGAACTGAGGCTACGGGCGTCATGCGTCCTACTTATAACATCCAGTGACATCGGCCGTCGGAGGAGGTCCTCGAGGGCGGCATATCAACGTCATCGACGCAGGACGCAGACGCTGAAGATTTTCCGAAGCAGCACAGCTGTGGTGATTACTGACATGGATGTGAGTATCTGTGTGCCCCCTCTGCCCCCCGTGAGTATCTGTGTGCCCCCTCTGCCCCCCGTGAGTATCTGTGTGCCCCTCCTGCCCCCCCGTGAGTATCTGTGTGCCCCCCCTGCCCCCCGTGAGTATCTGTGTGCCCCCTCTGCCCCCCGTGAGTATCTGTGTGCCCCCTCTGCCCCTGCGAGTATCTGTGTGCCCCTCCTGCCCCCCGCGAGTATCTGTGTGCCCCTCCTGCCCCCCGTGAGTATCTGTGTGCCCCCCTGCCCCCGTGAGTATCTGTGTGCCCCCTCTGCCCCCGTGAGTATCTGTGTGTCCCCCCCTGCCCCCCGTGAGTATCTGTGTGCCCCCTCTGCCCCCCCGTGAGTATCTGTGTGCCCCTCCTGCCCCCCCTGCCCCCGTGAGTATCTGTGTGCCTCCTCTGCCCCCCGTGAGTATCTGTGTGCCCCCTCTGCCCCCTGTGAGTCTCTGTGTGCCCCCCCTGCCCCCCGTGAGTCTGTGTGCCCCCTCTGCCCCCCGTGAGTATCTGTGTGCCCCTCCTGCCCCCCCTGCCCCCCCCGTGAGTATCTGTGTGCCCCCCCGCCCTCCCCTGCCCCCCGTGAGTATCTGTGTGCCCCCCTACCCCCCGTGACTATCTGTGTGCCTCCCCCTTCCCCCCCTGCCCCCCGTGAGTATCTGTGTGCCCCTCCTGGCCCCCGTGAGTGTCTGTTTGCCCCCCCTGAGATTCTGTTTGCCCCCCCGTGAGTATCTGTGTGCCCTCACCCTGCTTGCCCCCCCTCTTGCTCTGCGCTCCACCCCCCCTCCTCATTTCCATCCTCTTATCTTCCCTTCTACTCCCCCCTCCTTTTCTCCCCCTCCTAGATTTCCCCCTCCTAGCACTTACTCCTATCATCTGTTCCGTGACTCTTGATAGCAGCTTGTCTGTCTCCCCCCTTTTGTTCTCCCCCTCCCCACTCCCCCTACTTTTCAATTTGTCACTGACTTTTTGCTCAGTAGCGTGTCTTGTTCTCCTTCCCCCCTCCGTCCACTTGCCCCCCCTCCCAACCCGCCTCTTGTTACCACCTGCACTGCGTAAATTGTCGTCAGACTTAGTAATGTTACTGCTTGCTCTGTTTTCCTTCCTTTCCATCACCTCTTGCCTTACTTGTTCTATGCACTTGCACTATCAGAAATGTCGACAGGCCTATTATGATAGTTATTTTCACATTCTGTATTGTTTCAAGGACTTTTGCTGAATGTAACTGTATTTTTCCTATGTCCCCTCCCTCCTTGAAGCGCTTTGAAACACATTGTGTATAGGCGCTATATAAATAAACTATCATATCATATCATATATCATATGGAATACGTCGGAGGACCCAATCCCCTCGAAGAACGAGTTACTTACCCGTGGTAACATTCTTTCGACTAAATGTTCCCCTAATGTATTCCTCATCTTTGATATATCAAAGTCTGCTTGCAGCTTGCTTTGAGTTGTATTTCCAAGGAGTCGGGCGCTGTGCAGTTTTGTGGCCCTCGACGGCCTCTGTCCTATCTTCAGTTGTAATGTCAACTCTGGTATGAACAGCCCACGTGGCGACCATTGCCTCAGTTCAGGTTTTTTCTGTGCATGATCTGCCAAGGATAGAGACGAATCTGGTGTTGCGAGAGAGGAAGGTGTAAGGACACAAATTCTTGGCAAGTACTAGGGGAAGGATGGGAGGGGCGATGAAGAATGTATTGGAGGAACATCCAGTCGAAAGAAAGTTACCATGGGTAAGTAACTTGTTCTTTGAATGGATTGTGTCCTCCCACGTATTCCTCATCTTTGATACACTCACATAGCAGTCTGAATGAGGAGGTTGGTGCTAAGAATTTCTATTTATTAATGCTATGAAGAACAGCTTTGCCAAATTTGGACTCCTCGCCTGACAGAGTCTAGGCAGTAGAATCTGCTGAAGGTATGAAGGGACAACCAAGTAGCCGCCTTGCAGATGTCCTGCACGGGTATCCCTCTTTCCAGAGCCAAAGAAGCAGCCACTCCTCTAGTGGAATGTCCGGAGTAACCCACAAAAATCTGGTCACCCCGTGTGATAGTTGTCATCCTTGAAATATAGTAACTCAATGCCCTTCTTGGGTCTACCCGGTGAAGCCTCTCCTCTTTGGAAGGATGGGGTGGTGGATAAAAAGTCGGTAAAGCTATCTTTCGTGCCAGGTGGAACTCAGACACAACTTTACGAAGAAAAGATGAATGCACCCTCAACACTACTTTGTCCTTGAACAAGGTTATAAAAGGTGGTTTGGAAGACGAGGCCTGCAGTTCATTCACTCTGCGGGCTGATGTAATAGACAACAAGAAAACAGTTTTGAGTTTTAGCATCCTTAAGGGACAGGAATGTAAAGGCTCGAAAGGAGCTCCCAGCCTTAACACTAGTTTCAAATCCCAGGCCGGTACAATGAAAGGAACCGGTAGAAACAGGTTTGTCAAACCTTTAAGGAATTGTATCAAAATCAGGGCCTTAAAATAAGATCCTTCATCTAGTGATCTTTTAAAAATTCCAAGTGCTGCTAAATAGCCCTTGATTGTGGTAACTTGCAGTACTGAATGGGCTAAGAACAGTAGAAATTTCACACGCAAAGGGATCACATTTCTTCTCCCTGCACCAACTGCAAAACCTGATCCAATGGTCGCGGCACAGAGATTTTGTTGCTGGCCTTCTGGCCGAAAGCAACACCTCCATCACATCCCAATCCTTTTATCTCACCTCTCAGAAACCAGGCGTGAAGATTCAGAGTACTGCATGTCTGGATGAAAAAGGGCCCTCCCCCCTCTTGCGAGAGCAAGTCCTCTGTTTGGGGAAGACGAATTGGAGGGCAGATGGCCATCTCCAGAAGGCCTGGTTACCACGTTCTCCTGGCCCAATCTGAGGCAATGAGTATCATGGTTTACCCCCACCTTCCTCAACCTCCTGATGAGATGAGGAAGGGAATAGTTTCTTACCTGTAACTCCATTTCTCCAGCATTGCTATCTTTCATGGATTCACATGCTTAGAATATTCCCCGTCGTCAGACTGGGACCCCTCGGTACACATATATAGCCTTTTCCTATAGGAAAAACCTCCGACACTTTTGTGTCCTATCTACGTCCTTTTAGGACCCGCCTACGCATGCTCCGTAGGCCGTCCCAGTATAAGAGGCCCGCCCCCGCGGCTCCCCTTCAGATTTCGGCCCCTCCAAAGTAGGAAGGGTTAAACTTATCAATTAAATACATTGCATTCCGGGGAGGTTGGCGGGCGCGTGTGAATCCATGAAAGATACCAAAACGTGTGGGGCACTGACCATGCCGCAGCTTGGCATATGTCCGTCAGCGGAATTCCTGCCCATAAAGCTGCTGAGGAGGACATTGATCTTGTAGAATGGGCTCTAGGATGTCCTTGCAGTGGCCTTCCGGCCTTGGAGTGACAAAACGCAATCGTCGATGAGACCCATCGAGCCAATCCCTGTTTAGAGATTGCTTTTCCTCTCGTCGACGGACCATATGCGATGAACAGTTGTCGAGTAGACCTGAGTTCCTGTGTACGATGTAGGTAAAATTTCAGAGCCCTCTTAACGTCCAGGGTATGAAGAGCTTTTTCTGCTGTCGATGATGGTGTGGCGAAGAAAGTAGGGAGAACAATGGACAAGTGTTTGTGATACACTGTCGGAACTTTAGGGACGAACGTAGGATTAGTTGCCAGGACCACTTTGTCTTTAAAGAATCTTAGGTATGACGGGTCTACGACCAGCGCTTGCAGTTCCGAGATTCTCCTAGCTGATGTGATAGCAATCAAGAATGCCAACTTCCACTAAATGAATTTTATGTCGGACGTGGCCATAGGCTCGAAAGGCGGTTTCATTAAGCCTGCCAACACTGTGTTGAGACTCCAAGTTGGGGGGAAACTTTTTACCGGGGGAAAAACTCGAAATAAACCCCTCATGAAGTGTTTCACAAGTCTGTCGCTAAATAGAGGAGGCGACTGCCTCTTCCTCGTGAACTTTGAGATGGCCGCCAGGTGCACCTTTATCGATGTGAAGGATAACCCCCTCTCCGCCAAGAGGAGCAGCTAAGGTAGAACTTGTTCCGGCGTCACCAACAACGGTTGTAGGCCTTGTTGTCCTCTACACCATTCACAGAACCTCCGCCACTTATAGGAGTAAGATTTGTTTGTAGAAGGGGCTCGAGCCGCCTGCAGCACCGAACTCCGAAAAGTCAGGAGCCAGGCTGTAAGGTTGAGACTGTCCGGGTCGTGATGCCACACCGTGCCTTTGTCCCGGGATAGTAGGTTCAGGACTCTCGGAAACGCTATGGGATGTTCCAGCGACAGGTGAAGCAGGTCGGAGAACCATGGTTGTCTTGGCCAGTATGGTGCCACTAGAATTACCCGGCAATTGTATCTGCGTATCCACTGTATTGTCCTCCGTATGAGGGGGAACGGGGGAAAAGAATAAAGGAACATGTCTGTCCATGGGAAGGAGAATGCCTCCCCCGTGGAACCCTCTTGAGGCCATCTGCTTGCGAATTGCTCGCATTTCTTGTTGTCTTTGGTCGCGAAGGCGTCCAGAGGGGGGTGACCCCATTTCTCGAACACTTTCATCAGGTGAACTGTGTCCATTTCCCACTCGTGTATCTGGGCAATGCTTCTGCTGAGGGAGTCTGCTTGGGAGTTCCTCACTCCTGGGAGGTGGTGAGCCACGATGGAAATTTCGTGCTTTAATGCCCAATGCCATGTTTTCTGGGCTTCTATGGAAAGAGTTCTTGATCGCGTCCCTCCTTGTTTCCTCAGATAAAACATGGCCGTTGTATTGTCGGTCAGTACTCGTACTCGCGAACCCTTGATGTGTGGTAGGAATGCCTTCAAGGCCCATCGTACTGCTCTGAGCTCTAACACGTTTATGTGTAGGAGTGACTCCGTTGGAGACCAGCGACCTTGCGTTTGGAGAGCACCCATGTGAGCTCCCCATCCGGTTAGGGACGCATCCGTGACTATGGTTCGCTGAAACTCCGGTTCCTGTAGGGGTACACCGTTGTTCAGATTGTGGAAACTCTGCCACCACTGAAGGGTCCGAAGCAGCTTGTCGTTGTCGATGGTTATCTTGTCTGACCACGATCCTTGAGCCTGCGTCCATCGGTCCGCGAGGAATTCCTGGACTGGCCTCATGAATAGGCGACAGTTTTCCACCAGATGGATGCAGGATGCCATGGCCCCTAGGACCTAAACGTATTTTCTCACTGAGAGCCTGGTGTTTCGCCGTAGTCGGCTCGCTTGCTGATTGAGTCTTGAGGTTCTGTAGAGAGAAGGTTTCACTAGCCCTAACTGGGTCTCGAACTGTGCCCCCAGGAATACCAGCGTTCTCGATGGCCGCAGAGAGGATTTTTCGAAGTTTATGGCGAATCCCAGCTGTTGTAGAAGCTGCATGGTGGCTTGTAAACTTGTGTTGGTCGACGCTGGGGAGGATCCCCTTACCAGCCAGTCGTCGAGGTATGGGTATACATGGTGGCCTTGCTTCCTTAGCCAGGCCGCTACTGGAGCCAGGCATTTCGTGAACGTTCTGGGGGAGGTCTTGAGCCCAAAGGGAAGAACCGTGAACTGGTAGTGAGTCCGCCCTATTACAAATCTCAGGAATTTCCTGTGTTTCCGACACATTGGAATATGGAAGTACGCGTCCTGTAAATCCAGAGACGCTAGAAAATCCCCCTCTTGAACGGCGCGGATCACTTCCTGCAGAGTGAGCATCTTGAATTTTAGACTCTTTAAAGACTTGTTGAGATCGCGTAAGTCTAAAATGGGACGCCATTTGCCGTTCGGCTTTTTTACAACTAAATATCTTGAGTAGACTCCTTGACCTCTCTGTGATGTTGGAACTAATTCTATCACGCCCTTTGCTAACATGAGTGTTACCTCTTGTTGCAGTATCCTCAGATGGGAATGAGCGGTGAACGCAGGTGGAATGTGCGGAGGGCTGTGTTTGAATTGTAGAGAGTGTCCGTTTCTTATAGTGTCCAGCACCCATTGATCCGTCGTTATTCGTTCCCATTCTTCGACATATGCTGACACTCTTCCCCCCAGAACGGTGTGTTGTATGTCACTGCTGATCTTTATTTTGCTTGTCTCTCGACGACGACGGATATGATGGTCTTTTCCTGGACGTCTGGAAGTTACGGCGTCGGTTTGCCGTTTGGGAAGCACGTCTGTATCCCTGGGAGGGGTAAGCCGATCTGCCAAAGGATCTGTCTCCAGACGCAGAGAATCTGGAATTACCTGAAGCCCCTCTAAAGGAACGAAAAGACTTGTAGCTTCGGCCACTCTGGAGGGCACCCAATGAACGTGCCGTGTCCGAGTCCTCTTTCATTCCCTTTAGGGCATCGTCCACCTTCTCACCGAAAAGGTGGTCTCCCTCAAAGGGCATATCTAAAACTTTGTATTGTACCTCTGGCCTGAAGTAGGTACACTTAAGCCATGACTGTCGTCGTAATACGACCCCATTATTGACTTGCTTGAAGCCTGACTCAGCGAGGTCCACCGCAATGTTTATTGCGTGATTTGAGGCTTCCTCACCCTCTCGGACAAGTAACATCGCTGCCTTCCTATGCTCTTCCGGAAGATGATCAAGCAACGGAGCTAGTCTGTGCCACATCTCCCTGTCGTATCTGGCTACAATCGCCAGAGAGTTTGCGGCCTTTACTGTGGTTGCTCCCACGGATAGCACTTTTTTGCCAAAGGCATCCTGGCGTCTCGCTTCGTTTTCAGGCGGAGTCGTGCACTTGTGCTGGGCCTTCGCCTTCCTCGCCGCTGCCGCCGACACCACCGAGTCTGGCGTTGGTTGGGAGGATAAACACTTGGGGGTAGGCTCTGGAGCCTTAAACATTTTCTCGAGGCGTCCTTTCACTGCCGGCTCTGAAAAAGGGTGACGCATTGTCTGCAACCCCTCCTTCCACACGTGGTCTAGTATTGGTATTGAGAACACAGACCTCCTTCTCTTACCCATGTGGTCGAACAAAAAACAGTCCATTTTCTGTTCTTCCTGGGACAAACCAAATTCTTTGCACGCCTTCTCCATCATAGAATGGAATGATGCAATGTCGTCCGGAGGGGACGGGTGAGCTGGGCTTCTAGGGGTTTCCAACTCCACCTCTGACTCCCAGGTTGGATCCCTGGAGGGGGAAGATGAGATATCCGACATGGCTCCCCTGTCAGACTCCGAATCTGGCAGCTCACCTTCCTTTTGTGCCAGTGCTGAGATTGGCGTGCGTAGGTGCGTCGGTGGACGGGACGGGCCCGGCTCGTCGACGGGTGACTTATGGCAGGTTTGCCTGAGGTAGTCTCTGGTCCAACGACTGTAGCAAGGACTGAAGCGTGGACAGAATTTCCAACGACAAAACAGATTGAGGATTCAGAAGAGGGGCAGATACCGGTATACCGGATCCCCTCGTCAACGACTTGTCAACCACTCGTAGCCCTATTTCTGCTGGGCCAGCTATTCTCTCGTTCTCGTCCTCCGAGGACAGCGACACAGCCTGTTCTTGCAGTAAAGTATCCTGGGGGATCGGATCAAAAACTTCAGGCCTCCAGTAGAACCCCCGTCGACGAGGCCATCGTCGCCGCCGTTGTCGGTGGGACGGTGGACGCCACCTGCGTTAGTGGCAGGGTGGAGGCCGATGACTGGACCGCCGTCGACGACGGTGACTTAGCAGGTGGTTTAGGCGGTCCCGCCTTTTCCATACTTGGCCTGCTTTTACTCGACTCTCGACTCGTGGTCGATCTATGATGATCGCCCGAGGAGGATTTCCTTTCCTTTTCATGCTTTTTCGATGAAGATGATTTCTTTGACGAGGAGTCTCTAGCTGAGTGACTCCCAGATGACTCTTTTTCCGTCGGTCGAGATTTCTTCGCCGGTGGTTCCGACGAGGTAGCGCGGCGTGATGTTTTCGCCGATTGTGTGGAGCCTACCTCCGAAGGGGGGTATGCCCCCGCCCCATCATTCAGCCATGCCACCAGCCGTCGACTCCGGTCTTTGAGGGTTTTTTGAGAAAACCCTTTGCATATGTCGCAGTTATCAGCCGAATGATGAGGGTGGAGGCAATATATACAATCCATATGTCCGTCCCCCTCGTAAACTTTTTTCAAGCCGCACGTCGCGCATGGACGGAACATCGCTTTTCCTGACATGGAGGACATTTTTTCTAACTCCAACTCCAGGTATACAACCTTGTACAAAATAGTAAGACAACGCGAGGAGATCCCACTACTTTGGAGACAGTTGAAATCTGAAGGGGAGCCGCGGTGGCGGGCCTCTTATACTGGGACGGCCTACGGAGCATGCGTAGGCGGGTCCTAAAAGGACATAGATAGAACACAAAAGTGTCGGAAGTTTTTCCTATAGGAAAAGGCTATATATGTGTACCGAGGGGTCCCAGTCTGACAACGGGGAATATTCTAAGCATGTGAATCCATGAAAGATCCAATGCTGGAGAATGACGGGGACTAGAGACCACCACGATGCGTCTCCTAAAGCTCCTCTTGGAGGAAATTCCTTGAAGCTAAACATTTCACACTTCCAATTGACACTGGTCGCGAACAAATCCATTTGAGGGGTTCCCCAAAGGGCGAAGATCACCAGAATGACTTCCTGAGCTAACTCCCACTCGTGGGAGATCGGGCTCTGCCAGCTCAGAGAATCCGCTGCTGTGTTCTCTTCTCCGGCCAGAAGAGAGATTCCTTCCCTTAGTGCCCAGAACCAGAGCTGCATTGCCTCTCTGCACAGGGGCAGAGATTGCACATCCCCTGTCTTGTTGAGGTAGTGCATAGACACTGTGTTGACCATAATTATCAGGACACTTCTCCCCTGTATCAAGGGCAGGAAGGCCATTAACGCTAGTCTGATTACTCAGAGCTCTAAAAGGTTGATGTGAAGTCTGCCCATCCGACTGAGACCAGTGTCTGCTCAAAGATCTTTCATATATGCACCCCCATCCTGAGATGGAGGCGTACGTCACAACTGTCATCTCCGGCCATGGTTGCCAAAAGGGTTCTCCTCATTATATTCTCTCGGCAGGCCCACCACAGAAGACTCGGGGTGACCTTTCTCGGGACCTGAATAAGGCCTGTCATTCTGTCAGAGAATTGAGCCCACTGGCATCTGAAAGCCCACTGAAGGGATCTCATTCTCAGGTGGGCTTCTGGCACCAGAAAAATGTAGGATGCCATGAGGCGAGCAACCTTAGAAAAATGAAGGCTGGGGAATGTTGGGCACGCGACATCCATCTGCAAAAGATGTTGAGCCCTCAAATCGGGTGGCAAGGCTTTCCCCGGTGCTAAATCCAGCACTGCTCCAATAAATTGAACCTTTTGAGAAGGTATCAAGTGAAACTTCTTGAAATTCAGGGAGAAGCCCAGCTTGTGGAGGAAGTGGCAAGTGCGACTGAGGTGAGACTGGGCCTGTTCTGTAGAACAAGCTCTGATCAACCAGTCGTCCAAGTAGGGGTAGATGTGAATCCCGTCCCTCCTTAGATTTGCTGCCACCACTGCCATAAGCTTGGTGAAGACCTCAGGCAGAGGTGAGCCCGAATGGCAAAACCCAAAACTGATGGTGAGAATTGCCAACCACGAACATCAGGTCCTTTTTGTGCTTCTTATGGACGGGCACATGAAAGCAAGCATCCTGAAGGTCCAGTGACATCAACCAATCCTGGAGTTCAAGGGCCTGAAGGATCTGCAAAAGAGTTACAATCTTGAACCTGTCCTTCCTGAGGAACTTGTTCAAACGCCTGAAGTCCAAGATGGGTCGCACTCCTCCATCCTTCTTGGGGTTTAGGTAATAAGAAGAGTACCATCCCTGATCTCTCTCCGCTGCAGGTACTAGCTCTAGCTGTCTGCAGCGCCCATGCATTCGAGTATCACGCGCCTGCCATCCTGGCGCTTATGGAATGCTTGGAGATTACTCCGCCATCAGGATGTTCTGCACGTTTTCCTCCGTTCTCTAGTTAACGCTCTAGTCTTCTTTTCATCTTCACTGCCTTTCCCTTTTTTGCCCCGCCTTCCTCTAGCTTCTGTGTGTTGCATCCATTTCGCTGTTTGCTTCCGGGTCAACGCGCTCCGCTTTGTGCTCTCACAGCGTCTTAGCATTTCCTCCCTTTGCATCTTTCTCTCTGTCTGTTTTCTCTGCAGCTTTCCCTGACTTTTTCCCACCGCAGCTTTCTCACGGGTCTCGCCCCGTCCTCGCGTGCTGCGGCGGTTTCCTTCTGTTCCGCTTCGGGTTTCTTCCCATTCCGCTCTGTTTCTCTGTCAGCTGTTTTCTTGTCTATCCGCTCTGATTCCGTCTTTCCTTCCACTGCCTTTTTGCTTACCGGTTCCATGGCCCTCTTCGTTACGGACGCTCCTCCCTCTTTTCTTCTGTGCTTTTCAGAGCTTACCTCCGTTCTGCTTCTGTCCACGACGAGCTGCTTGGGTGCCACTCCAGTCTCTTATTGTTTTGTTACCTGCTATACCGAACATCCCTGCCCATGTTACGCTCACCTGGTCTCTGCAGAGGCGTTGGGGCATAGTTGCAGCCCTCCCTGAACTTGAATCACCCCCTTCAAGCCTCTCCCTTAGTAGAAAAGCTGTGAGCGGTGGTACGTGTTGATACTGCTCCTGAGTGGAGATAAGAGTGTGTGAGTGCGCCAATCTGTGATTGTTGTACCTCTCGAACCCTTCACCCCAAAAGTACGGTTTCTGTGAGCATACGCCGGCCCATAAAGCTCACCTTTGAATTATGGAAGATAAGCTCTCCATCCTGCTACTTCTGGCAGGGGCGCATCGGATGGGATCTAGTTCCTTCACTGATCCCTGATAAGTATTAGTCCAGTCCAGCTGCGACTATGATTCTCCTTATGATTGGTAAGTCATTCTTGAGCTCTTGTGATGCTGTTCGTTCTGTTTAATGTCTTTATATGTTGCTCCGCAATAACGTCTCTCTTCTGTTTTCTTCCCTTAGATGGAAATGCGGCCTCAATGCAGCTGTGAGGCGCGAGACGCAGCCGGATGGAAGATGGATGCTACCGCAATGTTCGACAGCAGGCAATTGTTTAAGGAAAGCGCGAAGTATGGCAAAGCGCAACCTTAAACTGACTGTTTTTTCTATTTCTATCCTTGTCTTCTGTTTTTCCTTGCAGGCGCTGCTGTCGACGATGGAGCGTGTCGTGCTGCGGTGCCAAGATGAAGATTTCGGCGTTCCGGAAAGTGTAAAGATGAATACTTTGTTCGCCCAAGAGATGTACAGGTAAGAACAGCTTCCCCCAGTTGGTAAGTATGCTAGCAGGATGTCCAGGAAGCAGGATCTTCAAAGGTAAGTCTGACTTCAGGCGACGGTGAGCGTTACGCTGCTTGCAAGTGCAGAATGGCACGAAGCGTCTGTCTTGAGGATCGGGGCAGTTTATATAGCTGAGATCGTGGGCACGGCCATTAGGGCCGGCTTACCAGCCACACCCTGCCACTCCTAGAGAGTGAGCACGTGCAAAGGCAATCCATTAGCGGCCACACCCAAGAATACACTTGGGGCTGCTTAATGGATGGAATGTTCAAGGTTAATGCATCCTGCTTAATGGCTGGAATGTTCAAGTTTAATGCATCTGAAGTGCTATGTCATTAATAAAAGGTTTTTGGTGTTAAATGGATGTTCTTGTTTACTTTTGTTCATGAGCCTGGTACCAAAGGCGCCAGGACAGTGTCCACCCAGGTCTCCTGTGTATGCGACCCCTGCATGCCTGTGCCCCTGACTTCATGACCATGACAGCCCATTCTGGGTTGGTTTTGGTCTACGAGGGACGTGTTCTTCTGGCCTGCCGGACATCTCCTGCAGTGGATTCATCTCTTCCTATGCTTCCCGCCAAGAACTGTACCAGCAGAAGCAACTACTGGGGTTTTCCATAAGACCTCTTCTATTTCATTGCCACTAGCTAGAGACAACCTCATTCTGGACACACTACTAGAGAGGTTTTTTCTCCCACCGGCTTTTTCCTCTCTCAGGCGCTCTCGGGAGGGGGGCCTTTGCTTGCCTTCTTTGAAAAGGAAAAGGAAAAGAAAAAACTGAAAGATTTGAGAAAGAAGTGACACCAGCATCTTTCAACATCTGAGGACACAGGTGAGGGGGAGCTTGAGCTTAGTGATTACCAGGAAGTTGCCGGCAGTTCTGACACAAGGTTATGCCCAGTCGACTCTGAAGATGCACCAATGGTCTGCCCCCCCACCACCGTTTTGTTGGCAAGGGGATCCGAGGTTTTGCTGATCCAGCTGCAGCTTTACCTCTGGACGCACATTGGGCCCTTCTCTGACCTCTCTGAGAATATTGTCCTCTTCCCCTTGAGAAAGAAAAATAGAAACAAAAAGGAGATTGGGAAGGTTGACGGATTACCACCCCCACAGATTTTGTTGCTGCCCTGGAAGCTTGCAGCTTTTCCAAGCTGTCATCAGCTTTCTCTCCAAACAACTGGACACCATCAAAAGGAATGTCCAACAAACATGCTTGGACATCGAGTGCAAAACCTGATTTTCTGAGCCAAGCCAAACTTTTGTGCTGGCTGCCACAGATTGAGTCAACTGCTTCGAGGCTGGATTGCAGTGATTGTCCCAATGCCTCCTTGCCATCATGGATTAGGTTCAAGACCCCTTCCCTTTCCTCACCTTCCGGGATGGGTACTGCTACCAAAGCAGCAACTCCGCAATGGGTATAAGTGTATTTGGCGAGGGCATTGCGGGAATTGGCAGACTTATGGCCCTTGCTGCCAGCACTGAACATCCCATTTCCCATGGTATCTATTTTCCCATCCTCCTTGTCTGCTGGGGCAGAAGGGTATGTTGAAGCTCTAGAGGAAGATGGTGCCGGTTGTACCACTACACTTTCTGGGGTTGGGTGCCTTGTAAGGAAAGGAGGGTTGATAGAGGCAGGTCTAAATTGTTTTGTTAAGGTTTCGTTCACTGCCACAGCGGACTCCGGCTTAAACCAATTTTCCATGACCCTTACTCTCAACGCGGTGTGGAATGGCAGCACCGCCTCTCTCTCTGGCCCACTGTCTAGTATATCTTTGAGATCATCTTTCTCAACTATGGCAGCTGGTTTTATCCAACCAAGATACGCTGACACCTTACTCATTACTGACCTATATGATGGGTCAGAGTAACCAGCCACTTAAGGATTTCCAAAATCCGTTTCAGGAGAGGTTTTCCAACTACTGGCATCTTTCAGAGTATCAAGATTTTTCATCTTGGACTCGTCTGAAATCAGCTCCTCTTCCTCTTGTACATTGGGGGTTCCATACTCGTACCCAAAAGGGAACATTCTCGTCCTCTTCTTCCTCGAAGATTGAACCCATGGACCTGAAGAATTCCGGCCTTGGTAAAGGTTTAAACATCTTCAAAGAATCGATCGGAGTCTTCGAAGACCTCTGAGGTATCGAAGGCGTTGATGCCGCAGAAGGCGTTGAGGGTGCAGAGGCTAACGGTTGCGTCAATGACTTTGGTTTAGGTCAAGGTCCCGTTGGCTTAGTCGAATGCCGCGATACGGGTGTCGAGGAACCTGAGCCCTTAACCTTCGAAGAGGAGGTTGGTGACTGGCCTCTATGCGTTGAGGAAGACTACTTGGACTTACGTCTAGGAGTCTCTGTTTTCGGGCTCTTAGACGTGCGAGAAGGAGACACATCAGGTGCCCTTCTCATCTTAAGAGACACGGAGGGACAGGAAGACTTCTTCGACTCCTTCAGTGGGACACTTAGAGGATCTGCACTCTGAAAAAAATCAACGAAGATCCATGGCGTTGCGTCTTGCTTTTCTTGTGGGAAGAGGTTGAAGCATGTCAAGACTTCGACCATGACCGCTTCTGATGTCTGGGGCGCTTTCTTTCCAGAGAGATGTCTCTGGAGTCATCGGACAATTTACTTTTTGAGGGGGTAATGGAGGAGGATTTGGAAGAGGGCTTATCTGCTCTGAGATTCCCCTTCCTCTCACGCAAGGCCTTGACCGTCATCGAATGGCAAGATCAGCAGTCATCAACTTTGGCCCTTAACCGGAAACACCACAAACAGACTTGGTGCAGGTCAGTTATGAACATTTTTGCCCCACAGTCAGCACACCGCTTAAAAACGGTTTTGGGTGTCGATGACACTGTCGAAGATTGAAGCACGTAGCTGCAAAGTCTCTGGGGTGATACCGCTCTGAAACTCACTAACATGCGGAAACAATTGAACTGAGGCAAAAGTCGCTGACCGTGCGGTTTATGCTAGCATCGATGTCATGGTCGAAGACAGGGCGGAGGCCGTGAAGGGCCACGATTCGACCCTGCATGGCACCCGACTCCATGAAAACATTTCCCAAAGCAAGCTGCAAACAAACTTGAATATATCAAAGATAAGGAATAAGTGAATGGACACAATCCATTTGAAATACTGTTATTGTGCTTACCCTGCAGGAATGTCGCCATCACACTGAGGGTGCATTGACCAAGTGTGGGAGGTGAGGGGGACCTGAACAGGCTCTCTAGGGAGCATCATAGTTCTAACAAAGCTTGTAAGGGACCAGACTGCAGGATCTACAACTGCAGTGGTTACTTTCGGATTTCTTTTGTACATTTTTAGTGTTTGTGTAATCAGTGGCCAACATGTCAAATCAAACAATGCCTTGGTGATATTAGAAACAAATGATTGGTATTAATCAGAGCATGGCGCTTTCCAAGAAGGAAGGACATTTTGAGATAAATATTTGTGGGTATTCTCAGCAAAAGAAACTATTTAAAAAAGCAAATTACTGAATTTTACTAACATTGCAAAATGCCTCTTTTTAAAAGTGATCACTTCTAGTATATAATGTAGTCATGATAAGAATGATACACTTGTCTAACTGAGCTAAGTACATTATGAAACCCTACAATAGCCATATAAAACATGTCTGGTAGAAGGTTATCATTCCAAAATGGACAGAGTGGAGCACTTCTATTGTATTCTTTCGAAATACCCCTTCTTGCAAGGACTTGGCACCAATTAGGGTTCATGGGCATTCTGGGAATGTAAGAATGAAAAATTATATTTATCTTAAAAAGTGGTTGTTTAATTTAATCACTAAGTACATAAGGAAGACTGGGCCTGATGTTAATTACATTTTGCATAATACTCACCATGATATTAAAGTGTTTGTGACTACACACAATACAGAGTCATTAAGACAGCCTCAGGATTCGGATGCGAGGATAAAAAGGCGGTGAAATCTTCATCTTCATTGGGAAACAGTGGGTCCAACTGAGATAGAATTTTTGAAGAGGAGGGGCTGAGAGGGGAAGGTGGGGTTTGAAGAGGCCAAATCCCCAATTCACAGACATCCGTACAGAATGATATATGTATATAGAATACAAATGTGAAGAAATTGGGATACAAGTATAAATAGTGCTTTTGTCCTTTCTTGCGTAATCTCAATGTTTTGTTGTAAAATATAGGATAAGACTTTCCATGTGCCAAATAATTTGAAATAAATGTACCTTCCGCCATACCTCCCCTTCACCCCAATTCACCATTAGAGATCATTTACTCAAGCCTCAATGGGTAGAAAACATACAAACTAGCATAAGGCCAGCTGCAGGAGAGCTGGCAACCTCTTGCTAAGGGAATCTCATCCTCAGTAAATAAATAAACCAAAACATTTACAGGGTCTTGACCCAGTCAGGGTAGAACAGCCCCGCCCAGCCTGTAGTATGAGTCCTATCAGGGCATATGCCAGAGCTGGTTCTTCCCCAGAGGTGAGTGAGGAGTTATGATATGATATGATATATGATATGGCATTTATAACGCGCCTATACACAAGTTTTTCAAGGCGCGACGAGGCAAGGGAGGCGGAACAGGAGAAGACAGATAACTATCCTACTAGGCCAGGTGTCATTCAGATTGCGCAAGTGCATGGGACGGGGGAAAGGGAAAAGTGTGAGGGTGCAAGGAGAGGGGAAAGTGCAGTACATGGGATAGAAGGATAAGAATACATAACGG